>NC_141025.1:63505000-64160000 GCF_052040795.2 Danio rerio | reverse complement strand
CCATTTGATAATTTAAGGCTACAAAGTGGGGTCTGATACCTCAATTTGCTCAACTGTTCTTTGCTGAAGCTGTTTCAGTGAAATACAAAAAATGACCACTAGGTGTCACCGTAGAGTGGTGTTTCGAAACGTTTCGAAACTTCGACACATTTGCTTCGATAGTTTCAGTGTTTCACGAAGCCTCGCTTTGCCCACCACTAATCTTTACTCCTAAAGGACTAGACCTTTCTTGGATGCTGCTTTTGTAGCAAATCATAATTACACACACCTGTTGACATCACCTGTTTTAAATCACATCATTATATAACCAATATACTAGCCCTGAATTGCTCCTGTCCCAACTTTTTATGGAATGTATTGCAGGTCTGAATGACAGGTAAGGATATATATTTACAAACGAAATGAAGTTGACCGGACAAAACATGAAATATTGTGTGTTTATATTGTCTGCAAAGAAATATAAGTCAAAGTAAATTTGGAAATCACTACTTTCTTTGTTTATTTGTGTTTTCCATACTGTCCAAACTTTTTCTAATTTGAGGTTGTAGTTCAAAATTAGAACATAAACACGAGCCAATGAGCATGACTTTTATGAGCAAAATATAAAAAAAATTACTGAAAATGATGACAGTAATGCTACATCACTACTGTTGGCATCTCATTACAGTCGTGATGGAGTAATCTTTACACCCCTGCAGTATACATTTGATTTACAATGAAAGTTTGTGTGTGCAGATCTGAACCCGTCCCTCAGCAGCATGGACTCGCAGTACAGTATGGGTTCAACTCAGAGCGACTGCAGCTTTCCTGAAGAGAGTCCAGCATTAAACTCTACACCTGCCGGCTCCACAGCTCCTGTCTTCCTTAGCATGAAGCCGCCTGAAGCCTGCCTGCAGACGCTCAATCCACAGGGACACAATCACTCATTAGTCAGCTTCCGAGAGGGTCGAAGGGCTTCAGACACCTCTCTCACACAAGGTCAGGATGATTTGTGTTCTTGTGCATGTTCTTTTTCATTTTTGTTTTCCATCACGTTTTCGATAATTCTTTGTGTCGAGGGGTGGGCACACTGCATTTCTGCATGGTAAAAAATGACTTTGGACTGAAGGTCAACATGCACTCACTGGCCACTTTATTGTGCTCACTGGATCAGCTGCTAATCAAACATCCAATCAGCCAATCACATGACAGTCTGCTGAAGTTTAAAACAGGCATCAAAATGGGAAGGTGACAGAAGCAGGATTTATACTTTCGTCAGGTGCTGCATCACGCACATCCGCTGACTGCGCACGCACCTCACGAAATGGACGATGCTTTTATACTTGCTGCATTTGCCAGTGTGATATTCTTTAAAACGACTTCAAAACAAACTGACTGTAAAATCCGACAGATAAACATAGAAGGAGGAAGTTTCCGGAACTACGTCATATCATTAATATCGATCAAGATTTTTAAACAAATGATTTTTATTGTCTTTATTAATTATTTTAATAACTATAAGGATTTTTATTACTATTCAAGATTTTTTTTAAATCAAACTTTGATGCATCACTTGCTTTTGTTAATATCTTGAACAATTCTACCTATTATAATTGATTAAAATATTAATGACAACAGAACATGGTTTGCTCTACAAATATATTTTTTATTATGGCAAGAATAACAGCAAAAAAGTACACTTAATAAAGAATACAGATTTTTTTTTATTTTTTTTTTTATTTAGCCCACTCCATAATTTACACATTACTGTCTGGCTAGTTTCTGCTCTATACTTATGCTAAAAAGTCAATAATGGTCCAACATTCCTGACCATTATCACCAATAAAGCCCAAAAAATAGGCATCAGTATATTGTAAATCGATAGGGTCAAATATTCCTTTCCAGGTATCAAAGAAATGTTTTTTTTTTTTTCGCTAATTATAGTTTTGTAAATATTTATTGCTTTAAATTCAAAATTGCAATATATAAATCATTTTGCGTGAACCCAAATCGAACCTCCGCAAGCTCTGCGATGATGTATCGGGAAAAACTGCAAAAATGAAAAGGCCCTTCATGCTTTATTTTTAAACAAGCGTTATTCTGTTACTTGTAGATACTACATAGTTAACTGTTACTTTACTATAAAGAATAGATCACAGGCTAGAATTCATCAAATTTGAACATACTATCCAAAAAGACACAATCTGCATGTCCATAATGCGTATGAATGAAGCCCACGTATGAATTCTGTCCACCGCTTAACTCTCTGTAGGCATGTATTTACGTGTCATAATCAGTGTTTTGGAGGATTTATTGTTAGCAGATGAATACCCCTCATTCTGATTGATATCTAACCTTCTGTGAATAATGACCACTTTTAAAAAGCTGAAAATAATCGGAGTGATTCACTCCTGTGTTAATTATAGCAGTAGTGAAGAGTGTGAGTCAGAGCACCCCTGCAGCACTCAAAAAAATATCTCCAGCGCTTCCACTCACTAAAGTCTGCCGTATTTTTATTGAACCCACGGTTTCACAGGGTTGGTGGCATTCAGACAACACATCCAGAACCTGGCCAGGACCAAAGGCTTCCTGGAGCTCAATAAAGCACAGATCGTGTTAGGAGATGGTGGAGCATGCGGAAACACCATGATCAGCCCTCGGGAGCTCCTAGAGCCTCACCATCAGCTCAACCACCAGGTCAGACACCCATTTGTGCTGCTTTCAATTTATTGGATCATTTCAATACATTTTTATAAATAAATATTTTTATACATTATAGTATTTTGACCTTAAAGGAGTCCTATTATGCCCCTTTACAAGATGTAAAAAAAGTCTTAAAAATGTCTCTGTAGTGTGTATGCAGTTTCAGCTCAAAATACGACACAAATAAAGTTGTATAGTATCTTTGAACCTGTCCCGTTAAGGTTTTTATCCTAATTGTGTTGTTTTGGTGACTGTCGATATAAATTCAAATAAATGGTATTTAATTAATTCAAATAAATACATTTAAAAATGGTCGAAAATAGACCTATGCAAACAATCAAGCCTTTAGAAACAAATTATTTTACAAAAAAAGATGATTAGGCCTACTGCAGTAAAATATTTGCATGACAAGCATGATATGTGCAAGATAGAGATGGTTTAAAAAGTGAACTGTTCGTTTGGAAGTTTGTGAGACAAAAGTTGTCCAATAATAAATACAAATCGCACTCAGTTATTGTCATGCGGTGAACTCTGCCAATCGTGTAATATCGGTGTTGTCATCACAGCACCTGCAGTCCTGATGTAGATGCTGCACCGGCAGAATCAATCGTCTGATCTCGGAGCGCTGTTGTGATACTTTAATGCTACATGAGATAGTTATGTGGCGTCGGCGCAGCATCAATCCGAACAAAATTTCTAACCGGCATGCACTGCTTTAAGACAGATTTTAATCAGTGTGAACAGCGCTGCATGAAGTCGAACGCACCTATTATCATCATTATAAGCAGATGAAAACTAATGATGGACAGCTGGATCTTAGCCAGGGCTAGTTATGCTAATAAGGGAGTGATGGTCACTAATTGGTGGGGCTTTCCACCTCTACTGACATGTGCAAAGTTTTTCTGCAGATTTTCTGTTTTTATCAAGTCTAATTATAATATGGTCCCCTTTAAATGTGAAATTAATGATTTAGTTTTTCTTTGTTTTTTATTGTTTGTTCTCTGTGATTTATGCTGATGTTAAAATAATAATTTCAGGGAGAAGGACGGCCATGTCTTGGTGGAAAAGATCCATCGACATTCACTGGAAAAATGCACCCTTATTTGCTGTCTAGGAGACAGAGTCTGGAGACACAGTACCTCACTCAGCGCCTACAGGTGGGTCAGATACATGAGGTCCGTTCTTCGTATGTGGATTACTCAGTTAGCTGGATTTGCATATTGACGATTTGATACGATCCAGGATCGTTTCGTACTTCAAAGCTGATCCGAGAGTTGTTTTCATAGCAACAGTTCTGCTAGGTCAAACCTGATCAGGAGCAGGTTCAATTCATATAAACAGGATTAGATTGGCTTAATTCAAGCAAAGATAATACAGAAAGTATGTTCCGAATTCTGATATTTTCTTACAGTAGTAGTTATATACACTTGGGAAAATGGTACATATTTTTTAACTATATATATAATAAAGTTAAAGTCATTAAAAAAATAAATTAAGTTATACATATTAATAAAACGTATGCAATCTGCACCCTCGAAATGAAAGTACAAAGACTGCCACCTGGTGGTGCAAAGAGAAAACTTATTGATATGAACTTTTTATATTGCTTTAGTACAAATTGTGTATAATAGAAATGCACAATATGTGACTTTTTTTGAAGCAATAATACATTTCAGCAGTCATAAACATGTTTTGATAGTTTATATGCCGGTGATTTGATGCTTCTCAAAAGTTGCAGACGCCTTTACCAATATGAAAACGCTTTTGTAAACAACCAGTTATTCTTTACACCGATTAAAAAACGGCTACTATAATAAAGAAAATATTTTCTAAATGTAGAACTAAATACACTGATTTGCATTGAAATACATGATGAATACTCTTGACGCATGAAAATGGAAAGCCTGCAGCTCACAACAAATGTGGAAGGTTATTGCGTGTCATATTTAACAAGCCGTTTACTGCTAATTTGATGTAATTTTGCTCACATGGATAATTAAATATAAATCAGATGATGTCATTACGCTGCTGTGCCGTCAGCCAATCATTGCATTGCTGATCATGATTTCGAGGATCGATAGATCTGTCCTTCACAACACATGCAGCGATCTCAGATCAGTTTATCCAGACATTCTAATATGATTCGCGAACTTGTTTGAAGAACCAAATTAGCGAGAGATCAGTTATCAAGATTAAAAGATCCAGGATCTGCCAAATCATCTTAGATCATTTAAGCGAAGTACGAAGAACAGACCCATGGTCAGTGTCTGCAAAACAGACCATTGCGATGTATGAAGAAAGTGTTGAAATGAGTGTAGGTAATAGATCCATTAAAAAACACCATCTTTTCCATAGCTTTTCTGAATTTCTGAACATTTCATATCAGTTTTTTTCTTTGATAAATTTATATAAGAAGTCAGTTTTAATCCACTGAATAAACTAATAGACATAGAAAAGCCACGTCATTAATCCAGACCTCACGAAACAGTATTATAAAAATAGCATTTCTGCTGAGATAGCATTATATAACATCTAATCCATACAGGAAAAAACAAAAATATTGGTCAAAAACCAATGAGAGTTTATACGCTTGTTCAGATTAGTTTATGCTGGTTTAGATCTGATAATGTTAGAAGCACTAAAATAAAATGAAGCATTTCAATCATAAGTTCGTCATCTCCATTATTATAAAACAATAGCTTTGTGCGCTGCTGCTGCTGAGCACATAAAGCACTGTTTGTGCACCTAAAGCATTGTTCTAAGCTCCCAAGAAGTTGAAGAAGGTGAATCTATGCTTAATCACAGAAGGCTTTTGCTCTTTTTCACAGCATCATCATGAAATAGTGGCCTCAACACTAACGTGATCCCTAAAACCATGCTTTCTTTGCATTATACCTGCCAGCACTCCTGTTTTTCCTGGGAGTGTGCCGTATTTCAGACCCATCTCTCGCCCCTCTCCTGTATTGTTCTGTTTCCCGGAAATCTCCCGGAATTCCACAACTTTTTGGTACAGCCCCTTTTGCACTGAACCCAACGTGCAACCATCTTCATACCCACTCTCAACTCTTCAGTTAACGCGCACCTTCCCCCCCACTCTTCACTTCGCACACTTTGACCAGCGCTATTCACTAATTCACTCACTTACACATTATCAGGGGTCACCACAGTGCAATAAATCACCAATTGGCAGTGTTATACAAATTTTCCAAATAGCAGCACAGACATAGATTCAGTCGTTTTTGCCTTCTGCAGACATAAACGATGCCCATTCTCATGGTCGAAAGGTTGCATTGTCCACACATGCAATATGAGTTTTTGTGAAAATTGTTTGGACACAGTGATACTAGGCATGGAACGAGACCCATTTTTAGCCGTTTAGAAAAGTCAAGGTTTTAAAACTGCCAACATTTACTCTTATACCCTTCCTATGGTTTGTTTAAGGTTTTTTTTACGTTTTTTGTTTTGTTTTGTTTTGTTTTTATTATATTTCATAAACAAAACGATAAAGAAGAATGAAGAAACCGATCCAGGATGTTCCTTATTTGTTATTTAATTCACCGTATACACCAAAATATTGTAAATATTTTTTTTAAATCTAATATAAAAACAAACAGCACCTCAACTTAAAATACCCAAGTTAACATATCTCACAGTTTGCTAAGGCAATGTTGTCGTTTTCAGACGGTAGACATACTCGCGCATACTCGCGTAATCAGACCCGATTTCCAATCATGTGATCGGATCTAGACATCCTTAGTATTGACGCACGCTCAGGGTCTGTGTGCAATATCAAGTGTGTATATATACTGTATGGCTTAAGCTATGAAGTAAATGATGTCAATATTAGCACCATTTTAGAGTTTACAAATATAAAAATGGCTTGTTTTTGTTTTTGAATTCAGAGAGCCAGTCAGTTGGCAAGCGGCCTTGGAAGTGGCCAGATGTTTTGTAAAGAGGCTGCACCGCGCACTTTAGAGCAACAACTCCAGGAACACAGGTCAGGAACAACCGCATTCATAGAACAATGACGTCCCGAAGCTTGTCCTGAAGAATTTCAGCTTATCTGTTATCCTGTTTCGCAGACTCCAACAGAAGAGGCTCTACCTCCAGAAGCAGTCTCAGGTTCAGGCTTACTTCCACCAGATGCAGCTGGCTGAGGACGCTTACCCTGCCCAGGACCCTCAGATCAGCAGCAGCCCCCAACCCAGCCCTCCCTTTACAAGGACCCAAACCCTAACCCCTTTTTTGGAGCCTGGCATCTCATCCCTGTCATACAGTCCCAAGTCTGCCCGCTTCCCAGAGTGGCCTCCGCCGCCCGAAAACCTCAGCAACTACACCCCATCCCTTCCTACAGAGCCCCAGTATGCATGGAGTCCTGCCCAGCCTCCTCTGCCCCCAGGTAAAGCTGAGACCCCTTCAGCTCAACCCGCACCTGAAGCCCCTTTCCTGGACTGCGAGATGATGGAGACCGTAGAGGCTCCACAAGGCTGTGTCCTCGTGAACTAAACATGAAATACAGCACTCTGAGGCTGGTTCTCAGGCTGAAGATGTGGCGAAATAAGCGCCCTCAGGGACGAACAAGACGCGGTGGTTTACACCACATTTTACAAACCTACAGACGTGCACTTGATCCTGTGGTAGACCATTACAGACCTTGGTGTTCAGAGATGTTTGTGAGACGCGCTAGTGTTTTCTTTTTTCTCCAGTAAGCACAGTTGAAATGTAGTGCAGCTACCATAGAGTTTAAAAATCAGTATTAAAGCAATATTCCTTTTCCTATATAATAGTTCCACAAGTTTCAGTGTTTTTATAAGTAGCTCGTTTCATCCTTAAATGATCAGTAGCTACTCAAGTTTTCATTATTAGTAGTATCGTGTGATTTTTAAATACTAATTAAGAGAAATGTGTAAATATAAGAATTTATCTAAGGAATGAAACATAATTATTAGAAATAATGTTGAAGTCAACATGAAACTGCACTCAAAAGATTTGGTGTGTGTGAGACACGAGACGTGACTTTTTTTATTATTATTATTTTTTGGTCAAAAAAAGGCACACTGATGCTTGAAAACCCCTTTTTGTCTTGGACACACATGCAACCTACTTGGCAACAAATATTTTAACAACTCATAAAACAATCTAATATAATTCATAAATGCTGCAAACAATTATTATTTTGTTAGTTTATGACACCTAAAGCACCAAGCGATGTTAAACTGAACCTTGAATCTAAAGTATTACTTGTGAGTGTCATTTACACTTATGTGTAAATGTACTAATTTTGAAACACTTGCGTTTTGTTACAATTAGGCCTGGCATTAACGCTACTCTGTCAGAAACTGAGCACTTAGAGAACGCTAGAAGCCTCCATTTTATTTTGCAAATGTTCAAAAGACCAATCAAAGAGTTATTGTGGATAGCTACGCCTCTGCATTTATAGTTAGTTTCATTCCCTCTATATCTAGGATGTCTAAACTCGGTTCTGGAGAGCCGATGCCCTTCTGGTTTGAGCTCCAACTTTCCTTAACCCACCTGCATGGATAATTCTAGAACATAGGTATCAAACTGGATTCCTGGAGGGCTCCAACCTTGATCAACCACACCTGATCCAACTAATCAAGGTGTTCGAGACCACTAAAGACTAAGCAGGTGTGAGTTGGAGGAGGTTGGAGCTAAACTCTGCAGAGCTGCAGCCCTCCAGGAATTGAGTTTGGTACCATTGTTCTAGAACAGTGGTTTCCAACCTTTTTGAGACCCTCTTTGCCCCTGAAAAATATTGTCAACATTTAATGATATTATTGCACATGTAAGTTTGCAGTAAGGATGAAAAAAAAAAGATATGTTTATTATTATATATATGTTTATGCACAAATAATATCTAATGTAAAATATAAAAGCAAAACATCAGAAGGCCATTTGTAGCTGAAAAACATAAGCCTTTTGGCTTTTAAATAAGCCTTATATTAGTTCCCAATTAGTGGCACATTTTTTTCATTTTGGATTGTGTGTTAATTATTTTGCCTTGCCCTCAAAAAAGGCTCTGGGCTTGTTACGGTATTGGGGGTGAGTCGTCAGCAAATGTCTTATTATTTTTTTTTACAGCCTCATTCGTTAGCAAGAACTTTGTCGCAGACAATGCTCTGTGGCTTTCATTCGAAAGAAAATAGTTCAGGTAACAACCTCCTGCATTTCGTGTTTCCAGTATTGCTGTCGCTGGAGCTTCCTCACCTGGGTCCAGTATATATTTTTGGTAGGCCAGGGAATAAAATGAACTAAGGCAACATGATCAATCTCCTAATTGTCCACTCACTGCTAAAAATATGACGTGACCCCGCACAAAGCTCACTGAGGCCCCCTTGTGGGCCAGGACCCCGGTCAAGTAAGAGCTTGATTAGCTAGCCTAGGTGTGTTTGATTAGGGTTGGAACAAAACTAAGTAGAACACCGGCTGTCCCGGACTCAGTTTAGCCACCCCTTAAATAGAGGGACTGAAACTAACTATGAATGCAGAGGCATGGCTATCCACCATAGCTCTTTGATTGGTCTTTCAAAGATTTGTATAAAGTTCCCTGAATGGTCAAGTATCTCTCATATGACCAAAACAAAACCAGTAGACTGCAAGTATGGATGCTGGCAAAATAGCATGAATGGTCACGTATCATGTGCTTGGTTGAATAGTGTGGGTAAAGATGCTGTAAAAAAAATTTTTTATTCAAAAGTGCACTAGTGTAAATGGCACTGTTTGACATTTGTGTGTATAACCGATGTGATGTCAGCAGAAAAATCTAATATTTAAGACGTGGCGCAATGAAAGAATACCAAAACAAACCTTCTTCGTAATAGTATCCTCTGATTTATGTGCATGATGTTCCTAAACAATGCTAAACGAAATGGGTTGATTTGATTTCATGTTGACTTTCAAAATCACACTACCTACTTCAGACTCTTCAAAGTAGCTTGGAGTAAAACAAGGTTACAATACATAGCTTTCCTGCAAATACATATGCTTTTAGAGCAGGGGTGTCAAACTCAGTTCCTGGAGGACCACAGCTCGGCAGAGTTTAGTGCCAGCCTTGCTTCAATACAGTTAGGGTGCTTTCACACCTGTGGATCAATTTTCTTTTTCCGAAACACGGATTCAAAGTGTTCAAATGTGGCACGTTGTTCTCTGTGCGGTTCGCTTTCACACGGCAAAGTTTCTAAATGGACCAAAATGACTAAAACAAGTCAGAGTTTCAGGGTTTTTCTTTGCAGAGTCCCGCTCAGCTGTCATGCGTCCTTATTTTAATGTATGACAATGAGCAAAAAGACATTATAAGCGAAAAGCTGCGCGTTCATTTTAAGTGGAGACACCCACAGACATCGTCAACAAATATAAATCAGAGGTAAGTTTTTCTCATACATAGCAGTTGGCCTATGCATTATAGGCTTTACACTAGTAAAGAGATAAACCGGAGAGTAATAACAGATAAACCAAGACTGCTGTTTGGTCGATTTTTCTAAAGGATAAACAGCTCTTGTTAATAGTAAACATGCTTTCACTTTTGCATTGGACATAAAACACACATTTACCGGTAAGAATGACATCCTGCCCTACTCATCATTCTCTCTTTATATAGTCATAAACGGCTATTACATATCCATCATACACTGTGCTGTAGCCTGTGTCGGATTGTAATGCTTTCTCACTAGAATCGATCTGCTCCAAAGTTTGTTTGAATCTTGATGAGACCTGCGATCTTGGATCGATTGTTTTGATGCGGATCTAAGCACGATTGCTGGATTCACATATGCCAAGCGAACCGTGCTAACTGGGAAAAGGCGCCAGGTTCCGAAACAAAAGTATCAAACAAGCCTAAAGCACTCAGTTTGATCAGCTGTGTTTAATTAGGGCTGGAACTAAACTGTGCAGAGCTGCGGCTCTCCAGGAACTGAGTTTGACACCTGTGCTTTAGAGCCTCTGTAAACATACAGACTTGAGTTACGTAGATGAAAACAATTAGAATCAACAAAAAATGATCTCACACTGCCGTGCACTACTACTACTCAACAAGATTATTATTATATAGAAACTTAAGTGTTGTGCCTTTCAATTCTTGTTGTTCCTTTTTGAAGAATGTCTGTTATTAGATTGAATTCTTCAAGTAAAACTTCCTGTTTGGAAATGCAGTATGAAGCACCCTCTTTTGACAGATACCTTGAACCAAAGTCTCCATTTAGGTTCTGTTTTGAAGTCCACTATGTGGATTGTTCTAGAACCGTCCAGCTACATCAGAGAGTCGTCATGGTCCTACAGTATATGCCATTTAAAAGTATAGCAATATCCAGAGTAATAGTCCTGATGTTTAACATGGGTGTTTGTAATGAGTGTCGTCATTTTGCCTTTGAAGGAAAAAACTAAAAACTAATTGTGACTATTTAGTATTTGTAGTCAGATCTTTGGCTATTGTTGATATTATTACTGACATTGAAAAGTGAACTGTTTTGTTATAGTCGTTTTTCAGTGCTATACGGTTTCCCAATGTGTGATCACAATACCAATTTTGTCATATTCAGTTAAATGCTGAGATCCTTTCACGAGGGGAAATAAAGATCATGCTCCTTGAGTAAAAATGTTTTATTTGTATGTTTCTTCATACCACGTCTGATATCACTAAAGTGAATGTTTTTGTAATCATTTACTCACTCTTAAGTTGTTCTAAACCCATGTGACTTCCTGTTTATCTACAGTCGTGGTGAGAAATGAACACATTTTTGGTTTTTGAATAAACCGATCAAATTGTTAACACACTGTAAAACCCAACAGTCAACGTCATCAAGTGAAATGACTGTAATTAACTCAGAGTTTACTGGACGTTAATTCTACTTATTTGAAAAGAGTTTTAAACTCAGTGTTGAAGGTAATGAGTTACTTAAATAACTTGTTACTTCAACTTAAATTGAGTTAGTTGACAGTACTCATATAGATCAGTTTTTTAACTCAGATGGTTTGTTGCAATCGGTTTCCTCAAACGGTTTGAGTTGCCTTAACTTATTGGGTTTTACAGTACTCAGTTGGTTTTAGTTCTCTTCATTTATTGGGTTTTACTGTGCTCATGTTACTTCATTTACTCAAATTAAGTTCACTGTATTCATTAGGGTTAGTTTTTGAACTGAAATGGTTTGTTGCAATCGATTTCCTCAAATGGTTTGAGTTACCTTAACTTATTAGGCTTTACAATGGTTATTTGTCAAATTTGAAAATTACCCTGGAAAATATAGTTGTGCAAATGCAAACACTGTATTTATATTAATTCATCTTTTATTTCTATAGGGCTTTTACCATGTAGATTGTGTCAAAGCAGCTTTGCATAGAAGATCTAGTAAATTGAAACTGTATCAGTTCAGATTTCAGAGTTGAAGTTCAGTTTAGTTCAGTTCAGTGTGAATTAATTTTCAATGTTGAAAGTCCAAAAACTGAAGAGCAAAATCCATCAATGTGCAGCTCCACAAGTCCCAAACCAAGCAAGTCAGTGGTGAAAGCGGCGAGAACAAACTTCAACAATTGACGAAAGCTAAGCAAAAAAAAATCCAGAGAGAAACCAGGCACAGTTGGGCACGACCCTTTCTCCTCTGGCCAAACTTCTTGTGCAGAGCAGCAGTTAATGTAGTTTAGATATTAATATTGTCCCCATTTAATAAATGTTAATAATTGTACAAAATAAACGTTTTACCTTCATATTACCATCTTTATTAGCAATTTAGCAAAATTATTCAATTAGTTTGATTAGAAGTCATTATCTGCATTACCGTTTTCAGAATAAGGCAATTTGGGATCAATTAAGTAAGCGCTTGCACATCGCAGACTCTTTTGGGCCTAAAAAATACTGTTAGTATTTACTAGAGATCGTAAAAAAGAAATAACCAATGAAATGCATGGACAGAGTTTTGCAACTTTATTACATATGCATTTATAGATGTTTCACATTCAGTTGCAAAATTTATGGCAGAAAGCATTTCAAAATAATCATGCAAAGTGATTTAGTAAACTTTGTGGCACTTTGTTTACTGGTATTGGCACCATTACTTAACACCCTCTTAAAAAGCATTTTGTGCTGCTCTTGGCAGATCACATTGGTCATTACAGAAATGAACTGTTCATTTATTTATTTATAAATTGTGAATTGTCAGTAGAATTATATGCAGAGCTAATATACACCCCTCTCTGCACTTTTATGGGATTGTATTTGCCCTGTCAACGAAGAGAATCAATAAAATAAAGCAACGCAGAGCTGGCATAGAAGCTGCATCTGAAGTGGCTTTTTGATTAGAAAAAGAAGTTACAGTCATGCAGCAACCTCCCGATCTCCCTTATGAAGCCAATACGGAAGTAACTGAAACTGCAATTTATCGACTGGCCTTTGGGGGCTGGGGGGGGGGGGTTATTAAGTCATATGAAGTCTGCATAATTAAGGGCGTGGCCACTTGCTGTCTCATCACCTGAGCTGATTCCGGCTGATTGGACGCTGAACTTGGCATATACATCCTATTTTTGTTTTGTTTTATGTGGCTTTACACCGTTAATTACTTTTGGAATTATTTCCTACAATTATCAAATGACATGGCATGCTGTGTGCTCACAAGCCACTCATGTTGCCTCTATTTCCCAGGTGAGTGAAATTCTTATATACCATGTGTGAAAATGTATTTGTTTTACTTAAGATCATTTATATTTTTCTTTAGACCTGTAATGCACTCCAGAATCTGACAGATTGATTCCCTGTAGGCTCTAGAACAGTCATCTGAACCGCTGTCATACTGTGTTATGCCTGGATTTTATAAATAGCCTTCCATTTACTAATACAGACTATATTTGAAGTGTTTGGAAGTAATTTGTAATTTCCTTCTGTAGAAAAGCATCACAAGAACAATGCTTAGTGGCTCATTGTATCACGACAGTGTTTTTAAAAGACTAAACACTTTATTGACATAGTGTACAACCAAGCACCTTTGAATTATAACGTTCTATCTAATATTTTTGTCAAAATTGAGTTATTGACATTTTCTTATTAAATGACAACTTATTTACATTATGTGATGCTTTTTGTTTAGATGTTGTTTACTTTTTTTTTTTTTTACTTTTTACGTAAAAAAAACAAATGCTGCACACATACTCTGCTATGGAATGCAAAAACTCAATATCTTAAAATACAGATAGAACCTTATAATTCCAAGGTGTTGATGTGTCAGAACACAAATGAGTCGCAGGTAATGAAGTTTTAAGCGTTTCTCTCAAAGAAAAGCCTGTCAAAGCAAAACCTAGCAGGCATTTTTATTTCTACTTATGCTCCGCCTCTTTGCCCTTATTTGGTTACCCCTGGTGGGTGCGATGACGCACAAACAAAATGGCGACAGTTAGCCACGGCTACTTGTAGCCTCATTTGCACTCTTCAGAAACCTATAACTGTGTCCCAAATCGCATACTTATGCACTATTCTACACCATTTTGTAGTATAAATAGTGGAAGCAGTGTGTTTACACTGAAAACCCTAAAAATATAAAGTGCACTTT
The DNA here is from genome assembly GCF_052040795.2 of Danio rerio. Lineage (NCBI taxonomy): Eukaryota > Metazoa > Chordata > Actinopteri > Cypriniformes > Danionidae > Danio > Danio rerio. The sequence continues at coordinate 64,145,769 of NC_141025.1, read as the reverse complement.
AATTACCCGGATGATGCACTCATTCGGCCGGTAAAATGAAGTGTGTAGCGATGGACACTTCACGCACTCAACTGTCACAGCTTTGCTCACATAGAGGAAGGGGCGGAGTTATCGGGCACACATGTTGGATAACTTTTATTTCACCTATTTGAAGACCATCAAACGTCATCAGGGAAACGGTTTGAATTTCTGTTTTATAAAAAACATTAGTGCTCTATTTGGGACGACACTATATACTATGCTGTTGAGTGTGCAAGTGCATAAGTACATAGTGCATGAGTGCATAGTGTGCCATTTGAGACGCAGCTTATGAGTGACGTCACAGATACTACATCCATATTTTTTAGTCTATGATTTTAATGCAGCTCAGAGGTGGAATGAATGGTTTTACACAACTGTTTAGATTGCTGAAATAATGTAGTATTAAATATAAAAGTTGTTAAAGGTGACATGAGATGTTCATTTTACATGATTTAATAAGAATCTTTAATGTCTATGTGAAAAGTCTTTAATTAGGCTGGCTTGTGAAGCAAGCCAGACTATTGTTATCCTATTTTTCTTCTGAGACAAAAAATTAAACTCTATCTCCTCCTAGAGCTTTCAAGCTATGACCACCAAACTCACACCAGACCTCCAAACTGGTCTGACTCGGGTTGCTATATCTTTTCCGACTGATCCGACTTTTGGTTTTCCGATAAACATCCCGGGACCATCTGAAAAATCCCATTGACTTAACATTGGACCAAACTTTGTGACCTCATAACTCTGCATCAGACTGTCCTACAGGCTTTTAACTGAGCTCATTTAACTCAGACTACCTAACTGCCAATAACTGATGAGCTTTTTACTTTCTGGCCACACCCTAGCAACCACTTTTGGGACCCTAGAAACTGTCCCATAGACTTCCACTGCAAAAGACTCTCATTGACTTTACATGGGGTCAAACTTTGAGCTCATAACTCTACATCAGACTGTCGCACAAACTTCTAACTGAGCTCATTTAACTCAGACTACCAAACTACCAATAACTGATGAGCTTTTAACTTTCTAGCCACACCCCTAACAACCAGATACGGCACCCTAGCAACGGTCCCATAAACTGCCATTATAGAGGTTCAGATTGATATCGTCATGCTGCAGTGTGATAGAGACATGGGTGTTGCTTTTAACTGTTCATAATGGCAAGAAGCTTTGATACATCATCAGTCTAAGCTGTCAATCCACTCCATAGCAACAAAACAAAATAACCTAGCAATAATATAACAGCAGCTATATCTCAGTATCAGAACATCGTAGAGAAGCGGGGGTTGACTTGTTTGACTTATGCTATAGCACACCATCCATCCCTCCATCATCTATCTATCTATCTATCTATCTATCTATCTATCTATCTATCTATCTATCTATCTATCTATCTATCTATCTATCTATCTATCTATCTATCTATCTATCTATCTATCTATCTATCTATCTATCTATTACCATCAGGCTTTCACAAGCCAGCCTCAAAGTTTGTTCTCAAACTTTAAGAATCTAGTTTACTTTGGTAGTGTAAATAAACACCCTTTTCACACTGTCAAAAACACCTCAGTCCACAGCCAGATGTTTTGCTTCATATCTCTTTAAAGGGGACTTATTATGCCCATTTTACAAGATTTAAAATAAGTCTCTGATGTCTCTAGAGTTGCTTATGTAAAGTTTCAGCTCATAATACTCTATAAATAATGTTCTAGAATTTTGAAACTGTCCCATTTAGATTTTGATAACAATGTCATTTTTGGTGACTGTCACTTCAAATGAGATTGTGCTCCTTTTCAGAAAAAGGACGAAACTACAAATGCCTATGTGTCAGCATAGTGGCAGATTTAAAACCAAGACTAACAATGGTATGTACAAAGGGAGAATATCAAGTGTTTTTTTGTTTTATTAAAGTGTGATTATAAAAATAAAATGAATACATTTTTACCTTCAGAAGCCGGGTTTTATTGACAGGCTATTGCCACACAAGAGTTTAAACCCCGTATAGAAGTGACGTTAGCATAATAGGTCTCCTTTAAAAGCTAATGAGCTGCTCCTCTTTGTGCCAGCTGGATTAAGAATAGTGATTCATTCTTGAGGAGCTAAACCAGTGCAGCACTCACACAGCGCTCAACCAAACCTTGAGCTACTGCTGAATTTTTTTCTGTATGACTGACATGGAGTATTTGAAGCTGTTTCCACATTAGGGTTACAATATATGAGATTCTGCAAGCTGTCTCCCATGCATAAAACAGTTGTGCCTAATTTATCATTGCTTGACATTGCAGCCCACCATTATCAATGCAAAATTCTACGCAAACAAACATTTAAACATATGAAAAGTGTATTTGACAGCTGCACAGTCTCGGAGTGAAAACCAACAACTGATTCTAAACACGAGTGAAGCTGGTGTCTCAAACAATCACAAGTTTTCACAAATTGTAGGTACTGCTAGATCCTTTAAATGCAGTTTTAATGCAGATCCAGCTTCGTATTGACCAAGGTCATAAATGTGTTCCACAGTTTCCCAACTCTTTCTGGGATATTCCCTTCATATATAAAATTAATCCATTTCACGGTTGCCTCTTTTGAAGCTGGGATTCCGTGCAAGGTCATCCTTGAGCCCATACAACTGAACAAACTGTAGACCGCATGCCAGAATCACATCAATGTTAAAATGCAGGGAAACCTCAGGCAACAGTATTAGCCACTTTGCTATCTGTTTACAAAAAGAGGTTAGAAGAGAGGTGTCATGCAGATTGCTTATAGCAGCTGGTTACTTACAAACTGGCATGAAATTTTAGAAATAATTGCACATAAATAAACACATTCAGTTGATAAAAAAACACAAGCTACTGTTTACTTTTCAACTTGTCTGAGCAGCTAAGCACAGCGAAATCTCCTGATTGTGTATTAATCGTGTTTTTGGAGCATTCCGTGCGGTCACCTTTAAAATATTTCCACATTTTTAAGAGCTTCTCGTGTTCTGTAGGACACAAAATAATGTACACTCACTGGCCACTTAATTAGTACCTGCACTAGTATTGACAAAGGTACAATCCAAACTTTTGAATATCTAAAGGAAAAATATGGGTTTAATCAAAGTGACTTGTACAGATACCTTCAAGTAAGACACTATATTGACTATTATTAAACCAGAAATATTTAAAGTTGCAGAGACAGAAACACTAAAAGTGTTTTATCAGTGGCCAAGGCCAAATCATTGCGGGAATATTTGTAAAACTTACTGAAAATGTACCAGCTCAGCCATGTGGAGAGAATTCTGTGGGAAGAATGTTCTAAGGTTTTTTAATACACCATCACAAAAAAATGCATAGAGGAAAATGTTAATCCAGAAGGTGTCGCCTATAGAACAGCAGAAATAGTGGTCCTGCCTTCATCATTACTGCAGTAAAAAAGCAGTGTGACCAAGAATAGCAGGATTTGATCAATTTCAGAAACTACATACCAGCCCAAAATCTCAAACTTTAGCAAACAAATATAATTATACAACTGTACAATCAAAAGTTATGCAACATTTAATACCTTGTAGCAGCATTTAAGAATTTCAAAGAGCCTTAAATTTCTCTAAATTGACTTACTAACTTTTAATACTTTTTAAAAGAATCTGTGGACACCCGGCTATTAATAGGAAAAATAATTACATTTTTTATAATATAAAATCAATAAAATTACCATCATTACTCCAGAGGTCAGCTGAGCCATCAGAAATCAAAGTTTGTCTTTTGTTGAATAAAGTAAAACGGTTTTTTAAGTCTATTGGAATGGCTATTTCTACAAAAAATGAAGCTGCGAACAGGTTTTCAACGTTGTTAATATTCAGAAATGTTTCTTGAGCAGAAAATGATTGTATTAGAGTAATTTCTGAAGCAGCGTACAATGACGACTCTAAAAATGGCTCTTAATATGGTGATCAGAACAGAAACTTCACTGTAATTACAATAGCATTATGTTTCGTAGTTTGCTGTTTGCACTGTTCCATTAACCCCATACTGGAAAGAGATTACAATACATTTAGACACCATTACTGAAGCAGAGATTGCCTTCACTTGTGAATCTTTATATTTAGATAATGTAAATTTAGATGGATAGACGAATAAAAACAAGAAGCGGTTATTTATTCTTCTGGCAGTTTGTAAAAAACTAATTACAAAAAAATGATTAAAATTAGAGTCACCTACAGTTGAAGAATGGATTGATACAGTGCACACAATATATGTCATGGAAACTATCTTTTTCATTAAGAACTCAGATCGAAACCTTTTTTCTAATTAGAAGTAAATGGATTGAGTTTATTTCACCAATATGCCTAAATTCTTTATTACTTCTTATTCTTTCTTGAGTTGTAACTTTTAAATGTAATATAATGTGTCTAAAGAAGTCTTTTCTTATTTGAAGGAAATCTTTTAAAGGTTTGTAGCTCCCCATGTTTTACTGTTTATAGTTGTTGTTAAAGGGAAAATACAAAGCATATACAGGATCTGTCTCTTTCTATATGAGAGATTATGCAAGTTACATATGTATTTTCTTTTGAAAACTCAAAATAAAAAAATAAAGCTGAAAACCAGTAACCATTGACTTCCATTGTAGGAAAAACAAATACTATAAAATGGTTACAGGCAGAGGTGGGAGTAACATTTACATTTTACATTTAGTCATTTAGCAGACGCTTTTATCCAAAGCGACTTACAAATGAGGACAAGGAAGCAATTTACACAACTAAGAGCAACAATGAATAAGTGCTATAGGCAAGTTTCAGGTCTGTAAAGTCTAAGAAGGGAAGTATTAGTAGTATTAGTATTTTTTTTTTTTTGGTACAGTTAGTGTGATATTCAAGGGCAATTGCAGATTAGGAAGTGAAGTGGAGACTAAATAGTTGAGTTTTTAGTCGTTTCTTGAAAGTAGCGAGTGACTCTGCTGTTCTGATGCAGTTAGGGAGTTCATTCCACCAACTGGGCAGATTGAGCGTGAGCGTTCGCGAAAGTGATTTCTTCCCTCTTTGGGATGGAACCACGAGGCGACGTTCATTCACAGAACGCAAGTTTCTGGAGGGCACATAGATCTGCAGAAGTGAGAGCAGATAAGAAGGAGCAAGGCCAGATGTCACTTTGTAGGCAAACATCAGAGCTTTGAATTTGATGCGAGCAGCAACTGGCAGCCAGTGCAAACGGACTAGCAGCGGAGTGACGTGCTCGTTTAGGTTCATTGAAGACCACTCGTGCTGCTGCATTCTGGAGCAGTTGAAGAGGCTTGATAGAGTTAGCTGGAAGCCCAGCTAGTAGAGAGTTGCAGTAATCCAGTTTGGAGAGAACAAGAGCTTGAACAAGGAGTTGAGTAAGTCACACATGTGCAAGTCTCTAGTCATAACCTTCAAGTCTCAAGCAAGTCAAGTCATACAGTAGCTTGGTCTGGCAAGTCACTTTCAAGACGATCCAATTTGTCAACTTTTAAACTTTTGCGATTTCTTTTGCAATTTTATATTTACATATATAATTTTCGGTGTTGTATGTAATGCAGAATATATAACAAACAGGTATATATTTAACAAAAGTTATTTCGAGTCATTTAACTCAAGTCCAAGTCAAGTCTCAAGACATGACAGTCAAATCCAAATCAAGTCGAGTCTTTTTTTTTGGATATTTGTCAAGCAAGTCTCAAGTCCTAAATTTTGCGATTTAAGTCTGACTTGAGTCAAATCATGTGACTCGAGTCCCCCATCTCTGGTTACAGGTTTTCAAAACAAGGTTCAAAAATAGTAAAGGTAGAGATTACTTTTCATTTTGGGAGAATCCCTTTAATGCTTTCTGTAATCCATATATGTTAAACAATAAATCGTGTTGATCCTGACAGGAAAAGCTGTAAATTAGCCACATGAATGAGGCAGTTTGTCATTAATAGCTGCCTAACACAAACTGGAGAAATGTGAACTGGAGAACCACCTTTTGTGTGTGAAATCTAACCACACATAGCAGCTGAATGAACACGTTGCATAAAGCTGGTTAATTTCCCCTGGTGATTAATCTGGGCACTAACACTCAAAAGGTGAGTCGTGATGTTCCAGCTATAAACTGTTCATCAGCAGGCACGACAGCAGCAGCAGCCACAATGCAGACTCCAGATAACAGCCTTGTCAGAACAAACGCTCCGAGCCCTGACAGCTCTCACAGCCTGTTAGACCTTGCATGCCAATTGTGCACACGTTTTTCAAAACTAGCAGGATTTAGAAGCATTAAAACTTGAACACAAGTTTCCTTAAGAAGAAATAATAAGAAAAGCTAATTACTGTATCGTGTTTGAGAACTGTCAGGCTTCACTTTGTTTACCAAACAGAGTCTTACTGATTGTTTGTGCATGCTGACAGGTTATAAATAAACCAAGCAGTGCTTTTTTTTTAACATTGAGATCCTTCGTGAGAATATGGTTTAGAGGTTAACACTATGCTAAAGGAAAATGTCCAAATCACTTTAAGAAAAAAAATAGCAATGGAGCTCTAAAATGTGATTAAACACTATCAGTCAAAAGTTTAAAAATGTTTATTAGTGATTTTGAAAGATATCTCTCCTATGCCTCAAGGTAGCATTTATTTTAATGCATGTACACTTAGACTCACCGGCCTCTTTATTAGGTACACTTTACTAGTACCGGGTTGGACCCGTTTTTGCCTTCAGACTGACTTTAATCATTCATAGCATAGATTCAACAAGGTACTGTAAATTCTCAAAAATTTTGGTCCACGATGACTTCAGATAGGATGCACACCTATAATGCAAATCTGCCATTCCACCACATCCCAAAGGTGCTCTGTTGGATTGAGTTCTGGTGACTGGAGGCCATTTGAGTACAGCGAACTCATTGTCACATTAAAGAAATCAGTCTGAAATGATTCATGCTTAATGACATGGAGCATTTTCCTGGTGGATGTAGCCATCAGAAGATGGGTACACTGTGGTTATAAAGGGATGAACATGGTCAGCAACAATCCTCAGGTAGGCTGTGACATTGGCACGGTGCTCAATTGGTACTAATGGGCCCAAAGTGTGCCAAGAAAATATGGATGAATCCATGCTTTCATGCTGTTGATGTCAATCAGGGGGTCTGCTAGGTGGGGGAAAGTTAAGACGAATCTAAAGGCCCATGCATTTTGGGGGCCCCCAGAGATATTATTAGTATTACTGAACCCACGACAACACACCACCCCCCACTCCTCACTGAAATCTATGACAACACCGCAGCTCTGCATAGTTTAGCTCCAACCACCTCCAACTCACACCTGCTTAATAGCTTAGTAGTCTTGAACACCTTGATTAGTTGGGTCAGCTGTGCTTGATTAGGATTGGAGCAAAACTGTGCAGAGCGGCGGCCTTCCAGAAATCAAGTTTGGGACCTATGGCCTAAATGCACTAAGCTGCTGCCATGTGATTGGCTGATTAGAAATTTGCGTTAACGAGCAGTTAGACAGGTGTACATAATAAAGTGTGAGTGAGTGTACTATAATTTGTAATATATAATTTTTTGCATAAAATTACTATTCAAAATAAAAATAAAAAAATAGTCAATGCTAACATCAAGTGTTTTTTTTTTGTAAATCATGGAAACACTATCACAAAATTTTTCTTTAGTCCAAGGATGTCAAACCCAATTCCACAGGCCAGCATAGTTTAGTTTCAACCCTAAAATTAAATACACCTGATCAATCTAATTGAGTCCTTCATGCTTGTTTGAAACCTACAGGTAAGTGTGCTGAAGCAGGGTTGGAACTAAACTGTGCAGTGCAGCAGCCCTCCAGGAATTGAGTTTGAAATCCCTGCTATAGTCATTTGATCAAATTGGAATGCAATTTTTTGTTTCCTATATGCTGCCATTCTCTGCACTCTAGATTTCGATTATTAGATCCCTACTCAGGGTATATACAGGAATCAGAGAATAGAATTCAATATTTTTAAGACCTTTTTTAACACTCTTTCCGTACATTTAGTACATCATCGCCAGTTTGTCTGAACCGTTAACATTGGCAACATTTTAAATATGTTTATTAAAAAATGATTTTAAGAAACTAATCCTAAACTAAAACATTATTCATATACTTTAGAAAAATGTTTTTTCCAGAAGATGTTGCCTATAGAAAAGCAGACTGCCTTCGTAACTGCAGTAAAAAAGCTGTGTGACCAAGTATAGCAGGATTTCATCAATTTCAGAAACTGCATAGCAGCCCAAAATCTCAAACTTTAGCAAACAACTATAATTATACAACTGTATAATCAAAAATGATGCAAACTTTAATACCTTGTAGACTTCAAGAGCCTTAAATTTCTCTAAACTGATTTATTAACTTTTAATACTTTTTAAGACTCCGCGGACACCCTGCTACAAAAGGAAAAAGTCAATTTTTTTTAAATAAAAAATAAATAAATTTCGCATCATTACTCCAGTTTTCATGGTCAGCTGAGCCATCAGAAATCAAGTTAGTCCTTGTTGTATAAAGTGAAAAGAAAAGGTTTTCTGATTTCTACAAAAAAAAAATTAAGCTGCAAACAGGTTTTCAACATTGTTAATATTCAGAAATGTTTCTCGAGCAGAAAATAATTAAAGTAATTTCTGAAGCAGCGTACGACTCTAAAAATGCCTCTTAATATGGTGATCAGAACAGAAACTGTAATTACAATAGCATTATGTTTTGTAGTTTGCTGTATGCACTGTTCCATCTGGCCTGCCATTATCTTACGGTTACTGGTTCTAAAATTAACTTCGGCTCTCTAAGTACAGTATGCTACAAAAATCCACCGCAAAAGCTCATTTCCAAAGATGAAGGAAAACTTGATTTCTCATGATGTGCTTCCTTCAATAAACAGCTCTTCTGTGCAGCAATCTACCACCAGCTTACACACACCACATGCTTATATCCACATGCTATATTGCGTTTTGCAATATATGACCTGATGGATTACAGAGGGTCCACAAGCTGTGAAAAAGGGTTATATAACGTTCTTTATTGAGTTCCCTTCTATCAAGGGCAATGAGACCATATTCATATAAAACCCAAAGCACAATCTAAAGACACTTTACATAGCAGATAGTACTATACTGACAGCACTCTGAAGCTGAAGAAGAATCGGACAGTCAACATCACAGGCAAAAAGCAACATGTTAAAGAAGAGACTTTAATATGCCTTGTGATTAATGAGCTTCTCAATGTGGCTATGGCCAATGAAACCGGAGTGCAAGAGGCATGCAGATGAACTCGTACACAAGTTCAACATTTTTTTTTTTAAACAAATCAAAAAAAAAAAAAAGAAAGAAAGAATGTGCAACATGGTCAATGGCACAGAATGAAGAAGCTTGCCTTCTTAAGATAAAAAAGGGCCGTTAAGGAATGCCCATCCTCTGTTATAACAGTTGCTGGAAAGAGATGGATGTCTGTCATGGTCCCTTAAAAAAATTAGAAGAACTTTGAGAATGGTATCAGAGAACGAACATGCGTCTAGTGCTTTATGGGTCTTCGTTCGACAATAATCAGTGTAGGACAGAGCGCAGGAACACAGTATTTAATTGACAGTTGCAGTAGTGATTCGGCCCATCATGCTGTGCACATGCATGGGTCAACTCTAGCTTAAAATGAGCGCAAAGAGCAAACATGGATCAGTCCATCAGATCAGACGGCTGAAGTAAAATCTGGACCACCATCTATTTTATTATCTATTATGATGCTTGGTTACATTGTTAAGTGGATAGTAAATGTCATTTAATTGTGTGGGTTAAAGAGTGAACATACACACAGCAAAAGGGGATCCGTAGGGTCTATCGTGTAGTATGAAGAGCAAGAGGATGTGTGTGGTCAACAAAATACTGACGGAATCCAAGTATCCCTAAAACATTTCTCACTGAGAGGGAACAAAACACATTGTTTTGCCATAAACAGTCCAGTGGACGATTGTGGATGTCAATAAATACAATGGAGGTCAGCTTGAGATGGGTCTTAGGTTCAGCGAGAAGGAACATTAGGCCAGGGAAAGAACTGTGGAGAAAAAGCAAAAAAAAAAAAAAAAAGAAGTGTTAACATTGTATTATACTTCCAGTACAAACTAGTGTGACGCCCTTTCAAATGAAATCATGTCAAAATGAAGTTTGTTTGGCTCCTCAGGAGTTCATACAAAGGGAACATTCTAGAAAAATCTTCTCCGGTTTATTTTTTATTCAGTCCTCTGAGATCAGAAGCAAGTTAAAACATGAACACACTGGGGATCTGCTTGCAGCAGAAACTGATGCTGTTATTGTGACTGAAAGTGGACCGACTGTATAACGTACTACATAAACGTGACATTAGTGGAGTGCAAATATAGATATTACTGGTACAAACATCTATAATCATCTTTTTGATGCCTTTGTGATAGGATGATAGTTGGAGAGAAACAGGGGCTCAACAATCCGGGATTGGAATTCATTATGTCTGAAGCAATGTAATGTATCTTTTATTTAATGCCATGTCACCAACAAAGGTTATTTTAATAATAATTTAAGTACACAATTAAAAATAACAAAAAACTGAATACATAAAATAAAAGAGCATTAATACATGATAAAAACTGTAAAAAAAAAATGTATAAAAAAAACTGATGCACAGTTAGACTACATGTTAGCACACTGCACATTAGGCTATCGCTGTTGACATGTTCAGATACTTTCTTAACTGATGTCTCTCATTTTTGTTGAGTGTTAATGTTATCGAGTGGGAGGGATGATTATTTGCTTGATAGTCTAAGTGCTGCTGTGCAGCAATGGCATAATTACCATGTCATTTAATGGGATACAGCTGCAAAAGAATACACTTTAACTCTCGTGTGGTCTTAGAATTCTGCATATTGAAGTCTGAATGATCCACCTTCACTAAACTTCTGAAATAAAGCAGCAAATTTTTATTTCTATTTTTTGCTTGAAGAAACAACATCATAATTCATGATAAACTGTGAATGTCCAGATTTTCCCTTGTCAGTGTGCAGTGTTTAATAGGTTATTAATGTCAATATTTAATAGGTTGTTTGCAATCACGTTGTTCTGGTGACAAGTGAAGGCAGGAAGGTAAGTAAATAAATAAATGGCAGACGGAAGAAAGTCCGTATTATTGCATTTAATAACACATTTTAGATATAAATATTAAAAAAGCACAAGATCCTTCAGAATGAAGAGGGCAGAGTTTTCTACTGAACTAATATTTGCCTTTCATCGAGGTGATACTGTATAAGCTAATACATTACATGAAAAACACTATAGTAAATACTATAGCATTTGGAAACACTATAAATCACTTGAAATAAACTGTCGTAGTAATTATATTGCTGCTGTGGTACAACACAACTGCAGTAATAAACAAATGATTCAATAGGCTTCAGTTTACCCTAAACTGAACACAGTTCCACAGTTTACCCTAATGTTACAGTATTTATTGCAGTTTATCAGTTTACTATGCTACTGTATTCAGTAGCATTCATTAAGAAAGAGTTGCACACAGTATATACTTTACTGTGGTTGAAAAATATGCTTATTATAAATTAATATTTTAATTATATTAAATTATATTTAATTATATTATATTAAATTATATTTAATTATAAATTACAGTTTTTTCCCATGCAAATATTTTTTCAGACATCACAAAATAACAGACGAAAGCATACAAAAGCATTGATGTATAGTCTACATCAGGGGTTCCCAAACATTTTTGTTTGAAGGGTCAAAAAATAAATATCATTGATAACCGTGGGCCAAAAATAATTATATCAATTTTTTTATATTAAAAGTTGCCATGGGTAATTACCTAATTCCTTTCATAATATTAAAAAATAAAAAGAAAATGTAATTTTGAATCTAATTAACTAATACAGTATAACTTTAATTATAACTTATTGCGATAAAAACAAACAATCACATATATAACAGTGGAGTTCAATGCTAAATACACTAGTCAAGCAGAAGCTGCCTTTGCCTTGAATCACTCACCAAAGTCTCTGCATTGTCCTCTATGCGTCGTTTGTACATTTTTAACTAAATCTGACTCAGTTGCACCATTTATATTGAAACATAATTTCAAATAGCTTTTTTTTTTGTAGCTTAAAAACAAAACAAATAAATTTTATTTAATTTTCATTTAATTTGAAATGACAATATCTAAACAATTCTTAGATAAAATGGCGGGCTAATTCAAAGGTTCCCATGGGCCAATTTTGGCCCGCAAACCCTTGTTTGGCCATCTATGGTCTACATTTTATTTTCTCTTTCTGTAAGTTACAGCTCTACAATAATACCTACAAAGTTTTATCGCAAGGGTGGCATTTCTTTTTTTGTTATTTGCTTTTTTGTTGTCAATGAACTTATCATCAACAAACATTCACCGCTGCCACGCATATAGACGTTAACAATATCAATGTTTACTCTGCCGAAACGCCAGTAAAGACATGGATTATTGCATAACAAGACAGAGATTTCATTCAGCAATTACATGGCAGGGAAGGTTATTTATATTCTCCTGGATTGTGGTATGGTGGTTTTTGTATCTGATTTTTATAGAACACATTTACATATTTATACACATAACTAGGTCTATTTTTAATCTTTATTAGTACTGTCAAACGAATTATAACATTCAAAAAAAGTTAGTAAACTTGGAGATGTTGACAAAATATTATTGCATGCCGCCTTATCTTCCATTTTTAAGACAATTTCTTGAACTTTCCACCCCAGTATGAGCCTGTATTCCTTCCTTTTGAAGTCCATAATAGCTGTTCGGCATTACTTAGTTTGGCCAATTGAAACAATTTTAAACAACATAATACAGAAAAATTTTAATGTTCTGATAGCGATTCCCATGTAGAAGAATCACTTCCTGCCCTCCATCTGAATTTCACACGTCATCAATGACGTCATGTGAAAAAGTAAGTAAAGGTTTATATTTTATAGTGCTATAGATACTTACTTAGGTGTAAAAATTCAGAAAGACAGTATTCTTTAAGTTTAAAGCAGCGGATTCTTGTCTGTGGGTGTGTGGGTGAGTTGTTTGTGGTGTAAAAATTGCTGTATAACGTTACATATAATATGTGAACAGCCTACATGAAAATATGAAAATAGTTATTTTATAACGTTGGGTTCAATTAAAAAAAAATCATCAAACTTCAAGATTAAAAATTTATTTAGATTTTTTTTTCATAATTTTTTTTTTCTGCTGTTAAAATGGTTAAATAGAGTCATTTTTGACATTTAAGTCAGCTGGGTTAAAAAACGCACCTTTGTTGTATTTTGTGTGTTTCGGGATTATCATCATGAATTATTATTAGATAAGAGTCGCCTATTTTGTTTTTACCTCAATGTTACATAATGACGTCGTTTTTCACTGCTGAAGGTTCTATTTGTAAAGACAGATTTTTCAGTTTGCGTCAACAGTTACACAACACTCAAGAGCAGCTGTGGTGGAACTTACCACTGATGGCCTCCTGGGCGAAATATTTGACATCCATGTCTTGATCTGATGCCAGTTTCTCCAGCACTGGTTTCACCTCTGTCTGCAGACAACTGTAATCAAAACATTAGGGAGACGTGATGCTGAAGTCAGTCACTTCAAAAGAAACGTGGACTGTGAACTTTTTTTCCTGTCTAAAAGAGGATGATTACATACCTGCTGTCCAGCACAGGTCCGATCTTCTGAAGAGACTTGGCCACGTTGAAACGTACGTTGGCTACCTGGTCATTAGACATCTTTAAAACTACAGGGAGCATGTGTTTGGTGGTAATCTCCTGCCCACACACCTCAGACAGAGCCTGCAACAGACAGTTACACTATGGACATGAGCTCCGTTCCCAAATTCATGAGCAGCACAAGCACATTCCTGTACAGAAGGCTGATTCAAAGGGTTTTTAATCAAATATATTTTTATAATTCTTACTGTTTTTCAATATGTTTTATGCTTACAGGATCACTTCATTACTTTAGCTTCATGATAACATTTGCAAACAGGAAATTCTACTCAAATATGAGAAATTGTGGGGGAAAAAAGAGCAGCATTAGCATAGCTCTCAAAGGTCACTTGCAAAGTTCAAATTCAATCACAGCTTAAAACCTTTTGACAATAATAAAAACAGCATTTTACTGATTATGCTAGGAGTCACAATATGCATACGAATGATGATTGTAAAATATTAATATCGATGATAATATTAAAAGCACAAACGCGTCATCTAGTAAGCTTCAGTATTGTACATTGATTGTCAAATAAACCAGAAATGATGATGCACTGTACAGCTACAAGTACCATCTTGTCCTTGGTAAAGATTCATTCTGTGCCAAATTAGTCAAAGATACTCTATCATAAATAAATAAATAAATAGTTCTTCAGTTCAGTTGTGATAACACACTTCTTACACTTGTGTTTCTGAGTGTGATTCACTGGCCGAAAACAGAAAAACACTAAATAAATTGAAAGATGATTTGACTGATAATTCAACAGCATTATTGTAAATAATAGGGATGCACCGATACCAGTATCTGCTACCGGGTGGATACTTGGTTAAAATACTCTTATAGTTCATGAAATGCCGATACCAAGCACCATTACCACTTAGTTATTTATAAAATAAACAAAAAGAACAAATAACAGAGGTTAAGTGCTTTAAAGTCCACTATATGCTTCAGCACCCAAAACACAAACTGGTTTGTTAAATAAAAAAATTATATAAATATAATTAAAGTGAAATATTCATAATTGTAGAGAAGCCAATATTAAACTGTATTCACTGTTAACAACAAATTCATCCATTGTGCCTGTCAGTTTCAGTTACAATTCCCCACTTGCATCACTGAAAGTTCCCAAATTACCTTGGAAAAACAAACCAGGTCCAAAGGAAAAGAAACTCAAGTAACATTGTGAGATAATAATTTTTAAAATGAGAGTATGCATAGACTATTTGAGGCAGTGTGTCAAGACAAAATCACTTAAAACATTTTAATATTATAGAGAAAGTAGTTAAAGTTTGCATAACCAACTATTGATCTTATCCACTCACGCACAACCACTCATATTTAAACATTATGTAGCCTACTTTGATAACCTGATTTGATTACCTGCTACCAGCTGGACTTGCGAATTTAACAAAGAACTATGAATAACAAGGTTTTATGCCTTCCCAATACGCAATGTCAAGAGAGTGACTCCATAAGGTAACGTAAACTGCACACACTTGATTATGTAATGTGTGAAGTCCTAGACGTCTGTCAGCTCACAGATAACTAATCCATTAAATGTCCATGCTTAATCGCTAATCAATAAAGTCTATGAATTTACAGGGTTATCAACAATGTGTGTATTTTTTTGGCTTGGAATAGCCTTGTGTTAAAGATTTTTGAGTTCATCCGTGCTACAGGCCAAAAATAAACCCCCTTTCAAATTAATAGCACTTATATTGAATCCAAATCGAAGAAGTATCAGAATCGGTACTCGATATAAACATGTACACAAATTAAAATACTCATACTCATATCAGTTTGTAAAAAAAGTGGTATTAGTTCATGCATAGTAAATAATATCATAATAGTGAAAACCTGACATCATGATGCCTCTAACCAAGCTTATTATAGTTTTGCATTTTTAATTAGCTTTTATTTTAATACTATTTTTACATTTTCTGCAAATTTCAGTTTAGTTTTAGTTGGTTTTATAAATGGTTTTGATAGTTTTAGTTTAGTTTTGATCCTATGAACATTCCTTTTTAGATTCAATATATTTAGACAATTACTAGTTCAGGGGAGTTAATAGAACATGCCCAGTGCAGACCAAAGGAAAGAGTAGTGTTTGCACCGCTTACATTAACCCTTGTTCAAACCTCTTAATAATAATAGTTTAAACAAACACTGAACCCAAAAACAAACTTCTTCATTTCAATATTTTGGAAACATTTTGGAAAAAGGAAATGTGTTTGTTTTTGAAAGAGGTCAGACTTAGTGCTACAGAATAAGTGCAATTCTGAAAACAATTATTGCTTTTGCTAATTATAATTCCATTTCAGTTCCTGTTTCAGCGACAGAACTTTTTATTTTATAATCAGTTATTTCAAGAAAAATGTGACCAAAAGCTTTAGTGTTCATTTACTAAATTAGCATTGCCTCTAATTGATGCCAATGAAACCTTTTCGATGCTAGCCAAACATAATTTAATGAAGAGTTCATCATTTGATAATGAGAATATAATACGTTTTAATGTCAAAATGTACGTCAAACTGTGCTTTTCCAAGCAACAACCCCATACATTGCTCTATGACTCATGACTATGTTAAAGCTGATAATCTCTGACTCACATTAATGCAGAAGAGGGTAGTCATCCTGTGCAGGTAGTTGGGGTCGTTAGCCATGCCCAGTACTTTAGGCACAATAGTGTTCTGTGCCCACTCTGCCCCAAACTTCTCCACTAGCTTCATCAGGTTACAGGTGGCTGCCTCTCTGATAGCATAAACTGAAGTTTACAGGAAAAAGAAGTGTTAGTTTGACTTAAAACCGAGATGTGATTTTTAATCTACAAACATATAATTGCAAAAAAATAACCATGATTTTTATATGTAACATTAAACATTGTGTGGGACAAATTGTCTTCAAGTTCAACACTTTAAATCAAAAATGAAAAATCCTAAAAACATACCATGATCAACAAGCCAAGCCATGCAAAGAGAATTGAGCTTCTCATCAAAAAACTCCACACCCTAGAAAACATAAGGAGGAGAGGGGGTGAAAGGAGACCTCACATCAACTACATTGGCTTGCATGATCCAAGGTGACTTGGTGAAAATAAGTTAACAGGATGATGAGTTAAAATGCTTTAAGTATTAAGAGTGACTGCATTATAGGAACTGGCCACTGGAATGTTCTGATCTCATTTTTCAGGATAAAGAATTCTAGGACATTGACGGTTGGGACTCACCAGCTGCCCAGCCAGAAGGGGCATGTACTCGATGATTGCCAGTCGTACTCGCCATTTGGCGTCCTCAGCCAACTCCACAATGGCCGGAAGCAAAGACTGGGAAAGTTGGCGGATACCAATCACCTCGTTCACACAGTCCAAATTGGAGATGATGTTAAGGCGAACCTCTGGGCACTAATAGACAAACATGGGAAAAAAATAGCCATGTTTTTTATTATTGCCAATACTACGTAAAACTTTTTAAATTAAGTTATAATACACCAATACTTCTATATTTACAGAAATATTAGCAACTAACTAAAATAAAGAGTATAAAATACAGCTTAAGATTTATTTTAGATAAATAAAAAAAGTATAACATTTTATAGAATACACATTTTAAAAACTCATTCTCTTATAAAAAAACATTGTGGTCTTACAACATTAAAAATAAGACATTGCAAAAGTATGCATTTTAGATTTAGGATGTTATTGCAATACAGACATTTTGGAACAACTTCTCTTTCAAGTAAATGAGTAAGTCTAGTATTCAATACAGCATCTAGTAGGGCTGAGCGTTATTGTAAAACAAATTATGACTACTATACAATTATATTGCCCCAATGCCAAAAGAAATCTTACAGATGGGGTGCTATTGACTGGGATGCACGTGATACAAACCGAAAAGCCACTCTGGCGACATCCTTTATTTACAATCTCCTCTCTCCTGCTATACAGCACTCATTTTTGCATGTGTTGTTATTCTGACCTTAAGTGACAAGTGCATGCTTATGGATTCCTCAACCACTTACAACTGACTTAACAAATTGACAATGGTGGTCGGTCAATAAATATCGATACTGATTTTATTACTCAGCCAAAGCATCTAGCATAAATAATCTTATGTCTTGAATTAAAACAAATCATTGGATTTTCATCCTGTCAAGGGGCAACATTTAGAAAAGTTTATTATTCGAGTACTGATCCCATTCTGTTTGCAATTTATTTAAAATAGTTAGTGGTTTTATTTCGCTGATGGCCGGTAGACATCACAATACTGAGGCGGCATCGTGATCCTCCACCCCAGAGATCCAAAACCCCAGAGAACAGTGCACGTCGGACAGTTTATCAAGAATGTACCACTGGATTGCGTCTCACTATAGTTGTTAAAGATAATATTTAAATAATCTTGTCTTGATTTAATGACCCTTCAGTCTTTCAGACTCTTCAATCCATCAGGTAACATGTCACATCATCAGTACGCTGCTTAAATCTTTCACTTTCACACTTGTACTTAGTAATTTTAGCAAAAACCTCAGATACTTTTGGTTGTGCACCTTATTTTAATGAACCAAGTAGGTCGACAGCATTATAACGACACAGATCACTCTGCCTATTTATGCCAGTTCCACAGAAAAAGTGACTGACAGGTGGTAATTTGTGTGTAATTTGTGTTTAGTTATTTATGATTTGGTTATGGGTAAAACAAAGACCAGGTAGGCCAGGTAGTTGAAATGGTAGGCTACAAATAATTATTTGTTATGAATTAATAAATTATTGTTTATTCATAAATAAATAATTCTACGACTACAACAAAGATGCCATCAACCATCGCAATGTTTCACATTAGACACGTACGATGCCAAATTGGTCGACATCGCCCAACCCTAGTGGTTTCAAACCTAAAGATAGGACACCAATTAAGAAAATCACTTTCTAAAAACCAACAAATGTAAGCCATTATTTCTTTTCACTTTCAAAAGTAAAAAACATGTTCTCTGATTCATTAAACTGTCAAAATACAGTAATTTGTTTGCAACTAAAACAGCATGCTGCACTATATGAATCTCTGCATGTAGTCAGCAAAGACATAAACTGTTAAATGTAAGTGTGTCTTATCACAATTCTCAGGCTGACAACTACATGATGCAAGTTTTTTATACGTACAAAAAAAAAAAAAAAAAAAAAAAACAGTCCAGGAACTGACACAGAATATGAAACTGCTTCCTGTCTTAAAAACATGGATGGATTCAAGTTGCAGTCTAGGGCCTGGCTTTGTTCTATTTATTTCGTGCAGTCTGAGTGACTGACAGATGTTCAAAGACTTCTCCCAAGCAGCTTAAAGAAAAGCGATCGCAATACAGACAGCGAGCAGGCAACAAAAAGCCTCGGTAAATAAAGAGATGAGACGTGAGATAGTGTGCCACGCTCATCCATTCATCTCGCACTTCAATGCTTTCTGCTTTCCACTAAAAGGCTAGCATTAGCAAAGCCTCACCTCGACAGGATCAAAGTGAGCAGTTGCACAGAAGAATCATCTGTGACTGGAACATGACGCAAATCACCTCAGCCAGACCTGTGCTGTCTCTCTCTCTGTCTCTCTCTCTCTCTTAAAATCACACGCGCACACACACACACACACATAAACAGTAGGCTTACCTCATCTTTGAGCTGGGCCAAGAAAAGGGGGAGCAGGTGCTCAATGGTGTTGTCTTTGCCTAAGATGGTGGACAGGCCCATAATGACTGATGCCAGTGCAGACTTCACATGCTGATTAGTGTCTGAGACTAGTTCCTGTTGAATAAGGAGCAAACAACACGGTGAATCACTGTATATGCTGCAAAACAGCACTTTAATGACTTAAGCCAATGCTGAAATTGCACTGGTAATGAACACTGAAGATGGATATTGCGATATTAAGTATACTTTCCCCAGATGAAATGAAAGGCTCTATTTGGAAATAATTCATAATTTAAGATTGATAGGGATGATTTTGTAGTTTAGAACATCTGCATGAAATAAAAAAAAAACATATCACTAGCATTGACAAATACTTTGGACCAAAAGTATCAATAAAAATGCAAAGAATTTTATGGTTTTCTGTGAGTCAAGCAAAAAAAAAAAAAAACAATAAACAAATGTTTAATATCACTATAGTCAACATCGTTTAATACAATTAATCTTTCTTAAAGTAAAAAGCATTTATAATTTCTTGCCTGAATGTTTTAAACTGGCTTAAAATGCATACAGACCTAAAAAAATAAATGCAAATGATAAACATGTTGGTTAACTTAAGTTAAATTTTAAATTTGCAGTGAAATCACAAATCATGCATGTTTTCAACTGAGAAATCTTAACTTGACATCGCAGATCCTGTGATGGTACTATTGTGGATGGGCACATTGCGAAATCAATGCTAAACCGATATAGTGCAGCCCTATTATATACATTAAACAACAACACATTGATCCAACAAAACTAGTGTCTGTTGCTGTTTGGCATCTGTTTGTCTCATTTGGCCTTTAGAATAAAATAACATTTATTAAAATCTTTTACAGCTTATGTACTATATACATATACTTTAAAAACTGTACTTTTGACTAGGTAAAATGCACACTTGGTATAAGACACTTTTATACATTACGTAACAAGTATATATAATGGATGCTCCAATCGATCGGCCAAAGATCGGTATCGGTTGATAATCACATATGATGACTCGATTGGCACTCGCCAATCAGGTTGATCTCATAAACCAATCGCAGTTGTTTGTTCATGAGTTTACAAGCAGAGGAAGATGCATGTATGCTCCTTTATATAATGCATAGCCTACAGCAGCCACAACACAGGTAAATGATGCCTGGGGGCATGAGCCATCGGTGTGCTCGCGCCACAGCAGCTAAAATATATACGAATGCGGTGAGACCTGTTTATAGAGTCTATTGACACAACTCACGTAAGCGAAGGTCTCTTTGTTGCAAGTTCAGCCATTGTATTTCCAGTGTTTTGAGCTGCTGTGATGAGCAGAGCGATCGCCCTTATCTAGTGTCTTATTAAACTGTATGACCTCTCCTGGAAGATCCGTGAGTCTCCCGCAAATTCATACCGGATTCATGATCCCCAAAAATGGGAGTGAAAATACTCAGGAATTATGGCAACGAGAGTAAATGAGAAAGAAAACAGATCGCGAGAATTACAGTGACGGTCTAAGCCAGGGGTGCCCAAACTCGGTCATGGGGGGCCGGCTTCCAGCATATTTTAGTTCCAACCCTAAATAAACACACCTAAACGAGCTAATCAAGCTCTTTTTGGGTATACAAAAACTTCCAGGCAGGTGTGTTGAAGGAAGCTGAAGCTAAACTATGCAGGACACCGGCCCTCCAGGACCGAGCTTGGACACCCTTGGTCTAAGCATTACACTTTTCAGAATAAATGAGAAATGAGAAATCTCTCAATGAGAAATCTGCTGTCAATAGTTGAAGATGAGGAAAATATTTTAATGATCTTGCATGTATTAAGGCCTTTTTACATATAACAACTGAATGTTCTGCATTTTTGATAATATAGCAATTTCACTAATAGCTGGCTGGAATTTTTAGATACATAAAAGTTAAAAAATAATATTTTAACATGAATATTTAACAATATAACTTCTTGTAATAGACTTATTGCTATAAACAGTAGTTTATAGGCCTATCAGCCGATCACAATGACAAAGAATTGGAAATCGGTACCAGCTGCAAAAATCCTGATCAGAGCATCCCTAATATAGTATAGTATAGTATTATATATACAGTCCGTAAACTGCAGGAATCAAACTACAAACATGAATCAAAGCACAATACTGGAATCAGAAGACTTCTACGTTGCAGAACGATTACCTTATGTGAAGCAATGCAGTAAATACACTGAAACAATTACACTTGATTGAACAATAGTAGAACATGGAGGTGAATCTACGCAAAAGTAGTAGAAACATTTACTGGTTTACTTTAAGTGATTCAGTTGAGAGAAGTGTTCTAATGTCACTCCAGCCAGTAGGTCAGAGTACAGACACACTAGCACAGTGTTAATCTGATCTTGTTTAAGTCTTAAAGAACAGATGCTGACTCAGAGTTATCTGCCAGTAACTGATCCAGGATTGAAACTGCATGCCAATTAAATGGGATGAGACCTGAAACACCGGCAAACAAGCCATCAGTCTGATGGTGCCTTTACATTTGGTTCAATTCACTAGAGTTTGACCAATAAATATGTGATTAATAGTGACTTGCTTCCACAATTTTTTTCATGCTTACAGTTTACATTTCAAGTGAACTGTACCAGAGTTTGCATTTTCAGGTGAACTACGGTTCGCAGGTGCAGTTGATTTTAGAAGACCGTGTTCACACTAAATGAACCAAACTCTGATGTCAAATTAACCTGTGTGTGTGCACAAAAGTACCTATGTGAGTGCACAAAAGTACCTATGTGAAAGCAAAATGTGCCAGTAAACAGAGATGTTGATGTGCAGAATAGAAGAGGGAAAAAACACACACACAAAAAAACCAAGACATTTACCTTAACACAGGGGAGAATGTGTGTCATGATAATCGTCTCTCTGCTGTCCTCTGGTAAGTTTTCGCAGAATTCTGAGGATTAGCAAAATAAACAACTAGGGTTATGTCACAACAAAAACAATTTAACAGTCAATATACTATATTACATTTTTAATTCCATGACCTGGAACTAAGCATTATATTGAACAATTAGTTACTCTGCGTTTTCCACAGGTTGATAAAATAACATTTTGCTTTAAATAATGATATGATCAAAGATGATCAAGCTTGGCTTTAAAAAATATATATATTTTATTTAGGGATGCTGCGATTAGAATTTTTGCAGCCGATACCAATTACTGATTCCTTGCCATGGTTATCGGCCTATACAGAGTGCCGGTTCTAATGCTTCAAGCTTTATAATGCATAAAGCACATATTCCTTCCAAGTATAATAGCTAAGTGGAGATTTCTCCTTACCCACGAGAATAAATTAAGAATGCCGCACATCCCTTAAATACGTCTCTTATGACCATAATAAGTATTTATCATAAGTATATTGTAAGTATAAGTAATTATAAAACAAACAATGCTAACAATTTAAAACTAACAATATGGAAACATTGCAAATGATGGAAAAAATTAACCCGTCTCAATTAGGAAAAAGTTTGGAGCACACATTTGATGCTTAGGTTAAAATACACAGCTATAAATCTAATACTTCTTTGTTATGAGAAAATAGGTCTAGAAACTACAGCTTAATGTAATAAGTACATTACAAGAAGTCATATTATTAAATATCCATTTCAAAAAATATAATTTAATATTTAAATGTATCTAATATTTTCAGACAGGTTTCGAAATAGCCATATTTTCAAAAAAACAGAACTTTTAGTTCTTAAATGTAAAAAGACCTAAATACATGCAAGGTCATTTAAATATTTTGCTTAAGTTCAACTAACACGAACACCTGATCATGAGATCATGATCATGAGATCGACCAGATCAGCGAGTACCCATCGAGTCAATAAATGTGATTATCAGCCGATCTCAATCTCCAGCCGATCCACAGTGGCACTAAAAATTAAACCATACATTTCTCATTATGTTCTGAATACCGTTAAATTTAAATAATCTTTTTAAAAGTGAGGGGAAACAAATTTTTTTCAATGTTTTGCTTTTATTTAGTTTCACATACCTGTGTTTTACACAATTTTTAATAAAATGTGACTTGCATATCTTTCTTTGTGCTTCCTTTCTCTCAACAATGCAACTTATTTCCCAGAAAATACTGTAGCTATATTTAAATCTATAACCCTAATTAAAATCAGAGATAATCAGTTTTACCCTCGTGTATACCTGAGCTGCTTCTCTCACCTTTGACTTTGTTTGCAGCAGCAGCACGAACCTCAGCCTCACAGTCTTTCAGAAGGTTCTGGAAGGCTGGCACTAGGTCATTCTTTGTGATTTCTGGACCAACAGCCTTTTGCAGCTGTAAATTCACAGAGACAAGCATGTCATTTTATAATTATATTTTGCAGTTGCAAGCAGACTGAATGACAAAAGACACTTCCGGTGCATGCGAGGATACAGTCAGGGCTCTGCGCATGAAATGCGATACATAATTTTAAAGGAAGAAAAAGCCAGCCAGTGCTTATTGTTTTTACACAGGCTTTTTCTAGGAATTTATATTACAGCGCTCTGCATTTCCTGTAAAATATCTGACATTGAGTGTCTAAGGATAATCCAAATTCATCCAGTGACATGACAAAATAATAATATGAGGGGAAAAATGCATTTAGGTCAAGTTGCACAATAATAGATTGTGTGCATGAGAGCAGGATTATAGTGTGTTGAACTGTTATGAGTTGCCATCCTGAAACTGTAAAACCAGCTGTTTTAACCTTAGCACTGATACCCACCAGGATACAGGTTTCCAGGAAACTTGTGTAACACTAACAACTCAAAAACGGGTTAAAAGTTCCACAAATTTATATTATTTAGCAGTGATAAACTACCATTATTCAGTAGTAGTAGTAGAGCTTTACCACTCCTGAATCAGCATTTATTGATGCAACACTTTAAATTTAGTGGTTTGAATCAGTCTATTTCAGTTTATGTCAGACTCATGTTAGTCTTAGAAGGCTAAAGATTATTTTTACAGGTCTTTTTTTTTAATTTTGAAAGGATGGTCTAAACAACAGGTGTGAAACTCAGTTTCTGGAGGGTCGCAGCTCTGCTCAGTTTAGTCCCAACCCTAATTAAACATACCTGATCAAACTAATTAATTGCTTTAGGCTTGTTTGAAACCTACAGACTGGAGTGTTGAAGCAGAACTTGGCTAGAACTAGAACTTGAATAGGGCTGCAGCTATTCAGGAATTGAGTTTGACACCCCTGGTCTACAGCAAATAACTGCTGACCACAGTGTTTGCCTATTGCATCTGTAATTCACACAGAACAGCTATATTCATTTGTATGTTTTCAGATACATTTGAAACACACAACTGAATAAAGTTTGGGCTCAGTAAGATTTCTTTTAGAAATTAAATTAATACTCATTAATAAGGTTGATTTAATTGATCAGATTACATGTGACCCTGCAGTGACCCTACAGTGTTTGATCAGCAGTGAAACTTAAGTAAACTTAACTGAACTTCAACTCTGAAATCTGAAGTTTACTAGAACTATGTTAAGTTGCTTTGACAATCTACGTTGTGAAAAGCGCTATATAATAAACATGAATTTAATACTGCAAAGTTAAATATTCTATAATATTTTTTTTTTACTGTGACTTAAATTAAGCACTGTTGTATATTATACATTTTTAGCATATATCCCATCAACTACAAACTTCTGAATGTTAATCTGACTATTTTGGGTTATTTGGCAAACACAGATAAACACTGTGATTTTCCAGTAAAATGTCTCATAATAAACATGATTTGCTTTACACTTACATCAGAGAATTTGTCTGCAACCATGTAGCGAACCCTCCAGGACTTGTCTTCTGCTGCCTGGCGCAGAGTTGGCATCACCAGAGCTTCCAGATCCTCTTGAGGCAACAGAGTGGCAATGCTGACGCCAGCCTCCACAGCCAGGAGACGAACAGAGTCCTACAGTGATGTAAATGTTTGCATTCAGATGTCAGTAGAAAACACATTGATATTTACCATACAGCTCTCTTGCCATTATGAGTTACATAAACACAGTGAAAGCCTTTCAAGGCTTCAATAGTCATGCAAATGTGTGCTCAAAGCTTTCGGCTGTGCTTTGAGTAATGATGGAATTAAAGCGTGTATATTTTAGTGAGTATTACTGAAACCAGACCTGTTCATCAGATGCCAACGCAGTGAAGAGAGAAATGATGTCACTCTTGACATACTCCAGCTCCAACACTTTGGCAAATTCACCCAGTTTGGAAGCGGCTGCACGGCGCACCATAGGAGTGTCATCAGAACACAAGGTGCGGAAGTGCCTGAGGAAAAATTATAAGTGTTAACTAGTTTCTATTTAAATGAAAAAGGCAACAAGATAGTGACTTTTTCAATTTCCATTTTGATCATTTTAACATTAGCACTCTGTAACTATAAATCACAGTGAATCCAACTGGCTATTTACAGAAAATAAATCACCATAATAAACTGCTTATTTTATCAACCAAAACAGCTTGAAACAAACAGAAATTCGACAGGTCTGCTGCATCTCAACAACCGTAAGTCCGAAAAAAAATTAAAAACGAGATAACCACATGACATTAATTGCATGTGTGAACTTTACATACAGAAAGAGTTAAGGAAAATTTTCATGCAACCAAGAGTTTGCATTTTAAACATTAAAATCGCGTCATACAGAAAAATGTTTATGTCCACTATTGAGAATGGAGATGCCGTTTGCCGTCATGTCATTCAGACATTAATAAAAAGACAAATCCTCTGCAAAAAAGAGAGCTGACATAAACAAATGGAAGGATAGAGTAAGGAAGGCTTTAAGGGATGTTGGGAAAGCATATTTGAATCGAAAAGGTGAACAAATACCATGTGATCTCTCTGAACGTGCCGAGGAGCGCTAAACAGCACAAAAAAAGTTCAACTAAAATATAAACCACATACCATATATAATAAAGCTGTATAAATACATATTTCACGCAAGTCCTGTGTAAACTACGGCAAGCAGAGTTTATTTGTTTATATATTTATTATATCGCAAGATGGAGTAACGCAAGAATAGTTTGAAGCAATTAATACAGGTTCACTGCACCAGCTTTTCTAAATAAATGCCAATATTAAGCTAAGATACATGTCTACATTTTATGTATTTATTGTTAATAATTATTTATCATTGATTGAAAAAAATAAAAAAAAGAGCAGATCAGAGTGTGCCATTCAGTGTTCAGACACAGTACTGGCACAGCAGATCTGTCTCGTTTCTGTTGGTTTCAGAAATATTATTGACTAATATTAAAATGTTCATGATTTATTTACAATACAGTTTGTAAAGTAATATTTTTGTAGTTATATTATCTGAGAGACTTGCTTTGTTTACCAAATAAGTGGAACTAATTGGATTTGCATAGAAAACATTAAATAAAAGTAAAAAACATATTTTTAATTTTTATAAATTCAGTTTTAAAGTTCTGATAAAATCCAAAATCATTCTGCATAAATCCACAATTTTGTTACAAAATTCTGCGCAGAAATAACAAAAAATGTCTGCAGATTCTGTCTGGCCCTAACCATAACAGCAAAAAAGACCAGACTTTAGCAAGATTTTGAGTTGGCCCGGTAAAATATTGGTAAAATCAGCGTCCTAGCAAGACTTTGACTTAGGGCGTACTCACACTATGTACAGCTGCCTCAAACCGGGCCAAACCACGCTTGTCCCCCCTCCTGTCTCCCCCGACGGCCTGCACTCACATTACAATCGGGCCTGGGCACGCTTACGTCATCGATGCTGCGCTGTTTAGTGAGCTCTCTTGTTCAAAAACAGAGGAGATTTCTCTAGTTATATCGCTTTAGTCCTTAGGGACTAAACTTTTGACGCTCATAAACAATCATAAAGCTCTCGTGCTGAAGGAATGAGGAGGTCTGCTGAAGGTGTGCAGCTGTCATGCAGTGAGGGGTTTGTGTATTTAATAAACTACGGCAGTTTGTGTTCACTGAACAATAAGAATGATTAATAAATCCGTATCAAACACTCCCCTAAAAGTCACGCCTCGCTTTCAGTTTCAGGCTTTGGCTTGTTTTGCACTCACACACAAGCGTACAGCGCCAAAGCCCAAGTGAACCGCGCTCAGGCACTCTTTCAACCGGGCCATGGCCGGCCAAGTGAACTGTGCCTTAGCCTGATTCAGCGCACTCACACTTCTTAAATGATCCGGGAAACGGCCCTGGGCAGGGTACGTATAGCATAGTGTGAGTAGGCCCTTACTCGGCTTATGGCAGTTTTCTTTTGTGTACGATGTTGTTGTGAAATAAATTGAAATGGTGTTGGATGATGCATGTATTACTTCTGCACTAAATATATTTTTTATTGTTACATTCTTAGTAGTATGTGCCATGATCAATGTGTTTACTGCATTTATTTTACACTAAAATTAGCATGTGCGAATGTTGTGTTGTTAAAGAAATAATGGTACTCCAGAAATCTCATTAATTCACAGTTGTTGATCAACTATAATCTAAACTCAACGTTGCATATCCTGTGATGTGACTATCCGCTTGTTAAGCGTGATGTCACGCAAAGCGGCTTCCGGGTCCAAGCGCTCTATTCAACTGAATGGGGAGACTCATAAAATGATAATAATAAACTTTAACAAAGCGAATAAATACTTTCAAAAATCACGATCTAAATATATAATATATAATATATAAATTGTTAACTTTTTGGTATTTGTTATGCAGCAAGCCCAGAGATTGTTGTGTACACTATGATTTTATATAAAATAACTGTAATGTGTGATAGGAATAAAACATGATCATAAACAAATGATTTCCCCACTCAAATGAATGGCGACTTGGACCCGGAAACAGTATTACCTACATCACCACTTAACAAGTGGATTGCTAACACACACTCTGAGATATCAGTGCTAAAACAATATAATGTGCAGCCCTAATATATCAATATTATTTATTGCTTTATTACATAGTCATTTTATAAGATTTTTTAATTTATCTCAACTTAAATTATATTGATTTTACAAAACACTAGTTAATAAAATAATCACATTTTATTGACAGTCAATTTTCATTGATAGTAAACATGTTTGAGGCGACGTATTGCCATGACAGCACAGTAGCACCATCACAAAAACATTACAACAAGCTTTGATTGATCTTGAGTCGACCATGGTTCATTGCTGCACCCTGTCAATGTATTATTATGATGATCTTGTGTTGTGTATTTAAAAAACAAAAAGATGCTTCCATTATAATCGTTTCCCTGGCAAGGACATATACTGGGAAAGGAAGTATTTAAAAAAAATGTGCACCCATAAACATTTAACAATGATAATGGCAATTCTCCTTTTGGTGTTAATGTTGACAACTGTATTGACAAATTGAATTTTGGTGTGTGTTATCGTGATATGAACAGTCATGCATAATGTGTGTCAATGATTCCCTGTAAAACATTTATGTGCAAAAACTTACTGGCGAATCTCAGCCTTGACGGTACTGGAAACACGTGGGTAGCAGACGCTGAAGAGCCCACAAGCAGAGGTACGTGACGTGAACCAGTCACCGCTGGCTAAACGCTTCACCAGCGGCTCAAAGTGCACTTCCAGGTCCACTGGAGAATGTTCATGGGAGATCTTCCGCAGGGACTCCACTGCCTTGTCCCGCACCACCGTCTCTTCAACTGTTGCCAGACTCTCCAAAGGGGGCTGAAAAAGACAAGTCACAAATCAAGCAAGTATACGAATTCACTATAAATCCATAACAACCTATTTTAAGCTATTTTGTAATTCAAATAATTCAAAATGCTTACAAGGAGACAATGCACATATTCTGGGCCTCCAACCAGCATGGTGAAGTTACCCAATTGTTCAGCAAGGGCAAGCAGAACTTCATCTTCATCGTATATGGTATCTGATCAACAACAACAGACAATAAGAAAGTCAAAAAACAAGCGAAAGAAGCTTTAATAAGTAAAATAAATTCTACAACTAATAACAAAGTGTTGTATTCATTAGAGAAAGAGAGAGAAAAAAACATACCTGTGAGGAAAGGTAGAAGTTCAGTACGTGTCCTTTCAACCCCCAAAGCTAAGGCAATGGTAGACAGTTTCTTGATGCTGTTCAATCGTAACTACGGAAAGAGTGAGAAAACTGTAAGAAGACATTCTAAATGTGTTACACCAGTGCTTCTCAACTGGAGGATCACTGCCCGAATATTGCAGCATTTTGTAATTTAGCAAGTCATTAAATTACCAATTAATCTAACGCTGACAGAGAATGATTAAACAAAAATTTTTATTGTTTTAATCAGGGATCTCACTTCTTCATTAACACCAAATTTAAGGGCTTAAAGACCATGTTTATGCTAATATGTTTTTAATTCTTTTAAATGCAAGTTTTGCAACAGTTTCGCCTTCCATCCACACTACCCAGAGTTTTAGAGCCCCGAAAACGAAGCTGTTAAAAAAACGCTAAAGAGACCGTTTTCATTTGAAAATGCTGCTGATCCGTGTTAGTGTAACTGAGGGAAACAAGACATCTGAAAATGGAGGCATGGCTGCAGACATTCACCTCTCTGATTGGGGCTTTTTCCTCAATTTTAGGCTAGAGCACAACGATCAGTCTTGCATCCTTTCTTTAGGTTCAGACTTCGCAAGTTTGATATGGAAAACAAACTCCCGAAGACATGAGTAAATCTTCAAAAGGAACAGTGTACTTTATAACCTCATTCACATCACCCTCGCTATGTTGTTTCACTTTCTTAATAAAATGAAAACATGATAAAGAACTGCCTATTTTCATTTTGATATTAACTTACAGACACAAAATGCTGAGGAGTCGTGTAGCTGCAAATTTATATGATTGTCATCTTCACTGTATGCATATTTTTAACAAAACGGAGCTTATAACATGACTGCCTCCTTTCATTTTCATTGAAAAATACGAACCATACCCTCTCTTTTGGGGAATATCAGGTTTAATAATCAATAATGGCCATTATAAAAGTATAACAAACAATAAGTTTATACAATATAGGTAAGCAATCAACCAAATGTGCAGAATCAGTGTAAGCGGTTACAAAAATTTATTAACTTATCTTTGCACTTGGCAAAAACATGTTACCTGACAACAAGTAATAGACTCAGAAGGTCGAAGAGTTGTTAAAGACAAGATGAATTGAATATCACGTTTAACAACTATATTGAGATTAAATTCAATGGAAGATCCTTGGCGAACTGTCTAAAGTGTACAGCTGTCATCTGGGGAGGTGCCCGCAGAGCACCCGCTGACTGCCTGAAGCTCAGACGCGCACATACGCTGTAGCGCATGCCTAATTGTGTCATGTGAGGTCACATGGTGTGCGTTTTCAGCAGTGTAGTGTGGACAGAGATCTGTTCAGAAATGCTATGTGAAAAGTCAGTGTGGACATGGATCGTTTTCATTTTAAAACTAAAACGATTTAGTGTAAACCGGGCCTAAATCACTAATCATTTTAAATCAAGCACCTTTGTAATTCAGACCTCCGGCATATGTAGCGCCATGAAAGTCCTTATTGTAATTAACGTTTCACTTATACTTTTACATTTAAATGTCAGTAATGATGTTTTAAATGTGTCCTTTTCAAAAATGATTTAACAGTCATGTCTAAAGAATGTTGATACAATTTGAATAATTTTATTTTGTTAACATTTAAATGTGGTCTATGAAATATTAATAAATGTGCATTACTTGTCATAGTTCTTGTATAAAATTTTAAATTAAGTTTTTTTTTTATGTTAGATTGTTCAGTTTTCGAAAGCAACAGTCAACTGTTAAATTAACCATAAACTTTCAATTCAAGCATTTTAAGGACCCATGTTTGTTTATAACTACTTTCCAGGGCTTGAATTCATGTCTGAAATTCAAGTACTTTGAAGAAGCATTGGAATCCTGTTTAATCCATTGAAATAAAAAGGGCTACATCACTATTTTTCCGCTATATTTGAGTCATTATTTGCATCACAATTCTGTAATCGTCCTAAAAATGAGCTCAGCTATGGTTACAGAAGCCATTAGCATTATAAATAAGACAAAGAAAACAAAAACAAAGAAAACGTTTATAGATTTGGTATATATATCATATTGTAGAGCAATTCCGTGCAAATGTCAACCTTGTCATGAAAAAAAATTTACTTTTTCACCAAAATAGTGAAACTATTTTGGGTTTTTATGTGTAAGCAAATATTTTTCAGTGCTTAAAAGTACTCAAAAATGTCTCTATTAAAAGTTTTCAAAGATTTATATTTGATTAACCAAAATCACATAAGTGCCAATTTCACATCTGTCACATCCATAACAAAGCTTTTTCATCATAAATGCAAAACATGTCAAATAAAATAAAAAATAAATAATGCTTGTTCTATATTTTAAGTTGTATATTGTAACGTTAAACTGGCAGAATGTTTTGGTCACATCCACAACACATGTTTATTTCCCTCATTTAAATAGAAAACATGTTTACAGAAGGATATTTTTCTGATCCCAAAACTCTGCGGTTTGTTGTTTTTGAAAATGTAAACAGATGTTTCAATATTATGTTAATATAGAGATTCTTCGTCATATATTTTGTGAGATTTTACAGCAAATGTCACATTACAGAGCAGTTCCAGGGTTATGGATATCTGTCAACTTTATTCTCGTCTCTACAGTTGCTTGCTGAGCTGAAATGGCACAATAAGTAATTATGCATTCAATGTGTTCAATTCAACAGTGACAAAACGCTTTAACTGTAGCCTATTTAAGTTTGAGAGTCCAGGTAAATCACAGACAAGCTAACATAAATCATGTTAGCATGCACACAAACTCCTCTGCGTCACACTTTATTTACAAACTAAAACGAGTGATTTTAGAGAATTGAAAATTAACATTTGGGTGTGCTAAATGGCATACCATCGTCTTTAGCTGTCAGTGAATTTAGTATAATAGTGTAGTGTCTTAATTACTTATTTATCTTCCCGTCGCTAGCCGGTTGGCTAATATAGGGCAGGCCCACACAGGTTAATGTGTCTATCCGTCATTCAAGCACTCGCGTTCGAGAATAGCTCTCAATGCAGAATGTAGTTTTAAGACGCGTATTTTTGTTTACCTGAACATCTTCATTTCTTAACTCATCGATTAGCACGGCAATCGGGTAAAGAGAGTCGTCGCTGTCTGCTCCCGCCATCTTGGATGCTAAAGGCTGCTTAGCTAGTTCCTGCTACGGGGTTTCTCAGTCTGCCGCCTGGAGACTGTAGTGTGCACACGACACGAGCCCAACCCTGAGAAATAAAACTGTACGATACATTGAATAGTCAACAAAAATAACCAAAACATTAAATGTATTGCGGTTTAACCCTTGAAAGTATCCCAATAGTCGTATTTCTTATCATTTTGGACTACTTTAAGATGTTGCAGTAAACTAATAATGCTGAGGCATTTTCTATTTAATTTACTTAAAATCCAACTTTCAGAAGGCAACTTTTTAGATTTGTTAAAACATTTGTTGACACATTCAGTATAAATAGGCCTATGCAAACAGAGTAGCTCTAGAACCAATCAGACTGATTAAAAATAAATCATATGGTGGTTATTATTACCCAGGTAGCAAAGAATTCTGGCCCAGATTTGGCATAACTCTGGCCCAGCAGGCACGCATACAGTATGTGGGCCAAACATGGCTCTGGTTTGGCAGAGGTGGCACCATCTTTAAGGTGGCACAGAATTCCTGGGCCAGATGTAAATGTATTATTTGGTGCAGATGTTAAAAATATGTATATGTGGGCAATGTACATTTGGCCTATCTTGACCCAAATTTAAAATACATTGGTATTACTTTCAAATAAAGAAAAAGAAAAACCACTAATCAGGTCGCTTCGAGAAAAAGCATGCCCATAGCATGCCTAAAGTCCAATGATTCATAGTTTTTTCAATTTCACTGCAGTCCTGACACCAACATTTCTGGCCCAGTTCAGGCTCAGTTAATGGGTTGTTAACTTAGCTGCGACCTGGTCCAGATCCATGTTTGGCCCTTGTCTGGAAGATAGACTTGGTCCAGTCATGTACCGTAATTCACTGTGGCATGTGGGCCAAGCAAAAGCTGACTATGTGGGCCAGAGCTGGGCCAGAGATATTTTGCTATATGGATATGGGTAAAGTTCCATTAATACTAATAAATAAATATAAGTGGTTTTGTTTAGAAAAGGCTATCAGAATCAAAAGGATTTAATTTTTTGAACATATATATGTCATTCAGTGTACATTTATGTAAAATAAAAATAAAACCACATTAAAGGAAAAACCTGTGATAGATAGGTAGATAGATATCTTTATGCAACGTTTTAGATAATATTTTTTGCATTTATTACATGCGAATAAGCTATTAGTTTTGCGCCAAATTTTTCAAAGATTTTTTTGGAATGTGCATGACAATCCTCATATGTATCATTTGAAAATTTGATCCCTAAAAAAAATGTAAATTACAAATTGAGAATCAAAGAAGAAACAGGGTCATGCCAACTGAGTGAAACATTATTCACAGAAAAAATGTCTTGTATGATTGAATGGGCTTGTGTCTGTACCATCTGTTCTCCATTCAGTTGCTAATTTGTGTTCAATTAAAACACATTGACATCCATTATTCATACTGGGCCTGCTTTTGTTAGTCTGCATTTTTAAAAAGAATGGTGTTCATTTTTACATAAGCAACGATTGCATTGATCCAGCTCGCCTTATTAAAGGGACAGTTCACTCAAAAATGAAAATGCTACTCACCCTATGTGGTTCCAAACCTTTATTAAAGTTTTTTTTTTTTTTTGATAAACACAAAATAATATATTTTTAAGAATGTAGGAAACAGGTACGTCTTCCAATTCTTAATAGGAGAAAAATATACTACGGAAGTCAATGGCTACTTGCTATATCTTCTTGTTTGATTAATGATGATAGAATTTGTATCAGCATGGTATATTCTATCTATTTAAAAGATTACTCAATGATTTAATTACATATATACTAAAATTTCACATAAATCTCAACTCAATCAAAATTAAACTCTTAATTCTTTAAATTCAAAACAAATATAGAAATATCTACTCTAAATTCTTTAAATTCACCATAATACAAAAAATGACACCATATTTCATACACTTAAAATATATTTGATTATTTCTTGAACATGTGCAAGTATTAGACAAACCTAACCTTCTATTTATATTTAAAAAATGATTACCTAGATTTGTAGTTGTTATTATGCAAGATATCTGAATAACAATTTATATTTGTGTATATATCAGGGGTGTTTTAGCTCAGGGGCCACATGGGGAAAATATATTCCCAAGTGGGTCGGACTGGTAAAATCATGCTATATATCTTAACTTAAAAACAACAACTTCAGATTTTTTTAAAATACAATCAACATAAAACATAAAGCTGGAACCAGAGGACAACTCTTTTTTTGATTTAGTGGCTAATTCATATGAATTCGTACAATTTACTTATCCACCAATGACGGTTGGGTTTAGGGGTTGTGGTTAGGTGCCACGCCTCCTTTTTTTTTTATATCGGACTGAACTCATTACGAATTAGCCACTAGACTGACCAAAGGTGAAATAGATAAGTTTCCTTGTGAGAACACTTCAGTGTGGTATTATATGGCCTGTGTGGTATGGATGTGGTCTTTCTCTCTTAGGCTGTCACATTGATGCTGATTCAGGCTTCTGGATCAGATAAAATAAACAGTTTGCAATCCAGGACACAATTGAAACAGTAGTTTCTTTTATTGAAAAATTGTATCTCATTTTCATACTTTACAGAATCACCTCACGGGCCGGATTAAACCCGTTTGCGGGCCATACGTTTGACACCCCTGGTATACATTGGTGTGAAAAAGAATGTGTTTGCCCCTTACCAACTTTTAATTGTTTAATGTTTGTTAAACTTTAATCTTTAAATTAGTCAAGCAAATTTAAATATTAGTCAAAGAAAACAAGAAAACACAACATTCATTTATTAAATGAAGGTTTTTAATGCGAAAAGAAAACAAAATCCGAAACTAAATAGCCTTGTTTGCGCAGTGTAGGCCCTCAGAAAACATCCTAATGATCTCCAAGACTTTTGGGAGAATACTGTACACTATGGACTGACGAGACAAAAGCAGAACATTTTGTGAAGGTGTGTGTCATGTTGCATGGAATAAAAGTAATACTGCATTTCAGAAATAAAATAAATAAATAAACATCACAGTAAAATGTGGTGGTGGTAATTTGATGGTCTGGGGCTGTTTCTGCTTCAGGACCTTGAAGACTTGCTGTTATGTATATGGAACCATGAATTCTGCTGCGTACCAAAATATCCTCAGGAATAATCTGTTAGTAACCTCAAGCTGAAGCGAACTTGGGTTCTGCAGCAGGACAATGATATAAAGCGCGCGCACGCACGCACACACGCACGCACGCACGCACGCACGCACACATATATATATATATATATATATATATATATATATATATATATATATATATATATATAAATATATATAAATATAGCAAATCCACCTCTAAATGGGTAAAGAAAAACAAAATCAAGACTTTGGAGTGGCCTAGTCAAAATCCTGACTTAAATCCAATTGAGATGCTGTGGCATGAATGCTCAAAAACTCTCCATTGTGGCTGAATTACAACAATTCTGCAAAGATGAGTGGTCCAAAAATCCCCCACAGCACTGTAACAGACTTATAGCAAGTTATTGAAAACACTGCTGAGGATAACCCAACCTGTTATTCAGTTTACTTTTTCACTCAAGGTTATGTCATCTTTGTATCTTGTCTCTTAATAATAAAAACATTTATTTTAAAACTGCATGAGATGTTTACTTGTGTTATCTTTGACTAGTAATAACATTTTTTTGATGATCAAACATTAAAGTGTGACTAACATAAAAAAAAAAAGAAATCAGTGAGGCAAACAATTTTCACACTGCTGTATATTGATGTTCAGATATTTGGCATATATGATTCTGAATTTATATCTCAGATTGTCAATTTCTCAATCAATTTCTTTCTTACGCATATGCATTTGTCCTGACAAATGTTCTTTTGCTCTGCAAAGTATATATTACTCTGGATCTTTGAACTGATTTTTTACAGAACAGCTGAACTTACATACACTTTTTAAGGCAAAAATAAGCAACTAATTAAATGATCTAAACATTAAAAGTAATCCCTTACTAACTTTTAAGCTGAAATGTCATTCATTTTTTTAACAAAATACACCAACACTCCTTCTGGATATGAAACACATGCCACAATTTCAAGCAATGTTCTGTAACAAGAAACCCTGACACAAAATAACATGTTTATATTCAAGGGCAGAGCCACATATAATACAGAGCATAAAAACAGGCTTAGAGTTTTAAAAGGCTGGTTTTGTCCTGTGTTCTGCAGACAGACAGCGCCAGGTGGCTGATCCTGCCAGAGAAGCACATGATCAGGACGATTCACTTACCTGCTTTCATCATCTGAGGCTTTGCAGATGGTGGATCCCTGACCTAAATGTGGAATTGACACGTAAAGAGTGGGGCAGACGTTCGTTTGGTGTGGATGAATGCTAGCATGATCTAATTGTGTTTCCTGACTAATGATAATTTAAGCACAGCATGCATGGCATTTGTGGCTAGTGGCATCCGAAAATATTATTAAATGGTTATATTGAATGAAGGTATAGCTCAAAATTATTATGAATTTATATAAAACAAAATAAAAAAAGATTAAATATTTTCCATAACATAATTTAATTGACATGAAATTGTATTACAAAATATAAATGTTAGACTATTTTTAATTAATTACATTTAATAAAAAATTATTTCTTTTTTTTTTCTATGGATATTAAAGTTAACTAAAATATTTGAACTACATATGAAATAAATGCTAACTGAAATAACATATTTATAAACACACATGACTATGTATAATTTTAGTATCTGTCAGTTTTAACTTATTAAAACTTGGAACTATAACAATTCAAATGAAATTTGGAAATACTTAACTATTCAGAATTGATAAGAAATTAATATAAAAAACTATTTCTCAAAGCTTTTACCCGATTTCTATGAATTTGAAAGGAATGATTGATTAATAAATAAAGCTATTAATAATAAAATAAATAAAAATATTACTAACAATAATAAGATCGCAAGCACACATAGTGAAGTAAAAAGTAAAGCAATGTTTCAAGAGTTCACACTTAGCCGATGACTAATAATAAAGCGTGTTTGGCATGCTGTCACAGGAGAGAGCCCTGAACTCAGAAGATCCACGAGCATGGGGCTCCCTCCCGTTTGAAGGGCGAGAGGGGAGTTTGAGCTCAGGTAGGTCTCGAGAACTCCTCAGCTTGATATGGCTAATAACTAGGAATTGTTTAGAGAGATATACTGCTGACTAACCGTGCGTTCATACCGAAAGCGGCGAGAGCGTCAAAGAGCAGCAAGCAATCAGAATGTAGAAGTCCACTGCTTGAGAGGAGTCCCGAAAACACACACCTGTGAACTTTGGTTGCGACCACAGTTGTTCCCAAGGGTTTATTTATTTACAATGTTTTCTCACAGGAACATGCATTAAATAAGTTACTGGCGAGTTACTGATGTGCATTAATGTTACATATAATTATCATTAAAAAAGCGGGAATCTCATGCAACAGTACAAAACAGTATTGCTGCTTAAGAATATTTCAGACATATGGACACATTGGATAATTAAGTGGAGCAAAGTCACTCCACATGCAACTTGATCTTCCATTGTTAAATGAATTTAATAAGTGCGCAACTTTTTCATGCTAGAAAGCATGTTTTATGCGGGAATGTAACTGATATGATATGCTGCAACACCCCCTTTAAATACAAGATCAATGTAGTGAATTCTGACCCTCTCGCCGCCAGAGCTGAAGGCAGACACCATTGACGCCAGGGTGGCCAGAGCGACCTTTGATGCTCTCACTGCCTTTGGTGTGAACGCACAGTATGAGCTCATCTGTGGTGCCAATTTGATTTACTCAATTCACTTATGTCGCATGTCTTTGGGCAGTGGGAGGAAACCGGGGAAAGAGAACATGTAAACTAAGGACTTAAAACAGCGACATACTTGCTGTGAGGCAACAGTGCTAACCACTGGGCCGCCATGCTGCCCTATCTAGGAAAAAGAGAAGGAGTAAAAGTGGGAGGGGGGATTCTTCAAGATGAAGATGACTGAGGTAAGAAACTCTGGTTATTAATAGTGGCTTAGGAATTATCTGATGGTAATTCATGTGTTACCTAATGCGGGACAAGCTGTGGTCAATCATAAGCACGTGGTCCTCTTGAAATTAGTTTATAAATAAACCACACAAAATAAGACAAAACAAACTAACCATTTTAACTAATTGCAAAGTAAATATACTACAAAAAAAACGTTTCTTTTTATTTTATATTTTATTGTCGTTTCTTTGTCAAATATCTAAAAAAATTTTAAACCATTTTCTTGAAGCATTTTTTAGACGAGCAAAAAAATGTCTTGCATTAAGAAATAATGTCAAAATTATATTATATATTATTAATATTTTTCTGAAAAAAGCTAAATAACCTGCCAGTACCGTAAGCAAAATTATATTATGTCATAAAGAAAAAGAAGATTATTTTGCTTACCCCATTGGTAGATTATTTAGATTGTTTTAATAAATGAAAATTGCTTAATTTTTGCCATATTAATTCTAAAAAACAGAAAATATGTTTTGCTTGCCGAGCAAATGCTTCTTGAATTAATCATTTTCACGGTGGTTGAGAGAGCTTAATGTGCTGCATTTTAAGAAAACAAGGGCAATTACAAAAAATGCCAGCAAATTAAGAAAAGATCTGTTTGATCGTACACGTGCTGCAAATCCTCACAACATAAAATTTTTTTTGTATTTTCACACAGCGCAAACAAATTAATAAAATGTTCTGCATTTGCTCACAACACAAACAATTTACGAAAACGCGCTGCATTGTCTCACAACACTTTCAAAAACAACAAAATATAACAGAACTGTTTCAAGTGGACCCAAAAATGTGACCGGCGCTGCTGTGTCATGACTATCGCTCATTGAAGTTATAGGTGATCATTGAAAGGTGAGTTTTTTGTTTGTTTATTTTAACATCCTGATTCCTGTGTCTTTCGTATTTTATTAGCCTAAATAACCATAACTTAAATAGCCGGGTCTGTTATGTTTTAGGGTCCCCTTGAAACATTTCTATTGTGTTCCCTATTATTTAAAAGTGTTATGAGAAATTGCAGCATGTTTCTTTTTTCATGAATTTGCTGGCGTTTTCTTTGTAATTGCAAGTGCTTTCTTAAATAGCAGCATTTTAAGCTCTCTTGCCCTTTTTGCAGTGCAGTTAAAATTGAGTTTTTTATTATTTTTATTATTTTGCATTTCTAATAAAAATTATTTATATTTTTTGTATTATTTTTAATGAGGAGTAAAATAAGGTAAATTGTAATTGATGTTTTTTTTTTTTTTTATTGTGACCAGTGCTTGGAAAAGTTAGATTGATTTCTTATAAATACTTTAATTAAATAAATATACTTTATAAGACAACAATCTGACTTTTCTAAGCACAGAAGTAACAATTTTTAAAAAATTCTTCCATTATTTACAGCTTTAGATGACTTGTCAAATACAGCCTTTTTATACAGCTTTTTGCATAGGTAGACAGACTTTTTACACCCTTAAAAGTTTGTTCTTTCATGCAGATATCAGTATAATGACAAAAAATGAAAACATGTACTGTAATACTGTTCCAAGTTGTGGATTGTTGCTTAAATTAACAGTAAATTGCATTTAAATTACGAAGCTGGAAAAACGATGTCTCATCTCTTTCAAAGGGGTTTCTGCGTCATCATCTAAAGCGTCAATGGAAGGATTTAAAAAGGATCAGAGTTCCCTGTAGTGTTGTGGGGCTTAACGTGTCGTCACTGTAGACAGCTTAATAATCCCACAAGCCACACATTCATTGCCCTCTGCATGTTTACATATACACCCACAGTCTCTTCACCACCGCGTACCTATTTTCTCTCTTGCAGAACCAACAATGACACATGGGGGGAAATGATGCTTGCTTGATGATGTTTAGTGATAAATTGGAGTCTCTGTGGAGTGCAGAGCTGCAGAACTTTACTCAAAAACACCATAATAATATGAGCAGGCTCTCTTTTACTGGGTTTTATATAAAGCTCAGTTGGATGATTTTAAAGCATTACTCTGCACTGGAAAGTTCTTGGTTAATGGTTATCCCAAACCCCTGGCCAAATGCAATACGGAAAGCAAATCTGACCTCATCTAAAATTCTGGGTCTTCAAACTTTGGCTACAGAAAGATAGGTGAAGATCAACAAGCTGTCTCAAGCTGTCAATTTTGGAATAAATAATAATAATATTAATAGTAATAATTGAGAATATTAATAATAATAATTATTATTAGGTGAAAATATATACATATTAAAATCAGTTAATAGTTTAAATAAAAGTTGCTAGGATGGCGAAGCCAATCACCTGACCTAAATCCAATAGAAAATAGGAAGTAAAGATCAGAGTTTATAGACATGACCCGCAGAACTAAGATTTTTTAGACTCTTGCCGCATCATAAT
Source organism: Danio rerio (assembly GCF_052040795.2). Lineage (NCBI taxonomy): Eukaryota > Metazoa > Chordata > Actinopteri > Cypriniformes > Danionidae > Danio > Danio rerio. The sequence goes on along the minus strand of NC_141025.1, from coordinate 64,104,635 downwards.
TCGCATACTTACTACGCCCTATAAGTATGTACTTTTTTTGTGAAGGAATACTTTTGAGTGTGTAACAGAAGAGTATGCAAGCTTTGAGTCATACTACTTCCTTGTTAACAGATCAATGAGCTGCTTTCTGCTTGATTTCTGCAGATTTCTGCAGTTTTTTTAGCCCATTATAAATACTGTTTATTTACTTGAGTAAATGTGTAATTCGGAATTTATTCAGTTTTTATTCAGTAATTTATTACTTTTTATTTAATATATTAAAGTGTAAGTTATAATACTTCGCTGGATACTCCCAAAATAATTTTGCAGAAATCAGCAGATTTTTACCAAAATTCTCTGCAGAAATAACAAAAAACGTCCGCAGATTCTGTCTGGCCCTAGTTATGGGCTCTGTCAATCATCCATATTTCTGTCATGACTAAAAGCCTTTAGTACAAAACATTAAATACATTTCAGTACTTTCTTCATGTACCATTTCATTGTTGTAAGACATCTTTTTTCTGACATTTATTAGGGACCAAGCACTGAAAAGGATCATAGCCCTTCCGGTATGAACTGCAATTTTGAGGGTCAAAACATGCCTGAAAACTCACAAAACTTTGCAATCGCCCCAGAAGTGGCGAAAATTTACGTTTGTTACAGGTTTTGGAAGTAAGCATGGCAAAATGACTTAACAGCGCCATTTGTGCACTTTTGACAGACTGGCCCCCGAACTACAATTCACGCACATGTACAAAAATTGGCACACACGTTAAACATGCCAATACCTACATAAAAGGTTCTTATAGCGAAATCTCTAACCTAACAGCAAGTCAAACATTTTAAACTTCCTGTGACAAAAAAAGGTGCCATTTTTACCATTTCCAGGCTTTGTACTTTAACAAACGTCTTCTAGGGATTTTATTAGATCAACACCAAAACTGGGTAGTCATCTAAAGGCCTTGGTTATGTTAAATTGCAGAGATCTAAAGTTTTCATCGAAGGGCGCGTCTGTGGCGGTTTCTCAAACTCTGACGATTCCACACAAAACAGGAAGTTGTTATAACTCAGACATGCAATGTCCAATATGCCTCAAAATTCACACGTTTGATAACAGTTCTGACCTAAACACATTTACATGCCAATATCTAGTTACAGATATTTTACAACATAACGAACTCCTCCTGCAAATTAATCACATCAAATCCATGTTCCATTAGTTTAGTCCAAAGACCTTTGTGATGCTAATTTGTGAAGATCTAGTTTTCACTGAAGGGCGTGTTCGTAGCGGACTGACAAAGTTCAGTGCTTCGCCGTAGAGGAGGAATTACTCATAACTCAGCCAACCAATGTCTGATCTGCCTGAAAATTCACAGGTTTGATTAGATTCCTTTCCTGAAGGCATCTACAAGCCAATATGGAGTACCGTCATAGCGCCACCTGCTGACAGAAGGATGTTTTGCATAAATCAGTGATTTTCTTAGATTTTTAAAATATATATTATAGCTTAAATTATTATTGTCCACTGTTCTCTGTCATTCGAGGGCAACCGGGCAGCGGTGAGCGCAAATGAAAGGTCCCTTTCATCGCTGCTTGCAGCTTTAATTTTTCGTGTGTGTGTTAAAAGTGTTTGGAATTTTACTAAAACCTGGGTCAATTTCATGTCAACAGCTCCTTTAGAAATATATTAACAAGGAAAGTTATATTAAATATATAGTATAATTAATATAGTAAAAGTTAAATTAATATATTATACATAGTTTGTGTTGTCCTTTAGCTTGGAAATAACAATTCCTTTATATTGCTAGGCTTTCAATGACCCTAAAAATACTATAGTTTTGAAAAGCATCTTAATGAGTGCATCTGTTGCAGAAATGATCTCTGACATGGCACAGCCACACATTAAGACAGCCTTCTTTTATTACACTCAATCACAGTTAACACTGATATGATATGACAGACATGATTTGGAATGTAAACACTCAATTGTCCTGGTCTGCCGTCAGACCTCACAGTCAATGTCCACTTCCACAGATGACAGAACGGAGAGAGTTTGGTGCAACTTTCATCCTGAAATGCTGAAGCAGGCCTGAACCAACGGCTCCAACAGGACGAATGAAGAGCAGTTCATGGCTCTGGATGATAACACGTGAGATCTGGTTTGGGTCTGCATTCGTGGAGAAACAGTTCATTGTCCCAGATCAAGAATGATGTCATAACAAATAAGGGACATTAAGTCCTTAAAGGGTCGTCTAAACAGAGCTCTTCTGAAACGCTGCAGAGAAGCCAGAGCAGGAATAAAGAAAACGAAGGCATGGAATGAAGCAGAGAGAATCGGGATGATGGGTAAGGCATCCATGCTCTGTGCTGGATCTGATGTCTACATAAAGGCCAACACTGCATGGCTTCATAGCAAAGATGGCCAAAAACAAACACTCACTCACTCACACTTAAACACAATCACACACACATATGAGCACAGAAAGAGCAGGAACATCTCGGAAGCAAATGAGGAAGCACGGCAGGAAAGGAGACGGATGGAGGAATGCAATGATGGAAAAGAGCAGGAATGGCAGGTCAGGCCTGCGGTCTCTTCCGCGTGTGTTTGGGTCGCCTCGGTTTGAGGATGACGTATCTGCTGTAGGTGTTGTATTGCTCAGACAGAAACGGGATAAAAAAGGCCCTGAGAATCCTGGAGGACCTGTGTGGTAGAGACACGGCAAAAAATAGAGTAAGGACCAAGAAGAGGAAAAGAAATAATTCACGAACAAGAGGTAATAACATATGCAGAGATGTTTGGATTGGACATTTCATCACAATAGGCCTGACACAAATAGTCTTCGGGCCAGGACACACCAAGCTGAAATTGGGCTTGGTCAGGGAGTATCGGCCCTGCTAGTTTATTTGGCGTTTACCACACTTGGTTTCTCTTTGGGTTAATGTCTTGTTGGGAAAAAGGAATCTATTTTAAACATTTTTGTCTTCTTTTGATTAAACAATTGTTTTTATATTGCTTAAAGGTGATATATTAACTGAATTTCTACATTTGATGTGATATGCTTTGGAAACTAATGAAGCATTTTTGCAGAAGTAGATGAAGCTGATAGAAATGCAAAGGCCTGAATGTCCAAAATGAATTTGAGCTTTGCAGCTAAACTTCCTGTGAGTAGAAATGTGTTGAAACTGAACACAGAATTTATGCAGTTGAGGAGGCTTGTGCTTTTAATGTTGAGCAGAGAATTTGTAGAAAAAGAGGACGTACGTATGGGTGCGGCCAATGGAGAAATGGAGAATAATTGACAAGTGACAAATTTCACTAAACTTCACATGTAAATATCAGCTGCCTATAAAAGTCAGGAAATGGAAGTTGTTGCGCGCCTCCTCAATGTAATTTTTGCATTGCATTGAGGATAACAGAATTCTGTGAATCAAATTATTCATTTGTATCCAATAAATTAAGGTTAAACAAATAGAATTGATTAATTATTCCAACAGTCTGAGTGAGTTCAGCATGTAGAACTGGCTGTCAACTGTAGAGTTTTCTCTGATTGGTTCGTCAACATCGAATCAAGTGCAAGAACAAAAACTAAAGTGACATTCCGAAGTAAACAATTTAAGTCAAGAGGGAACACAAAGAAGCCGGCTGTAATTTAGATAAAGGTCTCAAATATTTGCATATTATATGGATTGTTAGATTATCAGACATATTTGCCCAACTGAATCCCTCCACAGTGAGTGACAATTAATGTGATTTTAGTATTAATACACTTTGTGCGCATTTCATCTTCTGATTTCCCTTTGTAAAAAACAAACAAACTAATGCTTCCCATGCAGAAAGACACATCCTCTCATGCAGGCTCAGAAAGCGCACTCTTGTTTTAGTTTCAGCTTGGTGTTGTTTGGTGACGGCTTGTTGGAACCCGGCCTTTAGAGGCGAGATATTTACAGATTTATTTCTTTTAGGGACTTGGAGATTCATGCTTTTATATTTTCTAGGATTGAAAACTGTAATGCATTTCATGACAGAATCAGCCAATCAATTCTCTCAAATTTACAGATTTCCAAATTATACAACAAAAAAAGACAGAGTACACAGATATCCTTTTTAAAATATTTATATTATTTTAACTTCTTGGATAAAATACAGTTTTTCCCCCAGTTATTTGTGTATTGACCTAGCTTGTGAAGCACTTTGGTCAACTTTCATGTTATTGTCAGAGTTTCAGTAATTTTCCCATTTCAAAGCTTGACAATTCTGCACACTGTAAAAAAAAAATTGTTGAGAAAACATAAAAAAATAAGGCAACTTGATGCAGTAAGAACTTTGAGTTGTCTCAACAACTGTTTTTTAGTTCTTCTCAGTAACAATATTTAGTTGAGCTAACATAATTTTCTTTGTTCATGCAATATTGATTATAGTATTATACTAATAAAGATATTCTTGTCACATCAACTAAAGCAACAGTTACTGCAATTGAGTCAATTAATTTTTTTCTGTTTAGTGGATGTTTTTTTTCAAATTTGCAAAATACATAATTAGTACTAGTTAGCATATCATTCTGTTTTAATCTTTCTACTTACAAATGACAAACACAAACTTACTACTTCTTCAATTTATTTCCACTGAAAGCAACAGATAAATAAGCTTTACAACAGGAAATAGCACAAACATTTGTAAATATTTTAGATGAAAAGTGCTTCAAATTACAAACTTTGCAGTATACAGACTTTTCTGCTAATTTGCAGGCACATATGCAAGCTTTAACATTTTAACTGTAACAACAGCACAGAAATTAACAATTTAAACATTGCATTTAACACAAACTAAATTTGCTTTGAATGCTTTTATGCACAAATTATAAACAAAAGGGTTGATTTGGACACCAGTTTCCATAAACATTTAAACCAAAACAAAAGTTAAGTGCTTGGGTGTCTTGACAAAATCTAAATATTAAAATGTAAACCTTTTAATTTTAAAACCTTTAACAGTAACTCTTCATAATAACTCCACACTACGAATCATTAGCAAAGCATTAACAAATAGTTAATCAATTATCTGTTGAGCATTAACTCTACATTATTAGACGTTAGTAAGCACTTTATAAATACAGCTACAAATGCTGTTATAAGCTAATGATTGTATTTCAAACTTTGCTTTTTATTAATCGTTCCTTACTGAATTCAGTATTGCATTATTTACAAACCATTTGTATTTAAGTGTAGCTGGTGGTTTTTAAGATCATTCAGCATGAGTTAGTAAATTATTAATGGAACTATTCAAATTAACATTTATATATCTTATTATTCAGGCATATAGTAATGGTTACTATGTATGTTAATAAATGCTTTATTAACTCAACTTCATCCATTTTTGTGACCTAATCTAAAGTGAGACTATTTTTGCTTTATAAATCTCTTATAAATGACAATTAAAAGCTGGGTATCAAATGAACAATAAATGTTTGCAATCTAATCTAAAAAAATAAAATTACTGTAAACTTTAAACATCGCCGAATAACAGAAATGTCAAAATACAATTAGCAATAAATACAATTGAATAAAATTGGATAAAACAATATTTTATGATATAACATTTCAGTGTTATTTAGCAAAGTTTAAACTGTACAGTAACTTCATTTTAGATAAGGTTGCAAAGATTTTTTTTTCATTTGATAGTTTCATTTGTGTATCATTAAATAAACAGAAATGAATGAAATAGTTCATGCTCTTTTTCCCTCTTCGGAATATAACTGAGCCTTTAATAGTCATTTATAAGGGATTTATAAAGCATAAATAGTCCTCACTTTAGGTCACAAAACTGGATGAAGTCGAGTTAATAAAGCGTGTATTAATATATAAATAAACTAATAGTATATGCCTGAATAATAAGATATATGAACGTTATTTGAATAGTTTATTAATAATGTTATTCACATTCTGAATGATCTGGATAAAACCACCACCTATTCTTAAATAACTGGTTTGTAAATAATGCAATACTTATGTAATGAAAAAAAAATCATTAACAAAGTATGAAAATGCAATTAATTACAATTTAAGAATATAGCCAGTTGTGGCTGTATTTATAAAGTGCTTATTAATGCCTATTAGAGTTAATACTTAACAAATAATGAACTAACTATTTGCTAATGCTTAATAAATGATTCATAGTGTGTAGTTATTATGAAATGTTACCCATTTAACTGAACACAGTGCCTAAACAGTGGCTCTCATGAATCAGATTTAGTACTCAAATTGTACATTAGGTCTTTGTAACATCAGACCATTGACACAACACTGTTTACAGTATTAGTTTAACATCTTGTTTTTAAGAGAAAGCTAACGTTGCGTACATCCAGTCCCAAGCTCCATGAAAACATTCTGAATTGTGTCAAAAGTGTACCGGAGTTCTTTGGGATAGGAAAAGTTGAGTGCATGAAGAAGGCCAAAGAGGTATGCTACAGCACTTGAGGTATCTGTAATGTCTTCCAAAACAACAACCTCTTCCAGTACAACAGCAATGTTCTGGATCACTGGTGATGCTGCCCGGGAGTCATCTTCCGTAACATAGAGAATGCCAACTGATACGCCCTTTGTTCTATCTTCAGTTTCCTGTGAAAACACAATAAGAATATTTGAGCATAGAAAGTCATTATAGTACTTTATCTACAAACAAGCAAGATATTATATTGCAAGTAGGGCTGTCATGCTTATGAAATTTAGGTGACGATTAATTGTCAAATAAAATATTTTGATTAATGGTGATTATAGAGATTTAAAAAATGTATCAAGTACTTGTTTAGTATAGGGCTATAACAACACACACATTTAAATAATTGTAATAAAGTTATTTATTCAGTTAAAAATACATACAGTTATCTTTCAGAAATATGAACATTCTGTAAAAATAATAAACCAGCATAATACAATCACCATGCAAACTTAATTGCAATTAAGCAAAATGACCAGTTACATCAAATAGTTATGATCATAAAAATGCTATGTAATGTGTAGTTTGTCTGTAGGAAGACATAGTGTTATAATTCAAATCATTAAGCAAAAGTGAATGTAACAATTAAACTGACAACATGTAAATAACAAGGAGCCCAGATCTACAAACGCATAAATCATCAGGATTCATATGCAACATTAATGCAGTAATTGAACTTTAAATATTTTAAGTGATTTATTTTAAAATACTGTCATAAATGAATAAATAAATAAATAAATGCTGATTTGTTGTACTCTGAATACAACAGCTGCCATTTTGGTTGACAAGAATAACGTCTCAGACTCTCGGCACAACTCTAATTTTATGTAATAACAGACAAAGCAACAGTTTCTCTTGCATCTCTTTTACATGTTCTTTCCCTTAACTACCTGCATAAATCAGTGAGCAAGTCTAAATTGGTACTAATATAGAACCTGATATCAATCTTTTAAAAATAACAAGATACTTGTGAATCATGAAATTTACAAGACACGTTTATACGTAAATTTACTTCTTATACCTTAAGGTCAGAAGATTTGTAATTTCTGTTAATGATACCTAAATTAAACATTTTAACTCAGCTAATCAAAAGTTTTCATGAAAGCTCCAAATAGATTGGCACTCAACTTTTCAGACACCAGCAATACAGAAGCAAGTTTGGACACTCATGCTTTAAACCATTTAAAGAGTTTGATACCTACTTTACATTTCTTGAAAAGGTTAGTTTGTCTCTCTCGAAGAAACAAAGGCAGGCCCTCCAAAGCAGAAGTCCTTCTGTGATTAACAATTTCTGTTGTCTGCAAAAACATAAAAAAGATACAACCAAAAAGTCACAGAATGAAAACTGAAATATCATCAACTACATAGATCAAAAACATGTAAATAATGAAAATTATTAACTTGCCCTTTCATCAAGTCTTTCCAGGAGCTCTTCCATTTCATGTCCAAAAGCTCCTTTTCTGGCTCTGTATAATTTCAGAAGCTTTGGTGTGTACTTGTCAGTGGCTGCCATGGAGACTCCTAGATGTCTTTGTTGGTGATGCGGAAAAATTCCTCAGATCTTTTTAAAACAAACCAACCAGATTTACAGCAATCAATTTTTTCTGTAAACAGAGCATGTTGCATTCTGTAAACTTAAAGCCTAATAAGAAAGAAAAAAATTATCTTTACCTGTTCTTGAAAAAAGAGTGCAGGCTTATTCACTTATGGCTGCCATGTCTCTTCTGCATTAACTTCTTTACGTTTCAGATGATTATGTAGATGAAGAAAAAATCTTTTTTCAGTACAAATCTTATGAAATTCACATAGTCCACAATTAAAAGTTGAAAGATCTCAACTGACTCTATCAGTGTTGTGGTGTGATTTAGATAAGTGGGATCGTAAAGCACCTGCAGTTTTTAAAGCACAAACACACTCCGTGTAAAGACAGGGCCAGTTGGAAAATTTATGATGATGTAGCTGATAGTGCTTCAGAAGGACATCTTCACTTGAAGTGCTGAATTTGCAGTTTTTACACTGCATGAAGTCTTGAGAAGATTATCTTGAAAACAGAAATAAGCAGTTATAACCTTGTATTGTTAAATCACAACTTTAAATAAAATATAATTCTTACAAAAATATATTTGAAAAAGCTTCACATTTAAAAGTTTTAAACATTTTTCAAGTTTATGCCCCCATATTTTAACATGAAACATGTTTGGAAGCAGACAATGATATTAATATCAATATATGATATTGATGTATACAGAGGAGTCCACAAATAATGTAATATAGTTAGTAATAATATATTATTTGAAATTAAGACTATTTTAAACCTAATAGGAACTATTTATATTAATTTGACAGGATTAAATAACGTTTTAGGCAATATTTTATAAAAAAATATATATATAAACTACATTTACATATTACTTTATCTAATATAATCTGAATATCCGTGCTTTATATATGCGTCACAAATTTATAAGTACAACTTACGGTCTCACTCGCTCTTAGTGATGGGAAGTTCAGATCATATTACTGATTTGGACCTTTGAGTCTCGTTCGTTGAGATGAATAAATCTTTTTTTCAAGTCATTTCCATCAATTTGCCAAAATATTATTAAAATGATACAAGTTATTCCAAACGCATCCACAACTAGCCCAGTCATAACTTGAATGCTATAAGAAAAAGAAAATAATCGTTTGTTTACCTAGTCTTTTGTCTATGATTATGTGAGCTCAGCTCTTCTGTCAGGTCTTCAAATTTGAGGGGTTCGCTTACGTCACACAGACAGACCCATATAAGCTTAACCAAAGCACAGTCTGAACCGAAAGGAGCCATTAGTTCACCTTTCGAGTCATCTGGTTTTTGACTCGTTCGTTCGTCACGTGACAGCATGTAAAGAGAAATGACTCAACGCAGAGGACTCGAAAGATGATTTAAAAAAATTTCCGGCTCTGATTGCATTTCATTGCCTAATGTCTTTAAAGTGATGAACGAATGACTTAAACCCGATAGAGGACTCGATAAATGAACTAATCTTTTCCTCCACCTGCACAAATGTGCGCATGCGCGAGTGAACAAATCACTCCCAGAGAGGACTCGTCGTTCTCGAGTCATACAAAAGATTCGTTCAAAATGAACGAATCGTTCAAGAACGACCCTCACTATGCGGTGCACACACAGAGAGAAGCACGTAAAATGAGAAAAATGTGAAAACTCGCTAGAGAAATGAAAACGTTTCACCTAAAAACAAACAAAACCTCCGAATTCCCTAACGTAAATGTGTTAATACTATGGTCCCAAGTTAGTCATCTTTTATCAGTGATTAACATTTAAGCATAAAGATGTCATTTTAGTGTTAACATGAAACATTTAAAACTTAAACGGCACAGAAAAGCAGTTTCCGTTTTTTTCCCAAGTAACTGTTAACGTTAATGTCTTAAGGAGCGACACAAGCTTAACTGGCGTTAGGCAAACGACTGTGCCGACCTCACGGTCCTCCGCCCTCTCGAAGGTGCGGGCGTGGGCGGGAAGGATGTCGCGCGGGGTCTACATGCCTCCCTGAGCGATTGACTCTGCCTAATTCCGCCACTCATGTCATGAATACACGGAAACATTTAAGACTTTGGACTTAGCTGAAACTATAGGCCACATTAATTACCCACTGCATTTGAAACCTAAGCATATGCAATAATTCTCGTCGCTAAAAACAAACCGTCAGGTTGGGAATATAGTAAAATTCATTGCATGCATAGAATTAGTGTTAATAAGTGTTGTTACTCACCTACAGGAACAAGTTAATGTTTAGTTCTTCGAAGAGTCGAAAACATATGTGAAGTCCGATATGGCACCAAGACAAAATGGAGATGAGGAGCGAAACGAATGGTCACTATGGGGGAGGGTTGGCGCCGTTTTCAAACGTCGCGTCACGCATGCGCAATTTATTTAAATATCAACATACCTGTTCAACACAAAAATGTATGTCCAGAAAACTCTGGTAAACATGTAGACATAACATTTTAGCGAATATTATTGACATAACATATATTTTTATGTAGATGAGTAGTTATTCACAATTCTTAGTATATATGACAGAAAAAGTACAGTGTGCTGAACAAATTGAGATTTTATTTTTTACAGTGCAGTTACATGGTATACTACGACCAATGGAAAAGCTTCTATTTTCTGGCTAGGAACAATATTCTCATTGTAGCGTAATAATCAAGGGACTTCGCAGCAGGCGCAATGACATTACACAGCACTGTTGCCTAACTGGGAACTATTTTCTAGCGCTAGATACTATTTTCAAGCAGCAGCAAATATTTCATTGCTAATATTTTTTACTGCAAATTTAACTTGGCATGAAAATAGACGTGCAAGACTAAAAATAACAGTTGCTATTTTATTCTTTATAGTTTTACAAATACTATGTTTAAATTATTTAAAATTACATTTTAATGTTACCTATTAGATATAATACATTATTTTATTAAACCAAAAGAACTATTTCTACACATAGAAGCTTTTAGAGGATACAAACCTTACAAATGTTTTGAAATACAACATCTGAACAATGTCTTTAGGTTTTTCCCGTAGTACAAGCAAAAATAAATAAATAAATCAGGCTTGTGGATATATTAAAAAGCAATGCACATCTTAGAAGTAATGGCCATTGCTTTCTAATAGTTCAACAGCCAGTCATCAGTTATTCCTGACTTGTGCTATGAAACTTTTGAATGCTTGATTCTGTCGCCCTCTGTAGCATTTTATATGTAAGGCTCTTTAAAATGGACTGTTTGTATAAAGACATTTTGACAGTGTGGATTATTTCTTTCACCAATTGGTTACGTAACTGCCTTTCAAAAAAAAGTTAAAGAAATTTGTTTCTTTTCGGGCACATCTGAAGCTTTTATGTTTTAACTTGATCAAAAATCTCACTGCTCGATACATCAGAAAATTTTATCCAAATGATCCTTTCAGTTTACTGTCAAAAATATGCAAATTTAGGATTTTTATAAACCACTAGTATGCACAAGATGACAATGTCATTAAAAAAATAATTACTAAAAATTTAACTAAAATCCACTCTCTTTCAAATTGACTTTTGTATTTTGATCTTGGCAATAAACACACCCTAAAATAATTACTGATAAATTAGGTCAAGGGTATTCTGTCTTAGGATGATCAAACATCCAGTGTCAAAACAATTCATGAGGAGAGCTTGACTATGATGTTGTAAGTATCTTAGAAAGGACAAGAGTTCCCTCTAGTGGATAAGCACACACCCCACCATTTTAATGACCCTTTACAGCAGAACTCATTTTCTCTGAGTGAATTGCCCACAAGAGTCTCTTGGGTTTGCACTTATTTTGAAAAACTCTGCATACTCTACATACTAAAAGACTTGCCTGGTAGAGTCTAGAAAAGGCTTGTCAGCAATAACGCTCCACTCCTCTTTGTTCGCGGCATATCGTGGTTCACGAGGGGCTTCAGTTTCTGTTGCCAGATCCACCAGGTAATGACACTGCTTCAAATCTACCTGAAGAAAGCCAGGCAACAAGGACATATCCATAAGTATTTCATATAAATCTACAAAACCGACATGACCTATGCAAGTAACACTGAAGTTACATTTTCTGTAACTTACGAAGAAAAGCTATTATTCAGACTATAATATTTTGAGAAACTATAATAGATTTTTCATTAGACCAAAACAAACCCGGTCTAAACTCCGGTGCAGAGTTGCGCCTCGCTTACACACTGCTTAATACGCACAAGAGAGCAATAGGCAAATATCTTTACATATGAAAAAATTTAAATATTAAGGATATATATAGGATATAATAAGAATAGATATAGGATATAAATATAAAGGATTAAAATATTACAAAACATATTATTTTTTAGCCTACATAAATATGAAAAAATCACTGCTTTTATGTCTTCTTCATCTTGGGAGGCTTTTTCAGTTCATTCATAACAATTTGCTTTTGTATAATGCTATTATTATTAGCAGTATTATTTATTATATCCATATTTATATTTTTTTTATTAAAAACAAGCTCAGATTTGCCCACCTGTCAGGTTTTAGATCATATGGGGCACAGCATGTGTTTTAGGATATAACTCAGGTTTTTGAGCACACTTCATTATTGTTGTTCATTTATTTGTTTGCTGGAAATTAGAACTGAATTTAGAAATAGTTTTGAAACGAATATTTGCGCTTAACAAACGCAATTAATTATTTATAGATTAATTGATGTCTGTGCGTAAAGGTTTCCCTATCCAAGAACGAAAGTGAAAGTAGATCCATATCTCTCATTCTCATGCAGTAGATGCTCTGTTTAACAGTTTTCTATTAAAAAAACTGTTAACTGTTTGTTAGTGAAATGCTCAGTTTTTCCACTTAGACTTACTTTACGTCCTGTAAATAGCGAATGTGCTTATGGTGCGACGCAGCTGGCTCTTAAAGGCAATGGGAGATGAGACTCTAATTGGTTTATTCTCAAAACACACCTATAACTCATTAAGAAAATAAACTCAACCCTTTTAGACCAAGCGCCATGGCGCAAAGCGGATTTTTCAGTCCTTAAATTAGCAAAAATGCGTTCTGACACGCCCTGAAAGCGTTTGCGCCCTGCGTTTTGCGCTCTGCGCATAGACCGTCAAAATAGAGTCCTAAATCTGCTAACCAACCATAACTCCTTAGAATTTAAAAATCAGCTTGAAAAAGTCATGATTTATAAGTCAACTACTCAATGAAAAAGAAAACATGTTAACAACTCTCTAAAAGACTTCTGTTATTTAAAACACAATGGGGAACATAAATAAATATTATAAAAGTATAACGTTCCAGTTCTGAACTATAATTTATTTTTATTATTATTACTATTTGATTTATTTTGAAAGCACTGTCCTTTTCAATACACACACTATTTATAATATTTTAACAGGTTTACACTTGTGGTATAAACATGTGGTATAAACACTCAAAACATTCTTTTAAAGACATTAATATGTTTCAAAATGACAAAAACTCACAGTCTGAGGACTGTTGAGCTTGATTATCAAAATCCGCCTCAGATATAACATTTCATCTCACTTAAAAATAGCAAATGCAAAACAGAAACCCCATGTTTATGTTTGTGTACTCACGTATCGTGATGTCTCCTCAAGATTCTGATCATTCATGTCTGGTGGGATGATCCAGGTGGCATCAGGACCCATGGCATATGGCTTAGGTAACTGACCCCTGAATTCTGACTGGATAAACTGTAGGTGCCAGCTGTAATGTATGGTACAGTTAGTATAAACTATGAACCTACACTACTGTCTAAAGTATTAAGGTGGACAATAATTTTAATATAATTTTAATATGAAGTCTTATATGTGTAACAATGGATGCATTGATTTAAAATATTCTAACAATTTAAGAGTTTTAAGAAATATTTAAAATAAGTAAATATTAAATTAGGAATGCACCGATATGGATTTTTTGGTTGATACCGATAACCAATAAATCCGTAGATTTGGAGGATGATAATCCATATATTAGCCGAAAATATAAATATTTTTACATTTTATATTTTGGTTTGTTAAACAACTAGTTTTATTTTAAAAACTTCATAAAAGTTTGCACTGATCTTAGAATAGCATACTCAAAGCAAAAAAATGAATAAATTCAAAAATGCAAGGTGATTATTTTCACAATTTTACATAAATCACCCGGACAAAATAATTTCCTGTTCTTCACATAGCAAATTAGCAAGCAACTTGACTATTGCATAAAATAATAGGTTATTAACAAAACGGGATTTATCAGCAAACAAGTTAAATATATTTTAAATGAGATGAAAACGAAAATGGAAGAACTAAAGAGTGTTCTCAAATAAAGTGTTACAGTAATGTACAATTGGTAGTCATTTGACACTTATTACCACACTCCTGCAAGATGCTCTCATGCTTACAAGGCAGGCAGTTCTGTACAATTACATAAAAATTGCAAAAATATCTGCCTAATTTTGACTTCAAACCGATAACGATAACATTAAAAATAGCAGATATGGCCACCGATATATTGAGCATCTCTATAATTAAAAAAAAAAAAAACTTTATATATATATATATATATATATATATATATATATATATATATATATATATATATATATATATATATATATATATATATATATATATATATATATGAAATCAGAATTATTAAATACCCTGAACTTTTTTATTTTAATTTTATTATTATTATTATTATTATTAATATTATTAAAAACTGCTTTTATTTTAGCTAAAATAAAACAAACAAGACTTTCACCAGAAGAAAAAAATATTATCAGACATACTGTGAAAATTTCCATGCTCTGTTAAACATCATTTGGGAAATATTTTAAAAAGAAAAGTAATTTTAAAAGGGGGCTAATAATTCTGACTTCAACTGTATATTAAATATATTTAAAGTTATTTATTCTCATGATGACAAAGCTGTATTATTCCAGTCTTTCTTGTCAAAAGATTCTTCTGAAATTCTTCTAATCAAGAAAGCATTTGTTCTTGATAATAATAATAATTGAATAACAAGTTAAGAAAACCGAATTACTTTGAAACAGAAATGATTCCAATAAATATCTTTGCAATTACTTTTAGCTACATTCTTGTCAATTAAAAGTGTTGATAATATTAAAAAGGTAGATTATATTTATGTACAGCCTTTCACAATTGAATTAAAACTCACTTGTTAGGCAGGAAAAAGCTGCTGGGAAAGCGGTACCACTCTTTCCCGACACAAACATTGACCAGTCTTCCCTCTGGAACGGTGTGGATTGCAGGATCTTTAGCAATGCGATGAAACTCTGGGTACAAATCCAGCGGAGCATGATAGCCTTTAAACACACAGCAAACCCCCGTGAGACAGACATCATCAGACGAATGTATATATTTTTTTAATCACTCTATTAATCAACTTCATCTGCCAGCTAAATTCACCAGCTTCACCTTAGTGACATATTTCAGTTGAGTTCCCCAAAAGGTACTCTCAGCCTGGTCTTAAATGAGCCTTTACATGATCTGTTCTTACCTCTGAATAGGGCCACAGATCGAGACAGCGAGAGCACTCCAAACAGCAGCACAGAACCCAGAGCCAGCCAGTTGGAGGAGATAGTGTAGTGCTCCAGACGATAGCGTTGGAAAATGAAGTGATAGCACTTCTACACAGACAGAAAACAACATTAAAAGGACAACATAGTAAAATATCACAAATTCAGTCAAAATCAGTATTAATTCATTTTTCTTTTCTTTTCAAATTTTGTTTAAAAAAGCATTGATTTATTTTTTCTGTATTTTCTATAAATTGTTTTTCTTCTGGACAAAGTCTTATTTGTTTTGTTTTTTTTTCGGCTGCAATAAACGTTAAAATGTTTTTTTTAACCATTTTAATTCTATATTCTATTCAATATTATTAGCTCTCTTAAGCAATATTTTTTCCGATAGTCTACAGAACAAACTACTTTTATACAATAACTTACCTAATTACCCTAACCTGCCTGGTTAACCTAATAAACCTAGTTAAGCATTTAAACAGCACTTTCAGCTCAATTCTAATATCCTGAAAAATATCTAGTTGAATAATATGTACTGTCATCATTGCAAAGATAAAATAAATCAGTCATTAGAAATAAGTTTAGTCTTTACTGTTATATTTAAAAAAAATCTTCTTGCTGTTAAACAGAAATTGACAAAAAATATATTAAAATTAAATCTTTAATGAAGCTTAATAATTCTGACCTCAACTGTGTACACAACACTGGGTATAGAAGTACTGTTGCTTGTGTTTTTTTTTACATGAAATAATGGTGTACTAGATATTCTCTGAAAGAGCAGATGCTGGTGGACACTAAGATCAATACTTTTATATAGCATCGATGCGGTAAAGTGATTTAAAGTGACAATAAATGTTATCTGAATGCTCTTCTTTTAACTTTTTAATAATTTAAACCATTATCCAGGATTTTAACACACAAACACACACCACAAAATAAAGAGCTGCTTTTAACAACGCTAATATTAAATGTTGATCTGAAGATCATGAATGATGCTGAAAATTCAGCCTTACCACAACAATATTACTACTGTAGGCCGAATAAATACTAAATTATATGTAATTTACTATATTATAAATGCACTATTGTTTGAGTTCTTTGACTAGATCTATGTTAACTAAAAGGATACATTTTCTCACTATTTACTCAACCCCAATGTATTCAAAACCTTTATGAGTTTCTTTTTTGTTGGACACAAAATAAAACATTTAGAAGAAAGCTGAAAACCTGTACCTATTGAATTCCATAGTAGGAAAATCAAATACTTTAGAAGTAAATGGTTTCCAGCCTTCTTCAAAATATCTTCTTTTGTTCTAAAGAAAGAAACTAAAACATTTGGAACAAGTCAAGGGTGAGTAAATAATGACAGAATATTTAGTTTTGGATGAACTCTCCTATTAAGGACAGCTTGAACATTCCAAGCACATTTTCTCTTTTGTATTTTTAAACCTTAATGAGCAAAAGAGCCTATTTTAAGATACATTATCATAAAATAACACTTAATACATTCATATATTTTTAGAAATTTATTTTGAAAATTCATATCTTCGAACCTAATTGCAAATAAAACCAGTCTTGTATATTAATATATTAAAACAATCAGCACCATAATTTCACATCAGCAAAAAAAAAAAAAAAAAGTAATCAAGCAAATGAAACCTGCAATGAGGAGAGCGCCACTGCCCCGCACAGACAGATGAGCGGGTAGATGGGAAACAGAAAGCGTTCCTCTTTATGCGGGCGAGTGAAGAAGACCAGCATCCACAGGTACATTGGAGACAAAGTTAACCAGTACGGCCGGCCGAGGTTCTGAACTGCAAAACAGTGTAAATATTTAATAATTTCACATATAAATATAGGCTATATTTATACTGCGTGCAGACATCATATATTTTATATGCATCAATAATCTACTGTGCTGGTTATTTGTTTTTTAATGGTGGGTGGTACACGCCATTCATTTAAGCGAAGGTAATTGGGCAAAACGAGAATGAATTTAAATGGCTAGTCTGTCACACACACACTCAAAAAAAGAAATTGGCACTTGCTCTGTGAATATTTGTGTGATATTTATATCGCTTTCATATTGCAGCCTTTTGCGATTTACAAAATCGCAATGGTTAAGGTACTGATTATGATTAGTTTTTTCCAATTGTTTACACACATTTTCTGAAAGCATGCCTCGTATTGTCAGAAGTCTACACACAATTCACAAAACACACACACATTGGGCAAAACTCTTCAATTGTTCTGCAAAATCTACATTTACAATCTACACTACACTCTACATTGAAAAAATGTGATTTCTTCTCAAAATGGTATTCTGTTTTCAAATGACAAACACAAACCATCAGATAAATGGACATTCATAAGATCAGTTGAACACTGATGTGCTTAATGTTAAACACTATGACCACTTCTTCTCCATTGTTTATAATGCCTTTTTTGTTCAGTGTTACACTTACTACAGACAGTAGGCCTACAGAAATGCATTGTAAAATATTTTAGAATATCGTTTTTATACAAAACAAACAGATACCAAATATATTTTACTGTATTTTCCCCACAAATACAGTGTAAACAGCGTTCATCCCAACCAATACAAAGTTGCAGTTGATGGTCTAATTACCATCAACAGAAGTATTTACTGAATACAGTTAAAGTAAAAAAAAAAAAAAAAAAAAAAAAAAAAAAACAGCTATACTATCCTCTTTTCTGTTTTGGTCTGGCCAAGTAGTGGGGGAAACGTCACCTTGCATGGCAAATCCAGCCATGAAAAGCATCAACTTCTATAGCTTGAAGAAGGGGTATGCATGTGTGGATTTCGGACACTTTCCATCTCCAGTCAGAAAAAAAAATCCTCAAAAGTTTTAAGGATTGGAGAATTTGGAGGGAGATAAACAACTAAAAACATGGGTGGGCAGTGAACCAGATGAGCTCTGATTTCTAAATTGCAATTCTGTGTGAAAGGTGTTTACTAATGTGATCAGTTAGTATGCTAAGTAGGGCAACTGACTTTAAAACTGTGAATGACAGTGTGTTCCTTGTGAAAACAAGAGATTTTCTGCATGAAAATTGTGCCAAATGCAGAGATTTGGGTGTTGTGTTTTGAAAAAAGTGTTTTTTAAACCTGCAATTTAAGTGTAAAGCAGGAATTGTGCTTGTAGTTTAGCAGAATTGTTTCTGGGGGTTGGTACATCAGTTACATGTTGTAGCCATTGTGTCTGAAATACAACTAATTGTAAACAATTGGAAAAAACTGTAATTAGACAGCCCTAACTGGTACCTATCGACTTCCATAATAGTAAAACAATTACTATAGAATTAAACAGGTGCCAGCTATCATTCACTCTTCCTTGTGTGATTTTAAACCTTACCGTCTGTTCAGCTTCCAGGGACAAATGATTATGGAAGTCAATAGGTGCCAGCAACCAGCCAACTAGTCAAAAAAACAGTTAACGGAGGCAGAATTTTCTTTCTTGAGTGAAATATGGCTTAAATAAAACAAAGTGAAAAACAGAGTTCTTTCATACCATTGAATCTTTGAAGCAGTGCCTCCATAAGCGCCGTGAGAGGAAGAGAAAACAGGGCCAACACAAACACAATGTTGAAATTAAGAAAACCATTCACAAAGTAGTAATGCCAGGGCTCTGTGCCTGTAGGACAAAAGTAATGGAAATGCTTAAACATTGGTCACAGATGCCATCTAACGGCAGCTTAAAGAATTATTTGCACACTTATTCGTAGATGACTTAATATCTTTTTTTAATGTATATACAAAAGATTTGAAGTGTACCATAGAGATCTGGCCCATGAGGAGTAAATACATTGTACAGTATTATATTCAGAGGAGCAATCACCAGCTTGCCATAGTAGTAGCTGTCTACTATAACCACAGGGACCTAAAAACATATAATAATGATGATGATAAATGTTATCATGTCAGCATAATAAACAGCTTTCAGATCTTTTTTTTTTTTTTTAATAGAAACAAGGGGTTAGTTCACTCACAAATTTGAATTACCTCACACTGATTTTAAACCTTCGAGTTTCTTTTTTCTCTTCGACCTCCAAAGTACTATTACTATGGAAGTCAGTGGCTGCCAGAAACCAGCATTTTTCTAAATATGTTCATTTGTGTTCAACAGAAAAAAGAAACTCAAACAGGTTTTGAACAAGTGAAAGGTAAGTAGATGATGACAGATCTGTCATTTTTAGGTGAACTATTCCTTTAATGAAGTCAGATCAAAATGACACAAAAACAAATCAGCCACATAAAAAAAACAGAGAAATCAACGAGTTTGCTAACCAGAAAGAGCAGCAATGCCACTAGTGTCCACATGATAAAACTCTTCCATTTCTTCTTCAGCCACAGAAGGTCAAAGGCAATGGGTATCCTGCAAATAATGTAAAGTAAACTTACTTTTGTGAGTGAATAAATGCTACAAGCCATTTTCATTTAATAGGAGGAACAGCAGGATAATTTATGGATAAAACTGAAAATAACAATTTAATGACCAACACTTTTCATAACTATGTTTTTTTTTTAATTTTTAGGAAAATAAAGGAGTAGATCAGATTGTTGATCAGATATTCAAGAACCATTTCATAGTTGGTATTAATGTTCAAAACTGCTGTTGGTTTTCTAGAACATATAAAACATTTTTTGCAAAATTCTTTCATCAATAGAAGGCTTAAAAGAACTGCTTTTTGTAACAAAAATGTCTTTACTGCGATTAATTAGTTTATTTATTTATTTAATTAATATTTGATTGATTTTATAAACTTTAGGAATGAAATAATTTAGTATTAAATAAAATACTTTTATATTTATTTTTATAGTTAGACCAAAAACTCTGCATTTATATATTAACTGATGTCCATATAATGCTATGTTAACATATTAAAAGCATTTATTTTCAATAACATCTCTACTAGCAGTGGACCAAAACTTAACACACAGACCAATTTTCCTAGAGTTTCAGTTCAGCAAATGTGTGATAACAAAAAAAACAGCAAAATAATTCTTGATGACAACGATGAACTATTTCTTTTATACAAATAAACACATATTTTAATATAAACAGTGTCAAATGCAATTTTGTGGCTGATTATAAAATGGATAGATGTTTTCTATAAAGAACTTGACATTTTCTTACCCAAGCAGAGCACTGAAGGGCCAGCCCACAATGGCCCCTGCTGCGACACCCAGCACAGCCAGACTCGGACGCCCCTGAAACCAGCCAGTCATAGCTACCACTGTACTGTACATGCAAAAAGTACTTGGCAGGAAAGCTGCATATTAACACAAAAGCAAACACATTAAGATGCAATTTATACATAAAATTGTGAAAAACAATAAATGGTGGCCACTAAAATCATATAATAATTATCCTGTGATTAACCAGAGGCATGTTGCTTAAAGACAGTTTGGGTTTTTACTTAGATTAAGCAAACTTTGAGCTTTTCTGGTTCAAGAAGGTGGTTGGTTTAATTGGATTTTGTGGCCATAGTAACTTAAACTACACGGCTAATCTGATGCAGAGCAAGTTTTTTTCTGGGTCAAGAGATAGTGAACTAGGGCTGGGTGATTTGGCCTAAAATCAAAATCTTGATTAATTGAACATTTCAGTATATTTTTATTATTTTATTTATTTATTGTTGCATAGTTCACAGACAAGTTTTGTACAATAAATATGCTCACATATTACAAGTGAGATATTTAAATGAATAATTTCATTTTAAAATAATTAAAGTAAAAACACACTATCTACTATGATTATTTATTGAACATCAACATAAAAAATCTGAAATTAAAACACACATTACCTAAAACGAACGGTCACTTTTATTCTTATAAAAAAGTGAAAATAAATAACTTGCACTTCTGGAAACAAAATCAATCAATTTCAATGTTTTTCATATTAAAACTATAGAAAACAAGCAGTATCTCTTCTAAATAAAATAACTCTTGTATATCCTGTCAATAATATTTTAACAGGGCATTTCTTGCATCTTCTGCAAGCAAATGTTTTGATTTAAAAAATAATTTTAACGTAATGGAAAATATGCCATCTCAAGGCATCTCTGGCACAGCTTCGTCAATGTAGTGCAAAGTAACACAATAGTAACAAAGAGCAGGGTCACATGACTCAACACAAAAAAATTGACCTTGAAAAAGTGTTTTCAATTCATTCATACAGAATAATAGTGTCACCGCTCACGCAGTGCATTATGCTCAACTTACATCTGAATGATTTGAAAAGGCTAACTTCACTGCACTTGCAACGTGCCAGTGGAAACACTCCACAGGTGCTCATTTAAAGCGAGATTTTACATTTCAATGCTATGTTACCATCGTTTTCTTATTCCATGGTGCTTGACAGACATGCATTACTGGTACAGTACACTAGCATCTTGCATCCTTTGAAGTGCTGCATTTTTAGATGAGGTGTCAAGTTAAACGAACTTCAAATTTTACACAGTGCCACTCATCAGTGTCATTTTTAAAGCAGTAGACCAATCAAAAGAACTCAGAGATGGGGCAAGAGAAGGGCTGGGCGATTAATCTAAAAAAAAAAAGAAAAAAAAAGAAAAGAACCATCGACATTCAGAACCTATAACTGCTAAAATTCTCCCGAGTAGTTTTTTTTCCAATAACTTTCGCTACCACATGTGGAGTCATGTGGCTCTGCTCTGTTTATACTTCTCTGTCAAACGCACGCGTATGGTTCAGCATACGCCTTGCAGTGGCTGACACCGGTACTGACGCACACCTCTCAAAAAAATGTAACTACACATCGCAACGTTACTTAGCGCAAGCAATGGGATTGTTCGGCTTCATAACTGTGATGAGTGTGGCCAGCACGGAGAGCCACGGGACAGCAGCGAACCTGTTGGAGAAAGTGTTTACAAGTATGGCTAGGGTTTACCGATGTTGACCAATTTGGCATTGTACAATGTCTAATATAAAACATTGCAATGGACGATGGCATTGTCGTCGTAGGGGCGGTGAATTAATTACGTATGAATAATTAACTCATTTATAACAAATTAATTATTTGTGGCCTACTGTTATAACTATCTGACCTGCATGGCCTTCGTTTTACCCACAATCAAATCATAAATAAAGATAAGTTACACTCAAATTGCCACCTGTCAATTACTTTTAGGCAGAGTGATCAGTGTCGTTATAATGGCGTCGACAAGATTGGTTGATAAAAAAGGTGCACAACAAACTAAGACTTATTAGTGTAAGCAGGGCAGCGTGAATTTTTCACGAGCAGGTTGCTGCTACGACTCAACCCTAAGGCCAATTTATACTTCTGCGGCCACTTTGCAGCCACATCTGATCTCTGGTCAAGTAGGATGATGGACCCACTCATGAGCCTTACAGTATTTTGCACTATATTGACTTCCAACTATGTTTATTTTTGCATTGTTAATTCATCATAGTTCTTGATAATGATATCTCTTAATCAACTGAGAAGTGAGTTGCACTAAAACACTTTGAAGATACGACTTAAACTGACGCTCTCATGTTTCCTGTGATAAGTTGTTTGCTGCACATGTCACACTGTCAGCTGCAAGCAGTCCAAGGTCAATCACAAAAAGCTAACAGTGAACATTTATTGTAAAAAAACCTAACCTGATCTTAACCAGGTTGGATTTGTCAACCCAAAACTTAATCTGCAACTCGTTTTGTGAAACAGTCTCAGATAAACACACATACCTGTACAACCAATTAGCTCACCTGCAGAGGAGCAGAACATCCCTGCACTCAGGACGAGGAACGCCAGCAGAAGCCGTCCCACATGTAGGCCAAATTTCTTACACACAGCCCTAAGAGAAAACCAGATCTTTAGACCAACCCATAGTGTAAAAAAAGCTGTTTTAGCCCAGTGCCAATGTAGGTGCCATATGCAGCATGCTTCACTTACTTATAGAAGTAGAGCTCACACACACAACAACCAAACGCTAACATGCAGCGCAGGAAATAAAACACAAGGACCTGAAACGAAAGAATCCAAACAACAAACCAGATAAATTTGCGGTGAGAAGTTGACAAAGTATAGCTTTTACACTGTCAGATCATGCTGCCTAGAGGTGGAAGAAATGCATTTACCCAGCAATTACAACTATAAACTTTGATACTAGAGATAAAATGCTAATTATGAAAATATCATTTAAAAATGTCATTTAAAAGTTAGAGATCCCAGAAATGGCAATTAGCACAGTGAAACTTTTAATTACAAATGGCTAAACATGCTAAACATTCATTTTGAGGCCGGTGACAAGTTTACCTTGTTTGTCTGTAATATTTTGGCATGAAAGCAGGCAGGAAGGGCATGGAGCCAGAGATACGCATAGGAACGAATGGCGTAGGATGGGGAATACTCCCATGTCTGCATCCCTGTTCCATAGAGCAAGTAGTGAGTCTGGCCAGCAAAAAAGGAAGAAACAAACAGCTTTTAAGAATCTTGCATGAATATTTCTTTGATTAACCAAATTAGTCATTTGACTGAATGAGGTTGAAATTCAGGAACTATAACGCATTGATTTGTTTTTCATCACTCTGTAGTTTGTCTGAGATCAAGAACATACATGATGCTTCTATTAAAGACAAAAGCACGCTCTTGAATTTGCACGACACATAGATATTGTGCTGGGTTATTAGATACTTCAGGACTACAACAGTGACCCAGATCGGGGCTCAACAACAAGGATTTGCTTTCCACTATTCCAGTTTGACCAGTAGTTCAGTTTAATACTTGTACAAATATATTTTGTGACAGCCCAATTATAATAAATCACCAATATTACGTTAGAGCACTTTAAAAAAAATAAGAAATAAATAGCAGAATTATGTCCATATTATTTTCTTTAAAATAAAAAAATCTAATTTAAAAAGATATTACTGAGTTTCCAAGTGGTTTTAATGCATTAAACATTCATAAATAATAATTTAATATTTAAAGACCTCATTTTATCAATTATTATACACACACACATATATATATAGACCATTTTAAGGAATGCAAACGATAACACTGGTCCCAACCTATTTATTTACATTTTAAATTTCTAGAGCTTCCAAAAATAAAAAAAAGAGTCAAATATTAATAATTATTGTTATGATAGTTAGTTTAAAACCAAGTTATTATTGAATTGCCTCTTACTACAGTTATGAAATAGTTTGACCAATGAACCCGTGACCACATTAAAATGGTCTATATAATGTGTGTACTTGTTTAAGTGGTTTATGAGAACACAAAATTGTTTAATTACATAGCTATGACCTAGTTGCACTCTATTAAGGTGGTTTATGAGGACATGGGTTGTGTCCTTGTAAATCAAAATGTTTTTTAAAAAATCATTCTTAAGTTGCGGTCATACTAGGGTTTGTGTGTGCAAAATTCTGTCGTACAGCGCTGTGAAAAGGGGCGGGATTAAATACGATTATTATACATTAAAAAAAGAGAGCAATTGCTCCATGTTTTACATTTCTGTCCAGAGATGACATGTTTTGATCCTCGGTTGGTCTCACGCATTCAAGTGATGCTATTTCGCAGGTCAGAGTTCACAAAGCTTGAACTTTGCACCGCAGCAAACTGCGAAACTTAACGCATGACCCTGCGTTTCCGGTCTGACGCATTTGCGTGCATATGAATGGAAGTCTATGAGAGGAAAAGCCCAGTGTGACCGCAGCTTCAACAGGGTAAACCACATACAAGTGTGTTTGTTTGCCTATTTTTCATATACGAGTGACATAAAATGGTGTTAAAATGACAATAATATTTTTTATCGCAATATATTTTCAGGGTTTCTGCAGGTTTCACCAAGTTAAATTTAAGACTCAAGACATTTTTAAGAACATTATGAATTAAATTTGAGACCCATAATGGACTAAAGGCTAAGGATTTTTTAAAAATAGCCCTATATATATATATATATATATATATATATATATATATATATATATATATATATATATATATATATATATATATATATAAATGGATAAATCTAATATTTTACATTTTATTTCTTTGCAAAATATTTTAAATATTTTTTGAAAACAAGCTATACTTGTATTCATACGTTTTTTTTTCCAACATAAACTTAAACAAGAAAAATAAACTAATGTTTTAAAAGTTTTAAAAACTAGAATAAACTAAATGTATGCACAACAATCTGTCCAGGTCAGTATCCTCAACAGTAAATATAGAGCACATTTAAACAAATGCTATTGTAAGGAAAATAATTAAACAATGTGATAAATAGAGTTAAAACTAAAATACATAAATATTGAATACAATTAAATAAAAAGTTTAAAGTTTTATTGAGATTATTGTTAGTGATTGTATGGGTTTTGCTCAGATTTGTTAGCAATACATGAACAAATTAAGACCTGTTGATAAAATATTTAAGACCTACAACACAATGTTTCAGTAAATTTTAGACTTTAAGGGCTAAATTTTGGATTTTGAGATTTTAAGACATTTTAAGACCCTGCAGAAACCCTGATTTTGGTGTAATATATCATACAACAACAAAAATAGATATTGTGACAGGCCTAATCTCCCAGCTCTATCATATTCAAATAAGTAGAATTGAGGCAATAAGGCATGTTTAATCAACGGTACCAACACTCTATTGAACACTTTCCAGAACCATCCTTATTGCTGTTCCCTGAGAGTTCGACAAATAAAACTGAACCAGAACAACATGTAACTCACTGGCTCCCAGTAATTGAAGGTTTCATCACAGTCAGAGAGGTTACTGAGCAGTGCGGCACAGAAGCGGGCTGAAACCAGGCACTTGAAGGCTGTGGAGCCCTCAGGAGCCCAAACCTGACCTGCCTTACCGGATGACCTGTAAGAGAGAGGCGGGATACAGGAGCTAATGTGCTTATCTGGGAGCAAACTAATAAGCAATATGGGAACAAAGCATAAACAAGGTTGCCATTCGTTTATTTCAGATTTTCAACACAGTGTCAGTCTAAAAAGAGTCTCGTCCACAAACATAAATAACCAAAATATGAGGCCAATTTAATCAGACAAAATAACATCAATATCAGTGTCCTTTTTAACACATGATGTGCTGTTCAGCTAATGACAATGTAAGAAGATTAATAAAATGGACATGCGTAAATATGCTCAGTAACAAATAAACTGACTGACATGAAGCATAAAATCCCTTGCTAATGTACTCTTGATTATCGTGTGTTCACTTTTAAAAAAACGATCGTTATATAGAGCATAATAATATAGATGCGATGTGAGCGAATGAATGAATGAAACGCACCATGTTTGATCGTATAGCCTGGAGATTTTCGCATTTGTTTAATTTCCTGCTGATTTCCTGTTATTAAGAGTGTCTGTGGAAGTTTGATGTGTTTGCTATCTGCATTAATTCGAATATTGAGACAGCCTGACGTTAGCGAGTTAGCGAGCTGTCAACACTACAACATTAAATCGCACGTCAGCTGTACTGGCTGTTGGTTACTTACTCATTTCGGGGGTCACTGGACTTATTGTCCTCAGCACATTTGTCGTCTTTTGTGGCTCGGTTTTCAGGGGTAGGTGTGTTGTTCACGTTGTTGGCGTCCTGTTTGCTCCCCCGTCTGCTGCGCTGACGGAGACTCTTCGTCGCCATGTTTCTACTGGCTGTGCGTGACGTCATCGCTACACCGAACGATGGTCCGTCGAACAGGCTGACGGACTGTCATTAGTGCGCGGAGGTCAAAATATACCGCTAAGCATCGATATTCAGTAGTCTGTTATTAGGATTCGGTATGTATAGATTTTAGTTGTATATGTTCCTTATTCTTTTGAATTTTAGGTAAAGTTTACTTATGTTTCTGATTGTTTGTTATTGTTTTATTTTTGTCCAATTTGCTAACGTAGTTTTTTTATTTTAGGTCATTTTTGATCAACTGTCCCTTACGTTAACTCTAATATTTAATGTTGATAAACTTTTTTCATTGATTTAAATATGCCTATAACTAGTTAAAAGTAGAATAAATGTTTTAAATGTGATAAATGGTTAAACCCAGGGGTGTCCTGCTAAGTTTAGTTCCAACTCCAATCGGACACCTGGGCTAGGTGTGTTGACATCCATGCAGGTGTGTTGAGGCAAGCTAAAATCTGCAGGACACCGCTCCTCCTAGAGTTTGGACACCTCTGCTGTAACCTTTCTTCTATTTCTAAAGTTTATTTACAAATAAAAGGTTTAATATACACAGACAATTAACTATTATAGTAATAAGCAATCTTCTTCTTCTTGCAAAGTTGTTTGAAATTATGACATCAGCTAAAACATACTGAATGATCACATAATAGTATAAATTTTCCATAATGGTACACTGCTAAATGTTGTAAACCAGCTCTGTCCATTATTGTTACACTATTAATAAATAAAATTTTCATTTTCATTATTCATTATTTTAATATTTGGACATGCATTTCTGCTAACTGAAATGTAGTTTACAATTAAAATATGTCCAGAAAAAACAGAGAGAAAAAATGCTAAACTTTTGCAGGAAGATATTAACTCCAAAAAGGCAGACAACTCCGCTCTTTCTGTATCATACAAGACTAACTATTGTTTGCACAAAATAACATTCCAAAATATCATATTTGGTAATAAGTAAATCATCTTTGGTTATAAGAAAACCCATAGTTAAATTGTAAAGTTGTTAAAAAATTGTATAGTTGAATTTATTTATTTTTTGTCATTTATTGATTTAATTACAATTTATAATATAAAAATTAAAGGCTGATGACTGATTTTATTTGTATGTTGTTGTTGTTTCTTTAACGCAACTATTAATTATCTTCTGCGAGTTATGAATAAAATATGGTCATTTAAATAGTTTAATAAAATTTATTTGAGTTTTGGAAATCACCAAGCGACCCCTTGTCGTTGTCCCATGACCCCCAGGGGGTCCCGACCCCCACTTTGAGAACTACTGCAATAAGTCACAATTTTTCTTAGAAAATATTTCTAAAGGTGCTGTTGACATGAAATTTTCACAAGATGTTGATAACAACAAAAGAAATGCATATATGAAAAGAAAACAAATCTAATTGTTTCCAAATTAAGTTATGTGTAATAACATGAAATGTAAAAGTATTGAACACATGAAGAAAGGGAGGAGTAGAAAGGCTGTGAAAGCCCAGATAGCGGTTGAAATCTCTCAGTAGTTATTTAGCAACCCTCTGCCCTTTGTCCAACATCTACACTAGCAGGATGATGAAGATGAAACTAGGGTGGATCTTTCAGCAAGACAGTAGCTATGTTTTCATCCAAAAATGCGAATTAACTTTATGCACAAAACTGGATTATCGCAAATAGACGTGCGGATTAAGCTGTTTCCATCCATCGAGTCAAAGAGAACAAAATCGTCACTTCCTGATTAACTGGCGCCAAATATCAACAGTAAAAATGGAATTTGCTGCAGTAGAAGCTGCGTTAATCTTTACTTCATCTAATAAATGAGATGCAAAATGTGCATTAAAATAGGTGAATGGAAACATAGCTAAAGATCCAAAACACACCTAAAGAAACTCTCAAATGGTTTTAGAAAAGAAAATCAAGCTGTAAAATTGCCCAGCCAATCACCTGTCTTCACTCCAATAGAAAATACAAAAAAAGGAGAACATTTGAAAGATTTGAAATATGAGACCCACAGAATAAATATATATAAAATCAGAAAGGCCGAACGACACGACAGCTAGAAAACGAGCAGGCAGACACACAGTTAGGTATCCATACCACTTTTTTAAATAAACAAACCAATTAATCTTACAATTCGGATTGATTGGTTTATTTTAAGTCAGCAGTTCAGTCATCTCAGCCAGACCAACCCTGTTTGACATTACAATGGCAGATATGTAAGTTTCTGTAAAAATCACCACAGCCAATATTTCGCCAATTCCATTTAGTTGATGCTACTGTGGCAGAAATTATGCACTTCACTTTTCAGCAATAATATGTCAGTATATCAACTTACCATCACAAATGTTCATCTACAATCATAGACAGTGCAGTTATATCACAGTATCAAATACAGTATCGTATATAATCTAAACAAAGAAACTAGCAAAATATTTTAAACTGCATCAATTTAAATAATGTGCAGTTGTGCATCAATAATTGTGTCTCCAAGGTCCTTAATGGTAAGAGATGCATAACCAATTAATAATTGGGAGAGTATACAAGTTGTAAGAGTTCACCTCTATTTCTTCCTTACTGTAAAGTACTTATCAATAAAGTTAAGTCACACAGTACTACTGAAATCTGTAAACATTTCATAAGTATCTGATTATACCTACAATAATTAAATACTAAAACCTTTAAATATGTAAACATGAGATTAGATTTCAAACACAGCAAAAATCAATCCCTTTGATATGTCTTCTTTAAAGGATTTTTTTTTTTTTAGAAAATAGGCTCATTTTACCACTGCCCTACATTTATATTAGCAAGTTTTACTGATTTTTAATGAATTCAGAAGAGAATTCAGCATTAGCTTAGCATGAATCATTGAATTGGATTAGACCATGAGCATCTCACTCAATAAAAAAGATAGATTTCCTGTGTTAGTACATGAAGTGACTTTAAAAAAAATGTACATAGGAAAATTACTTAAATAATCTTTTTTTAATTTCTGAGTGAGATGCTAATGGTCTAATCCGATTTAATGATTTATGCTAAGCTAAGCTAAAAATGCTTTTGGCAGACCAGCATGGACATCAGCTGAATGGATTAAAATGCTAAAACTCAACCGTTTAACTCTAGGAGACTAGTAACAACCCCCCAAAAAATGTTTGTCTTTAAATAAACAGGAATAATATCCATTATATTTGCAGAAATTTACCATCTCACTTTTAAATGTAGATAACATCAGCCACAATAAACAGGTTCAATGTTCAAGTCCATGAAGCTCATCCTTAAACATGTAAATCTGAGGTTAAAAATCCTTTGATCTCCTTTGAAATCACCTGTTGATTCACCTCAGGGTGACCTGCATGCGCAAGGCTAACAGTCTCCGTAGCTGATTCTGTAGTGCTAAGACCTGGCTGTTTGAAAGTGCGCGATCTGACGACTGATACGTCAGCCTGTAGCAAAGGCTTGCGTGACCCATGTGTGGGTGTCTGAAGCGATCTACTAATGCCACGTTTTTAACCACACCACAAGAAGCTTCTCGCACAATTGCATGGAAGTCCAGTTCATCATAGTTTTCTGGGTCCATCCAGAAACTGATATCGTGCAAATAACTTGGTGGGTAAAGGGAGAAAGGGCTGAACGGTCCAGATGGACTGAGCTCAAAATGCTTAAGAAAGCGGGGATCTGCACTCCAAAGCAAGCGCCAGTCAGATATACCGAAAATTAAGGTTGCTAAATGATCTAAGTTTACAGAGACAGCAACTAGCTGTAATCCTTCATCGACAGCTGAAGAAATCGAGGGTAAATATGTGATCCTACCAAACTTGGGAAGCATCTTGGAATTGATCCACACTTGCTGCTCTAAGCCTGTTTGCACCTCCTCAAAGGAAACATCGTAAGGAATAAGCAGCGACTCCAAACTATCTTGGAAGCACCGGAGAGGATGGGATTCTACAGGGAACATTCCCACCAACAGAAGCTGGTGGAACGCAGGAGAACGAAATGGACAAATGGGCACTCTCTGAAAGACCAGGCCACTGACTGCGTAAAGTGTACCAGGGCTGAAGTCCTCATTCTGCGTGATCTCCTGGACATGCAGCAACAGAGACGGTCGTAGTGCATAGCTGCCAGTAAAGCTTTGTTGCTCATCTGTAGACTCGCAGTCATTTTGCTTCTTTTCACTTTGGTCGAATACATAAGTGTCGGTGGGCTTAATCCAGTAGACTTCAGAATGGGTCAGTGTGGGATCGCACGCCTCAAGCATTTCTGGTAAGCAGTATACCAGTTCTGGGAAGTCTTCATTTATAGTGCACACAGGCCAGACTGACTTTAGCTCTCTATGTAACTGTTCTTGGACAGTTTTAACTGGGTGATGTGACTGCTGGCCAAGGAAGTTCCTGATAGGAGAAACAAGAATCCACTTAAATAAATCAAACATGTAAATACAGCTAAGAACACACTTTAATAATAGTTCAACAAGCATTTTTGTGCTTAATAGACATCTAAAAGATGTAAAAACATCTAGAATTAGTCAAAAAAAGGACTATCATCATCAAACTGACAGAAATAAATGACAGCACATGTGAAGTCTGTATAATATATTTGATGACAGGACTTTTTGACACTATTGTTTGAAGTCTATTAGATTTTCACTGACAGCCCTGATTTAGTCTTGTTTAAGCCAAGACGTAGTTTAGACATCTATTAAACAAAAATAATTGGTGGGACAGTACAAGATAGAGATGCTGAGTCATATCAACCCAATGCTTGGTCAAGTATGAACAAACCCAACAGATGGGCTAAAAAAAAGGTCATTTCAATTTAATATAAACATTTTTTTTTCCCCAAAGATAGGTTCTAACCCAAACCTGGGTAAATACAACTACATTGAGTGTATGCTTGTAATATTGTTTTATGATTGGAGTGGCACTGGTATTTATTTTTCTACTGAAATATGCTGTTTATGCATCATTACATGCATACATACGTACATAGTTGAAGTCAGAATTATTAACCCCCCTGAATTATTAGCCCCTGTTTATTTTTTCCCCAATTTCTGTTTAACAGAGAGAATTTTTTTTCAACACATTTCTAATCATAATAGTTTAATAACTCATCTCTAATAACTGATTTATTTTATCTTTGTCATGATGACAGTAAATAATATTTTACTATTTTTTTCAAGACACTTCTATACAGCTTAAAGTGATATTTAAAGGCTTAACTAGGTTAATTAGGTTAACTAGGCAGGTTAGGGAAATTAGGCAAGTTATTGAATAATGATGGTTTGTTCTGTAGACTATCAAAAAATATATAGCTTAAAGGGGCTAATAATTGTTACCTTAAAAGGGCTTTAAAAAATTTAAATGTGGTTTTATTCCAGCCTAAATAATACTTAAGTCTATAAATTAGACTTTCTCCAGAAGAAAAAATATTATCAGACATACTGTTAAGATTTCCTTGCTCTGTTAAACATTATTTGGAAAATATAAAAAAGAAAAATTCAAAGGGGGATATTTCTAATCTTAACTGTACACATACAGATTTATAGCCTTTTATTTATCACACCAGCTGGATAGAAATAGATTATTCAATAGAATGGGTTCTAAAGAATCTTAATCTGCTGTTTAAGAATCTTAGTCTCACAGTATCAAATTCGAATGGTATTAGACTGTACAGACATCGAAATCTATAAATAAAGCTAAATACACACCAAGTCATGCAATGTTGATGTTGTAAAGACAACTTCAGAATTTATAACAATCATTATTTGCACAGTGATATATAAGCTGAGTCTTGCAATCATTAGATTTAAATCACCATTGTTAGGTAGCGTGATTTACAGTAATCGTAATAATTGATTTAATTTAAAAATCAATGAGACTGTGATTGCAATTGTAATATTTATTTTAAACAACAGTTTAAGAAGCAAGATAACGCTGAAAAAAGTTCATTTAAGACAAGAGTTTATGGGGTTTTTTTCTTTTTGTCAATAGAAAAAAAGAGTCCAAAACTAAACTGGAGCTGAGTTCATAAATGAATTTATTTTAGAATTAATGAAGTATTAACTAATCCATTGTTTAATTACAGTTACTGAGACATTCTGTTAGGTTTTTACAATTCAGTCAGTAATAAGATACCACTCACCTATTAATATAATTACTTAACTCCGCCGGAAGCTCAAAACAAACAGTCTCCTTCCCAACCGTTTTCTCCATTTTCAGTTTCTCTGGCATAGTGTGCGGGAGACTCGAAGTGAAGATGTGAGTCAGGGCTCCCTCAACATGAAAACCTTTGTCTTGACTCCTTAGAAAGAATTGCATTTTATTAGTTTAAAACTGATTAGCATGACTGTAATGGTCAGTAAAAAGACTGTTCACTTCACTTTTTCGTATTTACTCAAGCAGTTCCAAACCTTCGTGAGATTCTGTTCTGTTGAACACAAAAAAAGATATTTTTAAATATTCAAAAATGTTAGCAACCTGTAGCCACTGGCTTCAAGAGCAGGTTAAAAAAATTAATGTCGGCGACAGTGGTGTAGTGGGTAGTGCATCGACACATGCACTCCTGTGCTCACGGCGACCTGAATTCGATTCCGCCTTGCAGTCCTATGCTGATCCTTTCCCTTTCTTTGCTTCCCATGCTTTCCTGTCAATACTCTGTACTGTCCAATCTAATAAAGGTAAAAACCTCGAAAAAATTACTAGAAAAAAATAATGACAATAATAATGGCTACCAGTAACCAAAATTCTTTAAAGTATCTTCTTTTGTGTTCAACGGTAGAAAGAAATTCAAATAGGTTTGGAACAAGCGATAAGTAAATAATGACATTATCTGGTGAATTATCCATTTCAAAAACTCCTCAGAATTAAATGAATTACTACTGCATATCAAAAACACACTTTTAAAAGTTTGTCCAAGCTGTTTACCTGTAACCAGTACATCTGTAACCTTGATACATTTCACATTCAAAGGGACGGATTTCTCTTAGAATTAGCCCTGCTTCTGCTGCCATGGCAACCACCTGCCAACTATTGTGCCATTCTCTCATTGGACTGTCACATGGAGTGCCTCCTTGCCCATTGCACAAGGTGACGTGCACTTCCCCATTGTCCTTCAGCACTGCAACAGCACTAGAAAACACACGCAACATCTATCAATTATACATGAAACGAGCACAAAAAACCATCAGCAGACCTTAAAAACTCTTCAACCTCTAGGTATTAACATTATATAAAGCTTATGTAACACCTTTAAAAAGACCTTTAGCACAGGAGTGACACACCTTAGAAAAAATTTCATCAACAGGACGCGGTTCTTCTTTACACCACTTTTACGCCCACAGTGAGGGAAATTAAAGATGACGCAGTCAAAAAGATGATCCTGGAGGGCTTCGTGCTCCTTCAGACATGTGCAGTCCACTTCAAACAGAACAACTGATCCTGCAATGGGAATTATTGTTAAGAGTTACTGTTTAACTGAATTATCATACAGAAATCAACAAGGCTTTTTAACCGCCCCTGGTCGTTTCATAGCAACCCACTGTGTTAATTCACTGACTTGGACTCAGGCATGCAAATTTAGGGCTATGACTCTCGATGTGTAGGATGATTAGGTGTGCTTGAGAATTCTAACAGACACTGAACTGTAGGTAGTTTGATATTAAGGCTGCATGCTAATATACAAATAATGACATTGCAATGTTTTATTTTTCTGCCATACATATTGCGATATGGGGTTTACTTTCACAAGATAAAATAAATAGATAGCTCTATTTGGACAGAATTATTAATTTGAGATTGATTGGGGTGGTTTTCCTATCTGAACATGCAGCTCAACTACTTGTTCAAGCTCTCGTTCTCTCCAGACTGGACTATTGCAACCCTCTACTAGCCGGGCTTCCAGCTAATAATCAAACTTCTTCAGCTGCTTCAGAACGCAGCAGCACGAGTGGTCTTTAATGAATCTAAAAGAGCACATGTCACTCCGCTACTCATCCGTTTGCACTGGCTGCCAGTTGCTGCTCGCCTCAAATTTAAAGCTCTGATGTTTGCTTACAAAGCGACTTCTGGCTTTGCTCCTTCTTATCTGCTCTCACTTCTGCAGATTTATGTGCCCTCCAGAAACTTGCGTTCTGTAAATGAACGTCGAACGTTCCATCCCAAAAAGGGAAGAAATCACTTTCCCGAACTCTCGCATTCAATCTGCCCAGTTGGTGGAATGAACTCCCCAACTGCATCAGAACGGCAGAGTCACTCGCTGTCTTCAAGAAACGACTAAAAACTCAACTGTTTAGTCTCCACTTTCCTTCCTAATCTGCAATTGCCTCTCTGGCTCCACCGCTAACTGTATTACACAAAAAAAAAAAAATTACTTATGTTTTGCTTCTCACACTTTACATACCTGAAACTTGCCTACAGCACTTATTCATTGTTGCTCTTATAGTTGTGTAAATTGCTTCCTTGTCCTCATTTGTAAGTCGCTTTTGATAAAAGTGTCTGCTAAATGACTAAATGTAAATGTAAATTAAATACACAGTACTAGTTTTCTGGGTGTCTAGTCATTAGGGTTGCACGGTTTACCGGTACTATGGTAATAATGCGATACAATGGCAAAATACTGGCCACTGTAGTTTGAAACGGTAGTATCGTCATTAATGGTCTATCTACAAAAGATAACGCTGCAAGTAGAAAAGTCACTAAAATGCTCAAACATTTCATTTTATTAGTCTGTGGAGCCCTTTAAGGTTTCAAAACGGTGTAAAATCCATGCCTTTTAGGGTAGCCTATTGCACGTTTTCTGATGCTTCAGTAAGAACCCACATCGGTTCATTTCTGTTCCTGTCAATATGATTTAGTAGCTACAACAACCGTGACAATTTATTAAAAAGAACGACTCATAAAGTGAAATTTTGAATAACTTTGTATTGTTACCTGATAAGACTGAAAAAAAAAACAATAGATGAAAAACTCAAAATAGCAACAGGAAACATTGAAACAATTTTTGACCATTTCATATAGCCTAATTTTGTTGGAGAAATGCTCTTTTCATCACAAATTTCATTTGGTATAATTTGTTCACTTTTTTTTAGTCAATTATCTACAAAATAAACAAAAAGAATGAATAATTTTTAGGTGAAGTGACGTGCAAATAATATATTTTGATAATAAGTGAACTATGAATTAATTAATTCAGTATTTCTAAATATTTTCTTTATAATTTGATTTATAAATTACAGAATCGCAATACTACTTGGTATCATGATACCTCGGCTAGTATAGTATCGTAAGATGCTTAATAATATCGGGACAACCCTACTAGCCATAATTAGGCACAAACTGAACAATGAAATGTAAAATAACACTGTATAGACTTGATTGTATCAATACAGACATAATACAGACACAATTAATCTTTCTTTAAGTTTCAACCATTATAATTTAGTATGCCTGGATGCTTTAAACAGGCTTAAAATGATCATAGTCACAAACATTAAAGGGGCAGTTCACTTTCTGTCATGATTTCTTCACACTTTTATTTAATGTTTACAATGCAAATCCAACTAGATCCATTTATTTGGTAAACAAAGCAAGTCTGACATAATATATCTACTAAAAGACAAAAGAAAAAAATATTTTACAAACTGTATTGTACATAAATCATATCAACATTTTAATATTACTGTTATTATATCATATATCATTTATTCATTTTCTTGTCGGCTTAGTCCTATTATTTATCCGGGATCGTCACAGCGGAATGAACTGCCAACTTATCCAGCACTCTTTTACACAGTGGATGCCCTTCCAGCTGCATCCCATGTCTGGGAAATATCATATAATACTTAAATTAATTTAAGTGATATAATAATTGAATAAACATAAATTTGTACACATTTACGAAAGTAAATACATAGATGCAATGATGGGCTAAAAATCTGCAGAAATCCAAGGATTTCTGAGCACGCAGATTCCATGTGGGTCTAGCTATGACTCTTGATGTGAAGAATGATTAGGTATCCTTGAGAATAGGCCTTTTTCACACTTCCTGGTTCCGGTAAGCGAAGCAGTGTACCACAACATCCGGTTTCAATGCGACGGAGCAAGAAAGAATGGCAGGGTCATCTCATCGCCGTGATTGCTGCGTTCCCAGCTGCTCCAACTCAAAAACGACACTCTTACTTTAATGACCACGATCTCCCGAAAGACGAAGGACAGGGAAAATAATGAATGACAATATTAAAGGGGGTTGAATGCCGTTTCAAGTTATATGCAGAAGTACATTCTTATGCTGTATGCACTTCAAAGCAGAGATTATTATGTTTCATTAAAGACTGGTGGTCTATGGTTTATTTTGATGAGTAATTATAATATAGACAAAACTCCAGTTAAGCTATCTGCCTTCCACAAACAAGTGCTCATCATGGTCATTAATCTATAAGCATGATTTATCCCTACATTGTTGTTATTTTGGAATAGACAGTTCATACAAATGCAAATCTCTTTTTTTTAATTGGTTTGACAGCGAAATTATTTGTTTAGTCAGTTATATAACAAAGATGGTATACTTTTCATACAATGAAGTCCTTTATTACAAAATCTCAATAACCCAGCAAGTTTTCAACTGTTATTGGTTCAATTCCTGCAGAGACATGTTATTCATTCATGTTATTTAGAGGTATTAATAAGACCATCCTTCTGATGCATCGTCTTTTGATATTACTAAATCTTATGTCGGCAAATTTTGTTTTACTAAATACCAAGAGTAATGATAGAACTATTCATACTCTTTTCCAAAAAGAAATCATTACTGTACCTTATATTCAATTTTATTATATGTTATTAAAGGGTGAATTGAAGAAAAGTGTGGCTGTTACCACAGAAGTATCATGTTAGAAATAGAATTAAAGAAATGTCCTATAAACTCATCCACAGGTTTTATCCAGCAAAACATTGTTTGCAAAAATTAAAAAGTGGGATTGATGTAAATTGTATTTGTGTAACGAATATGAGGAGACAGTTTTACACTTATTTTGGCATTGTACATAGTCAGCTTATGGGGTGAGTTGCAAAATGTATTAATAACGATTCTTTTGTGTTCAAAACCTATGTTGTTAACAAAATTGTACATTCATAAATGTAAATTTACTAATATGAAACCAGATTTTAAGGTATTGATGACTGAAATATGCTTGTATAATACCAGTATCAACTCTCTAAACAAGAAACTCGACCCACTTTAAAATGTGTGAACTCTACAATGTATTTCATTATTACATATGTTATATTAAATTTTGTATATTTGTATTTTATTTATAATTACCCCCTGGTATGTACATTTTTGTATTGTAAAATGTTATTTGCTGTTCTTTAAATAAATAATAAAAATTAATATTATCCACGAGTAGGAGCTAACCTGTTTCCAGACTTGAGAAAACCTCACAAAGCATTAACCGATAGCAACTCGCCTATACAGCTACCTCGCCATTGACTATATCTGACTCTGAATAAAAAGGAAGGAGGGGGTTAGCACAGTTTACAGACGGGACTACTGACATAAAACTCATCCTGTTGGATGTTAAAAAGCCAGGTTAATCTAGTTTACGAATGGCTTGAATGAGCAGATTTTATGCTGTTGGCTGTGCACCTTACAGAACCTGACGTTGCAAACGCTGTATAAGACACGTTTTCTGCACAAATTCTGCAAATCGGTATCATCTTTTAAATGCTGTTTTATTAAGTATTTATTACACATTCACCGAACAACATCTTCCTGTCCAAATTATGGCAAAGTTGACCGTGAGAAAGTCATCCGCTGTCCCGAGGCTGTCATGTCTCTGCGACTCCTAGCGAACCCGGAAATATCGATACACTGCTTCGAAGGGCGCTTCCGGTGTTCAATTCCGCTGTGAAAAAGGTCTATTCTAACACAAACTGAACTGTGGGTAGCTTGAGATTAGGGCTGCACTCTATTGGAAAAATACTGAAATTGCAATGTTTTATTTTTCTGCCATACATGTTGCGTTATTGAGTATACTTTCACCAGATGAAATGAATAGCTCTATTTGGAAAAAAAAATATTAATTTTACATTGATTGGGATGGTTTTGTAGTGAAGTACATGCACTTAACATATAATAAACCAATCAAAGGGATTCAAAAATACAGTACAGCAAAGATGCAATTTAAATATAGTGTATTGCATGAAAATTTGTCATGATTTACTCAGCCTTCACATTTTTCTTTCTTCTTTTTAATGCAACAGAGGTTTTAAAGAAAGCTGAACATCTATAACCTGGATAAATTCCTGTTTTTCTTACTTTGGAACTCAATAGGTAGCATCTTTATTGAAAATATCTTCTTTAATGTGAACAAAATAAAAAACTCATGAGTGTTTGAAACCACTTGTGGGTGAGTAAAGCCCGAGTACGTTTTCATTTTAGTGTAAACTATGCCTTTAAGAGTTGGTATGGAATAGGCTTGGGCGGTATTACGGTATTATGGTATACCGCGGGATCTAAAAATAGAAACGGTGTCAGTTTCAATACCGTTATACCGTCATAAAATATTAAATATCCTTTATTTAATGCCTACAAAAACGTATGTATGGTTGCCATCACGGAACAGTGTGGAGGAGAGAGAGAGAAAGAGGGAGAGGGAGGGGGAGAGGGTGAGAGGGAGGGGGAGAAGTGACGTGACGAGTGGCGCTCCAAAGTGTCCTGCAGTTTGGGAGTTTCGACTGAACAGAAGGGAGACGTGGTTAATATGAACGAGAGGTCTGCATTAGAGCTGAAGATCTTTGCCCGAACCCGGCGAGACCCGAAAAAATCCAAATCCCTGCATTAAAATCCATCCCTGCAAAAGTGAAGCAAATGATGACGAAGTAGTAAAAAAAAAGCGAATTATTACGGCGGTCAAGCCAGTCACTAGCTCAGAAGGAGCGGTTATTCCAGCCGCAGGTATTTCGCGGTCGCTCATACACTGCGTATTACGGTAGAGCCCTAAACCGCACGCTGACAGGTAAAATGACTAGGCCACTCGCTACCCTGAAACTGCTGTCATGGCAAATTAAATGCATGTTCCTGACTGGTAGAAGATGAACAAACAATCCTACACAAAACTTGCAAAATCAGCCGGATCAGAACTCTGCATCTCGACCTGTAGCCGCATGAAAGGGTGTTCAGCTGCTGGACGCACCATGAGTGAGAGACTGCGCTAAAGCCAGTGGATTTAATAATGTTCCTCCACAAACACACGTAGCCTAATCTTGGTGAGTACAGGGTTTAAAATTATAAATAAATATTAATTAAACCATATAATCATAATGTAGACAGAGTATACAGACTAATGGTGGCATTATTCTTTTAATATTCAGCTTCACCGCCGCCCTAATGCCAGATTGTGAAGAGAAATGGAGAAACAATTCTTTCACAGCCTTTAACTAAATTTCGTTATTGCCAAAATACCCGTCATCATTTAGAGTTTATTTTAATTTGATTTGTTAAGCAAGATTTCTTTTTTTAATTGTGTTAGCCAATTTAAAGGCAAATTGTTAGAGTGCTGAGATGTTACGATGTTTCAGAGGACTTATTTTATTTGTTCCAACTTCCAAGTGGCCTATAGTCTACGCTTGTTACGAATAAATGATGTTAAAACATATAAATGACTCATTCTTGAAAAAAATGCATTAGAGCTGTGTGCATGAGCACACTTAAATAATGTCGGGCTGTAAACGGGTTCGACTTAATAAAGCTGTCAATCGCTGCTGTTCCGCGGGAGCCGGCCAGATTTCTTACGGTGTGGGAGTAAATTTCTGAATAAATCGCGGGAGAGATGTGTGTGTGTGTAAGAGAGAGATAGAGAGAGAGAGAGGCCGTCTCTCTCTCTCTCTCTCCGTCTCTCTCTCTCTCTCTCTCTCTCTCTCTCTCTCTCTCTCTCTCTCTCTCTCTCTCTCTCTCCTCTCTGACCGCGAGCCTAAGATTGCATAGAAGGTATTCAGTTTCTGAATGGTTTAGGCTCAAGCCAACAGTTTGGTGACGCTGTCTGAGCCTTACGTCATAATTTTTTTTTATTATACGCCGGTAATACCGGATACCGGGGTAAAATATGGAGGCGGTTTGACGGTCTCAAAATTTGGATACCGCCCAAGCCTAGTATGGAATTAACCAAATTATCATACAGAATTCAATTAAACATTTTAACGGCCCCTGGTTAATTCATAGGAACCAACTGTAAATGTATTGACTTGGTCTCCAGCATGCAAATTTAGGCCTATGATGACTCTTTATGTGTAGGATGATCCTTGAGAATTGTAACAGACACTGAACTGTGGGCAGCTTGATATTAAGGCTGCACGCTGTCAGAAAAACACTGCCATAGCAATGTTTTATTTTTCTGCCATACTTGTTGCAAAATTTAGTTTATTTTACTATATTAAATAATTAGATATATTTGGAAATAAATTGTTCATTTTAGATTGATTCGGATGGTTTTGATACAAAATAAATACACAGTATTGATTTTCTGAGACTCTAGCCATACGGAAGCACAAACTGAATGATGAAACGTAAAACAACGTTTAGACTTGATCTTGTATATATACAGGCATGAATACAACTAATATTTAATTAAAAAGTTGCAAACATTATAATTTATTTTGCCTGGATGCTTTAAACAGGCTTAAAATGATCCTACAGTCACAAGAATTAAAGGGACAGTTCACGCAAAAATTAAAATTCTGTCATGATTTATACATCCATTACTCGGTTCAAACCGTTATTAGTTTCTTTCTTCTGTTGAACACAAGAGATATTATGAAGAAAGCTGAAAACTTGTAACTTAAGCTGGATAAACTCCAATGTTTTTTATCGAGGAGGTAAAGTAGGTTTGATATTCGCACATTCATACAATGGCCCATATATTGTTTAACACGCTAAGTGAAATATTGATTCTGAAATAGCATGCGAGGATAACTTTAAAACAACATTAGCACTATGTAATTGACTGAACAATGTTGTACTTTGATAGTCATTGACTGCTAATATGATTTCACTATTTAAAATGAGCAAAGAATACTTTTTCAATAGGTAAAGATATCCAGCTTTATTGAACAAAATGACATAATTAAAAATACTGATTGAAAATATATGAACAAAATAAAGAAATTAAAATTTTGAAAACCACTTGAGGGTGAGTAACACCTGAGTAATTTTAAATTTTAGTGTAAACTTTCCCTTTAAGAGTGTGTATGGAATTAACCAAATTATCATACAGAATTCAATGAGACATTTTAACCACCCCTGGCCGTTTCATAGCAACTGACTGTGTAAATTCATTGACTTGGCCTCAGGCATGCAAATTTAGGACTATGATGACTTGATGTGTAGGATGAAAATGTATCCTTAAGAACGCTAGCAGTTGGTAACGTTAGCTAGCTTGATAACATCTTAGATATTATACAAGCCAGGTCAACAGAAACACAAGAAAGCGTGTAAGTGTAAGAAAGCGTAAACAATACATTTTGAAATCAATCACAGGATGATAAATCACATAACCCACCTCTCTCGCGAAGTCTCTGTACATTTAACGCGACTCCCTCCTGTCTGTATGTTTCGTTCTCGCTTTGAAAGCATGTGGCGGTCACTCCGACATCATCGCCCCCGGTCTCGCTCAAAGCCGCCGAGAAAGAGAAGTTGCCTTCCCCTACAAGGAGCACCTCTCGCGTCTTGGACATTTCCAGAATATTTCAAGTAACAATCCTGCAGGTTGTCACATTAGTAACAGAACAAAACTTTTCGACTATCGAGCTTGAACGCAGTGTGAAAAGAGACCAGCAGGACACAATGCGGCATTACTGCGTGCCTCCATGACGCTGTGACATCTGTCGCCTGAAATCTAATCTAAATGCCAAAGCGTTTAATGCCGGTGTTTGGCAGCTAACGCACCAGGTGGTTTCGGGGACAGGTTGGCGGCTCGTTTACGTAAGGAAGTGTAATCGAGGAAGAGAAAGAAGGAGAGGTGCAGTGTGATAAACCAGCATGCAGCAGCATCGAAGTTTCGTTCCCCAGGGAATGTCGCATTTTAGTGAAAAACAACCGACGCTTCTGGCAACGTAAACAACAACAACAACGTTACTTTGAGATACACTTTGATGGGCACTTTGTAATTTAACTAATTCAATAAATATCGTATTTATCCTGACCTGATCCTGACACATGCGGTAAAATAATGCATTAATAGCTAAAAAGAAGAAAAACGAAACAACAAATTTATTACGATATGTTTTTTTTACCGCCAGTTCCGTTTACATTTTAAAAATAGTTGTAGGCCTAAATATTTTATAAGCAAAATATCCATGCACTGTGTCCACGTTCCAGTGTCCCCCATCTGTTAGTACGCACCACGCAGTAGCTGTGTTGCCAGATCTGTCTGAAAAAGTAAGCGCGCCATGCTATAGTTCTGGAATTTATCTGAAAACAGTATCTTACTTGGTTTATTCATTCATTCATTTTCTTTTCGGATTAGTTCCTTCATTAATCAGCTGCCGCCACAGCAGAATGAATCACCAACTTATTCACCATATGTTTTTATGCAGTGGATACCCTTCCAGCCTCAACCCAACACTGGGAAACACCCATACACTCTTGCATCCACACACATACACTATGCCAATTAATTATTAATATTAATATTATTATTAATTAATTCTGCCAATTAAGCTTATGAAATTCGCCTCTACCGCAATTTAAAAAAAAATAAGAGCACCCGGAGGCAGGGGTAGATTGAGTGATTTTGGGAGAGGGATCTGGATGCAGACATGGTGCAGTGCAATCTGAGCTGCATCCAATGCTTTTTTAATGCACTCACCTAACCCCACCCCTAACCCTACCCGTAACAGTGACATCACTCACTCCATTGAGTGCATTGAGTCTGACATTGCATCGCTGAGTGATGCAATCTCAG
The DNA here is from genome assembly GCF_052040795.2 of Danio rerio. NCBI lineage: Eukaryota > Metazoa > Chordata > Actinopteri > Cypriniformes > Danionidae > Danio > Danio rerio. The sequence continues at coordinate 64,060,437 of NC_141025.1, read as the reverse complement.
CTTGCATCATAAAGGCTGCATCCAGATACTATTAGATTTTGGGGCCCTAAGCCAGGGGTGTCTAAACTCAGTCATGAAGGGCCAGTGTCATGAAGTGCACAGTTTAGCTACAACTTCCTTCAACACACCTGCCTGGAAGTTTCTAGTTACAGGGGTGCGCAAACTCGGTCCTGGAGGGACGGTGTCCTGCAAGTTTTAGTTGCAACCTTAATTAAACACACCTGAACCAGCTAATCAAGCTCTTACCAGGTATACTAGAAATGTCCAGGCAGATGCGTTGAAGCAAGTTGGAGCTAAACTATGCAGGACACCGGCCCTCCAGGACTGAGTTTGGACACCCCTGTATCTAGTACACCTAGAAAGAGCTTGATTAGCTGGTTCAGGTGTGTTTAATTGGGGTTGGAACTAAAACATGCAGGACGCCAGCTCTCCAGGACAGAGTTTGGACACCCCTGCCCTCTGTGCAAACCCCCGCCCAGAGTTATACACCCCTACCCACAGCGGAATGAACCGCCAACTTATCCAGCTTAAATTTTACATAGCGGATACCCTTCCAGCTGCAACCCATCACTGGGAAACACCCATACACACTCCACACACATACACTACGGAGCACCTGGAAGAAACCCACGCCAACACAGGGAGAACATACAAACTTCACACAGAAATGCTAACTGACCCAGCCGAGGCTTGAACCAGCGACCTTTCTTGCTGTGAGGCGATTGTGCTATCCACTGCGCCAACCAGAATTTAACATAATTACTTATTTTCAAAACTGGGGGCCCATGAACAGCCTAGTGAATTCCAACCAAGATAAAAAAAGTTGAAGATAAATTCTTTATTTATGTGCTGATTCTGAGTAATAACAAATCATTTATTTTAAACTAAAAGATTGTGCATAGGTAGGAGGGGTGTTTAAAAAATTATACAGGTCGAAACAAAACTTCTGAACAAATTCATTCATTCATTCACAAAATAGGCTAAATGTATTAAAGTTTCATCAACCTTACCACAGAATGTACAATTACTCAGAATATCAACATATTTGGAAATAAATTACTTAGCCAGATGTATTTTATGCAATATTTTAAAGTGGATTTCTTTAGTTTTATTAGGAATAAAGCATTTATGAGGCAACTTTTTTTTTCCAGTCTATATCATTAATTAATGACACCCAATGAAGTTCTTTGCAATAATGCTGATTCTTTCATATTTTTGGAGTGTATTTTTTTATGACTTCTGACAAGATGCATTAAACCTGTGAGGGTAGCTCTTGGAACAGTAATATATTCTTTAGGGAATAGGAAAGAGTTCCTACTCATTATAGGCGGACATGGCAACAACACTTGTGACACGTTTATGCGTAAAAGCGTTCTGCCCAATGAAATGATATTTTATCGAATAAAGGCGGGTCTACACAGTTTGATTGACGTGTGGTAATGACTTATCTTAAGAAAGTGAACGTTTTCAAAAATTATAAAAACAAATGCTGTCACAGACAGTCACTCAGTAAATTACTAAATATAATTTAAAGAAATATAAACGCATCACCTTTAGGTAAAGTACATATATTCTGGCCAGCCAGCATAAGAGGAAGACGTGTTACGAAGGAATTGAAAGCGAAAGTTTGGATTTCTGAGAACAACTTAAGACTCGGGAGTTTAATGTCGTTTTTTGTTCACCTGTGAGGAAGTATTACAAGGTACGTTTGCTTTAGAATAATAAAGAACTGTCTTACCCAGTGAATATGTCGAGAATATTTTAATTTACATATTTTATTTTACACATTTTTATTTTATTTAGTTATAGCGGAAGTGTGGCGTATTGTTAATGTTAGATCATATTGCACATTAAAGTTTAAGATAAATCTAAACAAAACTTGAATTGATTGCTTTGATTAAAGATTTTGACAAATTTATTTTGATTTAAACATACTGTAATGTTTTCAATAATGACTGTAACTAGAAATGTTTTTATTTTCAAAAGTAAAACTTGTTTACAAAATGTAAATGTTGTTGCCAGTCAGTTTAAAGTTTGTTAAACTTGGACACAAAGATAGGCCAGATCACTTTCATTTGTGTTATTGTCATAATTTTGACTGGACTTTGAATTTAAATTATGGAAAAGTTTAATAAAGATTGAACAGTTGTGTCCAAATGTTTGACTTAGGTGTAAAACTTACTTATTATTATCTCAATTAATCCACAGGGGTAACAAAGATGGCATCCATCTCATTTTATGGCTGGGAGGCTTTTTATGATGAGGATCGTCATCTTCAGGCAAACCAAGAACCCAAATCAGGAAGACTTTACACCATGTATCACGGTACGTCTGTAAAAGTAGCTCGTGCAATCATAAGTACAGGCTTCAAGCCGTCAGCAGATGGAATGCTGGGACCTGGAGTTTATGTGAGCCGTGACCAGAAGAAAGCAGAGCGATACCCTCTGAAATCCCCAATTACTGACAAAGTAGTGCTAAAATTAAGCGTTGACTGTGGAAAAGTCAAAAGAATTGATAAGGACAACCATGCCCTACAGAAGACCTGGCACAGTCAAGGTTATGACACTGCCTGGGTCCCTCCTAACTGTGGCATGAAAGCTGTCCCCAGCGGCCTAGAAGAAGATTGTATCTATGATCCAGCACGTATAGAGGTCACAGACATTGCTCTTGCACCCAATACGACCATCTTAACCGAACTCAAACAGCTCATTGCCCAAAACAAGAAGAGTCCATCGAAATCGAACACTTTGGGTAATTGTGGAGTGTGCAAGTTGAAACTGGGCTCTGCTCATAACATACAGCCATGCTGGGGATGTGGAGAAACTATCTGCGCTCTCATGACCAAACACAGGTGTAATTTCTCAGGGTTAAGAAACTGATCTGGAAATCCAGAGCCAATGCGTTGTGCAGGAGGATCCTCAGGTTCTATACTGGTTTGTTTACATGTCTGGGCATGTTCGACAGTGATATAAAAATAGGTAAACTGTGTTTTTAAAATAATATTTCACAAAAAATGAACATTTGCTCACACTCAAAGAGGATCTAAACTTCTGTTGAACACAAAACAAGATGTTCTGAAGAATGTTGGAAAGCAGCAGATATTGACATCTATAATAGGAACAAAAATTACTGTGAAAGACAATGTCTGCAGCTTTCCAACATTCTTTAACAGTAGAAAGAATTACGGCAAGAAAAGCAAATCAGTTTGGAATAAAAGAGTGTTTATTATATACAGAATTTTCATTTTTGGGTGAACTGTCTCTTTAAGATCCTTTGATTTCCTGACACAATCATCCTTGACATTTATTATCTGACAGTTTATATTTCCTGCTGATATGTGCCATCTTATTAGATTATAAAATAGAAATTATATTTGTGACCTGACAATGCATGTTTAAAGTGTAATTGAAAGCTGGTTAAAAATGTGGTTTATTTATCTTTAAGTTCACGGTGAAATGTTTAAACTTTTTTTTTCTAGCTGATATGTGCCAGCAATCATATTAAATATGACTATGACACTAGGAGACTGTGCATGATCTATGACATTACATATGATGTTGTTGTGTTTAAAAGTTCAACTGAAAGGCAAAAATGCATTTTATTTTAAAATAAATGATATCAAATTTAATTAACAAACATTTATTTATAAAATGCTGTGAAATGACCATCTCTGACATTTACAGTGTGCTCTGGCTGTTTCCTTTCTTGCTGCTGATTTTACAATATCAATAAATTGATTTCCATCAATCATACTGGCATGTTAAATATGACATTTTAAAAGGGTCTGTCAACTCACTCAACCAGTTTAGAAGAGTTAAGCTATTCCTTATCTTATTGCGTATGTAAAATGAGGATTACATTTGCAAAACCTCTAACAATGTTAAGGCTATTGCTTTCTTTGGCATACAGGCATATTTAATCATAAAATAATGTTAAAAAGTGTTTTGTTGGGAATAACCATTCTGTATTTTATACCTTAAAGGGGACCTAATATGCAAAAAAACACTTCAATAAGGTGTCTTAGCACAGTTGTGTGGTAACAGTATGTGGATATAACCAGCCTCTAATAGTACAGATTAGTGTGAATCATCTCAGACTGGTTTTTTGAACATCACAATGAGTTCACTCTACTCAAATGGTCTCCACAGTTACCAGAACTTAATCCAATAGAGCACCTTTGGGATGTGATTTGCATCATGGATGTGCAGCTGACAAATCTGCAGCCACTGTGTGATGCTGTCATGTCAATATGGATCAATATCTCTCTAAGCATTTCCAGTACCTTGTTGAATCTATGCCATGAAGGATTAAGGTAGTTCTGAGGCAAATGAGGGTCTAACCTGGTACTAGTAAGGTGTACCTAATTATGTGGCCAGCAAGTGTATAAATTACAATGGATTAAAAACAGTCTGCAGAATCACTTTGATTGACATTCTCTCTTTCTACGTTATCAGAGGGGTAAAGTCCCTCCCACTACTCATGATCTCTCATTAGCATAGACAGCCCTGAGTGAGAAGTAGCCATCCACTATTATGAGCGTTCACCATTCTCGTTGAAGATAATGTCAGTGACTAGAGGCATTATAAATGTAGAGCTTCAGTGAACACTGTAATCTCCATAGACTACCTTCTACTGACAGTCTTTTAGTTTTTCAAAGATGACATGAGTGCTGTTTTGGATCTGCTGCTATGCTGCCACATTGGCATTTGTAGGTCCGCATCTTATAAAAAGAGCATATCTTGATTAAATTTAAAGCGGCAGCCATCAAAAAGGCACAATTTAGATCAAAGCCTAAAGGAGTTTCAAAGTGTTATAAAAATGATTTGTATTTTGTATTTTGAGCTAAAACCTACCTTCCTTCAGAGTTCAGCTCCAACCCTGATCAAACACAAACCAAAAACTAGGACCAGAACACCACTTGGTAATTACAGGCAGGTGTGTTTAATATGGGTTGCAACTGAAATCTCCAGGAAGGTAGATCTTCATGAACAGGGTTGAGCCCACTGTAGGGCAGGGGTGTCCAAACTCGGTCCTGGAGGGCCACTGTCCTGCAGAGTTTAGCTCCCTTCAACAAACCTGCTAGGAAGTTTCTAGTATATCTAGAAAGAGCTTGATTAGCTGTTTCAGGTGTGTTCAATTAGGGCTGAATTCTCTAGGACACCAGTCCTTCACCAGGTTGAACACCCCTGCTCTAGGGCATTGGTGTCAAATGCAGTTCCTGGAGGGCCGGAGCTCTGCACAGTTTAGTTCCAAGCCTAATTAAACACCCCTGATCACCCTAATTGAGTCCTTCAGGCTTGTTTAAAACCTAGTGTTTAGTGTGTTGAAGCAAGGTTGAAACTAATCTGTGCAGGGCTGTGGCACTCCAAGAATCAAGTTTGACATCCCTGCTCTAGGGGCATAAAAAAAAGCATGATAAAGCTTCTTTTAGTTGAGGCTTATTAAATAAAAACAAACAAACAGATTTGACTAAATAACCTGATTCATGCAATTAAACTGAATAATCCTTCAAAACCAGAGTAATTTTATATTATTAAAATAACTTGTACTCATTGCTTTTAAATACCTTCAGAATATTCATAGTTTAAGACAAAAACTAAAGAACAGAATGCATGGCATAAAACAACTGCATAGTTTGGAGTTAAAGAAATCTCAAAATCTAGCTTTAATTCGGCAGCCTGACATTAATGTTGCTTCACTGAATCTTACAAGTCAACATTTATGAAAAAGTTAATTAATTAACAAATTACCTATTCTGGGTTCAATGCTAAAAAAAAATTTCTACGGGCCCAACTGGACCAGTGGTTGGGATTTGTATTTGTCCGGCCAAAATTTCCAGGGTAGTATTAAGGGCTTAGAACCACAACCTGTTTCTCAATTCTAAGACTGTATTTGCACCCACTCGACAAGTCGTAGCAATAATTAAAAATAAATCTTTAGTGACAAAGCAGCACTGGCCTGATTGGGCCATAACAATCCTGTCTACTGTCCTGAACATCTCTCATGCTGGCCATGGGCCATCGGCAGTCCTTATTGTTGAGCCCTGCTATTTGTTAATTAATTGTACATTTTTACACATTTTGTAATTAAAATAAACAAGGTTTAAGCCTAGACCATTTCAACTAAAAGAAACTTGCATGGCCTGACCCTAAAATATGCCGCTGCCTTTGTTTTCTATTGAAATGGACACCAATAATCGGCATAATTGTTTAAAAAAAATGACTTAATTTTCCTAATTAAACTATGGATTAACTATATTCTGACCTTTTCTACTAAGCACTAAAACTTAAAAGGAGAGTTCAACCAATAATGGAAATTCTGTCATTTAATCACCCTTCTCACACACAACGGTTTACATTTCTGTTGGACACAAAAGAAGATTTTTAAGAATGTTGAAAACTGGTAACTTTCCTAATATAGATTTCAATGTTAACAATAGAAGAAAATATTATTCAACAGAAAAAAAAACACTTAAAGCTCTGGAACCACTTGAGGGTGAAAAAATAATCAGTGAATCTTTATTTATGGGTGAATAACTCCTTTAAATTGAAAGTTTGACCATTTAAATCCTCACAAGCTTTCGAATAAATATGAGATTCCACAAGTTGAAACAGTCCCACATTTGTATACCAGGTTTTACTGATGAAACATACATGGACAATGTAACTGGTCTACTAAGAAAAGAAAAAAATATGTACACACACGAATGTTAAGTACAGCTACTGTGAAGCAACAAACAAAAATATGCACCAATTCAAGCAACCAATTCAAGCAATTCAAGCAACCAATTACCTCAAACAAACTGTTGTTAAAATTGTCATTTGCATTGTTAAGACATGGTGTAATGCAAAAGCTTTTTTTCTCCTGTTTTCAGCTGTTTTGGTCTTTATGTTGAATTAAGCCTTTCGCAATGAGGTCTGGAATCTCAACTGCAAGCCACGGTCCAAGCTAAGGGATAAAAGAGATTATTGACATGAGATAAAATACATTTAAAACAACAACAAAAAAACTGTTTATGAAATAAATGACATACTGAAACACATTTCATTTGAGACATGAAACTTACTCCCAAAGCCATAAGATGAGCCAGACCAAACTTTGGCACATTTCTTGCCCACAGTGGTTTGAAGTGATCTGTCAGGCAGATTTTTCCACCTCTAAGATAAAAGACAGTTTTGATAATTTAATAATTATTTCCAACAAAATATTAAAACATGGTTAAAAAACACTTATTAACACAAGATGCAAACCTGTACATCTTCGCCGTCTTCCCATCTAACTCAGGAATGGCCACTTCAGGAGCTGTGGCAGGATATGTAACTGGAATCTGGACAATGAGATAAATTTAATAATTTTGACAACCAAAATGCGCTATGTGGACTTTAAATAAAACATTTAATAAACTAAACTATTGTGTGTCTATTTAAAACAGTTGCACAGGTACAAGGAAGACAAATTTGTCAGTAGTAAAAACAAAATCATAAAGGGGTTAAAGTTTGTCTTTTTTTTACACTTGCCACATTTTTTACAGACTGTTTTTAAAATGTGTTAAACTTCTGAAGCCTTGCAACATAATGAAAGCTTGTTAACAAACATTGTAGGACTTTTTGTTAAAATGGCTTGACTAGAGTATAATATTGCAGTTTTGTGGGCTTCAATGTGAACATTTTTGTCTTGAAGGTTCCTGAAGAAGCTTCTTGTTGTCATACATTATGTTGTTTGCATGAACACAGCCAAAATGATTACAAAAAATAATAGAAAAAAGGCAAATAAAGAATGAAAAAGGTAAAGCACAGGTCTCAAACTGGATTCCTGTAGGGCCGCAGCTCTGCACGGTTTTGCTCCAACCCTAATCAAATACAGCTGACCCACCTAATCAAGGTGTTCAAGCCTACTAGAGACTATTAAGCAGGTGTAAATTGGAGATGGTTGGCGCTACCTTTACCAGCAATTAAACCATGGTTACTATCAGAGGCAACAGTAGATTTTACACTATTATAAAAGAGAGACAAGGATAAGGAATGTAATTTGTTTTATATATAGAAATATATTAAGGAATATTACAGTTAGCTTAAAATATATACAGATGCCTCAAAGTTTAAATAAAGTAGGTGTGTATAGTTCCTAAATTTCAAGTATCTGTAGCAAAAACGGTTAGTGATGAAGCGTCGGTGTATACAGGAGAAATGATTGCACTGTTATTAGCGATACAAAGCGTAGAGGAGATAAGACCTTTGAAATGAGTCATCTGGTCAGACTTAAGTTTTTCTACTGGCTAGTTTACAATATAGTAAATCAAAAGGTAGACCAGACATTTTAATGGAAAAAAATGCAAACATTATACAAAATTCACGATGACGATGATGATGATGGGTATAACAGTAATATTTTTATGTGTACCTGCGCATATTGGTGTACAAGGTAATGAAATTGCAGATAAGGAAGCAAAACAAGCTGTTAAAAATACAACAGTAGTCTAAATGTAAGTATAAGTATGAGTGAAATCAAGAGTATTATTGAGAAAAAAAATGAAGGAAAGGTGGCAAAAAACAATGCTATAATGAGAAAAAAGGGCCGGTGGTTTTATGGAATTCAAAAGAAAGTAGGAGAAAAGAGAAGGGTAGGAAAAACAGGAGAGAGAAGATAATAACATCTAGAGTGAGATTTGGGCACAAAAAAATAAATAGTACACTTTTTAAAATGGGCAAAACATACTACAGAACAATGTGAGTTTTGTGGACAACAAGAGACAAAAAAAGGTTTATGGGGTCATAATGATCCACACTCCATACCAGTTTGTGGTACCATTATATTGTAAATATACCATTATGTTGTTTGTCAAACACCAATAAATTGAAGAAAAAGGTGGTTAGACCTAAACTCTGCAGAGCTGCAGCCCTCCAGGAATTGAGTTTGGGACCACTGGTTTAAATAGATGTGAACTGAAGTAAATGTCTTACATCAAATTCCATGTCAAATTCATATTTGAGAAGCTCGTGAATATACCAGCATTTTCCAAACCACCTAAACGAAAAAAAAAAACAATTACTTAGAAACTATACAAAACTCATCATCACTCCTTACATGAAGATCTAGTTAAAGTGAGAATTAAAAACTGACCTTGTGCCCTCTTTGTTGGACTCTAGACGAAACCAGTCATTATCAGCTGCTTTATTATTTTCGACATACTGCAAGACAACACAATAGGTAAACAACACATTTTTAACCTGACGTTTATATAAGATTTGTACGCAAACTGATACGCATTGAAGAACACGAGCTGTCTGTCAGTAAGACTGAACACACTTTAGCTTAATGACACGTATGGTTATTCATTCATGCAGCTAGTAATTATTGCAGCTGATTATTTTGCTAACAAGCAGTAACTAACCTTTATAAGTGCTAAATATTCTTCTCGTAGTCTCTGAACCCATAATTCCTTGTCTCTTGGTCCTGAATTAGTTTTTAAAAGCGGAATTTCAGAAACTGCTTTCCTAGTTGCTTCATCTGCCATGTTGACACCAGTCAGTGAAGGAATCGTTCTTTTGAGTCACTGAAAGATTGAACCGAGAGATGTCTCAATAAGCAAACTGATTCTTTCAGTTTATTTAGTAAGCAAAACGTAGATAACTTGTTTAAATGTTAACTTATACCATGTTTAAACTTCATAATAGTTTTATGAACACGAAACAATACGTGTAACCAGAGAATACTTTATTTGAACTTAAAACGTCAACAATCACGTGACTGAACCGATTCATTGAAATGAACTGTTTGAAAGAACCGAGTCACGGAAATTAGTTGACTCGCAAGTGGAACCGAAATGAATGCGCTCGTTTGACGTCACGCTCGGTGATTTAAGGTGAGATTTATAACTAAAATATTTTAAACTGTGTCGATTCAAACAAATATCGTATTCTAATGAAAAAATATCGCTAAAATTTTTCCTTCATCGTTCAAATATCGCGTTTTCAGCGTTATTCAAACTAAACACCGGGAAGTTTCTGCACGGAAGTTTTTCAAAGCTGCTCCTCTTTAAATGACTGCGCTGATCAGCTGGTTCCGCCGCTAGAGTCTGTAGTTGAGCTGTTATTACATCCCTCAGCATCCTTTCACCTTATTCCCTTCCAGCGGTCACTGCATGTGTAAAGCTTGCATTTCAGCAGGATTTCTGGACATTATTTGTGCATATTATAATTGCACCCGCATTTATTCAGGGTAAGTAAACAGACTTTTAAAATCTACCAAATGCATGATTATTGACCATCGTTTCAATGCAACTGTTACTCCTTGATAACACGCTCAAATGCATTATTAAATGTGCAGAATATTATGTAATATTGCTATTTATTTGTCTCTTTGATAAGTTCAGTGCTGTTTAGCTCTACTTAATTATTTGTATTTTATTTTAGAAATGTAGTGTAAAATATGATTAATGTGTGACCCTGGACAATTTTATTTTAATTTTTGGAAATTGGGATTTGTGCATTATCTGAAAGCTGATAAATGAACTTTCCATTGATATATGATTTGTTAGGATAGGACAATATTTGACAGAGATGTGATTATTTGAAAATCTGTAAAATGAGAGTTTACAAAAATACAGAGAAAATCACCTTTAAAGTTGTCCAAATTGTCTAAGTTCTCAGTGATCCCCATTACTAATCAAAAACTTAAGTTTGATATTTTTAAATATATTTTTATTTGGAACATTATATTTACTAAACATTTCAATGATTTTTCGTATAAAAGAAAAATCTACCAATTTGACTCATGCACAGTATAACATAAGACCAGGTCCAGGTTCACATATAACCACTGTTGTCATTTTTATTTTTATTTTTGGTAAATTGACCCTTGTGCATTGTTCAAATGTATTACCCTTTTGTTATGTTTGGGATGAAAACATCTACTGAATTAAACTGCTGTAAAAATTTATCAGATAAATATTTGTTTTCAATTTTATTTTGCATAAATCTAGTAATCAACCTCAGTCCTGATCAAAACTTCTAAATGCTTTTAAAAAGTTACAGGATTTTACCTTTTTAAAAGCCAAATTCACAAATTCATTTTGGTGAAAAAACACACACACACACACACACACACACACAATGATATATTTTCAATATAAAAGTAATTGTGGACTGTGGTTTTTTTTCACCTTTTTATCACAGTCTTAGATATTTGAACGATTAGTAACAACATTGGCTTAAATGCATTGTTAGATTTTCATTTCTTTCTCTCTAATTCACTGTTGGCTGTTTTTGTCCCATTGACTTCCATTATTAGCAAATTTGATGGTGCATAAATACAGTCTTTATTTTTACTTACTCCATGTAGTCCTGAGAGCTGAGAAGCATATTCAGATTTTCTCAGACACATCAAGCTAAGTGCGCAAAGGTCACTCTTACACACTCAAGGACCCATATACACACACACTTTAATTTGCTATTATACTCCAAATAAAATCCACAAACTAAGCCTTTTTTTGCACTGGCCTATCTAAAGGGTTAATGGTGATACTGATGATCAACAGTAAAATTTTACCTGTTCCCAACCGGGAAAACCCTCGGGAAGACTAATCAGTAAAATGTGGTTATAATGGAAGTCAATGGGGCAAAAACAGTCACCAACAGTAAATTAGGCAGTGTTGTTTCACATGTTCAAAGCTTTGATAAAAAATTGTGTGTGTTTTTTCACCAAATCAGCGACATCATTTGTGAATTTGACAATTAGAGGTAAAATCCTATAATTTTTTAAGCAATTAAGTAGTTTTGATCAAAAACTACTGTTTTTTTGCAAAACAAATTGAAATAATATTTATCTGATGCATTTTTACGTAACAAAAGGCATCGTATCATTTAGTTTTTTTAAAATTCAAAGCATTTTCCCAAAATATGTGTCAAAATAAGATCTGCCACCAAAATCATTCTGCTAGCTGAAACACAGAAAAAGTTAAAGCCAAATTAAGGCCCAAAATCAGTCCAGAGTGGATGAAAACATCTTCATCAGCACATGAGGGTTAACAATAAGTTAATTAATGACCAGATATTATATAACTGTAGATATTATTTACATTATTACTACAACACTGTATTAGTAAGTCAAACTGTTGTTGTCTCTCGCACTTCAGAAGATAAGTTTCAGAGTGTGGGGTCCTCTCATTTGGCTTGTGGGATCTCATGGGCAGTGTGCTGGCTCTGTCAACCCGCCCCGGGCGTCAAAACTCCCCTTTTCCACAAGATAGACCCTTATCACGATGGGATAGGAGAGATGGAAGGCTGCCTAACCCAGGAAGCTTTGATGGTCTGCACCGCAATTGTAAAGGTTCGTTATTGTTTTCCGTCTGTGTTGCTTTGGTATGCATGTTTATGAATTTAAAGGGGCTATATGTAGAAAAATGTAAACAAATAGGCCCAAAACTTGCTCCAGGATTACAAATACCCTAACTACATCACTGCTGCCTAAAATGCTCTGATAAGTAATTATAGACCGTTTTGAGGGATGTAAATAAAAACAGTGGTCCCAGCAAATTTCCTGTTTTACATTTTTAATTTCTAGAGCTTCCAAAAATCAAAAAAGTGCCAAAAAAATCTAAAAATATTGATAAATAATGTTACGATATTTAACATTAAGTTATGATTGAATTCCCTCTTGTTATAGTTATGAAATAGTTTGATAACAAGCAGGAAATGTTCATGTGCCAGTGACATAATGACATTGAAATGAACTAAATGCTGGGCTTTTCTCAATGACAAAATAGACACAAAAAAGGGTTAGTTCTTCCAAAATGTACATTTATTTAATATCTACTCATGTTCCAGTAGTTCCAAACCTTTTTGAGTTTCTCTATTCTGTTGAACACAAAAGAAGATATGAGGAAGAAAGCTGAACACCTGTAACCCTTGGCATCCATAGTCGGGAAATCAAATGCAATGGTTGCAGGTTTCAAACTTTCTTCGAAATGTCTACTGTTGTGTGCTAGAGAAGAAAAAAACTCAAACATGAGTTTGACAAGAACACAAGGGTGAGTAAATGATGACACAATTTTAGTTTTGAGCGAGCTATTGCTTTAAGTAATCCTCTGTTCATAGTGATAGGGATATCTATGGACAAGCTCTGCAATTTACTGTCATCATATTTACAATAAAAAAAAAGATAAAGTCTTTAAAATGACACTTATGGTAGTCGGTTATACACTACTGGTTAAAAGTTTGGGTTCAGTATGATTTTTAAATGTTTTAAAATAAGCTTATCCTGCTCACCAGGGATGCATTTATTACATTACAAATACAGTAAAATGGTAAAATTGTGAAATGTTATTGCACTATAAGATAACTGTTCAAAAGTTGTTTATAATTTTAAATAATAATTTATTCCAGTGGTTTTAAAGGTGAACTTTCAGCTTCATTACTATAGTCTACAGAGTCACATGATCCTTCAGAAACCAATCTAATATTTATTATTATTATCAAGGGCGTAGATTTCGCTCTTAACATTGGTGGGGACATACATCCCTAAAGTGCATGCATTGAACAGCACAAATTCTGTTTTGTGTATTTGAAAACATGATTAAAATACTTAATAATATAAAATAAACACTTAATAATAATTCATCAATTTACATGATTTTACTGCAGTCGGGCTTTGAAGAGGTATGAATGTAGATACATTTAGAGAGGTGTGTGCCACAGTTTAACTGTTTTATTCCGATTATTGCTTTTCATAATCATGGAGGCCAAAATCAAAACTAAATTTTAATTAATTGCACTGCCTTGGTTAACAGAATTATAGTTACTTGGTGCATGTGTAGGTTTGGAGTTGAAGGAGCATTACTTTATTTTGAAGCCGATTAAATTATTTGTAGGAACATTTCAGTAATTGGTGGACATTGGTCGGGACACGTCCCCTCTGTCCATGCAATTCTACGTCCTTGATTATTATTACTATTAGAGGTAGTAGTAGTAGTAGTCGTGCTATTAATATTATTATTATAAATAGTAATAAAAGCAATAATAACTGGAAACTACTTAAAATAAGAAAGCAGTTAATTTAAATTTTTTAATAAATATTTGACACTTTAAATCTTTTTTACATTTAATAAATGCCACCTTGAAGAACAGAATATTTTTCCTAAAAAAAAAAAACACATTAAAAAAACTGACCCTAAACTTTTAACCAGTAGAGCACATACTGCAACTTTGTTTTTGGATGAACATTAGACATTCACAACCCTCTTAATCATGAGTCAGTTTCATTGCTTTTTATTTCTAATTGCCAAATTTACAATGTTCTAGCTATAATTAAACTTGCTGAACAACTAAAAACTAAAGGTCTTTTGCCTTAGTAGGACAGTATTTTGAGTTATTCTGAGAACGCTGTATTTTGAACTGTATCGATCTGATTGACATTACAGTAAATAATGGCTCTTTCATCATTGGGCCCTATCATACACCCGGAGCAATGTCGCTCAAGGCGCGGCGCAATACTTGTTTGCTAGTTTCAGCTTGGCGCAAGAGTCGTTTTGAGGCGTTGCGCCATGCTCTTTAAATAGTAAATGCATTTGCGCTCTTTTGTGCGCCCATAGGCGTTCTGGTCTAAAAAGAAAGGCATTCTGAGGCGCATTGCTGGCGCATTGCTATTTTGAGAAACTATAATAGATTTTTTAATTGACCAAAACAAACTCGGTCTAAAGTCGAGCGCAGAGTTGTGACTCACACACTGCTTAACACAAGATGAAATACATACATATGAAAAAAATTAATTATTAAGGATATATAGGATATAATAATAATATATGTAGGATATAAATATAAATGATTAAAATATTACAACACATATTATTTTCTAGCCTACATAAATATGAAAAATCACTGCTTTTTTGCCTTCTTTATCTCGGGAGGCTTTTTCAGTTCATTCATAACAATTTGCTTTTGTATAATGTTATTATTATTAGCAGTATTATTTATTATATCCATATTTATATTTGTTTTATTAAAAACAAGCTTAGATTTGCCCACCTGCAGGTTTTAGACCATATGGGGCACAGCATGTGTTTTAGAATATAACTCAGGTTTTTGAGCTCACTTCGTTATTATTGTTCATTTATTTGTTTGCTGGAAATTAGAACTGAATTAAGAAATAGTTTTGAAACAAATATTTGCGCTTAACAAACTAAATTAATTATTTATAGACTAATTGATGTCTGTGCGTAAAGGTTTCCCTATCCACGAGAGCGAAAGTGAAAGTTGATAATTTATCTCTCATTCTCATGCAGTAGATGCTCTGTTTAACTGTTTTCTGTTAAAAAAAACTTTTAACTGTTTGCTTGTGAAATGCTCAGTTTTTCCACTTCTATTTACTTTACGCCTGTAAATAGCGAATGCACTTATGGCGCGACGCAGCTGCCTCTTAAAGGGAATGGGAGATGAGACTCTGATTGGTTTATTTTCAAAACACAACTATAACTCATTAAGAAAATAAACTCAACCCTTTTAGACCATGTGCCACGCAAATCGGATTTTCCCGTCTTTAAATTAGCAAATATGGTTTCTGACACACGCCCTGAAAGCTTTTGCGCCCTGCGCTTTCCGTTTTGCGCATGGACTGTCAAAATAGAGCCCATTGTCTTAAAGGGATAGTTCAATAAAAACTGAAAATTCTTTCATCGTTTACTCAACCTTTACTTGTTCCAAACAAGTTTGGGCTTCTTTTTTCTGTTTAATGCTGAAGAAATTTTTTTAAAGAAAGTTGGAAACCTTTAACCCAATGGTCTCAAACTCAATACGTGGAGGGCTGCTGCTCAACATAGTTTAACTCCAGCCAGCTCCAACTCACACTTGCTTAATAGCCCATAGTCTTGAACATCTTGATTAGTTGGATCAGCTTATGTTTGATTAGGGTTTGAGCAAAACTGTGCAGAACTGCGGCCCTCTAAGAATTGAGTTTGAGGCCTGAGCTTTAACCATTGACATGTATAGTAGTTATTTTTCCAGCTACGCCGGTCTATGATTACAATATTGCACCTTTTAAATATCTTCTTCAGTGTTCAACAGAAGGAAGAAAATCATAAAGGTTTAAAACCACTTGAGTATTTACCATTTGTAAATAGTAAGTTTTTATTTTTGGGTGAACTCACCCTTTAACACTCCCAATAAGACAATTAAGAGGCCACTTGTTCCAACCCATCTTCTTAAATGCCACATAAAATATAAAAGGCTTTTATGCAAAAACATTATGATATTTTATGTGAAAAAAGACTCACATAAAGTCACATAAAATACAGACAATAAAATGACAACTATACAGGCAATAAAAATAGTTCATATCTGAAAACCTCCTACATATAGCCCCTTATGTAAAAACAAATAAAAAAGAAAAAAAGAAAATGTGATGGTCTAATTGAGTACCTTTATTGCTTGTGTTTCTAGATGTATTTCCACATCAGATTGAAGGTGTAAAACTTGTGATAAATAAGACCCTCAGCAGTTTTTTCAAGGTTTGTTCAATAAATATTGTTCAGTTATAAAATTAACTTTCACTTTAACATTTACCACAATTTAGCACAAACTGTTTTGCCAAAGGATGAGTTTTTGTTTCTTTTTCACTTTAGGTCAGTCACACATTTCACCTCAGTGCTGTTGCTCCGTCTAGTTATCGCTTTCATGCTGAGCATCTACAATCAGACACTGACAGCAAAGAAACGGTAAGAATCTGATTTGGCTCTTTAGTTACGTTTTCATCTTCTTTTGCTTCTCATATGTTAGGGTTTAAGTTTCTCTCAGTCCTCAACAATATTATTATCCAAAATGTTTGTAAAACATATTTTAATGTTTGTAAAAATATTTTTTCAATCATCATGAGGGATAATAGATATACTGTAAATTAATATGCTTATTCTGATATTTATTTATTACAATATATGAAGAAGTAAGTGATCATACTACTTTGTATATTAGATTAAATGAGTAAAGATTTTCTACGAATACATTGTAAAATCTACTTATTGGATAAATTGTGGAAAATATAATGAAAATACTCTTAACCCTCTACCGCAAAGTGTTGTTATATATGGCAACATGATATTTAAGTTAATTTCCCTGCCACTGTTTCTTTAAGACCAAAGTTGCTGGAAGGAGAAGACCAATCATGTGCTTTGGTTAAGTCACATGATGTGCAGTATTTTTCTGTGGCACTCGATTTTAACAGAAATATATGTAAATGGCACATATAGGGCCAGTGTTTGCTTTACTAATATTGTTGAGAAGTTGAACATTACATATTCTATTCTAAAACATATCACTTACAAAAATTAACACATATTCTAATATCATATAAATCAAATAAATAAATAAATATTGAGGCTATTTATTATAAAATGAAATGTAATATTTTTTATTTATTAGAAAAAAAATCATACTTTAATAATAATATTAATAACATTAATAATAATAATAATAATAATAATTATTATTATTATTATTATTATTATTAAGGAGGATATTGTTTATTTACTTTTTTATTTCTTTTAAAAAAGTCTACTTTTGTAATTTGACACATGTAAACCACTGCAGAAAGTTCTAAACAGCAGGCCTATGTCATATACAGTACAGATACTTAAGAATTAACCTACTATAAATAAAAAGAATTAACATATACTTTTTGTTTTCACAAGCTTTGGGAACGTAATATGAATTACACTTTTAAATATTAGATTACCTATAGCTTTCGCCATGAGGCTGTGTTCAAAATGACATCAATGTTTTCAAAGTGCACTGCGAAGGGAGCGCAATTGTAAGCGTGAAGATTGCTAAAACTGAACTGTAAAAGTAGTTTAAAAGCTAATTACAATTAAAGGCCCGTGCACACCGGGACGTTTTTTGCTCATGTTTTCCATCAACGTTTAACGCCTTGTGACTCTAAAAAGGGCGTCAGTGTGATTGTGCACACCAACGCGCAAAACGCCAGCTGCAAAAGCGTCATTTTTTAAGAAATGCCTCATGCTCGTTTTTTGACATGACGCGCCAGGTTAAAACCTTCTCCACCAATCAGGTTGGCACTTTTGTTCACGTGCACGGAGCTGCTGAAGTTACAGTAAACAGCACTTGGAGGCGCTCAAGCCCAAAACTGTCAATGGCAGCGCACATTGAAGAAGATATAAAGGCGATATGAACGTGGAGCTGCTTATTGCTCTTTGAACAATAATCATTTCTTCATCACTAGAGCTGGAGCTGCTACTTGAACCATTTATGCTTGTTCGAGTCACCAGTAACTTTAACAACAAGCGCGTGAACTTCCTCTCTTCCTCTTCTTCTGTGTTACAAGCGGGTGCTGAAAGCTTAAAGTCAAGGAGTGATTTTGCATACTCTTCTGCTTGACGCCAGTGAAAATCACTTGGGTTTGAATGCGGAAAAACGTCTTGTAAAACGATGGCGATAAACACAAACGAAAAGTGTCCCAGAGTGTAGGAGCCTTCAAAGTGATGACTTTAATCCTTTTTTATTTTTAATAATTCCAACTTTGAATGTTAGAATGTTCTAAATGAATAGGGCATAGGGGAGATAAGTGGGAATAGAACACAGCCAGGAACTATGTTTCTAACTACAGCTCCAGAGGTGTAGTTGCGAGTGCTCAAGTTTGCGACGCAGTTTGCGAATGTTCCTTGGAGCGATGGATTTGGGAAATGGCAAATCAACAAACTATGTTTGTAAGGACAGAATTTGCGACCTTAGTTGGCTAACGATAGTTTTGGGAAATGCACCCCTGGTTGATGCTCAATTAACATGTCTGACAGATAATAAGGTGCTAGGCCATTTAGAAATTGAAAAAACCAAGAGAAGATTTTTAAAAGTGACTCGATGTGCAGCCAGTGCAAAGAGCATAAAACTGGGGTAATGTCAGGCCCGTGCAGAGACCGTCCAAAGGGCATTTTGAAAAGTGTGGGGGGGGGGGGGGGGGGGGTGGGTCGGGGGGGATTTGTTGTTGTCGCGCGTGTACTGAAGAGCGGTGTTGTCGCGCACCTACTGAAAGGCGGGACGGAGGGTGTGTCGCGTCGCAGGGGCACTTTTGATAATTTTAGAAGGGCACTTTCTATCCAAGACTAAAAAGGGCATGTGCACTGCACAGGTTGAGCCCTATGTGTGCACGTGCCTGTGTAATGTGGTCATGTTTCTTAGTACCTGTTAAAAGCATTGCAGCAGCATTTTGAACTAATTGTAAATGGGGTTTTCTGACTAATCCCAAAGTATAATGAGTTACAATAGTGCAATCTAGTGGTAATAAAAGCATAGATTATTTTTTCAAAATGTTTTCTAGATAAATTAGATTTGACTGTTTTTAAACGTCTGAAGCTGAAAGTAACAGGATTTGACCTCTGCATTTGTCGGTTTGTCAAAGTTTAAGCCATCATCCATAATTCCACCCAGATTTTTTACCCAGGGCTTTATAGAAAAGCTGAATTTTTCAAGATTAACTATAGGTACCCTGGAAGAATTTTGAACGAAATTATTTCAGTCTTACTCTCATTAAAATCTAGAAAGTCAAAAGACAACCAGGCTTTCACATCCGACAAGCAGAGCATAAGAATTGGGGCTAAAATAGTTCCTTACTTTTAACTATAAACCTTTTACTATATAGTGAACAATTTACATTAAAACCTTTTAACGATGTTTTACACATTTATTGTTTTAATGATTTTTATCTTTATGTCTGTATATTATAAATCAGGGTTTCTCACCCACGTTCCTGGAGGAGAACCAACACTGCATGTTTTGGACATCTCTTTTTCTGTCACACTCATTCTGTCACATTCATTCTGTCACACGTCTTTCAGTCTCTGCTAATGAATGGTGGAAAATGTGCAAAGCTGGTGGTCCTACAGGAACGTGATTGAGAAACACTGCTATAAAGGATGATTTATGTAGACATTTGATGTTGATTGTTGACATGTATGTTAAACCCTATTGTTATTAATCACAAATTATGGGTTGGAAAACTTATTTAACACTAATCATAAGTTTCTTTTACCCTACAGCGTGTTATGTAAAGACTGAAGACTAAAAACCTGTAAAACAAGCTACAGAGTTTGTTAAATAAGATTTCAAAATCACTGTAGCCAAAATAATCATAATGGGCAGTAATGAATGGGTTTGTAAGAGACTACTTGCTTAAAGTGTGTTTTATTTGGGTAAAATTTATCTTATGTATTCAATATGATGAATTTATCCTCAATTTGTTCTGTGTTTAAAGGACTCACCTATGCTTATTGGGGAAATGGACTCCTCTGGCAGCTTAAATGCACACTCTTTGTTCCATCTCAGTGAGAAAATAAGAGCTAAAGCCGTATTTCAGGTTAGTAGCAGTGTTGTGGAATGTTCTATTAATTAAATACTTTGACTCAACGTGGACCGACTTCCTGTTCTTTGATAGACTCAACAGGCACAGTTTGTCACGTGGCAGTTTGAGACCGAATACAGAGGTAGTGACTTTACAGCTGCGGTTACTATGGCCAACCCTGACGTTCTGAGGGAATCAGGTATGAATGTTTTAATTCCTCGGTAGAAGGCAGGCTGATTTATAGCTGCCAAGGGAATGTGCATTTGTTTGTCTTTCACCCAGAACAGGTTTTTCTACATTGTCTTGAAAAAGTTGCCTTTATATATCATTGTGATTAATCGTTCTGTTTGCCTATTAAGTCAAATTGTTAATGCTGTAATCTATTATTTGCATTGCTCTGCATTCATTGTAACTAAAAGGATTAAATGTATATTTGTCATTATCCAGCATCAACAAACAAAGCACATGCAAATATAAAATATTAGAAATCCCTGGTTTAAAGCAATGATCATGGGCCGGGAGTCACTAAAATTCTTACCAAAACACTTGTTAACTCTGTAGTAATGCTCTGAATTACTTGAATATGAACATTTTAGCATTTGCAAAGCACACTACAGTATTGAAAACACTACCTATCAACACCCTAGAAAGACTGTGGAACACCTTCGCAACTGCATTTATACCTTGGCACATTGTGTACAGCACAGTAAACACAATAACTGCTAACACCCTAGTGACCTCATACTTTAGCAACACACTAAAAGCACTTATTACACTTCAGTAGCCACATAGTAGAACACTGAATCCACGCATAACATACAGGAAACCCTTTTTAACACCTTAAGAGCTACATTTGCAACCCCCTGGCAAGTCCCTAAAAATTGTAGAAACAGTATAGCAGCAAGTTAAACCAATAGGGACATGTTAGCATTTGCATAAAACATGCAACCACCCTTGCGTTGGCAATCACCCTAACCTTTCAGAACACCTTAGCAACTGCAAAGCCATTATTTACATTGAAAAAACATTATTAATATGTTATTATTAATTTGTGCCTTTTTCATCTTTGTGACAGTTATCATGGTTGCACACTTTCTTCAAAGTGTTTCCCCACAGCTGGTACTGGGGGGTGAGCTCGTGTACCATCGAGGTAGAGCAGAAGAAGGTGGCATACTCACCCTGGCGGGCCAGTACTCAGGTCAGAGTGCCACTTGTCATACACCAGTATGAATCATTCTGAACACTTGGGGATTGCGCCATTGACCAACTGAAAGCTGGACTAAAGATTTATTATTTCTAATTTATTATTTGCATATTTATATTTGTTTTAATAAAAACAAGTTTAGATTTGTCCTCCTGTGGGGATTTGGAGACGTCTGTGTCACCATATGGGGCATAAGAATAGGACGTGTGTTTGGATATAACTCAGTTTTCTAATCACACTTCGTTATTATTATTAATTTTTTTGTTTGCTAGAAATTGGAACTGAATTTAGAAATAGGTTTGAAACAAGCTTTGCGCCAAACAAAATTAAATATGTAGATTAATGGATATCTTCAGAGTTTCCATTATTTCCTTTCAATTAGTGACTTTAATTGGACTCACCCATAACTTATTAAGAGAATAAGCACAACCCTGTTAAACCCTGCACCGTGGCACAGAGCGTATTTTTTCATCCTTAAAATAGCAAAAGTGGATTCAGACATACCCTAATGCCTTTGTACCCTGCGCTTTAGACTTTGCTCCTAGATCGAAAAATTTTAAAAAGAGCCCTTATTACATTTTTTTCCAACTGCCTACACACAAAATCTTTTCATGTCACACAATTTCTGAAACTCACTCAAAATGCAAAACTACACAGCAAATCTTAAGAACCATAAGCTATTTCTCAGCCATGAGCTTAGTATTCAATTGCCCAAAACACATTTTTCCAAAACACAGCACACAATTGTCAACCTAAAACACACAAATCTAACAGAAAGCTACTTGCTTTCCTATTTTAAACACAATGAATCAAAATGCAACATTTGGGCCCAATCCTAATTCCTCCTCTTAGCCATTCCCATTTACCCCTACCCATCGTTTTGCGCGTTCACGTGAAGGGGTAGGGGTGTCCCAATTCTCTTTATCTTGAAGACGTAGGGCTAAGAGGAAGGGCTCGATACTCCTTGAAAAAAGTTTTTTTTTCCACCCTCGAAACTAAGAGGTAAGAAAATTTCCCAGAATACACCAACCACAATGGCAGCATAGCTGCACCAGGAAGTAAGGAGATCCACAAATTAATATTTTTTTGTCATTATTACGAATTTTACAACAAACTTGTACATGTTTATACATTCATAACCACGTATGTGTTTTACAGTTATGCTTAAAAAAATACTCTAAAATAAAAACCGCTAAATTCCATTACCTACAATCCATAATAATAACTCCTGGATTGCAGTTCGGACACTCAATGACACTCATATACCCTGTCAAAAAAGTGTAGTGGCTGCGCTTGAGCTTTTTACAGCGTCTGCTATAATGTCAATGTTGTTTTCTTGTTTTTTCATAGATGAATATGGCCAGGATGTAAATGCATAGTACAGTTACGATCTTATTGCCACATTAGATTGTTACGATAGCATGATATCGTCGTCTTTAGAGATTTCCTGAAGATAAATACCAATAGATAACACCACTGGAATAACTACAGCAGTCACAATCTTCAATCTCATATGAAGCAAGACATCGCGATGACATATGATGATGTGTGCAGGTGCTGTCCCATTTCTTAGGGGTAAACTCTGTTTCAAGGGCCAAGGGGAAGGGGATACAAAAAAAGAATTGGGATCAGGCTTTGTTCACACGGTTGTACACACATTCCTCAAATGTGGAAACATTAATTTCGTAGCTGATCACTAAACTGTTTTACTCTACTATAAGCCAATAAATAGGTCAAATGTGACAAGATATTGGGCTGTTCGGCCTAAAACATTTTTAGCTCACATTTTTCTGCCCACAATTTGTAGCTTTACCTACCACATATTCACCTTTTCTAAAGTCCTAAATTCTAAATTCCTTTACATAAGAATAGAGGAATTTTTCTCAGCCTGGTACTGACAAGTGACTGTATTCTGGAGAATATATTTTCACTTTATATGTCTTTATATATTTTCATTTTGACATGCAGTGTGTTTATGGTTTAGTTGTATGCTACTGTATACAACAGTAATGTTTGGCCTAATGAATATTTTTTATGTTTCTTCATGTCATTGGTTTTTACAGTGTTTCTTTTCCCCCTCTAAGCAGATTACTGCTACTGTATAACATTGTACTGATATGTAGATATAAGAATATGAAAGAGCAAAGAGCTTTATATTTAGAACAGGGGTGTCCAAACTCGGTCCTGGAGGGCCGGTGTCCTGCTGATTTTAGCTCCAACTTGCCTCAACAAACCTGCATGGAAGTTTCTAGTATAGTAAAAGCTTGATAAGCTTGTTCAGGTGTGTTTGATTAGGGTTGGAGCTAAAATCTGCAGGACACCAGCCCTCCAGAGCAGAGTGTGGACACCCCTGATTTAGAACAGTGATAACATGCTGTATCCAAACATTTACTATTATGAAAGATGTGTTTGCCATTTGATGCAAATGCTTTATTCTGACATGTGTTCATGGCATTTTGAATGCAGTGTTACATTTTGAAGGAGATGTGAGGCATTCTGCATTTTGTGTGTGCAGTTTTGGGATTTGTGTGTAGAGTTTTGAAAAAAGAGTGACTCTGTTTTGAAAACGTGTGTAAGCAGTTTGAAAAAACTGTAATTCAAGCTGTTCACCTGCTCAGTTTTCTTGCTTCTCAAGGGCAATTGAGAATCAAATGTGACAATCTTTTTGCATCTTAGGGGCAAACTGGATTGCAACACTGAATGCAGGTAAAGGAGGTGCACATGCCAGCTACTACCACAGGGCCAACAAACAGGTGTGACTGTGTTGAAGGATGTCTTTGTTTAAAATGTTCAATGACAAGACAAGATAATTGTGTTGTAAAGCTGCATTTTTTTTAATTGAATCTTTTTAGATTCAGGTGGGAGTGGAGTTTGAGGCGAGTACTAGGACCCAAGAGACAACCTTTTCCTTTGGTTACCAGATGGAACTTCCTGAAGCTAAAATGGTTTTCAGAGGTTAGAACTACAGTATATACTAAATGTGTAGTTGTTCCAAGGCACTCTCATGGCAATTTGTAGATTTTTGATTTAGTGACTAATTCAAATGAATTTACGAATGATCTCAATCTTTATTTTAATAATTTCCTTATCCACTAATGACTGGTGGGGGTTAGGGACTTGCCATTTTTTTTAAAATCAGGCATTTTCACGTGTGAATGAAATTGTATGAATTTGTACTAATTATTCACTTTCTAAACAATTTCTTTGCACTGTAAAAAATTATTTTTATATATTTTATGAACTTTTATAGTTATTTCAACTTACATTAATCAGGCTAAAAATATTAAGTTAAACTTTGTAGAAAATAAAAAAATTTAGTTGAAACCTGATTAGCTTATTGAAATAAGTTAAATCAACAAAAATATAGATTTTTTTTTACAGTGTGTGAAATTAGACTTTATTAGTTTGTTTTATTTAACAATATTTAAAACAATACACACCCAAGTCCAATAAGACTGGTTCACACACATCTCAAAAACTGAAGAGTATAAAATACACAAAAAAAGTAATTGTCTTATTTACATTTGAACAAACTTTTGATGTTGAAAAGTTTGAAAAAGTGACTTTTATTGCGATTTTTAATAGTTTGAGGTGATGCATTGTCTGGGTTAGTGCTTTAAATTATGATTCAAATGTGGCTGCTTTGAAGTGTTTAACATCTAGTATCGACAGAGCAGAGATCAACATCCTATAATGCAAATTGTAAACGTAAATTAACAGTAGGCACCTGTGAATCACAAAATACGGAATCTGTTTATTATCAAACATTTTTACAGTGTAGGGATACAACCCTAAACAAGAAAATGTTGGGGCAGTATGCAAAACACACACAAAAAAAGAAAGTAGTGATTTCATTTATTTTATTGGAGACAATACCAAAAAACATTATTTAATGTGTTCCTCATGATTCATTTATTTATTTATTTTAAAAATAACATTGGTTTTTGCAACACATTTTTAAAAAGTTGGAACAGTAAAGCATTTACCCCTTTGTAATGTTGCCATTCCTTTTCAAAACACTTTTAGGGACTGAAGACACCTTGCTGCACATAAGTGTTTCAGGTGTAATTTTGTCAATGGCACTTCTGCACACTGTTAATATAGGGCTTCTTTTTGGCACAGTACAATTTTAGCTGGCATTTTGTGGAAGTAACGACATATTGTGCTACTTGACAGAGGTTTGCCAAAGTAGTCTTGAGCCCATGTGGTGATATCACTTATAGGTGATTGAGGATTCTTGATGCAGTGCCGCAAATGGGATTGGAAATGTTCAGCTTAGGCCTACACCCTTGTCCTTAATGCACTCTATTTGAGATTCCTTGAATCTTTTTATTATGTTATGCACTGTTAAAGGTGAAATATCCATATGTCTTCCCATTTTTTGAGGAACATTGTTTTTAAACATTTCAATAATTTTCTCACATATTTGTTGGCAAACTGGCGATCCTCAGCCCATCTTTGCTCCTAAAGGACTAGACCTTTTTTGGATGATGCTTTTGTACCAAATCATAATTACAATGACCTGTTGACATCACCTGTTTCAAATCACTATTATTCAAAATCATTATTCAAATCATTATTTAATCAATTTACATGACTACCTAAACTGCTCCTGTCCCAACTGTTTTTGGAATGTGTTGCAGGTCTGACAAGAAAGGATGTATATTTACAAATAAAATGAAGTTGACTAGACAAAACATAAAATATTTTGTGTTCATATTGTCTGCAATCAAA
This sequence comes from Danio rerio, assembly GCF_052040795.2. Classification (NCBI taxonomy): domain Eukaryota; kingdom Metazoa; phylum Chordata; class Actinopteri; order Cypriniformes; family Danionidae; genus Danio; species Danio rerio. The sequence goes on along the minus strand of NC_141025.1, from coordinate 64,034,165 downwards.
TGCATGTAAAAGTAAACTTGCAAATCACTACTTTCTTTTATTTGTGTTTTCCATACTGTACCAACTTTTTCTGATTTGGGGTTGTACATTCAAGTAACAAAGATAACATACAAGCATTTCTTCTTTCACCCTTAAATTTACAAGGGTAAATGTCCCTAAAACTCCGTCACTTTTATCACAATTTCATCACACAAATTTCATCACACAAAAAAACTACTTTTGCTATAATGTTATGCTGAATATCACAAAGAAAATATCACTCTTCCAATATATTTGAGCCAAAGTAATTTGTTTCTTTTGTATAAACGATCAAAAAAGAAGTGATTTTAGGCAAAACTGAATTTTGAATAAATGTTTAGTTGTGAAAGTATTATTGTAACATGTTGCTTTTGGAACGGCCTAAACCATTTACTACTAATAAAACGATACTTTTATACTGCCAATACTTACACTGCAACAGTGCTCTCAGTCAGAGTGTACATAGATAAAATTCTTGAGTTGGAACCTGACACATTAACAAAGTTTAATACATCTTTCACCACCCTTTGCATGTGCATTTGCAAACAGACCTAACATGAACTCAGAGACTGTCACGCAATAGTTCGCTATAGGGTACATTTCTGTAGAAGTTCACTGTTGTCACTGATTTATTAAATCAGCAAATAAATATAACAACAAGCAACTATAATAACTATAAAGATAAACATAAAGACTGAGTTCAGACCACAGCTATAACGATAAAGATGTTGAGAAATGATTTAATTTGGATCACTTTTAGAATGATTTTCCATAAAATCCATTAAAATGTAAACAAGGTTTAAAGCTACAAGACAACATTCTGGAGAAGCTCTGCTTGATATTAAGCCCTCTTTACAAAGATTATTTAAAGATAATGACTACCTTGGAAACAACAGATGGTTATTTTTGTTAGAATGTACGCAAATATGATTATAGTTATATTCATAGTGATTATGCTGGGTGTGAACAGGCCTTTAAACACTACAGTTCAAAAATTTTCTTTTCTGAGATATTATAAAAGTCTTTTATGCTCACCAGAGGAAAAAAATACACTAAAAATGGTAATATTTAGAAATTTTTGTAAAATATTTAAATAGATACTTTCTTTAGATACCTTTCTTTATACGGTATATCAGTTTAACATTGGAACTACCAACAACCAGAGTTATAGAATGGCCATAGTAGTTCTTCTGACCATTCACATAAGACTGTATTGAAGTTACATTCAAAGCTTTTATTGAGATTTTAGAACTAATCTTTTAATGTCTCCTTTATGAAGTCATTACTTTAAAATACTATCATTTTTGTAATTTAGCAGTATTATATATTGTAAAATATATAGTTGTGTAGGTACAAGACCACCACACCTCCTCCAGCCCACACCTGTAGCTCCTTTTGTCCAGCAAGCGAGAGTTTTTCACCACAGTATAAATGCTGTTTGAAAAACAAGTCTAAAGTAAAGTTTTGTTTTTGTTAGCAGAAAATTTCTAGACAACAGAAGCATGTATGTTTAAGGTACAATGAGAAAGTAGTAAACACTAAGATGCATGGAATCAACATGATCATTATAGCCATTCAATTAAAATAGAAAAAAAAAAGTTAAAAAAAGTCTCTTCTGTTTTGTAATGTTAATAAAATAATTATGTTAGAATGAAATAAACACATTTAGGAGAGTCAATTATATAAGTTTTATATAAACAAAATTACTAAATTACAACATTTAAAAACAACTAAAGATCACTAACTTGATTGTCCTAGTGTTAATGTATTTTTAATGGATAAAAATATAAAGTTTCCTAAAATCTTATTAAACTTTTAAAAATCGTATTCACTTGACACTTTATGTAGAGTAGCGTGCATTCGTAAAGTGTTGGAATATTTTTCTCTATTCCATGCGTGTTCAATTCAAACTCAGGAGAAATTGTTTAATGCTTAAAAGATTAGTAATTTATTGAATACAAATGAATAATATGATGTTCAGAGCTCTGGGCATACACCAAGATAGTCTAACCGTTATACAATGCTAACCGGGACTAACGTCAGGTACTCTGCACTGCCCGGTACCTAGAAACCCAGTTTTATACACAAAAGGAAGAGAAGGCGGGTTGTCTCTGTCAGCTTTTCGGCCCCATCTCTAGTTCCTCTTTTCTGCACAGAAGAACAAGACCAGTTAAATGCACATGCTTATGCTTAGAGACCTACATAGGCTCCAATGCTTTTTCACAGGAAATCAGAGGCAAGAGACAGATGTTATTTTTATTGTTTCTGCTGCATATTTCTTGTCCAAGATAGCTCTTGCTGCGAAATGCCTCATTAGTATGCAAAATACATCTCCTCAAAGGCCAGTTTAGGTTAGCATATAATTTCACAGAACATACAAAATATAGTATAGAATATATAAAAATATAGAGTAAAGAATGACGGTAAGGTAAATGATTTAACATCTATTTAGGCAAAGCATAAACACCATACTAATAGAGAATCAAGAATAACTCTGAGAAAATAAAATAAAAAGAAGAATTATATTTTCTACAAAAGTATCCGGAGCGCTTTACTTTTTCCATGTTTTTTTTACCATTACCATGTTTGTAAACATTGAGGATGCGCGTGCAGGGAGGTGGCAGAAAAAAAACAGTAGCACTAGCATTTACAGTGAGGGAATGACATCCGATGCGGTACAAAGTTTGTTGTTGTCTTAGAAATAAGTTATAATTGATTACATTACATATATATATATATATATATATATATATATATATATATATATATATATATATATATATATATATATATATATATATATATATATATATATATATATGCTTTCAGCATATTATAACAGCTCGTCACCGAGTGAAGCTCAGGGATTCGGCATGAGAGACAAGAGAGAAGATAAAGGCCTACAAGTGTTGGCAAGAAATAAATGTTCCATGATTATCAAATTCAACATTATGTAGTGCTAAAAACGAGGTTCTGCCTAGCCAAAGACAAGGAAAGAAGACAGAACTGTAAAAGGCCTGGGTAATCATCCACAAGCAAAACTACTACATTCTGACAGCAAACTGCACCTTTACGGCAGGGTATGTAAACATAGAAAAACAATTTCAAAAAATCTTTTTTCACATTATCATTATGGGTCATTATTCAAAAATAGAAAACTTAACTTTTGCCATACACCACACTGCTTTAATGCCAACTGCAGACGTCTTTGGCTAAAAGGGAGCTGAATAAAGTGACGACCTAATTAGAAATGCAGGACTTTGCAGTTCTCATGTTATATCAGGTAAGTTCACGCTGCTGAATCATACACATTACTCGTTTTTGATTGCAGCAATGATTTCAGCAAAAACAGTTACATATGGTCGATTAAACTGCGAACACTGAATGCTAAGAATGAAACGGGAAAGTTTAAGTAATTAGGGTAAAGTTGGTTTTATATTCTCACATTCATTCAGTGACTGACACACACCCTATATTGTTTACCACGGCACTTTGAATATTCGGTTTGAAATAACCTGCAAGTGTGACTTGAAAACAACATTAACACTGTTTATTTGACTGTGAACAATCCTGTACCTTGATAGTCTCTGGCTGCGAATATGATTTCTCTATTTAGAGTTTGCAAATAATACTATTATGAAATTATATTATTAAGGAAAAGTCCAAATGTGCAAATATAAAACCAACTTTACCTCTATGTTTAAGTTTACATACCCTGCCGTACAGGTGTAGTTCGCTGTCAGACTGCAGTTATTTTGCTTGTTGATGATTAATTACCCAGGCCTTTTACAGTTCTGTCTTCTTTCCTTGTCTTTGGCTATAGGCAGGACCTTGGTTTTTAGCACTACATAGTGTTTTTAAATAAATTTGCAATAATTAAAATAAATCCTTTTTCACATTGTCATTATGGGGTATTGTGTGTAGAATTTTGAGGAAATAAATTAATTTAATCCATTTTGGAATAAGAAAAAATGTGTAAAAAGTGAAGCGAAGTTCAATTATCAATGCCTTTATTTTCCACATAAGCACATATATAGCACATATATTTGTCAATCATTATGATCTGTCAATCATTTTTTAGGAATGTTGGACAGCCGCTGTATTATTGGTGGGGTTCTGGAGAAGCGGCTTTACCCTCTTCCTGCCACATTGATCATGGGTGCCTTTGTCAACCACAGAGCGGACAAGCTGCAAGTCGGTCTTGGGGTCAATGTTGGTTAAATACAAGGACAAAAAATTACTAGAAGAACTTCTTAAGACTTTGGGGACTTCAGAAAACCACCTTCTCTTGTCCAAAGGCACTGGTCCAGCACAGACCCTGGACAGAACAGACATTTTGTTTAAAGCTCTGTTCGCCATAATGAAAAATAATGCAGTCCTTTGCAAGCACTGATGATGGCTGAAAGTCCTAGAACACCAAGACCTCTATGGTGGTCCCATCCTTTATCAAGGGTTTTGCTATTTTTGGTCTTATGTGACCCCTAAGTAACCTGAGGTAAACTACTGAGGTATATTCATTGATTATCTTATTTATAAGAACAACGTATAAGACCAAGATCTAACTTATAAGAACAAGATGGCAACCTCTGTAACAGTTATTGTAACTCTATAACACTCCGGATACCCAACAAATGAATTTACAATGTTTATTTTGCTAACGCACTTTATTGTTCTTTTGATGAACCATTTATCTGTGCAAGTTAATCTACTGAAAAAAAAAACATTTATTTTGGCAATCTTCAATCAAAGTCTGACCACTTGTTTCCAAGGTTGAGGTTGTGGTCTTTATCTCATGATGTCAGTTTGATGGGTTCGGCCACAATTTTCTTAACTATGCCACTATAACAATTAGTTTGCTATGAGGGAATAATGTGCAAAAGGAAGCCTTGACCCCTACTCAATATTCAATTTCAGTCAGAAGTACATCAACATACTGAAAAAAAAGTCTCAGCAACTTTTGGTTCATGCAGACTTTAAAGGCTTTTCTTTGAGACTCTTTTATAATGGCAGGTAGGACAATGTTAGGCGTGTACTGAGTAAGTATACATTATGCATGAGATATTACAAGTGTGTTTTTTTTGCCACATTAACCAAATATCTCAGTCATAGACGCACTCTTATAAAGCGTAACAACCATTGGTTACTTCATCAGGAATGGAGATTTGAATCTATCCTGAATAATATTGGGATCTGCAACAAAGCTAGTGTCCTGCAGACTTCAGTTTCAAACCCTGCCCACTGCTCCAATGAGTTTAACTGAAACTCAAGCTGAAGTCTGCACTATTGTGGAAAGAGAGAGAGAGACCGATGGCAAAATTTGTTAATGAGTCAAAGTTTTCCCTGTGATTTGTTTGCTCACACAGAGGCTAGAGGACCTCAGATGAATAAGGTAAATATGTCATACAATGTGACTGACGCAAATTTCTGAACTGAGCGTACAAAACACGATTAAAAACTAAGGGTGGAGCGACAACTGAATTTAGCTGCAGTGTCTACATGGGTAATGTAAATAGTTTTAAAGTGCATTGATAGCTTCAGGCACATTCATGTCCCTGGCAACACATGATCATTGGAAATACATGCTTCAGCCTTGTGACATCAAAAACATACTTAAAATTATGTTTGACAAGAGTAAAGGTAAAAGCAATGCTATGAGGCAGTATGATGGCAATAACTATTGTTTCTTTTCACATATATGATATCTACAGGGACATTTTAATGATGAATAAATAATTATTCTGTGCAACTCATTGCACAGCACCAAATAAACAACACAAAACAATTTAACACTGTCTATGATTTGTTTTTAATATAGATTTGCCTAATCATTCCATCTCCATATGGGCGATATTTCTGTCGTTGTCATTTTGCTCTGTAGCTAACCTTGTACATGGTTTGAGCCCCAGCTCAATTTCCCCACAGTCCAAAAACAAGCGCTATAGGTAAATTGAGTGAAGCTAAATTGGCCTGCAGTGTACAGTTGAAACCTGAAGTTTACATACACTCTAAAAAAAGGAACATAACATTTTTAAAATGTCTGATGGTTAATCATACTAAACGTTTACTATTTTAGGTCCATTAGGATTACCTAAATTATTTACATTTGCTAAATGCCAGAATAATGAGGGATTTTTTTTAGATAATTTTTTATTAAGTTCTATACAGTCAAAAATTGACATACATTTTCTTGGTATTTTTTAGCTTTGCTTTTAAACTGTATAACTTGAATCAAGTGTTTTGGGTATCCTTCCACAAGCTTCTCACAATAGTTTGCAGGAATTTCGGCCTTTTGCTCCTGACAGAATTGGTGTAACTGAGTCATATTTGTAGGCTGTCTTGCACTCACAAGCTTTTCCAACTCTGCCCACAAATTTTCTATAGGATTGAGGTCAGGGCTTTGTGATGGCCACTCCAAAACATTCACTCTGTTGTCCTAAAAGCACGTTTTAACTAATTTGGCAGTATGCTTAGGGTCATAGTCTGTTTGGAAGAATAATTTGTGGCCAAGGTTGAATTTTCTGGCTGACGTCTTGAGATGTTGCTTCAGTATTTCTACATAATGTTCTTTCTTCACGATGCCATCTATGCTGTGAAGTGGACCAGTCCGTCCTGCAGCAAAACAGCCCCACAACATGATGCTGGTGGCCCCATACTTCACAGTTGAGATGGTGTTCCTAGGCTTCTAAACTTTCCCCTTTGTCCTCCAAATGTAAACAGTCATCATGGCCAAACAGTTCAATCTTAATTCCATCAGACCACAGAACATGTCTCCAATAATTATTATTTTCCCAGTGTAATTTAGCAAATTGTAATCTGGCTTTTTGTTGAATCTGGCTTGTAGAATTTTCCATGTTGTCACAGAAGGAAGCCGTGTGTTTGAGGTTTTTCTTAAATACTATTCTACAGTTGTGGCTCCAATTAACTCAAATGTTGTCAATTAGCCAATCAGAAACTTCCAAAACATTGACCTCATCGTCTGAGCTTTTTCAGAGGCAGAATAATCTTATTGTATGTAAACTTGACTGAGAAAAGTTATAACAATTTCTTTAAAATATCTCATTATTCTGCTATTAAGCATAACAGAAAAAAGTTTTATAATCCAAACTTACCTAAAAAAGAAAAAGTTTAGTCACATAAATATCTGCCTTTAAAAAAAAAAAAAAAAAAAAAAAGTTATGTGCCTTTTTATACAGTGTGTGTAAACTTCTGGTTTCAACTGTATGTGTGTGAATGAGAGTGTATGGGTGTTTCCAGTGTTGGGTTGCGGCTGGAAGGGCATCCGCTGTGTAAAACGTGCTGGATAAGTTGGCGGTTCATTCTGCTCTGGATTAATAAAGGGATTAAGCCAAAAAGAAAATGAATGATTGAACATGTTATCCTTAACTAACAAAAGATAAAACTTCTTGTAAAACAACAAAACAATCTTTTGGATTGCAGCCCCTGGATAATCACCTTAGCGTCACTTGTAGAAGATGGATATTATGGCACCATGTTTACTTTCAGACATCTTTTCAGCACACACATACTTTACAAATAAATTCATGTTCACAATGGAACATGGAGGATGATCTCCATGTTGTACCCTCCAAAATTATACTATGATTTGCTGTGCCCCAAACATTTTGCCTACCCATTAGGCGAGGTGAATGTCGAAATAAACAAATTAATAAATGACTATAAGCAATTATATTGGTGCTTTTTTTTGTTGTTGTTGCTCCTTGTGTTTATATAGGCTTATTGGTGTGTGTTTGTGTATGAAAATCACCTCAAAGGATAGTGGCTATCTTGAATCACTGGTGTTGTTATTTTGGGGTACATATGCTGCAAAAGTAACATATTTCCCAAAGTAACGTATTTCAGATTTACAAAAACATAGACCGCGTCCTCTAGTGTATTTCTCATCTGACATGTTCCACCAAATGAATAAAGGAGCAACGTATTTTATGGTTTGCAAAATTGTAAGCTGAGGCACATATTTTCAATGAGTCTGGGCTGCTAAAGTTAATGAAGTTTTTTTTTGCATTTGACTGCAGAATACTTCTTTCTGGGGCTTTCTTCTGTTCCCGACCCTAGTTTAATTCTTCAGCAAATGTTGTTGGCCAAGAAAATAAAAGACTCCAAGGTTTTTTTAATTACTTTACATTATCCATTGCTAGCACAGCTATGTAGCATAATGCACAGCTGAATCCAGACCTCCAGCAACCTTTAGCAGCCTTTGACAAAGAACGCATTGTTGGGTTTAAAAAATGAGCAAAAAAACACCCCAGTATACACTGCCCAATATACAGCAACCAATATGGACAACTGCCAAATTACAGTAGGTTACTTCTCAGACATTTGAATTAATCATGTTGAGTCAGTGAAAACAAATGCCAATGTTGAACACTAGACTGACAGCAGTGACACTGATCTGACAAAGTGTCTGCTGTCATTGGTCAGCATCTGTCTGTCAGTGCAGTACAAATTAGACTAAACATGTTGGTTTAGATTATATAAGGAAAAGCGATGTATGAGGAAAATAAGTGAAAAGTAAAAATTAATCTGTGCAAACGGCCACTTACTGGGTCATGATTAGCGATAACTACACTGCAAACTACACTAACAAATATAACACAAATAAATAAAACAAATCACAATATGCAAATATTACAAGGACAGATTTACTATTAATTTGATATTTATTTCTAATGATGAAATTTCAAATGAGATTTAAATAATTTAAAACTTTGTTAAAACTTCGAGGTTAATAAAACGTCACTTAAGAAGAGGATTACAGTTTTAGAATGTTTGGGACTGAATGTCATTTTCAAAAGGACTGCTGTTCCTTTATAGTTTAAACAAATTATTTTGTCATATATTGTTAATATAATATGATGACATTGTTTTATTCAGCTATTTGAATGTCTTATAAGCGCAAGGACAACTGAGCTTTCATCACTGGGAAGACATTTAAAGAGTTAGTTCACCCAAAAATAAAGTAGTTGTCATTAAGCCCACAGCCTAAAGTTGTTACAAAGCCATGAGATATATACCATGGTGCGTTCAATTTGAAACAAAGCACATTAATTGAGCGGACATTGTTCTCGTGACTGTGTGCCCTATACTGACATAGAGATGAAGATCCCTTGAAATAAGTAATGATTGTCTTGTTTACACATGGTTTGTTTTGAGGATGTTTTGTGATTTTGCTCTTGTCACCATTGCTGTCAGTGGAGGATGAAAGAGCTCCTGGATTTCATCTAAATATCTTAATTTGTTCAGAAGATGAACAGTCTCAAGGGAAAACTAAATTACTAATATAGCTTTCATTTTAGGGTGAACTAACATTTTTAATCAACCTTCATTTATTCACCTTCATTCATTCATTCATTCATTCATTCATTCATTCATTCATTCATTCATTCATTCATCCATCCATCCATCCATTCATCCTTTGGCTTAGTCCCTGATTTACTGTGGTGGAAAGAGTACTGAAAAAACATTCTCAAGTAAAAGTACCATTACTTGCCCAAAAATGTAATGCAAATAGAGTAAAAGTATCTGTTGTAAATATTACTCAAAGTATGAGTAACAAGTAGACCTTGCAAAAGTACTCAAGAGTAGTGAGTATTGAGAACTACACTGTGAAAAGTTGATTCGTTTACATGCAGTTTGTGCAGGGATGTGTAAACGTAACAATCGGTAGTGCATAGGTGATCTTCCCTCCTTCCTTCCATAGTTTGTTTGTTCTGCCCTTCCTTCTTTCATTCATTTATTTATTTGTTTGTTTGTTCGTTCCTTCATACATTTGGTCCTTCCTTCATTAGTTCGGTCCTTCCTTTCTTCCTTCTGTCCTTCCTTTGTTCCCTAGTTTGTTCAGTCCTTCCTTGAATCCATCCTTCATTCATCTGGTCCATCGTTCTTTTATTAGTTTGGTCTTTCCTTCATTCATTAGTTCGGTCCTTCCTTTCTTCCTTCGTTCTTTAGTTTGTTCAGTCCTTCTTTGAATCCTTCCTTCAATAATTTGCACCTTCCGTACTTCGTTAGTTTGGTCCTTTTTTCTTCCTTAGGTCCTTTCTTCCTTCCTTTGTTCCTTAGTTTGTTCAGTCCTTCCTTGAATCCTTCATTCATTAGTTCGGTCCTTCCTTTTTCCTTCGGTCCTTCCTTCCTTCCTTTGTTGCCTAGCTTGTTCAGTCTTTCCTTGAATTCTTCCTTCTTTTATTTGGTTCTTTCTTCATTAGTTCGGTCCTTCCTTCATTCTGTCCTTCCTTTCTTCCTGCCTTCCTGTTTGTTCAGTCCTTCCTTGAATCCTTCCTTCATTCATCTAGTCCATCCTTCTTTTATTAGTTCGGTCCTTCCTTCCTTCATTAGTTTGGTCCTTCCTTCGTGCAATTCTTCCTTTTTTCCTTCCTTAGTTTGTTCAGTCCTTTCTTGAATCCTTCCTCCATTAATTTGTTTCTTCCTTCCTTCATTAGTTCAGTCCTTTCTTTTATTCAGTCCTTCCTTTCTTCTTTCCTTCCTTAGTTTGTTCAGTCCTTTCTTGAATCCTTCCTTCATTCATTTGTTCCTTCCTTCTTTCATTAGTTCAGTCCTTCCTTTTTTTCGGTCCTTCCTTCCTTCATTCCTTAGTTTGTTCAGTCCTTCCTTGAATCTTTCATTTATTTCGTCTCTCTTTCCTTCATTAGTTTAGTCCTTCCTTCTTACCTTCGGTTCTTCCTTCCATTCCTTGTTCAGTCCTTCCTTCATTCGGCCCATCCTTGTATTCTTTATTCGTTCCATTAAGTGATTAAGGCTGTTTGGTGATTTCAGACATTATACAGTCGACATCCTACATTTTCTCATCAGTGACATGCAGTCCATAAACAGTTCCTGGGTCATTGCGTGTAAAGATTTTGGACATCTTCTTGGACATTTTTAATGCTTCCAAAAGGTTTGCTGCATTTTTAAAGCGCTCAACTTGAGGTTGTTTAATATGATATGATTTACTGATTTACTTTCTATGTGCGATTTGATTGGACAGCAATTGCAGGACTGATTTTTCTACTTTAGCCAATCACCATAGACAAGAAAGAAATAAGTAGTGACTGCAGGTTGAAGGAAAATAGTAAAGTAAAAGTACCAGTACGGCACTAAATGTGTACTCAAGGGAAAGTATAAGTACACATTTTTAAAACTATTTAGCAAATTTTTAATAAAAAAAAAAAAGTTAGTTTACACAGCTTACCACAGTGGACTAGACCAGCAATATTCTGGCAGATGCCCTTCCGGCTGCAACCAAGTACTGGGAAACATCTTCTATCAATATTTATTTCAAAAATAATTTATGACTAAACTGTCCATTTGTCACAAGGCTTCTGTTATTAATGTTCATGACAGCATAATTGCATTTCGGTATGTATGAACTTATCAGGTATACCGTGTTTGCAGCAGGTGAATTTAGGGTGGCGATTGATGAGGGCAACAAGTGAGATTCCATTCTGAAGACTGGAACAACCTGTTTCCATGTTTTACGTAAAGGGGGGAGGGGCTTAAGTCCCAAATACTGCTTTAGATCTGTAAAGCTGCCTGGACTTGTTTGATGTATTGTCAGTGTAAACTTGAGGATAGTTCTTCTGCCATTGTCACTACTGTTTATCATTTAGACAAAGAAACGCTTATTTCTTAGTCATACAAGTGAGTCGACTTTGTCTTCAATCACTTGTTAAAACCCTCACTATAGCTGCAAGTATTTAAGATGGGTCTGCTGTCTTCAGGACTCGTGGTTTTGTAGAAACAAGGATGAATTCGTTGTGGTGAGTGACTTTTATTGAGCTTTATTAGTAAATTGGGGTTTTTTCAGATTGTTTTTCTGCCTCTTCGAGTGTAAAATTGATAGCAACACACTATTCATTCTATTTTGCATATTTCTATTTACAGCATGTTGTGTTGTTATGTACTGCATAATGTTTTTTTGCAGGGGGAGATTGATGATTGCCATGATCTGATGCCACAATGACTGGTTTTCTGACCTGCATGTTTACATTGCTGCTGATATGTCTGATACCATGTAAAGGTACTTTTTGCATATGGAAAATGGTGACCTCCATTCCTAATGTCATCATAATATAATTACATACTTTTTGTTGCACTCTTACACCTGGATTTTGTCATTACACTTAAAAAAAAAAGGATATTGGCTGTTTGTTCAAACTACTTATCTAAAATAATCTGAAAGACCACTATTCTTTTTTTTTTTTTTTTTTTGGAGGGACAACTTCATTGTTTTATGTTCAATCCCCTCAAAATTTTAAAAAGTAATAAGTTAACTTAATTCCTTCATGTTGTCCCAACTCAAATTGATTTTCATGGTACCCAGTATTTTTACAGGGCTGATTAAGTTAACAAATTTAAGCTGATGGAACATAAAATAATTAAGTTCTCCCAAACAAATCTCAAGAATTGTGCCATTTCAACTTATTTTAGAGAAATATCTTGAGCATGAAACAAAAAAAAGTGGATTGAACATAAAACAATTAAGTTGTCCCAAACATCTAAACAATTGTGTTGTTTCAGTTCATTTTAGATAGGTAGTTTGAGCAAAAAGCAAAAAGCAAAAAGCAAAAACATGAGTGTGGGTCACTGTCCACATCATATTAAATGTGCAAAAATGACTTTATATACTGTACACAGAAGTCAAATTAAAGGCAAGTAATGTGCCTCATGTTTCAGATATCCTTAATGGATTCAAAATGTTAAAAAAAGGTTTGATTATGGATTATCGATTGATCTTTATTGTTGGGTATAGAAAACTTTGCCCACTGAAATTTTTTAGGGTCATTTTCTTTTTACATTCATAAGGATTGTATATAATTAGCATATCTGTGTCTTTTACATCAACTCAAATGTTTAAATGATAATACTTTTAACTGTTAGCAAAAATAACAAACTGTTTAAAATTATTTCCTAAGTGCAGTTTAAACATAAAAAATGTCAAAATAATAATTATTGTCAACCAATTAGGTACTGATTATTATAATGATCAAAAGTTATGCAAAACAAACAATTAAAACTGACAATTAAAACAATTAAAAGTTAAATCTTAGCTGAAGAAGATTAAACAACTCCAAAAACTCTGTTTAAAAAACAGTTTTATTTTTTTTTAAAAAAGACATCATCATTCAGCATAATGTATATTTATGTTTAAATTAAACAATGTATTAAACGATATAAAATATTTAGAAGAATAAATGATAACGCTTAATTTAATTATTTTTAATCAATAACAAACATGAAGTTTGATGAAGGCTAGTGTATAAAAACGTATTAAAAACTAATAAAAATGTCAAAGAGAATTAATTAATCTTTCAGGGTAGCATTGTGACATCTAAAAAGCCATGTCATTAAATATTCTAAATATGCATGACAAGATTTTCTGGTATACAACTTGTTACAATGAGTCACATTTCAAATGGTGTATTGGTGAAATGGTGAATGGTGAAAATCATGGTCAAAATATATGATCGTCACCATTTTTTAAATAAAAACTCAATATAAAGCTGTATTAAGCTTTTCTAGTTTTGATGCTTGAAACTTTTTTGATGCTTTTTTGTCTTAGACTAATTGGGTTGAATTGAATTGAACTGAATTGAATTGAATTTTTAATTAAATGCAACAATGCCTTTTTTCTTCACTTACAGCAACGCTTTCTCCTCCAGAGGTCCTGACTGTAGGATTATTGGATTTTAAGGCTACAGCTGAATGGCTTCCAGGACAAGGAAATCCTCCTGGAACCAGATATACATTGGAGTTCATACATGCACAAAACATGTAACCAGACTTTAAAACACTTTTTTAAGTAATATTTCACGCTGCACCGACCATCCAGACCAATGTCAGACTACAGTTTGTCACTTGTCAGGCGGTCCATGAGTTGACAAATTTAGATTGAACATTAAGCAACAAACAGAGCCCTGACCTTAAACACTGATCCAGCAAGATCAGTTGTGTTGATGCAGCGTGAATTGGTGTTAACTATTTTTTACTTAAAGAGTTAGATCAATCAAGATTTAAACTTTGTCATTAATTACTCACAGTTATATTGTTTCAATCCCTGACACCTTCCTTCATCTTTATGTAACGGAGGCCAGCTAGCAAAGTGCTATGCAGGTAAACCTCACTCCTCTTTTCTCTGAAGGTGCTCTAGTGACAGACGCTAGTGGCCATGGTCTTGTTAGAGCAACCAAATCTCACACAAAGAATCGATGGTTCGACCCCAGCTCAGCAGGTTGGGTGCAGTAAGAGCGGTGGGTTACATTCAGAAGACAGATTAAGATATTTTAGATGAAATTCAAAAGCTCTCTCATCCATCATAGACAGTAATGGTCTCAAAGTCCAGAAAATATTGCCAAAACATTTAGCTTCATGTTTTCATCCAAAGATGCAAATTAAACTTATGAGCCAAACTGAAATATTGCATAAAATGCATTGGCAAATGAAGCACCGTTTCCATTTAATGAGTCAAAAAGAACAAAATCATCCCTTCCTGATGAACTAAAATTAAAAATTAAAATTAAATTAAAAAAAAAAAATTAAAAATTTAAATTAAAAAATTAAATAAAAAAAAATAATTAAAAAAAATTGAATTTGGGCAAGCAGTGGCGCAGTAGGTAGTGCTGTCGTCTCACATCAAGAAGATCACTGGTTTGAGCCTCGACTGGCGTTTTTGTGTGGAGTTTGCATGTTCTCCCTGTGTTCGCATGGGTTTCCTCCGGGTTCTCCGGTTTCCCCTACAGTTCAAAGACATGCAGTACATGTGAATTGGGTAAGCTAAAATTGTCTGTATTGTATGAGTATGAATGAGTGTGTATGGGTGTTTCCCAAAGTAGGGTTGCAGCTGGAAGGGCATCCGCTGCATAAAACATATGATGGATAAGTTGGCGGTTTATTCCGCTGTGGCGACCCCTTATTAATAAAGGGACGAAGTCGAAAAGAAAATGAATGAATGAATGAAATTGAATTTGCGCCAGTAGAAGCCACTCTGGGATTTTTTTATATAACAAATAACTTGCTGACAAAACATAATGAACGTGTGGTGGCTTTTTCCATTATATACAATTTCTTATCAGATAAAACGTTTATCCTGCTTAGTTGTGTACATATTTTTTGTATGCATATTTTCAGTGTATGCTAATCTTGGCATTTTAGTGAAGCATTTTTTTTGTATTTCTAATCATTTTTTTCTGATAAAACCATAGCTAGGGATTCAACTGTAATTAAACAAAGCTCCAAGGACAATTTTGTGCACCGATAAATGTCAATTTAAAACTATGTTGTTCACCTACACTCCCTTTATTATGTAGACCTGTCTGATTGTTACCTCAAGTTTCTAATCAGCCAATTACTTGGCAGCAACACAATGTATTTAGGCATGTAGACATGGTCAAGGCGATCAGCTGCAGTTTAAACCAAGCATCAGAATGGGAAAGAAAGGTGATTTAAGTGATTTTGAACGTGGCATGATTGTTAGTGCCAGACGGGCTGGTCTGAGTATTTCAGAAATTGCTGATCTACTGGGATTTTCATGCACAACCATTTCTAGGGTTTACAGAGAATGGTCTAAAAAAGAGAAAATATCCAGTGAGCGGCAGTTCTGTGGGCGCAAATGCCTTGATGATGTCAGTGGTCAGAGGAGAATGGCCAGACTGGTTCAAGCTCATAGAAGGGCAAAGAGCATCTCTGAATGCACAGCATGTCCAACCTTGAGGCGGATGGGCTACAGCAGCAGAAGACCACACCGGGTGCCACTCCTGTCAGCTAAGAACAGTAAACTGAGGCTACAATTTGCACATGTTCACCAAAATTGGACAATAGAAGATTGGAAAAACGTTGCCTGGTCTGATGAATCTCAATTTCTGCTGCCACATTCGGATGGCAGGGTCAGAATTTGGTGTCAACAACATGAAAGCATAGATCTACCTTGCATCAACGGTTCAGGCTGGTGGTGGTGGTGTAATGGTGTGGGGGATATTTTGCTGGCACACTTTGGGCTCATTAGTACCAATTGAGCATTTTGTCAATGCCACAGCTTACTTTAGTATTGTTGCTGACCATGTCCATCCCTTTATGACCACAGTGTACCCATCATCTGATGGCTATTTCCAGTAGGATAACGTGTCATGTCATAAAGCGTGAATCATCTCAGACTGGTTTCTTGAACATGACAATGAGTTTACTGTACTCAAATGGCCTCCACAGTCACCAGATCTCAATCCAATAGAGCACCTTTGGGATGTGGTGGAACAGGAGATTTGCATCATGGATGTGCTGCCGATACATCTGCAGCAACTACGTGATGCTATCATGTCAATGTGGACCACAATCTCTGAGGAATATTTTCAGTACCTTGTTGAATCTATGAGAAGGAGGATTAAGGCAGTTCTGAATGCAATAGGTGGTCCAATTCGGTACTAGTAGGGTGTACCTAATAAAGTGTCCAATAAGTGTGTGCCATGTTAGCTGAAGGTGCGAGTTTGTTAACAATTAGTAACAATTACTACATCTCTCATATAATCAAAGTTGAACCACTGAAGTCACATGAAATTTTTTTGGTTCCTTTTCTGGACTGAACATCTCAAGAACATTGCTGTCTATGGAGGGTCAGAGAGCTCTAAAATATCTTAAATTGAAGGTGAACCAAGGTCTTAGGTGTTTGGTAAGATAAGAAATTAATGATAGAATAATAGGTTATCTAATCTGCTATTGTGAAATAGACTTATAAAAATGCTTTGGTGCACTCATAAAGGCATTTACAATTTTTTTTGTGTAGGTCTGGAGGAAAGTGGATTGGGTCTCCAAAATGCACTGACATAGACTTGCTGAAATGTGAACTGAACTTTGACAAGCCACCTTTTGACCTCCATTGGAATTATTTTTTGAGAGTCAAGGCAACATTTAAAGGGACAAGCTCAAACTGGACAACTACAACAAGCTCCTTCCAGCCATATGGAGACAGTAAGTTCAGATATGTATATTATAGGAAACTATTAGAATTTGGGCCAGATTCACAAAACAGGACACTCTTTACAATAAAGCTTTAGAAGAGGTCTTTTTTTTTGCAATGACTTTTGAAAAAGAACTGAAGAGTTCAGACGCAAAAGCCTCTAAATGCCATCTGAAATGTTCTTCTAAAATGAGGATTTTTCTGAGCCTTCTGTGAGTAGTTACAGTCCTTTCACCTTTATAGAGATTAATAGGTTGTTATTTATTGCCTTAATAGTTAAATAACTGAAAACTTCAACTTTTTTTGTCGTTTTTTGCTTTGGTGAGCTGTTTCAAACTGCCAAAAACTCTAAACAGACTTAGTTTAGGCCATGAATGGTTTATGAAGTTTATTCATAAACTAATTTCGATAGGATCACATGCTTATGATTTATCACGGCCAGTCTCGTATTTGCTTATCACTATCTTCCAATCATATGAGCCCTAAGCTACTATAAATAACCACAGTTTTCAGTCCATTTTTATCTTCGCTTCCGCCCGTATTCTCCACCTTTACCTCTGATCGGGCGGCACGGCGGCCCAGTGGTTAGTACTGTGAGCCCCACAGCAAGAACACTGCCGGCCCTGGTCCCACCAGGGTGGTGGCCGTTTTTGTGAGGAGTTTGTATGTTCTCCCCATGTCCGCGTGGGTTTTCCCCGGTTTCCTCCCACCATCCAACGACATACAACATACATAACAATCAAGCATTTTTCTAACCCCTTTTTGTTCCCTTAGCTATCGCAGCCGGGGAGTTCTGAGATCCACCGAGCTCAGGCTCCCCTCTCGCTCTGCCAACGGGAGGAAGCCCCGGGCTCGAGGATCCTTTGAGCTCGAGGCTCTCTCCCGGGACAGCATGCCAAACAAGCTTTTTATAGATCATCAGCTAAGTGTGAACTCTTGAAAGAAGCTTTTGTGGATTAAAATAATTTCATGGATGTTAAAGTTTCTTTCTAGAACCATCCAAGCCAAAAATGTTTAGGAATGCGATTAGCATAGTGGAGTCCAATAATAGTTCAGCACTGACAATGTACACATAGAAGAACACAGACAAAGCAAGATTATTTCCATAATAGCCAATCTACAGTCATTTCACTTTTAAAGAGATTAACCGGTTTTATTCATTGCCTTTATAGTGAAATAAAATTAACATATAGAGGCTGAGAAAATACGGCACTTTTTAAATCTGAACTCTTTAAGTATTTTTGGTTGCTATTTGCTTTGGTGAGTTGTTTCGCACTGGCAAAAACTCAAAACGAACTTAATTTAGGCCTGATTTTATTCAAAATGACGTCATTTCAAGAGTCCCAGAGCCATAAATTATGTCAGAACTTTATTTTTGTTGGGTGAACTATCCCTTTAACAGTTCTTTAAATAACTTTTTAAAATCAATCTTTTGTGGAATAAAATAATTCCATGGATGTTAAAGTTTCTTTCTGGAACCATCAATGCCAAAAACATTTTTGGCATTGCAATTAAGCATGAAAGTGGAGTCCTATAAAAGTTCAGCACTTCATCCAATGACAATATACACATAAACCAACACAGACACGGCAAGATCATTTCCATAATAGCCAATTTACAAATATTTCACTTTTCATGTCTTAACTTAATCCTGACAGATGTTATGTAATGTGTATTTATATAGCGCATTTATGGTGTATGGCCATACACCCAAAGCACTTCTTAATCATGAGTTGAGGTGATGCAACATCCACCTGGATGATGCAATGGCAGCCACAGGACAACAGCGCCAGTGTGCTCACCACACACCAGCTATAGGTGAATTGGAAAGACAGTGATAGAGCCAACTTGGTGGATGGGAATGAAGGCCGATGTTGAAAATTTTGCCAGGACACCAGGGTTACACCCTTACTCTTTATGAAAAGTGCCATGGGATTTTTAATAACCACAGAAAGTCAGAACCTTGGTTTAACGTCTCATCCGAAAGACAGCTCTCACAGAAACTATGATGTCCCCTTCACTATACTGGGGCATTAGGACTCACACAGTCCGCAGGTTGAGCAGCATCCAACAGCAACCTAATTTTCTCATGTGGTTTCCCATACAGGTACTAACCAGGTTCAGCCCTGTTTAGCTTAGTAACCGGTCTTGGGCTGCAGGGTGACATGGCTATCACCAAGATGACAAAAGAGGGATTTATGCAGTGGCTGAAGAAGCTCGAATGTGCTGCAAGTCAGAAAAACAGAAACAAATATACAATAAAAATATCGGGATTAATTTGACAACACATGTAAATACAGAGACGCACTACAAGTTAGGAAAGCACATTCATATAGAAAAACACCATCTCCCAACATTTCCATTGCGATGTTTTTAGTGTGTTTCTGTAGTGGTGAGAATTTGCGTGTGTGTGTGTGTTGTGAAATTGATGAAAATGTTTTCACAAGTTGTTAGCATTTTTCTATATACATGTGTTTTCTTAATTTGCAGCACGTGTGAGCTCTCTCAGCCACCGTAGGTTTGCACTTGTGCCGGCTGTTGCAAATGTGGCACACCACTGTGTTTTTGTTCTTAAGTTTTAAAATAATTGTGTCTGGATTTTAATGCAGCTCGTCTGAGTCCTCCAGATGTAAAGATCTCAACAGACCAAATGTCCATTCAAATCAATTTTAATCACTGGCTGGAATCAAATACAAGGACGAAACCACTGGACTACCTGCTTTCTCTTTTCGAGAACAGTCCTGCAGGGGAAACAAAGGTAACAACCTATTCAGGGGCGTAGCAACCAGGGGGGACGGGGGGGATATGTCCCCCACACTTTTAGAGACAGACCATTTAGAAACAGGCAATTAAGAATGTAAACCTTTGGATTTCATACAGCTGACCCCCCCACCCCTAAACCTACTCAATTTTGTAATGTAGCACCATTGTTATTACAGCCAATTAAAAAAAAATCACACTTTAGAAGGGATTGCTTTGACAATTAAATGTTATTTTCTTTATTTAGTTTGTAGCTGTGATATCAACCTCAAAATCCCCGTATGTTTTCCATGATGTGCCATCCGGGAAGAACTATTGCATCAGTGTTTCCGCCAGTCATCATCAGGCCTCAAAGAACAACAACTTCAACACCACCAAATGTATCTTTCTGTTAGGTATAATAGATATATTTAATTCATTAATGCATTAAGTAAGTCCAAAGGAATATTGGAAATAATTTAAGCTTACAGAAGAATTTAAGTGATTTGGGCATTTGTTTTGAACTTTATAATTATCAAAGAATCCTCTAAAAAGTGTACTTTCCTCAAACATATTAAATAATGTTGATGATAATAGTAATAAATGTTTCCCAAGCAGCAAATACTTGAGTACTGACGCTGAAAATCCAGCAATTTAAATTATTTATATATATATTTAAGTTGAAAACTGTTCTTTTAAATTGAAATATTTCACAATATTATAGTTTTAGCTAAATTTTGATCTACTAAATACAGTCTTGTAGGTCAATAAATTTGACTTCAATCCTGCTAAACTTGTAGTATGTGTATGTGAACTCATCTATATGCTTGTTTTTCTTTTTAGATTCTACTAGAGGCGTTGTGCTAATAGTTGGCATTGTGGCTGTGCTGGTGATTATGTTTTTAGCTGGGATTTTATTGTTTTTTGTTTGTTTTAACCACATCAAGCCCAACATCAAGAAACTACGCGTTCCATCAGCCTTGGTATGTACTTCAATTCTGGTTAAGCAAAAGTTGAATATAAATGCAGTTTGAAAAGTTAAAAAACAACTTCATAGAACAAAAAGGGTTTAATACTTTCATACTAACACCATCTCACTGCAATTCAGAACTTTTTGATTTAGTGGCTAATTCGAATGGGATCTTACTTGTACAATTTAGTACGGTTTGCTTATCCGCCAATGAAGGTTGGGTTTAGGGGTGAGGTTTGGTGCCATGGCTCCTTTTAAATATCCTACATCTTCACATGACTAAACTCATACGAATTAGCCACTAAACTGACAAAACATAAAATAGTCACATTTCCTTGTGAGATCAGGCTGTTTTGTTTTTGTTTTTGTTTTTGTTTTCACATACATTTATTATCTATATGTACTGTAAACCCCAATTTGGACAGGGGCAGTTCACCCCCCAAAAAACTATTTTCTCACTCTAAAGTGGTTCTAAATGTCCATGAATTTCTTCTGTTAAACAGAAAACAAGATATTTAGAAAAATATTGGGGGAAAAAAACATTGACATCCAGGGACAAACATTCTATGGAAGTCAATGATTAAATTTCTCAAGGGGTGTCCAGATTCGGTCACGTGATCAGAAATCGGCCCGATCATGCAGTTTCAGACTCGAAATCGTACGTTACCTCCTGATCAGGACTCGAATATATATATTATTCGAGTATACAATTAAACCCAAAGCATTAAAAAGGAACACAAAAACATAATGTTGTAGACCCATTACAACACTTGTGTTTCACTTTAGGGTGAAAGATTTTCCTACAGATTTTTCAACATGTTCAAATTATTCATGCAGATTTGCAGTGTAGAAATACTGAACAATAATAGCAAATATATTAATTATTGAGAACATTTACATGGACACCAATAATCCAATTTTATGCGATTAAGACAATACTCTGATTAGGAGTCTACCATGTAAAAATACAGTCATGTAGGACTTTTTGCTGTTTTGTGACAGGATTTCATACACACACGGCTGTTTTACACTATTCTCTGCACCTAATAAGTCAGTAAAGGACCACAGACACACGTACACATCGCGAAATGTGTTTTTTTTTTCCCCTATACATGCGATATCAAATTCCATTAAAATAAGACTCTACCAGCATTTCATAATCACATCCAATATTTTGTTTGTCACGGGGGCATGCATGAAATGTTCCTAAATGACAGTGAAAGTGCCAAACTGCAGTACAAAGTCGACAAATCAAAAATGAAAATTACATGAAACTCCGGAGGAAATGTGTATAGCGTGGTGACCCAGTGACATTAATCGAGTTATATGCTATAACATGTAAAACGGAATCATGAAAGGTACATTCCTCATGTAAACACCTTGATCATATTATTGTCTTATTCAGATTAAAGCAAATAATTTGAATACTAATGTCCATGTAAACGTAGTCATTGTTAGGTAACACAATAGGATCTTATTGTGAAATGTTACCAAACAGATCAATGCAATTCAGTGTAGAGGTTACTTAAAATTTATAATGACACAATGCTTCTTCATCCTTTGCAGCTCAATGTTTCGAAACCTTGTAGGGTCCTACCGCTAATCCCTGAGGCATTCCAAACGATTTACCAAACACTGACCTGGCCAAAAACAAATATGAACCCAGAGGAGCGAGAGTTGGCATCAGACGACGACTCTAATAATGAATACCTTGAGAGGGGAAATTTTGCAGTTAACTCCTATTCCGTCACCAATATTAACCTGCCAGAGGAAGCAAAGACATCAAATAAGTACACACTTGCTACTAATATGGAACAGAGCGATGGAAGTGGATTATCGGAAATGGATAATGACAGTATGCATTCAGGTACCTCAGAATCTTGTCGTTCAAGATCATCTGAAAAGCTACAAATGAGTATTATTGATACGCATGAGGAATACAGGCTGGAAACCGTTTTTTTGGAGGAAACTCTATCCTGTGCTTCTATCATTAATAATGAAAGAGAACTGTCAGAGGAGGAGAAAGTGAACGAGGAGGATATGGACCATGAGGACTACGATTCTGCATCAGAAGATGACTTTAAAGATGAATACATTCAGAGGGAAAATTTTACAATTGACCCATATTTTATTGCCAGTCTTAACCCTTTAGATGAGGCTGAGATATCAAATCCCTACACAATTGCTGCTGATTTGGAGCAGAGCGATGGAAGTGGATTATCTGAAATAAATGTTGACGATATGCATTCAGAATCTTGTACTTCAAAACATTCAAGTTCATCAGAAAAGCTACGAACAAGTATTATGGATACGCTTGAGAAATATGAGATGGAAATCTGTTTTCCAGAGGAAACTCCTTCTTGTTCTTCTAGGGATAATTATGAAAGAGACCTGCTTGATGAGCAGAAAGAGAATGAGGAGGAAATGAATGTATTGTTGCCTGAAAATGTCTTAGAAGGTGGCTATGAGCCAAGACATAATAACAAATATGAAGTATAAGGTAAGGATTTAAATAAAGGACAAACTTCCAAATCACTAAGGCCTTTAAAGAGAATCTACATATCCCAAGCCTTCTTTGAAAGGGGGAATCTGAAACCAAATCCAAGCAAAAAAGTATCCAATTTTCTTCGGAGCAACCAAAGTACACATAAAAAGGAGAATAAGACTTGAGCAGACACTGATGTAGAAACAAAACACAGGGTTATTTATACCTAGAGAGAACTGTTCATTAACATCACCATTGGTCTCAGGGGTAGCCATGATAAAAATGTGAACTTCAAGAACTTTCAGAACTTTTGGGCCATCCAGGAATCAAACAAAAACAGAAGGAACTCTGAACCTAAGCATTGCTTGTTGATGGCCACTTTGTCACTGAGTGCCCAGCTTTGAGTTGAGGTACTATACTCTTCAAAATAAAAGGTCTTCATTGGAATATATGGGTTTACGGAGAAGCTGAAACAACGTTCTTTTGTGTTTCTTTGTCAAACCAAAGTAGTTTTTTCATGGCGTTTTGTAGCCTTTGTGTTTTTCATGGCATGTGCATTATACATATGCCTACTTACTGTAGCACTGTGACTGCACTTTCTTTACAATGTCACTGTGATGCCGCAGCTTGTCAACTGACTGACCATCTGGTCAATAAATGGCCGTTCAGACTTTGATAATGGACTCCAGGTGCTACATGAAGCAATTTATAATGCAGTGCGTCATTTAAGATATCTTTGTTGAACATCCTATTTAATGGGCAGCACGGTAGCTCAATGGGTAGCATGATCATCTCACAGCAAGGAAGATGCTGGTTCAAGCTCCAGCTGGGCCAGTTGGCATTTCTGTATGGAGCTTGCATGTTCTCCATGTGTTCGCATGGGTTTCCTCCAGGTGCTCTGGTTTCCCCCACAGTCCAAAGGCATGCGCTGCAGGTGAATTGAATAAAACTAAATTGGCCGTAGTGGATATGAGAGTGTATGGATATTTTCCAGTAGAGGGTTGCAGCTTAAAGGGCATCTGCTGTGTAAAACATGCTGGGTAAGTTGGTGGTTCATTCCGCTGTGGCAATCTCTGATTAATTAAGGGACCAAGTCAAAAGGAAAATCAATGAATGTCATACTAAATGTACATCTGTTGTGTAAATACATTTACATGAAGTGGGGTAAATTCTGAGGTTGCTAGAGTAAAACAAATGTTCATTCATTCATTCATTTCCTTGTCGCCTTAGTGCCTTTATTAATCCGGGGTCGCCACAGCGGAATGAACTGCCAACTTATCCAGCAAGTTTTTACGCAGCGGATGCCCTTCCAGCCGCAACCCATCTCTGGAAAACATCCACACACACATTCAGACACCTAATTCACCTGTACCGCATGTCTTTGGACTGTGGGGGAAACCGGAGCACCCAGAGGAAACCCACACGAATGCAGGGAGAAAATGCAAACTCCACACAGAAACGCCAACTGAGCCGAGGCTCGAACCAGCGACTCAGTGACCTTCTTACTGTGAGGCGACAGCACTACCTACTGCACCACTGCTTCGCCTAAAACAAATGTTAATTAGTCTTT
The DNA here is from genome assembly GCF_052040795.2 of Danio rerio. Classification (NCBI taxonomy): domain Eukaryota; kingdom Metazoa; phylum Chordata; class Actinopteri; order Cypriniformes; family Danionidae; genus Danio; species Danio rerio. The sequence continues at coordinate 64,009,426 of NC_141025.1, read as the reverse complement.
TTTTATTGTTGTTTAATGGACAGTTGCACTTAAACTTCATTTGAAATATTTTCTCAGATTTTTTGAACAGTTTTAAGCTGTAAAAGATCTGATGGTAAATGGTGGTTACACCAAAAAAATAAATTTTATTTTAGTAATTGAAATTATCAACAGGAATGCACGGTGGCGCAGTATCACATTCGCCTCACAGCAAGAAGGTCGCTGATTCGAGCCCCAGCTGGGTCAGTTGGCATTTCTGTATGGACTTTGCATGTTCTCCCCTTGTTTGCATGAGTTTCCTCCAGGTGCTCCAGTTTTCCCCACAAGTCCAAAGACATGTGCTTTAGGTGAATTGGGTAAGCTAAATTGTCTGTAATGTATGTGTATGAATGAGTGTGTATGGGTGTTTCCCAGTGATTGGTTTCAGCTGAAAGGGCATCCGCTGCATAAAACAAGTTGGGGGTTCATTCCGCTGTGGCGATCCCTGATTAATAAAGGGACTAAGCTGAGAAGAAAATGAATGAAATTATCAACAGGAAAATACTATTTGGAAAAAGTATCCTTACAAGCGCTTAAAAACTGTTTTCCGTTCTCATCCTGGAATTGTAAACTGTGTGAATCATTACAACATTTGTTAAAGGAATTTGTTAAAATGGATATAGGAAACAGATAACACAATTGATACGAGCAATCATATGACGACAATTATTCACTAAAGTTTTATTATGTCAGGTTCACTTTCATGTTGTCTCCCTCCATATGAATGTGCTTTTGCGTTTTTTGTGAATGTTTCATAAGGTGCTACATTATATAATCAAATCTGTAATATTATTATCATATTGGGGTACACTTCCGTCTTTGTATATGACAGCTATTGAAGGCTTGAGAGTGGGAAAGCTATGTTTAAATAAAGAGTACTGACTGTAATGCTTAATATTGCTGTATTGGATGGTTAGGCCCTTTTTTATTATGGTTAAAAAAGATGAACCCCTCCAGTAAAAGACTGAGAAATACAATAATAAATGCTATCAGTTTATTTTTGTGTGTTCTTTTTTTAAAGTTACAAATAAATATTGAAAAATATAAATATGCAATAATGTGGCTATAAAGTACATACATTTGATTTCCTTCTATTTACAAATCAGAGTGATTTTAAAGATTACATGCCAACTGCCATTAAAGAAACCTCGCTTTTTGTCAGTCGCCCCCAAACAGAGAAGAGAAAAACCCTTTCCTTCCTTCTTCCCCACGGAGACGCAGTGACTTGGTGGTGCGAGTGCCTCTTTGAAAGCCTGTCCGTTCCTTGTTGTTTTCCTTTTCCTTCTCTTGCTGTTGGAGTTGTACCTGTTGACAGATCACCAAACGCATGTCCTCCTAGAACAGAACATTTTGGTCAATAAAAAAAAAAAAACAAGAGCTTTTCTTTATGCAGTAAATCATACATATTTATAAATTAATAAAACATGCATTGCATACTATAGATCAAGAGTGTCAAACTCAGGTCCTGGAGGGCCGCAGCCCTGCACAGTTTAGTTCCAAACCTGCTTCAACACACTTACCTGTAGGTCTCAAAAAAGCCTAAACGACTTAATTAGTTTGATCAGGTGTTTAATTAGGGTTGAAACTAAACTGGCCAGAACAGCAGCCCTCCAGGAACTGAAACCTGTGCATTAGAGGGTTCGCTAACTTAAGAATCTGTCATTCATTTCTCATCTAACCAAACACCCGAGACCTTGGTTCATCTCCAGAAGACAAATAGAGATATTTTAAATGAAATCTAAAGCCTGGTTTATACTCGATGCGTCTGTTAGTTCACTTGAGTGCACGCGGCGAATGTGACGTCATCACAGAGTTTGCAGAGGTTCGCTTTGGGTGCGCTTGGCATGATTTTTGCTAGCGGAGCGCATGTTTTTTTTTTTTTTTCTTTAAGTCGAATGAACAGTGCGCATGGCGCCACGTTTGAGTTAAATATGAAACATTTCGAAGACATTTTTTCTAAAACAGTACGACTGTACAGACATCTTTATGATTCGTGACCATAGAGATGACCAGATGACCAATAATTCTAATTATTCTTTTATTCTTTTTTTTTTTTATTCTATCCCAACCCTAAACCCAACCATCACAGTACTGTAAAAAATATTAAATATTGCTATAAAGTGTTACAAAAATGATGCTAAATTGATGGCGTATCCACAGATGTATCCTATCTAGTCTATACCATAAAACAGTAACATTGTAAAAATACATAAAATAATACTAAGTTCGAACCCAAAAGTCACACAGTACACAGTAATTATGCACGGTTCACTAAGCTACATGAGACAGAAATTTACTCTGACCCTGTCAGTCAAATGCAGATTCTCAAAACGCTTCTGATATGATCGATGCTTTGAATCGCTTTAGTCATGTGATCTGTGCGTTTCAAATCACTTTAGTCACATGACCTGGCTGTTTCAGATCATGCTTTGAAACACTTTCACATCGGGATCTCAACACTATGTCGAAACATCAGTTTCACGTTAGCCATCCCAACTAAGAGCTCTCTGACCCTCCATAGACAGCAATGTTCTTGAAAGAAACCAAACGTGGGCAGAGCAGTGCCCTGCAGGAACTAAGTTTGACACCTGTGCTATAGATAGACTATGACTTGCAACAAGAAAGTATTTGTGTCTCCTTTACAGTTTGTTCTTGGAAGAACTAAAAGGATTCCAAGACAAACCCCATGAGCACAAAAAAAGCCACAAATAAATACAAGTTACCAACCTGCCAAGACTCAACTTCTTGAGACAGTGCCACCTTGTGCCTGATGGTGTTCAGAAGCTGCTGGTTGAGAGCGTCACGCTCTTGCCGAGCCAAGATCATTTCCTCTTCCAAGGCTCTGTAGGTGAGAGGGAAGAAAAACATTGTGTTGACAAAACAAAAGCTGTCAGACTTTAATACAAAATCTCCTTCATTCATATCTTAGCTTATCACTTTATCTCTGGCATACAACAAAGAGAACAAACAAAGCTATTTGATTCAGTTCTTACTTGTAAGTAGGTTTGCCGGGACTGTTACGAAACAGCTTTACCTCCTCCCTCAGCCCTTCTAATTCAGTTTCTCTGGACTGTAGCTGACAAAAACAACAGACAAAACATCTCAAATGTAAGATAAAGACGTCACTCAGTCAGCTGTTGTGACGCCACTGTATTGTGCAGCTAACCTCTTTTTGTAGCCTCTGAATCTCTTCTTCTTTTTCTCGCAGAACAGAGGAATGAGCCAAAATGGTTTCTTTGGCCTGTTGGAGATCAAAATGAAACCCAGTTAGATAAGATGAAAAGTGTTCTGCCTGATCTGAAATTAAAGAGCTGGCTGATGAGAGAAACAAGCAGCTAACACGCTTAAAACCCAAACATTGTTGATCTTAAATTCATTTGAATTGTTGTCAAATTTTCTACAAGCTAAGTGGGTGCATGCACAACACCATTTGTACTAAGCCGGGATTGAAAGCTACCTGGCACTGTTGGATCTCACTCTGAAGGGACAAAGGGAAGCAGGTGGCCTCCCCCAGACTGGCCTCTTCTCCCAAGGCTTGAACCCTTTGCTGTAGGGTCCGGTTGACCGTACGCAGCTGAAACACAGTGCTGTGTTCCTGTTCCAGCTGTGAAAAAGCCAGAGACAGCCAGACTGAAACTCTCTAAGCATTGGCGAACTATGACCAGCATTTAAAGCTTTTTATACAGCATAGGCTGTCCTTTAGAATGAATAAAATTAAAGTGTATTTTTTAAAATAGTGTATAATGATAACAGTGAGATACTCTATATCCAGTGAAATTTTTAAGTGGGTTTAAAAGTACGGTCTACAGTTACAATATAAAACTTTGTGAGAAGCCTTCCTAACATATGCTAGAATGATTTTCGTTTATTTACTAATTATTATGGCTCATATGATGATTTAAAATGGTGCAATTAAGTCAATATTTAGGTGCTGTACATAAGTTTGATGCCCAGTGGTTGAACTAGGTATTGCAGACCCAGTTCAAAACAAAAGCGCAGGCTGCCAGATTGATGACTTTAACAAGAGTGTGCCTGACTGTCAAGCCTAATGGCTGATTTAAACCGTGTTCTAAATAAAAGCAACGGGATGTGAAAAAAGAATGTTTTCCATATTAAAAGGGGTTTTGTCCTAACAACACCTGAAATTTCTTATTTTAGAAACGGCTTCTATTTCTTCCAGCTAAACAACAGAAAACTGACAATGATAACCTCACGTAAACCTCCTGTGCTTTATTCAGTGTTAAATGCTAATAATGCGAGTTTGAACGCCATTTTACAAGACATTTATTGCCATACTATTGAAAGCAGCAGCAGATAGTTCACCTCAGCCCATGAAAATAAAATAAACAGTTTGATATTAAACTTTAGAATTGTGACTCAGTGCAAGCCAACACACATCAGTGATTCTGCATTTACATTTATTAATGTTAAAAAAGTTGAATGTGTATTCATTTGATTATAAACCTTACCATATTGTTGGAGTGCAGTCAGTGCACTATTCTGGGCTTCTGAATAGATGTAGTTAAATTTCTGTCATGTTTCATCTCGTGCAAACAGCCAAATTTCTTATCACTGCAAATCTTATAATGTAGAGCAGGGGTCACCAATCCTGGTCCTGGAGGGCCGGTGTCCCTGCAGGGTTTAGCTCCATCTTGGCTCAACACACCTGCCTGGATGTTTCAAGTATACCTAGTAAGACCTTGATTAGCTTGTTCAGGTGTGTTTGATTAGGGTTGGAGCTAAAATCTGCAGGACACCGGCCCTCCAGGAACAAGTTTGGTGACCACTGATGTAGAGTGTTGTTAGGACACGGGGTTACAATGTAACTTACTTATGTACTGTTTAAATTAGTAATATTTAGATTATCTGCTAATTAATAACCACCTCATGTGAAACTCTGAATCTGCAACTCATTTCTGAGTCTGCTACTATTCACCGGATGCTCGCGGATGCATACTTTGAGAGCCTTCCTGACTAACTGAATGAAATACGCTGTTTTCCACATACAGTGTTAGCAACCAATGGTGGCTAAACTAGCATTGGACAGGTTAAATAACCAAAACAAAGGGTCTGTCTTCTGGTGCGTAACTCACATTTTCAAAGCAGAATATCTGACTTTAGATTTTTTTTTTTTTCCAGATAAATAAGAATGTTCACTTGGCATGTTTTTGAAATATCTGCAAACATATTATGGTATTTTTATGCTTTAGAACTTACATACAGCAACTTCAAGCTAAATATGTTTACTTAGGAGAATGTGTGCAGCTGTGGGTAAACGGTTAACTTAGTTTTTTCTAGATCAACCTTTGCATGCAAAGTTTTACTAAATGTACTAAACAATTTTCAAATACATTTTCTAATCTAAACAAAAAATGCCCAAAAATTTATAAATAAATCAAAACTGAAAAACTGTATTGCCTCAGTTGTTATCTGATAAAAACTTAATTTTTGTGATATCATATTTGAAACTTGTTTTGAGATTTTTTATATTCCAAAATATGTTATAATAATTTAATTTTCACTTTTTATATGCTTTCTTTTTTCTTACAATGTCCAAAGCATTTACGCATTACAACTTTTTAAGCTTAGATGTTAATATATGTCTTTAAAAGGGGGTGACAGTTATCAGGTTTAAAACATATTTTTATGTTAGGATAAAAGGTCACTTTTGACCAATTTTATTTTTTCAAATCTTTAAAAGTTATTGTACATTGAAGCAGCTCTAGTGTTTAGTTCTTTGTGGAGGGGAACACTTTTTGGCTTAGCCTCATTTCACAAGTCACCTAAAAAGATAACCATTTCTTAATCCAACTTCTGTTATGATGGTAGCCTATCTGGGTTAGCTTAATGCAAGCACCCGGAGGAAACCCACACGAACATGGAGAGACCATGTAAACTCCACACAGAAATGCCAACTTACCCAGCCGGGGCTCGAGCCAGCGACCTTCTTGCTGTGAGGCGATCATGTTACCCACTACGCCACTGTGAGACCCATCAGCTAATTTATAAATAGTAAGATTCTTAAATTTTAGGTGACTAGTAAAATAAGCCAATTTCCACTTGAGTGGTCCACTTGTAGATGAGATAAAGCAGCTTTACAAAATTCTACAATCCAGTTTTGATGTTAAATACAATGTAGTTGTATGCCATATGTCAATTATTTTCAATCTCGCAATCTTCGCTCTGCTCTCCTGCCCAAATATTACATTCAGAAATGTTCCTCACCTCTGTTTCTTTATCTTTAAGGCTGGTTTGAAGCTCAATCGCCCTCTCTCTCAATCCATCCCTCTCCGATCTCAGCCGCTCATTGTCTTCTTGAGTTGACTTCAGTCGTTCATCCATATGAGTGCAACGCTCTTTCAAAACTCGGTTCTGTGATATACAATCAATTATGAAAAAGAAAAAGTAAATAAACATTTTACTGCATTATCTTGCTACAAATGAAAGTTAACAACCTCAAAACACCAGTCAATTTGTAATTTATGAAACTACTCCATATCTAAAAATATTGTAACCTCCACAGCAATGAATCACACCATTGATTTATTATAGGAATGCTGTACTTGTAGTTTTTTTGTTGTTGTTCAAAATGACAATTAAGTAAGTTTCAATTTAAAATTTAAAATGATTTTTATTTTCATTTGTATTTGATTTATTGTTTTATTTACATATTTGTTCTTTTTTTAGCAACAAAAACATCTGTGACTATATTGTGGTTATTAATAAAGTACTTCAAGTGATTTGCTATGCATTGCTTCTGTTGTGCATGTACATGTGAATACCTCTGCTTGCAGACTGTCCAGCCTAGCAGAGCTTATGGATTTGCTGAAACTTGTGTCCTCCATTTCTTCTCTCAAAGTACGAAGCTCAGTGCGCAAAGTATGCTCTAATGACACTGCCTGGAAAAAGAAAAGAGGTGAGGGGGTTTCATCAACCAATATTTCTGGGACAGTTTTTCACATAAAGCAGAAACCCAAACCTGCTGGTCTACATTCCAGAAGGCTATCTAACTGCATCAGTGTTCACACGTCACTTGACACATTTAACCAATTGATTTGAATGCTTTTAGAATGATGCGCTGGAAGTTAAAAGGTCATGAACTGAAATCCAAATTTCCTTAATTTCTTTTTATATAAAAGTCTATAAAAACATCCTGTAAGTTTCAAAACTCAAAATATCCTGGTTAAAACCACATCAAATGGTGCCACTTTTAATAATAATCCTGTTCAAACACGGAAAAGCAATAAATCTCATCTGGAGTTTTACTTCATTCATCTTTGACATGATTAGTAACCCGTCTGAAATGATAGCTCACAATTAGCATAAAAATCTGTAGTGCTACTGATTGTTTATGCTTGCTCTGAGTTATCATTTCTTTTGGAGTTTCGTTTGTACTACTACAGATTGTTTATGTTTGCTGTGGATATAATTTCAGATGAATACCTCATAACATGCCTTGATAATAAAATGCAGGAAAAAACTATGGTTATCGTAGCTGTAGTCACACTACAGGAAAGTGTCTTAAATTTTCTGACACTGCAGGAATTTAATTCGAGGGAAAGAATTGGTGAACATGTATATCCAACTATCAAAGACCACAGATTTAGGCCTAAGTAGTGATGGGTGTATTCGAAAGACTTCATGAGGCTTTGAATCGTTTGTTTCGAATGAGTGGTTTTGGAGCTCATTTCAAATAGGAAAGGGCACATGATTTCTGTGAAAAGGGCTTCATCACGTCATTACTGTTTCGAACATTTTAAAAATGTGATGGTTCTCCGCTTGGGGCGACTGGTGTAATATAAAATCCACAAGAGTCACACATTAAGATCTCCCCCAGTGGTGAATCAATGAAAAGGTTTAGTTCTTACCTGATATGTAATCAGTTTGTAGACGTTTTATAGAGACATGTGTAAAATGAAAACAAAAAATAGTCAATAGTCTCTTGTTGGCCAGTTTAGCAGAGCACACGATCGAACAAACAGTATAAATGTTATTAAAATGCATCAAAAAAAGACATTTAATATTTTAATGATATTACATGCCAAGCTAGGTGCATTTATAGGTTATTCTTTCAATTCAAAGTTCGCTATATGTTTAAAAGTACATTTTAATGCATGTTTTGCCAGTTTTTTTTGGTTGCACTTACATGGTTTTTACCATTTTTTGAACGCTTCGAACCTGTTAATCATTTTGCGAAGCAAATGTTTCTGAGCTTTGAAAAGCTTAAAGGATTATAGGAATCTTTTAGAACTACCCAAATTGGTCTCAGGTAGCAAAATAATGACTAAAATCCATAGTGGCACTAGTTTAAATCCAGCTTATATTGAAGTTTCTACACAGAAACTAAAATGTCTGGAGACAACAAGATTTTGTGAAGTGCCAGATTGTGGAAAAACTCTCTACTTTGCCTTCCTTCTGATCCAACTTTTAAAATGAACAAATAAACGTTCCATTTAAGTTTATATCAGTTACAACTTGACCTATTATTGACTAAATTTTACTGGGGATACATCTTTAAACAAGGTACAATTCAATGATGCTTATACGAAATACAAATATACTGAGTTTTAATATGCAGTATTACTAGTAAACTAGTGGTTTGTCTTTTATTACATACCAATTGATTTTGCTCAGTGTTTAAGAATCAAAATCTCAAGCTAAATCTCAGCACTGTCAATCTATGATGGACGTAAGCTGTCCAACACGCATGCAGAAGTTTAAATCAATGGACACAGATGTCCTTTCCAGAATCTGGAACCTCATCTCATCTCAGATGTTTTCTTTTTTTTACATTTTTAAGCTATAAACTAATCATACTGCACAAGTAAAGATTCACTTTTTCTCTTTTACAGTATGCAACTCAGATTCAGATGGTAAAAAAACAGGATGGGAAAATTTTGAATGGAAATCATTTCTTCCAAATTATGCTTTTGTAAAAATCTTAATAACATTACAAGTGGACCTCAGAGAACTGTGTGTAAAAAAAAAAAAGACTGTTCATGACATATCACTTTAAAGCTTCTGACTGGTCACCTCTGCCAGCTGTTCCACAAGTTTTTGGTTGTGGTTTGACAGCTGAATGAGCTGCTCGCTCTCCTCGCGCCGCCGGTCACGACCCTGAATGTGCTTCTGTTCCAACTGCGCACGTAACGCTGAGATGTCAGCCTGGAGTTCTGCTTCCCGCTGACTTGCCTCGAGGTCCCGCACCTCTAGACGGCGCTGCACCATATGTTTTTCCTGCTGCATAGCCTGTTGTACACACAAGAACAAACTATGTCTTAATTCACACACATTAAAGTGGTTCTTTATGCTAAATGTTTATTGTCAGGTTCTTGATGGGATTTTTTTTTTTCTGCATTTGCACCGAATGCTATAACAGTAAATATAGAGTTGAAGAAAAAAATATTAGCCCTTATGTTAATTAATAATTATTGATTCTGTAAACTATATCTCAAGTGATGTTTAATGCAGAAAAGATTTATTCATCATTTTTTTATCTAAAAGTATTAATAAGAAATTTCTAGTAACTTCTTTTGTTGTTGCCATGTTGACAGTATGTAATATCTTACTAGTTATTCTGCAAGATACTATTATTCAGCTTAAAGTTCAATTTAAAGGCTTAACTAAAGTATGTTAATTAGGTTAAATATGTTAACTAGGCAAACTAGGCAAGTCATTGGCCAACAGTGGTTTATGTAGCCAATTAAAAAGAAAAAACATTCTTAGGGGGGCTAAAAATATGGGCCATAAAATTATTTTATTATATATATATTAAACAAAATGTCCTTGTTCTTAAACATAATATGCTAAATATATATAAATTTCACTGGAGAGTTAATTTTGCCTTCAACTGTATCTTCTTAGCAACACAATAGGAGTTTTGTTATTTTAAGCCAAAATACCTTGGCTGGTTCTATTTACAGTTGAAGTCAGAATTATTAGACCCCCTTTGATTCTTTTTTATTTTTTTAAATATGTCCCAAATGATATTTAACAGAGCAAGGAAATGTTCACATTATGTCTGATAATATTTTTTCTTCTGGAGAAAGTCTTATTTTCTAGCAGTTTTTAAGCAGTTTAATTTTTTTTTAAACCATTTTAAGGACAAAATGATTAGCCCCTTTAGGCTATTTTTAATAGTCTACAGAACAAACCATCGTTATACAATAACATGCCTAATTACTCTAACCTGCCCAGTTAACCTAATTAACCTAGTTAAGCCTTTAAATGTCACTTTAAGCTGTATAGAAGTGTCTTAAAAAAAATTATGTATTGTGATCATGGCAAAGATAAAATAAATCAGTTATTAGAGATGAGTTATTAAAACTATTGTGTTTAGAAATGTGTTAAAAAAATATTTTCTCTGTTAAACAGAAATTGGGGAAAAAAACAGGGGGGCTAAAAATACTGACTTCAACTGTAATTCTTTTAGAGAATTAATTTCTTTTTGAATGCATCATTAACTGTAGAAGACTGTGTGTTTCCGCTGTTTGGGACCCTGAGGGACTAAACTGAAGGGTAAAGTAATAAATTAATGAATAGTGATAGAATTTTTTCCCATCACTCTCAATGAATAGACAGTTTAAAATATCTAAAACATTCTAAATATTTGTGTCTGTGATATTATTTCGTATAGCAACATAAAATATATTTTCAATAAAATATATGTACACAATTTGAACAATTTAAAAATAAATAATAAAAATAAATCTAATTGACCCCATACAATGTATCAGTAGTATACATCTGTAAAATATTAAACAGTTTTATTGCAATGATAAATAAGGTATAAAGCTTAAATTTATTTATTTATTGTGAGAGACATAGAGTAGTAGATATAACACGTTATAATGTTTTTAAGAAATTATATAATGATTTGAATTAATAATTAAGACAAATTTCCCTGCTTAGATAATAAATCAAAACATATCTCAATTATAGACATAAAAACAGCTTTTAATTAAGTTTGAGCTAAAGCTAACTACATTCCTTATTTGAGTTTAGACTAATCGAACAATATAGGGTATCAGAGATAATGCTCATTCACACCAAGAATGTATGTACTATGTGTAATAACTATATTGATTTTCACACTGGTGAGCGAAAATGTTTTGTTTATTTAAAACATGCGCTGCAGTTATATCATGTTATCTGCTGCTTTAAATATTTGAAGATTTATATCATGTCTCTGTGTCATTATCGCTATACAGTAACTGTTGACTTATCTATTCTAACAGAGTTACATTGATCATTAAAACCTTAGAGTTATCATTTTTGGTGTGAATGAACCTTTATAAAGCCTTCATCAGTCTTCATCATTCATACCTCCATCTCACTCTCCATCTGCATTATCTGAGAGGCCAACTCCTCGTTTTTCTCCAGCAAAGCTTGACCCACTTCCGCAGCCAAGATCAGGTCCTTTTCCAGCAAAGTAGGGCTTCTGTCATCCTGGGGTGAGGCCAGAAGATCATCCACTCCCATAGTAGGAGCCATGATCCGGTGGCTGGAGCCAGAGTGAGATGATGAAAAAGGGAAGAAAGAATCCTCCAGGATGGGAGACGGCAGGTTCTCCTTCTTAGAAGAAAACATTGGTTCGTTCCTTGAATTCACAGCAGAGCAGGACTCTTAATGACCGTCCTGGTATAGTCAAAAATACTCTATCAGCATCTCTCCAAATCTCCAAATTTAAGTCAAATCTGTCAACTTTTTTTTTTATAGTTCACTAAAAACACCTGTTTTATTGGTTTTGTATGCCCTTAAAAATATGATTAACACTAGTGTGTGTCACATATAGGGTGTATTGATGCAAAAAGTTCTTCGAAGGGTGGAAACATCAGTTGATTTGTTTGTTCTATCGTGATTCTTCCTTGTAAATCTTCCTAGGGACAAAAGCATGTTAGAACAGGTGACAATTGTGTTAGAACTCACCCTGATATTTATGACACAAAGCAAAAAGGTGTATTCAGTAGCAATATTTAATCCTCCTGGACTGTATAGAGCTTGGATTTCTTCTCTAAATGTGTGCTAGGAAACAACACATAATCCGGTATTACCTTTGGGCGTCTCTGTTGTCTAGCAGCTTCTTTTGTAGACCTGACCAACACAACAAAGTTTCAGTGTATGTTTCGCATTCCAGTAGTCATTCAAGACTCCTCGGTCGCAAGTGAATTAAGCCCTTACAATTGGCTAAAACAGGTTTTTTTGAAGATCACAGGTAACTTCTAAGACATAGGTGACCTGCTTAATGCTGCAATTTTACCACTTTACATATTTAGCATAACTGAAAATGGCTTTATTTCTGAAGTAAACAGAATGCTTTTCTGTCTGTGAACCATAATGGAAAAACACAGGCAAATACTTACATAATGAAATATATAAATTATATAAATAGATGCCATGTAAACCAAAACCTCTAGTTATGTTTAGTATTGACATGTTTTGGTATTGTATGATATTAACAGTATTGAATTAACTATTATATATGTAACCACAAACAACCAAACAGTTTGTCAGCCACAAACGACTAAACATGACTTAAAAGAATGTGTAATAATCAAAATAAGTTTCTTGTAAAGTCAGTATGGAGGCGTCTGCTGATAATATAAATGTCCCTTTTGACTATTGAGAACAAGTAAAGCTTTGTTTTTCCTACCTGGGAAGTTCCTGCTCCAAACTTAGCATGCAAGGTGACAGGGAGCTGAGGGAGGTACTACAGGTCGCCTTGGAAGCGCTGCTGCAACGCAAATTAAACCACACCTTTCTCGTTGCGTCATTAGTTTAGTGGGAGGAGCCGAGTACACGCAAACAAGACAGGTGACGCTGACGTCAGGTGAGATAACTTGTTTCTTGCGCAAATTTTACATCCTCAAATATGAATTCTTAAATAGTAAACCTGCCTTTGTGGTCTTCATTAAAAATATGGAGAGTTGTATAAACTTTATTTTAGGATAGACTAATAAAGAAAGCTTTAAAAACAAGCTTTAAAATATGCTCTGCTTTTAAGATCTAATCGAATAAGTCATCTTAAATTAACCTTTGCAATCGCAAAAACCTATAATTTTTTTCTCTTCTCTGATCTTTTTATTTCCCTAATGGTGTTATTATTTTGACTGTTCAATATTCCGTTTTTTTCAACTAATTGATTAATATTGTATATGTTTTATATTTTATGTTCTAGTTATGTACAGTTGCAATCAAAATGATTAGCCACCCTGAATTATTAGCCCCCTGTTTATTTTTTTTCCCCAATTTCTGTTTAACGGAGAGCAGATTTTTTCAACACATTTCTAAACATAATAGTTTTAATTACTCATCTCTAATAACTGATTTATTTTATCTTTGCTATGATGACAGTAAATAATATTTTACTAGATATTTTTCAAGACACTCTACAAAGCTTAAAGTGACCTTTAAAAGCTAGGTTACTCAGTTAAACAGGTTAACTAGGCAGGTTAGGGTAATTAGGCAAGTTATTGTATAACAATGGTTGTTATACAATATTTGTTTCGGTCTCATTATTTGTTAATTATTTAGATTAAGTCTTGTTATTCAAAAATATTTGTTAAACAAAAGGTTGTTGCATTTCTTTATTTCTCTATAAAATAAAATTAAAAATGTTTTTTAGGCTACATGTAAATGAATTGGTTCAAGTTCTTTTCGGATTAGTTCCTTTATTAATGAATTTTTAATTAATCCGGAATGAATCGCCAACTTATCCATGTTTTACGCAGCGGATGGTCTTCCAGCCACAACCCTTCTCTGGGAAACATCCATACACACTCAAACAATACGGACAATTTTTGCCAGCCCAATTCACCTGTACTGCATGTCTTTGGACTGGGGGAAACCGGAGCACCTGGAGGAAACCCACGCAAACGCAGGGAGAACATGCAAACTCCACAAAGAAACACCAACTGACCCAGCCGAGGCTCGAACCAGTGACCTTCTTGCTGTGAGGCGACAGCGCCACTGCGTCGCCCCTGTAAATTTACATAGTTAAAGAAAACAAATGTATATTGAAATTGTGTTTCAATTGTACGATATAGGGAATAAAATACATATTTGTATTTTAAAAATACTATAGACATATATTAATATAAAGAACTGTGCTTAGAATTATTTTACAAAATACAACATGCTTATAATCTAAAAATTTTTTTGATTATAGCAAATACTTTTCTATCCAAAATGCTGCACAGAAAAGACACTCTTGGCTCTTTTCTGATCATAAAAGAACCCATTGAGAGGCTGTTAGGTAACCTGCTCAGTGCTGCCACTTTGTGGTTAACTAACCTAATCCACCTATACGCCACCAGCCACAGAGAAAGAAGATTTACACACAGGCATGATGAACATAAATAAATAACTGGACATGATAAAGTTTTGACTTCTACATATGCAGTTTACATTTAGTTATGGTGAAGTGTTTGTAATAATCTGACGTGATCCAAACTTGAGGAATCTTTTAAACCAGTGTTGATTTTTGCTGCTGTGAATGGATGGGTTGTTGAACTTCTGGCAAAGGCCTCAGTATCTGAAAAGCGCTATGGGACCTGTGGTCCTTAACATGGCAACAATGAATTCATTTAGGATTTAAAATAGTTACACAAGAGACAGCCTATGAAACTTGGAGCAGTATTTCCTGTTTTTATGGACTTATTTTTTTTTTGGAGACCATGAATGAAGCTGGTTAGTATAGCTACAGGACGCTTGACAAAACCTGGACTTTTAGCTGTAAGAAAAATAAAACCATAGATTTTTGGAGGACAAACAAATAAGTCAATGAATGTGTTTACATGCACAATCTTAACCCGATTATAGTTAATAAGCAGACAGTGTATCATGTAGTCATGTAAATGTGTTAACCTGTATTTTTTTTTTTTACATTCGACTAAGGTTGTAAATGGCAGGTTTTTCCCTCTTAATTTATTGTAAATAGCATGTTGAAGGGATAGTTCACCCCAAAAATGTAAATTGACACAATATTTGCTCACCTGTTCCAACCATGTACGAGTTTTTTCTGTTGAACTAACTTGCACTGCTGTGTTGATTTGCATGTAAACTTGTTTAGGTTGGGGTAATTTCAATACATTTTTGTGAATTATGCCTCAGTCACTTTAGAGTTTGAGCTTGCGAAATTCTGTCATACTGCGCTGCGAAAAGGGTCGGGATTAAACAAGATTATTAGACATAAAATAAAAAAGAAGATTGGTACATATTTTAAACTTCTGTACAGCATGTTTTGATCCCCGATAAGTGTCACGCAGTAAAGTGATGCGATTTCACAACTTTGCAATGCAGCAACCTGCAAAACCTGTCGCAGGTGCTTGCGTTTCCGGTCTGTCTTATTAGCGTGCGTATGAATGGAAGTCTGTGGGGAGAAAAGTGCAGTGTGACTGCAGCTTTATAAACAGTGTTACATCTGTCACACCCTCAGCTCATTTCTGAAGCCCCAATCACCGCTCTACCTCACATCCACCACTCACCACACCCCGTGAACAATCACCAGATTACTGATCACCCACACCTGCACTTGTAATCACCCACAATATGAACTCACCTCCCTC
This sequence comes from Danio rerio, assembly GCF_052040795.2. Classification (NCBI taxonomy): domain Eukaryota; kingdom Metazoa; phylum Chordata; class Actinopteri; order Cypriniformes; family Danionidae; genus Danio; species Danio rerio. The sequence continues at coordinate 63,993,842 of NC_141025.1, read as the reverse complement.
ATTCACTCACCGGCTGGAATCGAAGTCAGATCGGCTCTCCCTCTTCCTCTTGTACTCCTCTGTGGATGCAAACCCACCTGCTCAAGGGAAACGATTGAAGCTTTGTTGGTGTAATACTGAAGATCTAAAACTTGCCATTTGAACTGTGTGTGAGATCGCTCTCCCTCTGCTACACTACTTACCTGTTTCATCTCTCAGCATTTGTTGCATTGCACAAATAAGTACCCTTACATATAACCACCTTTGTCTTACTTGAGTGATAATTACACATTATTTGTTTTCTATTACATCTTTGTGAATTTCACAGTATATAACTGCAATATGAATAGTATTTTACTGTATGGCAGTTATGCTGTATGTTACTGTTTTTTTAAAGTTGCATTCTGGTAAATATCCTTTTGGTGCCATTTAAATTATATTTTTAATTTGCTGTGAATCAAAATACAGTTAAAAAGAGATTGAAACCTGGCCAATCATAGGAAATACTGAAATTTACTTTTTGACTAGTTTTACAGTAAACAGATAAATGGACAATGAAGTATTGTTATTGAAGCCTTTTTTATTGTATGAAATTGTATTACAGATGAGAAGAAGATGATATATTTTACAGTAAATATGTGGTAAATGGTACTGTATTACATAATATAATATAATATTACAGTATGTTGCTGTAATTTTGATACACAGTAAATTGCTGGCAATCTGCTGCTGGTAAGTTACTGTAAATTCTACAGGAAATTGTTAGCAGTGTACTTAATTTAATTACAGTAAATGCTTTGTAACTCATTACACCCAAACACAATTACGAGCTAACTTTGAGCCGTAAACACACTCTGTGTATCAAAAACCAATTGAAATTAAAACGGTTTTCAAGTTGTTCCCTAAATTCGCTGATTAAATGAATTGATTTGTATTCTACAACAGAGATACAGTAGGGCGTACTTGTCTTCAAAAAATATGAGAGGTGAGGCCTCAGCTGGGCTCCTCCCACTTGAGCTTTAGTCCTGCTCAAACTAACTAAGAATCAGACACACACTGACATGGAGAAACACTCTGCAAACTGGACTTTTCTGCTGGTGCTCTGTGGCTTCCTGCCACTGGCGATTCAAGCTGGCAGACACATGCCAAAACTCTCCGACAAGAAGCTATGCGCCGATTCAGAGTGTAGTCGTGAGTAACTCAAACATGCATCTTTAACTTTTAGATATTTATTGAGATTTTAAGAATGTTTGTATTTTTGCATTGCACTTTATTGATATTGCTTAATGAACTTGAACAGGCATGAAATGATGATTTCTTTAAATTAGATTTCATATAAAATAGGCCAATTTTCCAAGAATTAACAACCTATTTGTTTTACTCCATGATTCTTTATGCAGTAATTGAGAAATAGCTTTCATATGACTTTTAAAGTTTATCATAAGGAAATGTATACATTTAAACTTTTTTTGTACACTTAAATAGCTCTGAAAATTAGGATTTAATAAACTTTAGCCATTGTACATCCTTATTGATATGTTTGTTTTTTGATTTTATTAGAGTAAGTTTGACATAAAAATCAAGTTCTCATTTTTGAGCAATGCAGGCTAAATAAACATAAAACTATGCCCTTGCAATCATGTTAATGTGAGTAAGTGGTATTTTTTATGCGACACTGCTCAAAAAAAATCTAAATTATTATTTCTTCTAATCACAGACTTTCCTGAACTGTAGAAGTTTCTGAAAATCTGCTTAGAGTTTACTTATAGCTTTTTCCATAGAACAAAACTGAGGAAATATGTTAACAAACTGTAACTTTAAACATTAAGAATTAAAATTCTGAGAACTAATGATTTTTTTTTTATTTAGTTGAATTATGTTGTAATGGTATTTAAAGTTAAATGATTTTTATGTAGTTATCATCAGCACCAATGCCAAGCCAAAACTATCAATATATTATATTTTTATGACTATTTTAATGTTTGTCCTCTTGGAACCTATATGTAAAATTTTAAACTGAAGTAAAAGAGTTAAAAATACATAATATAAGATATAGCTTTAAGTGGAGTGGACATGTTGTGTAAACTATGCATTTTCTATATTGTCAGATCCCATTCTCATCGCTAAAGCTCTGCAGGATTATTATCCACAAGACTGTCGCTTCATTCCTATCCAGCAGGGCCAGTCTGTCTATGTGTACGCCATGCTGAAAGACCGTGGAAACCTTTTCTGGGCTGGTAGTGTAAGTACAAGCTATGCATTATTATTGGGGCAGTATTGTTTTAGTAATCCAAACTTCAAATCTATGATTATATTTCAAATGTGCTATAATTTTTTTCACATGTGAAGTCATTAAGAATGTTTATTGTTTGTGAAGGTTCAAGGGTCGTATTATGGAGAGCAGGAGGCTCGCCTGGGTTTCTTCCCCAGCAGTGTTGTTGAAGAGACTCATGCGTTAATGCCTGCTGAGGTTGAGGTCAAGACTGATGTGTGTATCTCCTTTTGTCTACAATAAACAAAAACATATGCTAAAACTATTTATTTAAGAGATGTTTCAGTTTAATCATATTGTATTTTTCTTTCAGAAATGGGACTTCTACTGCTATTAGGGTCATGTGTTGCCTCCAGCTGAAAAATAAGCATGATTTTTAATTTCACTCTGCACTTTATGGTGTCACTATACATTTATTATCTCTATTAAGCAACTTAATTTTTATGATTAGCATTCAGATAAACCCAAACACTGTATACAAATGTTTTTGGTGCAGTAATTTTAATAAAACTGAGCTGCTGCTGCTACTTCTTTAAAGTATTTTTGTTGCAATTCCATCATACAGAGGAAACAACATTTCTTTAATAACTTTCTTTAATACAAATTGCTGTGAAAATGACAATATAACATGGAATAGCGAAAAACAATCCAGACAATAAACGAAGACAAAAAATACAGGAGAGAGAAATAAATTAGCATATTAAGAAAAATACTGAAAATGCTGCAAATACTGTAGATTTATTATCACTTAAATAAACTGGTAAATAACAAATTCAGAACTTGTTGTTTGCCGTTGGTGCATTTACAAAAATTGCATGGTTATACTTGTTGTTAACATAAATCCAGAACATTGTGTTTAAAAGACAAAGAAAAAGCACAAAACACATGAACAATTAGCACGTTCACACTGTAAAACCCATTGGTCAACTGAAATGAGTTGAGTGAACTCAAAATTTACAGAATGTTATTCCTACTCATTTGAAAAGAGTTTTGATCTCAGTTAATGAATACCTCATCACTTTAACTTAAATGGAGTAAGATCATGGTACTCATATTAGTTTGTTTTTTTTACTCACATAGTTTGTAGCAATCAGTTTCCACAAACAGTTTGAGTTGCCTTAACTTATTGAGTTTAACAGTACTCAGTTGGTTTGAGTTCTCTTCATTTATTGGGTTGTACTGTGCTCAAATTGCTTTGTTTACTCAAATGGATAAAGTTCACAGTATTCATTAGGATGACTTAGTGGACTTAAACAGTTTGTTGCAATCGATTTCCACAAATGGTTTGAGTTACCTTAACTTTTTAGGTTTTACAAAGCTTTAGTAGCAGGACAGTCCCAAAATAAATGCTTTATATTTTGGTTTCAATAGATTTCATTTGATGATAAAAATGTGAATATTTTAAGAATATAAGAAAAAAGTTTAAGAAGGAAGAGTCCGTACAGTCAATGTCATCATAAGTGATTATTGCATGTGATAATGCTCATTACCACGTTTTGTTTTGGTAAGGAGAGTTTTAAATGGGATTAAAGAGAAAATCAATTACTACTCAACGGAGGGATGATTGCATTTGTGACTCGATCCGATTTCAGCAGCAGGTATTTGTTTTCTAGTTGCGTCATGCGTTTCCATGAAGACCATCACAGAGTTCATCACGCTCAAGTTACTATCCTGTACACTAGACATTCCTGTAGCGAGGTGAGTACATGATATAAAAGGATTTAACTTCAGACTACATTATATAAATAGGCAAACAGTAAGCGTTAACCTAATGGCGACTATTGGCTAAACTTTAAGTATGTGTGGGCTGGTTAAGCTGGGAACTTTTGAAAAACATTTTTAAAGACATTTATTATTACGAACGCGTTATTATTATTTTAAAGACTTTTATTTAGTTAAAATAATGTACATAATTTACACGTTCGCGTGGGTTTCCTCTTGGTGCTCCGGTGTCCCACACGGTGCAAAGACATGCGCTATTGGTGAATTGAATAAGCTTAATTGGCCGTAGTATACTGTATATGTGAATGTGAAAGTGTGTGTGTGTGCTTCCTAATGGGTTATGGCTGGAATAAGCGCATGCAAAACATATGCTGGATAATTGGCGCTTCATTTTGCTGTGGTGACCCCAGATTAATGAAAGGACTAGAAGAAAATGAATGAATGAATGTTTGAATGAATGAATAAATGAATGAATGGAAACCTCAAAGGCGTTGCTTAGCAACTCTAAAGATAAATCATCTTGCTGGAAAAAAGTTCCCTGCTAAAAAAAAATTGAAATTGAAATTGTTTTAATTTTAACTGAAACTATAATGGCCAGTAATTTTTGCCTAATGGTTGCTAAACTCAAACGATCCATTATTTATTTACTTTTAAATTAGTAAACTAGTTGACTTAAAATTATTAATGTGCATAATTATAAAAGTTATTCATTCATTTTCCTTTGGCTTAGTCTCTTATTTATCTGGGATCACCACAAAGAAATGAACACCTAACTATTCCGGCGTTTTTTATTCCAGTGTTTTACGCAGCAAATGACTGTAAAAAAATAATATGATCAATAGACAGCTGACAGCTTATATTTCAGGTCATTGTAACTTATTAAACTAATTTAATCATGTTCTAACTTTTATATGTTACGCAAGCTGTTTTAAGTCAGATTAACATAATACAAGTGCAATGGACTCTTAAGATTGATTCGATTCAGCTTAAAATTTAAGTCATTTTTTACAGTGCAACTTGCCTCTTTAATGACAATGGGTTTAGGTTACTCACTTTTTAAATATTTAATGATTTTAATGCCAAGAATCAAACTTTACTGTAATTAAATTACTGATTTAATTAAAATAATTAAAATGAGATTTCTAATATTTTTGTATGTTAATTGATAGAAATTTGTATGTATATATTTATTTGTAATTTACAGCGTTTATTCTGATTACTGTGAACAAAACAATTGAATAAAGAAATGTACATTATTATATCCCTCAAGGCTCTTTAAAGATGATGTCCAATAAAAGCCAGGTATTATCTTGGATGAAGAACCGCCATGCTTTCCATCACATGGTTCGGGCCTCTGGTCAGTCTGAGGTCTGGTACGATTTCACAGATGAGATGAAATTCCGCCAGTATGGATGGCGATGCTCAACCAACGAGGACTTGTACTCAAACTCCACACTCATTGGAAACTGGTCTGAAGAGAGTTTTGACGCACGGCGTACTGTAGCGTCACGACGCCCCCTTCCGAGTCAGGTGGGTATAAATATTAGATAAAACACTTAGTTTGGAAACATCAGAAAAGCAAAGTCACATTTTAAAATGATCGAATTTAAGTACATATAAAATATCAAGTGGCCCATGGTGTTGTAGTGCTTTTCTCATAAGTAATCTTATAAGTAATCAGTAATTTAAAAAAAAATTGTTATTTTTATGTTGGATAGTTGAAGTCAGGTTAACAGTGCATTTACAGGGAGCAGAGTAAGGCAGTAGTCTTAAAATTAAACCTGAATGAAGGATGGGTCACTCATACATCATTAAATTATTAATTAATATTAAGCATATTTAGTTGGTCATACTACTAATGTAATGGAATTATGTTTGGAGGTGTATGTTTGAAGAATATTAAAGTGTAACAATCAGTAAAAAAAAACTCTATACATTTTTTTTCCAATAGGGAATTGATTATTAATTGATTAGTATTTAAAGGCAAAGTTCACCCAATAATTTAAATTCAGTCATCATTTACTCACCCTCCACTTGTTCCAAACCTGTTTCAGTTTCTTTCTTCTGTTAAGTACAAAAGAAGATATTTTGATTATGTTGAAAACTGGTAGACATTAAATTCTACAGTTCAGTGTTTTTAGTGCATTATTTTATAAAGTGCACTCAAAGCTCAAAGTAAAATTAATTTTAGTTAAACACCCTTAAGCCTTCATAAGGTCCATATTTATGAGATTACAGAATATATACTTTCTTGAAAGGTCTTCAGAGTGCTCCATTTAAATGTGTATGAAACACGGGTGCTTGAGAGTATTCATTCTTGGTCTGTGTTTTTGTTTCTTATCAAATGTTATGAGCTAAAAAAAGTCTTTGAAACTTTTTTTTTTTTGTGCTCAGTCAGTTGTTGATTATTTTGCTCCATGTTCATTCTTTTCAAATTTTATGTAAATTTTTTCATTGTTCCAGCAATATACACTGTAAAAATGTCAGTAAATTAGCTGTTTTTCGTATTTTGTGATTCATGTTTTTATTTTCCCCCTATTTATTTATGCTTTTTAATTGCGTTATGTAACCTTGGTCTTTCTTCCAACAAGTTTTATACTTAAAAAGCTCATTTTTAATGGTTTATATGAGCAATATTGCATGAGTAGCAGTGCAATATAACTGTATATCGGCACTGGTAAGAGGCATGCATTGGCTCGAGGCTGCAGGCTGAGTGCCTTAGTGCCCCACACAGTGCTGTTATACAGCCATATTGCACTGCTACAAGTGTGATATTGAATTTATACAACAGTTCGACAGCTATAAAAAGTTTGACGGCTTCTATAAAAAAAAAATCAAACACAGGGAATCTCAAAAATCCTTTTGTATGAGAAACTACTTTTTTACGCCGTTTACACACATCTGCAGCTGATGATCAGAACAGCAGAAACAGTTGCCAGTTTACAAACATCACCTTAGAGCTAGTATTTAAATGATTCTTTTGCATAATATCTAAAGAGATGACAAAACATTTTGGTCACATTTTAAGATTGTAAGGCTGAATGGCATGAAATGCCAGCAATTTACACACATTTCTTGGTATTTCTCTGTTGCAATCAGGATATTACAATAATTAACCCTTAAAAAGCCAAAAGCAAAGCCAACACTACCAATTTGGTATACAGCATACAAAATACAAAAGAGAGGGATTGACTTAGAATGTCAATTACCTGATTTATAATGATTTGTTCAGCATTAGTGTGAAAAAAACGTTGAGGTTGAGAAAACGCTGAGGTTTTTCTCACTCTAAGGTCTTATTATGCGGACTCTGTTGCCATTTTGTGGCAAATAATCAAGTCTTTTTTGGTCTGCTCAGACAGGCTGATGGTGGCATATGCACCGAAATTATAAATATTTTAAAATAGGCACTATCCTTATGAATAAACTGCATAGTTTCAGTAATATGTTGTCTGAGTTGCAGTTGGATCAACATCCCATAATGCAATTCACAATCGTAAATAAACGGAAAACCCGAATCACAAAATACAAAAACTGTAAATTTAAAGTTTTTTTTACAGTGTACAAGCACCCGTGCTTTGAATAGTTTTTGCACAAGTGACTAATTATGCATGCTATGAAATGAAGTATATTTAAATGGCTGTGCGTACGACTTTGAAAATATCAGGCTATATACAGTACAGGAATCAGAGATTGAAATTCAATTCCTTTTAAGAGGAATTTTTAGGAGACTCTTATCATATATTTTAAGATCTCTTCGCCGCTATTGCTTTCAACAGGCAACATTGGCAACATTTTAATTAATAGTACATTAAATAAATACTGATTGTAAAAAACAAATGTTAAACCGTATTTCATATACTAAATGAAAATACTAATACTGCAGGTGGCACCTAAAACAGCTGAAGTAATGGTGTTTCCTTAATTAATGCAGTAAAAAAAAGCAGCATGATGTCAACTCCAGCCAGATTTTATCAATTTTATTAACTACATAGCATCCTGATATTCACAGATTAAATTAAGGCAAACTTTAGCATGCTGATACAAAATCTATTACTTTGCATTATCATTTAAGACTTTTAACACCTTTTAAGGGCTTTAAATTTCTCTAAATTGATTTATCAACTTTTATAATTTTATTTTTAATTTGATACTTTTATAATACTTTATTTAAGACCCTATGTGTGCATAAAAATATAGTATACTTTGTTTCCACTTCTGTGCTAAACAGTACAATAATTTTGAATTTGTTACTCTTCACAGTTCTCTCACTATTTTGAAACCACATATCATTCCGGCTATAAGAAAGATGACATTCAGCCCATATACACAAGTATATTTTCTAAATTCAGCATATTTACTGTAACAAATATTCAGCTAAATATATATGCTTCCGTTTAAAAAGCTATATTTTGCACTTTTTCAGGACCAAAGAGAGAGCCAAGAGGCTTTCCTGGACACCAACCGGAGCTTGATCCTCCACACACTAAATGTGTGCCAGATTCCTGCTACAGAATGGACTTCAAAGGCACTCAAAATAGACAAGAAATAACAGAAGAGACTTCAGAGCCTCAATGTGTGAGAGAAACTGAAAAAACAGAGACAAACTAATGCGTTTGACTGAGGAATTCTCATTACAAAATTTAATCAGCTTCAGTTTCAACTCAGACTCAGAGTGATCCAAGTCAGTCAAATATGATTAAAATACTAATAGCAACTACTTATTTCTGCTCAAGCAGCTGTCTATTTTTTCCTAAATCACTGAAAAGAAAATATATTACCCAATTACTATGTGGTTTGGTAATTGTCCTTGTCAAATGTTACTTACAGCACTGCACTGCACTATTTTACTATGTACTTAAACTCGACACATTTTTAAATGAACCTAGAATGATAACCTTATCATATTTGTCCATGATGGCTTTATTGATATCAGCTGACAAGATGTTTTTAGTTCTTTCGCATTGTCAACAGATTTTTATAACATATTTTAGTAATTTAAGTGGTTAATTCAAGCAAATATCATCCTTACAATAAGAAGTACTTTGGCAGCCATCTTAAAAAAAGGGCTAAATAAATATATTTTAGTATATTATATATATATAAATAAAATTAAATTAAATAATAAAACAATTAAATATAAACAAATTTAAATAAATGTAAATAATTAAATTATAAATAATTAAACATTCATTCATTTCATTCATTCATTTTCTTGTCGGTTTAGTCCCTTTATTAATCCGGGGTCGCCACAGCGGAATTAACCGCCACTTATCCAGCACGTTTTAAGCAGCGGATGCCTTTCCAGCCGCAACCCATCTCTGGGAAACATCCACACAGACACTCATACGGACAATTTAGCCTACCCAATTCACCTGTACTGCGTGTCTTTGGACTGTGGGGGAAACCGGAGCACCCGGAGGAAACCCACGTGAACGCAGGGAGAAAATGCAAACTCCACACAGGAATGCCAACTGAGCCGAGGCTCGAACCAGCGACCTTCTTGCTGTGAGGCGACAGCACTACCTAATACGCCACTGCGTCGATTAAATATATATAATTAAACTACATTATTTAAACATCCAATGATCCATTTATTCATTCATTTATTTATTTATTTATTTAAATACATTTCAGCTGTCATTATGATTTTAATGACACCTCCATTAAAATGGAACTGGAATATCTCTATACATGTTTTCTATCATCATTCTAAATATCATCAAGACCAAGCTGATTTATTATATTTTGCAACTTAACTAAGCCTTTAAATTGCACTTTCAGCTGAATATTACTATCTTAAAAACATTTTGTACTGTCATCATGGCAAAGATAAAAGAAATCAGTTATTAGTTATTAAAATTATGCTAATGTGTTAAAAAATCTCCTTTCCAATAAACAGAAATTGGAGGAAAAAAATACAGGGAGGCTAATAATTTAGGAGGGCTAACAATGACTTCAACTATATATACTACCTGAAAAGTCTTGTAGCCTATCCACGTTTCAGAAACAACAAATACTAACTTGACTTCTAGTTGATCATTTGACATCAAAAGTCACCTATATGTAAGGCAAAGACCTCTTAGACAAAAGTCTTGTCACTTAACAGAAATAATGCGCAGTATAGAATATAAAGTCATAGTGCTGTGGAATAAGAATTTATATTGTGTATGACTCCTATGAGCTTGGAGGACTGCATCCATACATCTCTGCAATGACTCAAATAAGGGTTCTCACAGTTCATCAAGATTCTTTGGATTCATCATTCATCTTTAATAAAACAGTATTTTTGATGATTGAGATGCAGTGAACAGATGATTCATCAGGAAAAAATCTACCTTCTGCCACTTTTCCAAATAATCAACTAAAAGTCAAGTTTATATTTGTTTCTCTAACAACTGTGATCAACTACAATACTTTTGTCAGGTAGTGTATACACACACACACACACACTTTAAAAAAAATTGATGTCACACTGGTTTTGAAAGTCCACAGTAAACAATATTTAATGAAGTCAATAGGTTAATTCAGTGTAATCTGTGATTAATGAGGAATATAAGCAATGTTCAGCGCACAGCCATGCTTTGAAATTCTCATTCTCACTTCTTCCCTCTAGTGGGGATAATTGAGTTTTTCACCCAAAATTCTGTCACCACTTTTCTCAGGTTTACAGCTTACTTCCAGTTAGTGTTCAATAAAAGAAACCCATAATATGTTAAAGCCACTTGAGGGCGAGTACACAGTGAATAAAAGTTCATATTTGAGCAAACTATCCTTTTAAACAGTTCCTTTATTAAGGAGTGATAGAAATATGAGGAAATAAGGATAATTTTCCTTTTTTCAGAGCTTGCTCATATTAGTTTTCTGTAAAAAAAAAAAAAAAAATAGACTGATACTATTATTAGTATTAGCAGCTTGATCATTGTTGAATAAGTCAGCCATTAACAAGAAACCGAATAGTCTCAGTGATTGTAAACAATATAAATTCTCGGCACTTATTCACATGCAAAAATATATCTCCTTCTGAAAAATAGTATTTAAATATAATTTATATTTGCTTTAATTATTTTTGTAGAAACATTTATTTGGCAGTAATGTGAAGTCACCATATTATTTATTATGTTTTAAGTTGCATTAAGCAACATTTTGCCTATTTTTAACGTTGTAGCCACTGTGTCAAGCAGTGCACCACTGTTGTTGAGCAACAGAAAAGCAATCATAAACTGCCTCAACACAAACAAATCAGGTCAAAACAGTTAAACACTCACTTTTTCAAGAAACTATTTACACCTCTTTAGCTTTGTATTCTGGTCCCAAATCCAGGCAAAGGCATATTTGAACCCAAAATGATCAATGAGCCATAGTTTTCTACACTTGTTTCAATAGTAATGTATATAGGTTTCTCTCTTCTGTTGAAGTTTGATACAGTGATCCATTTTGTTTTTCAAAAATGCCAGGGAAAGAGACTCCTACTCTCAAATACTTTGTCTTGCAGTCCGGGTTGCAAGATATAAGCTACAACAGCTCCTTTGTTTGGTGGTATCAGCAGCAGACAATACTTTATTGTGAAAGAAAATGTATTTCGTTTGGGTAAAGACTGTGGTTTTGACGCCATTTCAACCCTAATTGTTTTCTAAGAGAACACAAACATTTGGCCGTCAGTAGGCTAGCATTAGGTTAATGTGATTATTTTCCTTGTAATGTAGCATAAGCATGTTGAGACAGGTGACGACAAGAGACAAAAGGTTGAAAGTTGAAGTTTAGCATCTTTACTTCTGAGGGCCAGCGACGGTGGTTTTGTCATCACGAGTTACGGGGATGGCGATGGTGCGTTCTGGGCCGTCTGAGAGCTTTAGTGGGCCTGTCACTGTCAGCACACCATCAGAAGACAGCGAGGACGTGATGGAGGCTGGATCCACACCAACAGGGACAAGGTATTTTCTCAAAAACTCTCGTGAGACAAAACCGTGACCGTCCTGTGTGTAAAAAGAAACATTAGAAGGTGTTAATGGATGGTGAATTTTCCACTGTGCATAACGTGTTGACTAGTGGCACAAGGCTATAGTGATGATGGTGATGACGTGTGGATTTGAATCAACAAAGCCAGCTTTGAGGTTTTGGGTTACTGTGAACTGTAAGATAACAGTAGGCTACCTGACGATCTTCATGTTTAGCATGAATTTCAATGAAATCTCCAATGATTTTCACTGATAGCTCCTCTGGTGCAAAGTGTTTAACATCCAGACTTAGTGAGAATTGGTCCTTTTCCATTTTCACCTAAGGAGACACAATATAAACAAAGAAATTTGACCTTTTTTCGACAGTTTAACACATTTCTCCTTAAATCTCTAATATTAATAATTTAAAAAAAAATCATACAGGCAGCATGGTTTTCATTGCTATATTTATAATAATAATCAATATGTAAAGTAATACAACTATTTTATATAAAAACCCAATTATTATGGTTTTATTAGGTAATACTATTTTGAGGTCAATTTGAGAATTAGACTGCTTAATCTGTTGATACTGCTGCTAAACAGATATTTAAATGACTATAAGAAACTTTGCAAGTGCATGACAGCTTACACTAACCCTAACCCCAACAGTCTACTTATAATCTAATGGGAATTAGTTGGCATGTGGATGCGATGTAACTTAAACTCAACAAACAGACAATCAAAATAAAGTGTGAGCTTTTGGTAATGAATAATGTTGGCATATGGTCCACAGCAAAATACAAATGAAATTATTCAATTTAAAAATATCCCTTTGAAATAAGTGTGCTTCTTGTCATTTCTTTGAAATTATTTGTGAAATGTATTCACAAGTGCAGATTGTTTCCATGTTTCTTGTATAGGAGTGCAATTTAATTTTCACTTCATATTTTCCTGTAGTGATCACACATGCAAGCTTTAAATCTCCAAAAATATGCCTAATATCAAAATATTTCGTTTGATTTGGGGGTGAAATATGAACCAGATATTTCTTAGATTTTCAACCATATTAAAAATAAAAACAAATCAATAAGTTATTATCTAAAAAGCTAAAAACAAGATAAATCTTTGTTTTGTTTAGCATCATTTTCTTCTAAATGAAAGCTGCATGTTTCAGTTTCCTTTTAAAGATCAGGCAGAAATCATGAAAGAAATTCTCGGTCACACTTTACAATAAGGTTCATTAGTTAATGTTAAGTAATGCATTTACTAACATGAACAAACACTGAACAATACATTCACTACAGTATATATTCATGTTAATAAATGTTAGTTAATGAAAATGCTATAAATAGTAAATGAGTAAATGAATATAATATAGTTCATGTTAACTCAAGGTGCATTAATGTTAACAAGCATGGACTTGAATGTTAATAATGCATTTGTAAATGTTCATTATGATTAATAAATGCTGTACAAGTGTTGTTCATGATTAGTTCATGTTAGTAAATGCATTTACTACTGAACCTTATTGTAAAGTGTTACCAATTTCTCTAAATATTTATCCTTTGCGGTCATGCAGTAGTTTAAAAAACAGCAGACACTTAGCGCAGCTGCCGTTATAGTTATTTAGTTATAAAAAAACTGAAATAAGATCATAAAACAATAATAACCTATAATATTAATTCATTCATTCATTTTCCTTCGCTTAGTCCCTTTAGTCATCAGGGATTGCCACAGCGGAATGAACCGCCAGCTTATCCAGTATATGTTTTACACAGCGGATGCCCTTCCAACTGCAACCTAGTACTAGGAAACATCCATACACACTCATTTACACACATACACTATGGCCAATTTTAATCTTTAATATTGTCCATATTGTCAAAATTTGATTTCTATTTTTTTTTTTGTATTTGCTAATATAATTCAAAGATTGCATAATTGTTTATGCTTGTGATGCATTTTGAGTTGCATTTTATGTATGAAAGTTTTATCCAAATAAAAGTATTATAGCTATAATAAAACGTTACCATATTAACAAATTAAATCGAGAGTATAGCCAACTGTTCACTAATTAAAATTCTTAAAAGATGTAGCACTCAATTATGAATTTTTAAAAATCATCAAACATTGTTTCCCCCTAGGCTACTTTAGAAGGTAAACGGCTGCTGATTTCCAACATTCTTGAAAACATCTGCTTTTGTTTTCAACAACAAAAAAAAAGAAACTCTTTTTTACTTTAAGGGTGACGCGTGACTCCTCAACTTTCCTCATACAGTAACTCTAATATTAAAAAATGTATTGAAATCAACAACTTTTTTTAAAAGCCACTGAACACCAACTTTTTGTAGCTCACCTCAGAAACTCCGCTTTCCATCCAGCTTGGACTGCGAAGAAAGGAAGATCGTTGGGAGTACAATGAGGAGATCACGTCGGCCTCAGTAATATGCTCCCCAAATTGCCGGCGGGGAAAGAAGATAGGAAATAAGATGCGCCGGAACGGGGGATTGATGGCGATGTCCATTTTGAGTCTGGGCCTCTTCTGCAAATCTTCTGTCTACGCACTTAAATAGAGTGATACTGACGGCCCCTGGCAGACGAGCCCACTACGGACCTTTTTTGGAATAATGATGTGAATGACGTTAATTTGCCTCTTTCACTGCAGCCCTCCCACTGTGTTCTCCCCTTCCCCTCTTCCCTCCATCACTCTCTGTACAGTATTTATCCAAAGAGCTGATCGGATTTCAGTTCTCGCAGATACCGGCTGGATTACATCGTGAGCCCTTAATTGTGATGATAGTGCCTCCCGCGTGTGTTCACTGGAATCTGCGCTGTCTGGTCCGGCGAACCTGCCAGGGTTCAGTTAAGTTTGTAGGTGCTTGGCATTCCAGTGGCTAGATTTAATGCCAACGGAGATTAGGATGCCCGTGAGGTGATGTGCCCGTGTGTATTTTGGAGGTTTTAGTCTTTACAGAAACTGACAATGAACGCGGCTGAGAAAACTGTACCAGGATAACCACCATACAAAGTCAATCCCCATGAACAAGCCCTCGGCCGGACAACATATTACTGGGCTTACTTGAGCTGGCACACACTGAATGGGCATCGTCATTTTGGGGAGGTAAGCAGTCTTAGTTGGTGTGTTATCAGTCTATGTTCTTTTATTTTATCAATCTTTCAAGGTTTAGGATAAATCTTTGTGTCCAGAGTCTGTCTGTAAAAATTCAGCTCAAAACACCAATCAGATTATTTGTTATGCCTTTCAGAAGTTTGTCATTTTCTGAACACATTATAGCTGTTTTTGAGGCATGTGCCTTTAATGCTGGTTCTCCCCACTCACTGTTCCCACGCGCCTGTCAGAGTGTGCCACAATCTCTGCCTCGGCTGTGTCAGATAAACAGCACAGTGACAGACATGAAGGAAGCAGATCTCACGTAACGTTTGTAAGAAATTCTACCGTAAGATCTTTCCCAATGGTCATTAGATGTATTAGTTGTGGAGTTAATTCAAGCCTTTCTGCAACGATGAGTCACACACAAACGATGAGTCATTACAAAGCACATGCGCGCGCGCACACACACAGCGCACCATTGAACTTTGCAAATTTTTGCACACAAATGTGACAGGATACATGTTAATATCCACTGCTGTATGGATATCCATTATGTTAATGTACAAAATACACCTGATTTAATATCCACAAACTGGGATTGAAGCATCCTCTTTTATAATAGTACTGACATGCAGCTGTGGTGATAAAGTAAAGCTGAAGTAAATCACTGTGATTCATTACAAACATGCACTGTTTTAAAAACTTTTTAAACTTGTAAACCCCCTCCTTGATCACTTTTAATGATGATTGATGATCACACAAACTGAACAGATCTTTTAATTCCAGTTACTTTACGCACGTCCTGTCTTGTTGATATGATTATACGAGTTACAGACATTTTAATATGCAGCTATCAATCAGTTCGGTGGTTGTGGAAACCGCACTCCTATGTCACATTGCAGTGGGCCTCAAAATGGGAGGGATTTGGGTCCTATTTTAACGTCAGGAAATAAAAAAAGAGACTTGTTTATATCACTGCAATATGACAGTGGACACACTATACCTACACACAGTTCTGTCCAAACAGCTTCCAAAATATGATTTTCATCATAGGTGCCCTTTAACAGTAGTGAAGGAGAGTGTTTTTTTATTTATTTATTTATTTATTTTTCAGTTTTTTGCAATTCATTTAATTATCATCAGCATTCATTATCATTATGTTCTTGAAAAAGGTTTCTAATGGCTTGTTTCTACTGCCTGGTTCAGTACGGTACGGCACGGGTCGGTATGAGTCATCTTATTAGGCTTGCGTTTCCAATGCTAAAAGGGTACCAATGGTACTCTTTTGGTGGGCGTGATGTACGACAAAGTTTAAAAGGTTAAAATGTCAACAGTAAAGCTATACGGGTCGCTCACATATCATATGAGAAGCACTTCTCACAAAACAGACGCTTTATACACATAAATACTTGTGTATAAATGTTTATTACTAACTTTTCTATAAACATAATTTGATTATAACTGCAGATCAATGACAGTGCGAAATAGCCTACTGTAACGTCTGCAATTACTTAAAATAAATAACATATATGAACACATACAGACTCTTACAGTCTCTGATATGTTACCACCTACAGAAAAACTACAAACAGCATACATTTAGTCCTTATTTAGGTTCAAAACAACACGAAATATACCCCACAGTGAGTGCAAACCTCTCATCATTAAATGTGTCTTTAGCAGCACGTGTAGCCTCTCGTTAGAAAATAATGATATCATTCCGAGTTCATAATAGTCAAAAAGGTGATAATAATGGTTAAACATGGCAGTTTGTTCACGTTTGCTGAAAGAATAATGTGCTCCTTTTTTTCCGGCTTCTTCTTTGTTTTTTCGTGTCACTCTTGCGTTTGTCAGTTTCTGACAGGATCGGGTTTCAAAAGCACATCAATAATCAAGCGCACGTTATTATCATGAGGTCAGGAAATTAGTTATTTCAAATATAAATGCACGGCGAGCGAAAGCAAGAAAGCAAAACCGCTCGTGCTTCAGACTGGCTCGTAAAAAACTAAGGAGCACAGCGTAAAATCTGCTCTTCTTTTTGGCTTTGTGGCTGTTCATCATGACGACGACAAGGTTTGTTTGAGCCCGGGTCGACTATGGCTTGTTATTATATGTGTATATAATTATGGTGTAATCTCTCTGCTGAATATTTAAAACATGGCGGTTCCTTTGTTTTCATTCTGGCTTGTTGCCTGAGCGAATGACGTATCTCTGTAGTGTGCAGCTGCACGTCTGGTTCCGCCTTCTGGTACCCTTACTCGTGTTTGGTACCCTTTCGAAAGAGTGCCGAAAAAGTGGTATGGTTTGGTACGCCTTTTGACAGAAACGGCCATAAAAGCTTACCGTACCACTATAATGTTAGTTTATGCAATAAGTGTTTCTTAGTAGATACTGTAGATTATGTTTCTTATGCAATATTTATGCTTAAGTATTGCCAAGTATACTTGCAGTAGTATAACACTAGAAAATTGCTAGTTACTTGTAGTATAACACTACTAGTTTAGTATTAGTATATTATTGTACTTCGTGGCCTTATGGTTAAAAAGTAAGACTTGTAATCCAAATGTTGCAGGGTTTATTTTGCAGCGTCCCGCTCAGCTGTCAGGAGAGGTGGTGGTTTGGTGGTGATTGACAGGGTGCGCGCGCGTGACGTGTCTGAGGAGAGACACGGTGGGGAGGGTGAGAAGGGTGCGCGACCATGCCTATTTGAGGACTGGGAGAGAGACGCGAGATTACCGGGAGATCATCACTCGTTTGCGGGCATCCGGAGACTCGCGAAACTTCCCGCCCTACTTATAATTCTCTCTTCATATAGCCGTAAGCCTATTACATATCCATAAAACACTGTGATATAACCGCGCTCGGATCGGATCGCTTTCTCACTGCAATCGACCGCTCCAGGGTTCGTTTCAATCGAGCCGAGACCACCTCATTCAAGCGATCTCGGAGCGATTACTTTGGCGCGGAACAGAGCGCGATTGCCCTGTTCACATATGCCAATCGAACCGCCCTAACTGGGCAATCGAGATACGTTCCGAAACAAAAGTGTAGGTGTGAAAGCACCCTTATGGTGCATTTTAGAATTGATTGAGTGCATTTCAAAAAGTCCACTATGGTTTCAGACACCACTAAAAATGGCTGCTCTGTCAAATAGTGCACAGTTTAGGGGAATAGGGGCTGATTTCAGATACTGCCATATTAATCACCTAGCAACACTTTAAGGACCACCCATTAAATCATTGAAAATGGCTAATGATGCGATACAGAATGCTCTAATAATGCTGTAATCTGAGTCTTAAAGCTATTGAAATTTGAGCTTTTGAAACTGAAAACTACTTTAAACTTAAAGGGCCCTATACACTCAGCACAATAAGGCGCAAGACGTGTTTGACGTGATTTGTCGCTATTTTCAGACCAACGCAACCCTAATTTTCACGTTTTTTGCGCCACTTTGTGGACTCATGGGTGTGCCGGTCTAGAATGGAGGTGTGTTAAGGCATTGTTGGCATTGCTGTTATGAGGAACTGAAATAGACTGCACCATTGACCAACTAAAAGCAGTTCTAAATTCCAGCGCAGAGCACGTTAGGTGTGCAACTTGAACACGTACACATTGCTTAAAACACACAAGATGTACTGCAATAAGCTAATATCTTTGTAGGCTACATAAGTAGGCTAATGGATGTTTTCAGTGGAGTGTACAACACCATTTCCCTATCCATGAAAATAAAATAAAGAGAAAGTAAAGAGGGTAAATGGAGGAGTCTCATTCTTTATTCTTGCTGCAGATGGTCAGTTAAACTGTTTTCTTGCCAGTGAAGCGTTTAGTTCATCCATTCAGTTTTTCCACTTACAAAGTCCGCCATGTAAATAGCAAATGTGCCATGGCGCAAAGCAACTGACTCTGAAAGGGAATGGGAAATGAGACTCTGATTGGTTTAATGCATGTTATGCTCAAACACACCCATAACTCGTTAAGAGAATAAGCACAACACTATTAGACCATGCACCACAGCGCAGTGCGTTTTATCATTATTAAAATAGCATAAGTGGATTCGGACATGCCCTTAATGCCTTTGCGCCATGCGTTTTGGACTCTGCGACTAGATTGTTAAAATAGAGCCCAAAACCTTCAACCATGTCTGTCTGTCTGATTAAATATTCAATTTCAAGCTTTTGTAATTGGCTGCTTATTCAAAACCAAAGTCAAACCAAACACATTCAAACCATTTAGCTTCTGGTAATACAATTATCTCAACACCATAAAAGTATAACTAAATCGCATTACCATAACTATATACCGTAAAGCCATAACTATTCTACTGATTAAAACATGAAGTGTTAAGACACTGAGGCACCTATTCCATTACTGACTGTACCTAAAAGTGGCAAGGCTGCTATTTTAGTAGTGCAAGAAATAGCATAAAATGTTTTCAAAGCAGCAGTATTTCACTTAATCTTTTATTTTTTTACCTGGAGCATTAAATCAGCTGTTTTACTTTCTGAAGCTGCCACTAAATCTATTCATCATGAGTGTGTGTGTATGTGTATCCTCTGCAGTTGCACAGTTTACTACAAGCTATTTGTAGCAACATTCATCACGTTCCCTTCTCAAGTGCGCAGTCTCTCATCTCCCTTCTCCTGCTGTTCTGTCCACCCCTGTCCATTTCTATATTTCCGCTCTTTCACACTCCAAAAATTAGTGTAATTGAAGTCTGTCAATCCAGTAAATACTCCAGTAATCTCTTGGCAGCTTTTTCAGAGGTCAGAATGGCCGACCGCACCGTTCCTCATGCTTACCCAATGAGTATGGATTATGAGATGTGTACTCCTCCTCGAATCTATGACCAGAACTTTGCAGAAGGTGAGTAAAATCAGACTTGGACTTAGCTAAAATAGACAATGTTTTTAGGCAGAACATCCTGCATGTGCATTTCTTGTTGGCTAACATGCTTAAAGTGTTGATGACTTTAAAATGACTTTCTTAACTCTCATATTCTTGATTTTAGCATTGCTTACAATAAGCAAAACATTATAATTGTGTGAAATAAGGGTATATCTGTAGACGCTATTTGTTTTGAGCATTAATGTTAGCACCAGCGCTCTGACAGTAAATGGAAACGTGAGACCTCAGCAACAGCTTATATTTAGAATTCCACACATGACATGATCAAAATGAACCTGTTGTTCCCTTCATAACTGATTATGAATCGTCTTATCAAACAATTGAGCAGCAGGTTCAGAGACCAACTGCTAAAACACACTGACTGCCACGTGTAAAGCACTATATAGGATTTAAATAGAAAGTGTAAGACGAACCTGAGTCTTGATCTGTAAGTGTATTTATTGACACGCACATTTCCTGTCTTTAGGAAGATTATAATAATTATCACCTTGAGGGCAGATTTTTCTATTTTATATGCTTTTAGGGTGCGTAAATGTCAATGAGATGATTATTATCTGATTATATCTAATTATAAATATACTATTTTATCTCTGATTATCTGAATGAAATTATTTATTCAAAAGTACATGAAAAATACTAGCTTGAATATCACAAACATTTAGGAAATTCTGTAATAAACTACAATTATATAATTATTTATGTATTTGATATTAAGTAATATAATAATTAAACCTTTCAGGGTTTTTTTATTAGAGGAGGGGGTTAAGAAGTCGTAAAGTGATACAAAAAGCCTAAAGTAGCTGAAAATAAAAGCTAGTTCAGCACTGTTTACAACCAGTTTTGTTTACAAATAGATTCAAATATTTTTTTTAACAAAACAACTTGATTTATTAATATTTGGTTGGTGGGGTGTCCATGAAAGTTATATCTTTTCAGCTTTAGTATGCATTGTGTAATATTTTATATTAAATGTCAAGATTATACAAATACTCTTATAAATTCCATGTTTTAACATAATATTAGTTTATTATATATATATATATATATATATATATATATATATATATATATATATATATATATATATATATATATATATATATATATATATATAGCTTAAAGGGGCTAATAGTTTTATCCTTAAAATGGTGTTTAAAAATGATAACTGCTTTTATTCTATTATTAACATATAAGACTTTCTCCAGAAAAAAATATGATAAGACATACTGTGAAAATCTCTGTCAAATAAAATTTGGGAAATATTTTTTTTTAAATTCAAAGGGGGTTTAATGATTCTGATTTCAACTGTATATATTAATTTTATTGTATGTCATTAACATATTCTTTAAACATTATCGTTTCACTTTCATAACGTAAGGTAACCACAATTAAACTCATCTTGAAAATTTATTATATTATTTCAAAACTCTATATATACTATTTAAAACTAACATTAACACACCTAGGACATTTTGGGCATGTTATAAAGTGTATGTGTCATGACATTTATAAGTTCAAAGTCTGACATAAATCAGTCTGTGTGGCTTTCCAAACAGGAACGAGGAAGTTCTGAAATGTACAATACACAGTTAAATGGAATGCAGAATAAGCATGAAATGTTATATTACATGCATGCCATTGGATGCATTGTGAGGGTATGATGAAGTGAGACTACAGCAGGGGTGTAAATGTACTCAATTAATACTCTAGTAAAAGTAAAGAGACTGAGTGAAAATGTAAGATCTGGCCTAAACATACTTGAGAATACTTAAGAATAAGAGGAACAAGTACAGCTATAAATTACACTCAAGTATAAATAAAGTGAAAGTATACTAGCAAAAATACAAACAACACATGAAACTTTTGGTTCCATCAAATTGAATCATTCTCATTTCTTTTTTCGGTTAAACACAAAACAAGATGTTCTGAAGAATTAATGGGGAAAAATACAGGAATCCATAGTTAAAAAATAATAATAATACTTTCAGTGGAAATCGATGCCTTTTCCCCAAAGCATTCTTCAGAATATCTTACTTTGTGTTCAACAGAAGAAGTAAACTCAAACAGGTTTGGAACAAGTGAAGGATGAGTAAATGATGACAGAATTTTCGGTTTTGGGTGAACTTTCTTTTTGTAAATAATACATCAATATATGTACAGTGTTTATATACACAGTATAATGCGATTCAGTATAAATCAAGTGTGCCCAAACTTTTTCGTATGAAGGGCCAAAAACCAAATATCATTGAGAGCCATGGGCCAAAGAGAAATATACCAAACTATTACACTGTTACATTAAAGTTTCCATGAGAAATTTCCAAATTTATTTCATAAAATTTCAAAATGAATAGAAAACATTACTTTAACAAATGCAGTTTAACTTTTAAATGATAACTTATTGCAATAAAAACAAACAATCACATTTATAAGACAGTGAAGTTCAACGCTGAATACACTAGTCAAGCAAAATCTGCATTTGACTTGATTTGCTCTCCTAAGTCTCTGCAGTTTCTGTTGACAGTACCTAAATTTAAACAAAATCTCATTATTTACACCATTTAATTGAAACATTCAGTTAACAATAAAACAAACAAAGGGTTACATCACATTTGAATTGACAGTCTCTAACCCATCAGTCTCCCTCTCTTCTCAGATGGGATGGTGAGCCACATAAAAGGTTACAGAGCGCCAACTTTAGCCCACGGGCCCTAGTTTAGGGCATCTCTGTTATAAATAGTAAAATCTCTAAACATGATTTATAATTCTTTTAATACATTTTTTACCCTCCCTGGAAAAAGAAATCATATATAAATGGTATATTTGGCAGTAATTATTCATTCATTAATTTTTCTTTGGCTTAGTCTCTGACTTCTTAGAAGTCGCCACAGCAGAATGAACCGCCTTGGCCGTAATTATTTCCTGAAAATTTAAATGTAGAATACAAATAGAATTTTTAATTTCCCAAAAATGTTAAAACATCAGTATTGTGTTGTCTTAAAGTGAATTCAAACGTCAAAAAACATCAAACATTTTTATTTAAAATTGGGAAGAAAGGTCATCAGTAGTTTACAGAAAAAGACTAAAAGTTTTCTTTCTTTTAACGATGATAGCCGCCTCCAAGTTGTGTCATTGAATCCGTTCTCTGTACTTCAATAACTGTCTGGTTTAGCTCAGCTACCAAATCCAACCTCCGAAGACTATGTCAAATAGTTCGGACTGCTGAGCGAATCACTGGTACAACCCTCCCTACTCTCTAAGAACTGTACTTGTGCAAGCAGAAGAGCACCCAAAATCACTCTGGACCCTTCACACCTATCACACTGCCTTTTTAAACTTCTACCTTCTGGTCGACGCAACAAAGCACTGTGCACCAGAACAGCCCAACACAGAAACAGTTTCTTCCCTGTTGAGATGGTATTAGCCTGGTAATGAGCGGTGCATGGTTTTCTCCAAACGTAACGCCTTTTTCTGCAACCTTCTCCAGCCTTGTGCATCGAGACAATCATGTCTCAGAGGTCTACAGACAATTCCTTTGTTTTCATGCTTGGTTTGTGCTTCGACATGCACTGTCGACTCTGGGACCTTATATAGACAGGTGTATGCCTTTTCAAATCATGGCCAATCAACTGAATTTACCACAGGTGAACTCCAATTAAGCTGCTGAAACATCTCAAGAATGATCAGTGGAAACAGAATAGCTGCGTCCCAAATCGCATACTTATGCACTATTCTACGCCATTTTGTAGTATAAATAGTGTAAGTAGTGTGTTCACACTGAAAACTCTAAAAAAAATTAAGTGCACTTTAATTACCCGGATGATGCACTCATTCAGCCGGTAAAATGAAGTGTGTAATGATGGACACTTCACGCACTCAACAACCGCAGGTTTGCTTACGTAGCGGAAGGGGCGGAGCTATCAGACGCACATGTTGGATAACTTTATTTATTTTGGATGGTGAAAGCAAAATTGTCCTACGAGAGTGATTATAGCGCCTCCCGATGGTGAATGCGGCAATACTGACGGCAGGTATTGTTTGATAATTCGGTTGTTTATTTCACTGATTTGGCAACCGTCAAACGTCATCAGGGAAACGGTTTGAATTTCCACTTAGTAAAAAAACATTAGAGTGCCATTTGGGACAACACTACATACATATACTATCCTGTTGAGTGTGTAAGTGCATAAGTACATAGTGCATGAGTGCATAGTGTATAGTGTGCCATTTGGGACGCACCTAATGTACCTGAGCTCAATTTATAGCTTCACAGTAAAGGCTGTGAATACTTCTGTACATGTGATTTTCAGCTTTTTTATTTTTAATAAATTTGCAACCATTTAAAAAAAAATTCACATTGTCATTTTAGGGGGTAGTGTGTAGAATTTTGAGGAAATAAACAAATTTTATCCATTTTGGATCAAGGCTCTAACAAAAAAAATGTGGAAAAAGTTAAGCACTATGAACACTTTCCGGATCCACTGTATTTGTAACTGATCTGTAACTGAGTAATCCCCAAAAATATATCACTGATGTAACCTAATAATTTGTTCCTTCTCTCACCCTCTCAGCACTGAGCCCCAAGGAGCTTTTGGCCCCTGTATTGTACCACGGTTACTACATTCGGCCCCGCATCAACAAGCAGCTAGAGAGGGGCTTCTCGCAGGTAGAAAGTGAAGACGACTGGTACCGAGTGTTGCTGGATGTGTGCCAGTTCACACCTGATGAGATCAGTGTGCGAACAGTGGACAACCTGTTGGAAGTGAGCGCCCGCCATGCTCAGAGAATGGACCAGCATGGCTTTGTGAGTCGTGAGTTTACCCGCACGTACATCCTGCCAATGGGTGTAGATCCGCTACTGGTGCAAGTTTCTCTGTCTCATGATGGGATTCTCTGCATTCAGGCTCCACGAAAAACTGAGGATCTGGAGCCTCAAATTAACCAACTCAAGATTAAAGTGGAAAAGAAGGAAAGCACAAGTAAATGAAGTACATCGTTTCAAAGTTTAATCAAGTGTAATGTTATAAATCCTGCAGAATTCCATAGAAAGTCTATGGAGTTGGAATGCCCAGCACTTTTGTGTGTTTGTTTATTAAATATTTCAGATATTTGGAATAGCTTGAAGTTCTGTTCTTTGTTTTTTTTAAGCATTCCACAGAATCCTGCAGGACAAAAGTTTGGCGTAGTTTGATTTTTTAAAAATGTTTTTGGATAAGTCTCTTCCCAGCAGGCACACAACATCATAAGATGTTAATATTGGGTTAGATTTACCAAAATTCAACATCTAGCATTCAGCAAAGGACAATGTTATTTTAATGACCAAGTCAAATTACGTTGATATTTGGTTGATTTAAGGTTGTTGGAAAGTGAGCAAAATCCAACATCTGATAGATGTCATAGAGGTAATGTCAACAAAAAGTCAAAGTGTAGCATGATTAGATGTTGATATTTGGTTTATTATAGTTTGATTTTAGGTTGGACGTTAGATATTGATGTCGGCCTGACGTTGGGTTCCGACGTTAACCCGATTTTCATTTCCAAACAAAATACAACATCCCCAAGACGATGGGGTACATTGGAGTACAACTTCAATATGACGTCTTGTTGACGTCCTGTGCCTGCATATACTCATCAAAACAGTAATATTGTAAATTATTATTACACTAAGTATATGTTTATATGGAAACCAATAATCTGATTTTAATAAGACAGTATTTTTTATTAAGACAATACCCTGAATGAAAGTCTACCATGTTAACATCGATTTTCTGATTAATTTAATCTGATTAAGGTAATAATCAAATTAAACATAAGTCGGATTAAAACATGTGGAGTATGCCAATTTTAGCCGCATTATTGAAGTGCAGTACAGACATGTAAACATTTTAACAGTTTGATACTTTTTAAACAGTTCAGAATACACAAGACATGTCACTCGTATCTTTTTGAATGTGGAAAAGTGTAACTGTCAGTATGTTGAATAAAGCCCTGCCTACTAGTACAGGAGCCAATCATCGATCGCTATAGACTGACGATACTCTTTTACTGCAGATTTTCTGTGATTTGGATGTTCAGAAATGAAACTAAAGAGACAGTTGTTTTTCAATTTTATTGTTGTTTCCTAATATGAAATTTAATCATAAGCTTGTGAAATGACTTGCCTTACGCCCCTTTCACACAGGGCTTTAGTGTCAATGCTTGTGTCACCGACTCGGTCCCAGTCATTCCCCTCGCTGGCCAGCAGAGGTCATTATCTCCGGACATACCTGTGGCTCATCCAGCTAATCACACACTCACACATATAAGCAGCACACACGCTCAGTCAGTGCGAAGTCTTGTTTTGCCCCGGCTAACACCACTGAGCGGTTCTCATCCTTGCCTGCCTTCCCGTTGTGATCTTGCTCTATTTACTGACCCAGTCCTGTCTGCCGCCTGCCTTGTACCTTTACCTGAACCCCGACTTTGATCCACGCCACCTGCCTTGAACTCTAGCCTGCTTACCGACTCTGATTCTAGCCTCCTGCCTCTGACCCATGCCTGCATACTCATCCTGTGTTTACCAGCCGCCAGCACAACGACGATATACTGTTTGATGCGAATTTGCACATGCACAACATCTGTGTGCTATTTGTTATTAAACTGTGTTTAATAAAAATACTGCAAATGGATCCCTCTGTGTCAGCCACTTCGTTACAGCTTGACTTAAGGCGTGTCTGAAGCTGGGGCTAATGCGATCGTCATAGCAGCGTCAGCCAATGAAATTCAGTCAGCAGTAGGGCACTGTCTAGCTGGTGTATTTGCATACAGCGATCTGATTGGCTGATGCTTCATGTAAATACCTTTAAGACATGATTGTCTTATTCAGATTAAGGCAAATAATATGATTGCTGATGTCCATGTAAACGAAGTCAGTGTTACTAATATATTTTAAAGTGTACTTTATTTTTATGATGGTAAAGCATGAATGCATCATTGTTTAGCGTTACACGGTTCTTTAGAAATCATTCTAATATGCTGATTGATTGATGCTTAGTCTTATCAGTTATTGATAATTGTTGTTCTATACAAATTTTTGCTTAATTTTTTTTCAGGATGAATAAAAACCAAAAAGATTTTTAAAAAGACTTAATTATTTGAATCTGAAATCTTTTGTTATGCATTCACTGTCCACTTTGATAAATGTATTGATTTCCGAAAAGAAATGTGAATAAAGAATAACCAAACTTTTGGATTGTAGTGCATCACGTATCACAAAACTAAGCAGCAAACATTTAAAAAATATATATTTAGGCGCAACAAAGATTTATGTATTCGGATTTCATATTTTCATCCATTTGGATTACAAATTATAAACGTAATTGGATTGCAAACATAATTAAACTAATAAACTTTGTGAATGATATTTGTCAGATAAACATAAATGGAACAAATAAGAATGAGATTTATGCAATAATATCAATAAATCCAATGTGATTTAAATTCTTTTCAATTTAAAACACATTAAGTTTAGTCTATTGTGTGGAGTATGGGGTATTTTTCTAAAGCTAGATATATTCATTCCATATTCATATATATATATATATATATATATATATATATATATATATATATATATATATATATATATATATATATATATATATGTATGTATGTATGTATATTAAACTTATTAAAGCTAATAGTGTTTAATTTTAACAGATTTAGATTGATTCTAAGAAATATGATAAAATACATACATAAAAACTGACAAATTAAATAAAATCAAAAGATTACAAACATTTAATGATAAACTTCATCGTGCATCATTTTGTTTGAGTGAAAAACCATTTAAACATTGATAACATTTATTTTCTTGAGCATAAATCAGCACAATAGAATTTTATAAGTTGTGACAATAAATTATTTTCCAGAAATGAGTTACGCCTGAAAGGGCATCCGCTGCATAAAAACTTGCTGGAGTTTCTTTCTGCCAGAGTTTTGTTACATCTGGATAAAAATATTTTGAATCGGGTTTTCATCTGCCATTGGTTCGCCAGAAAGACTCAGTACTCTAGTCTCTAAAGGGCAAAAAAATTGGCAAATAAATGTTGGGGTTTAAGACAAGAGATGTGACTGACTGAAGTAGCTAAACATATGTTCTTCCACAGATCTTCTCATATGTAGGAAGCTCCAGAGTGAAATATATTATTTAAGTGAAGTTTAAAAACTAATTTCGAGATGATCACTTGCTTATGATTGACTACAGCTGGTCCCACATCAGCTAACACATGGTGCACAAATCAGATGAATCCTAACACACTGTAAATAACCAAAGCTTCTCACCTCAGTTTTCTACATCTTGAAGAATTTCCCTTTCACCCCTACTCTTCCTCCCTCTTCCTAGATAGGGTGGCACGGTGA
The DNA here is from genome assembly GCF_052040795.2 of Danio rerio. NCBI lineage: Eukaryota > Metazoa > Chordata > Actinopteri > Cypriniformes > Danionidae > Danio > Danio rerio. The sequence continues at coordinate 63,965,518 of NC_141025.1, read as the reverse complement.
CCCAGTGGTTAGCACTGTTGGCTCACAGAAAGAACGTCACTGGTTCAAGTCCATACTACAGCAGTTGACATTTCTGTGTGGAGTTTACATGTTCCCCCCGTGCTCGCATTGGTTTCCCCTGGTTTCCTTGGATTCCTCCCGCTGTCCAAAGACATGCGAAAAAAGTGAATTGTCTAAACCACAGATTAGCTCTTAGACAGCAGTATATCTCTCTATAGCAATTCCTAACTAGTCATTAGCCATAAACAGCAGGGAAGTTCTCGAAACATACCATAGCTCAAACTCCCCTCTTGCCCTTCAAACGAGAGGGAGCCCCGAGCTCGAGGATCTTCTGAGCTTCTAAGCATGCGCCACCTAGAGGAAGTCTCGGGGAAGACTCAGGGCACACTGGAAGTCTCTTGGCTGGCCTGGGAACACCTTGGGATCCCGTGTCTGAGGAGAGGGAAGTCTGGGGTTTTCTCCTAAGACTGCTGCCCCCGCGACCCGGCCCTGGAAAAGCGAACTAAAATCAGATGAGATGAGATGAGATCTTTTGTGTTCAACGGAAGAGAGAAACTTATCAGATTTGAAACCACATGAGGAACATTAAATTGTCAGGTCATTTTCATTTTTGGTTGAACCATCATCCGTTTGATGACAGATGTTGTATAGTTAAAGTCTTAAAGTGATTCCCCCTATAATTCTACTAACCACTTTCACTGTTATTTGGCACTATTTTTTACTATTAATTCAGGTGATAAATTATTTCATCAACTTCAGTGAGGAATATTACGGTAATCTTTGATGTCCTGCTGAACCTCCATGATCACATTATAAATACAGCACAATCATGCAGGCCACTTGTATCATCTGATGTTTTCTCATGTCAAATGGTCAAATTTGTCATTGTCTTCTATGATTCAGTATATAATTCATATGGTCAACTGCCTATATTTAACAAAGCATAGGCTACATGGCATATGATATTCAATCTTAAATTGATAGTACACCCAGAATGAGTCAAAAAAAATTGACTCATAATTCATTCATTCATTTTCTTGTCTGCTTAGTCTCTTTATTAATCCGGGGTCGCCACAGCTGAATGAACCACCAACTTAGCCAGCACATTTTTACACAGCAGATGCCCTTCCAGCTGCAACCCATCTCTGGGAAACATCCACACACTCAATCATACACACACTCATACACTACAAACAATTTAGCCTACCCAATTCACCTGTACCGCATGTTTTTGGACTGTGGGGGAAACCGAAGCGCCTGGAGGAAACCGAACGCAGGGAAAACATGCAAACTCCACACAGAAACGCCAACTGAGCCGAGCCGAACTGAGGTTCAACCCAGCGACCTTCTTGCTGTGAGGCGACAGCACTACCTAGCACTGCCAGTACTCATTATTTACTTCATCAAAATCTTTAGTTTCTTTATTCTGTTGAACACAAAGACGTTTTTTTTAAAATACTGGTTGCTGGTATTGACTTTCATAATAGAAACAATATTTTATCTAAGGATCTTCTATCTAAGGTTTAAAACCGCATGGGAGAGTAAATGATGTTTTTTTCTGGTGTGAACTATTTCTTTAAGTCAGTCTTGGTAAAAAGTTAAATAAAGAATCACAAACAATCGTGCATTTTTTATGTATCCATACACTTCATGAATAGAGTACATGGGGTGATTACATAGCAATATTTTCTGGGAAATAATATGCTACTATATGTTCAATGCACTGCTGTCTTTGCATATTAAATTAAGCATTAGAAAAAACTACGTTCGTTTTAATCAGTGGTCGTCAAGAATCGATCACTTGTCTCTTTTTACACTCGAAGTAAAGATGCAATACAAGCTGCCCAATGTAAACACATGGCACTAAAAAGTGCATAAACAGGGAAATGTCTCTGCTGCTTTACCAAACTACTTCCATTCTTCTTATAAATGAATAACTGCAAGGATATTTAATTCGACGTCTTTAAAGGCATTGTAAAACGTTCTTGACCTTAAGATCAGCCTCAACGATAGGGGCGTTGCGTTGCAGTCGCGGTACAAAGGTAGCTTTTTTCACAGGAACACCTGCAGGACTCCGGTTACAGAAGAACAAGGAAATGGAAAAAGAGCAAATGATCAACACAAGGCTAACTGTGTGCTGACGACAATCTTTGCCATGGGGAGCCATGTTACCAAAACACTGGACAAGTAAGTATAGCCATCCATATGTCTTCAACTTTTGTAAACGTGCAGTTTACTGAATATTTAAGCTTATTGTTATATTCGACCGGGTCCGTGATTGTTTGACAGCAGTAGGATCTTGATGAGGAGGATAGATTTACTGTTATTAATTGGTAATCTACCCAAAATAACATTTTAAAGAAGGATTTTTTGAGGGGGGAAAACATGGTCCTTGTTCATATTTGATATCGTATGTTTATAAGCGTAAATGTTGTCAAATGCGTTTGAGACTAGAGAAAAGATGTACCAGATATTTTTTTATCAGCGTTTATGTGCTATGAGGTTTCATTTTTCATATCCTTTTTGAAAAAAATACAATATGTTTAGCTTCCTTTTAAAAAGAGTGTTTATTGCAGAAGTAATATTTTTCTAAACAAACCTCATTGCAAATTGAGTGAAATAAACTCACTTTAATTGTTTCAGTTCAATTAATATTCTTCTACACACTGTAAAACCCAATAATTTAGGGCAACTCAAACCTTTTGAGGCAACCGATAGCAACAATAGTTTCAAAAACTAATCTATATGAGTTATGTGAACTTACTCCATTTGAGTTAAAGTAATGAGGTATTTAATTAACTTGTTGCATTCAACACTGAGTTCAAAACTCTTTTCAAATTAGTAGTTACCTACACTCATTTCATTTGATAACGTCTACGTTAACAGTGTAGGTTACTTTAATATAAATTCCGATCAGCTGTTGTTTTAAGTGTTTTAACCTGTTTAAGTTAAAAAAAAACGCAATTTACAATTGTATATTCATAATTATTTTCTTACAGCTTAATGTAATTAAACTGTTTATGGTAAACAAAAATACTGTAGAATAATTTTTTTATTTGAAGCTTGAAATTTTTCCCCAATTTCTGTTGATTGGAGAGAAGATTTTTTCAACACATTTCTATAATAGTAGTTTTAATAACTCATTTCTAATAACTGATTTATTTTATCTTTGCCATGATGACGGTAAATAATATTTGACTAGACACTTCTACATGGCTTAAAATGACATTTAAAGGCTTAGGTAGGTTAACTAGGCAGGTTAGGGTAATTAGGCAAGTTATTGTATAATGATGGTTTGTTCTGTAGACTATCAGAAAAAAAATAGTTTAAAGGGGCTAATAATTTTGACCTTAAAATGATTTTTTTTTTTTTTTATTAAAAGCTGCTTTTATTCTAGCTGAAATAAAACCAATAACACTTTCTCCAGAAGAAAAACTATTATCAGACCTACTGTGAAAATTCCCTTGCTCTGTTAAACAGAAAAAAATCCAAAGGGGGGCTAATAGTTCTGATTTCAACTGTATATTAGTCAAGTCAATTAAAATTATACTAATTTATATTATACAAAGCTGTACTTGTACATTTTTAAGGAATAATTTTATAAACTTGTCATTTAGGGAAAACATTAACATTAAAATGTTAGTATGGTTTTTTTCCTTAGATGGGGAATAAATCCAAGAAAACTTTCACAGAAACGGGCAAAAGGAAAAGGTAAGATATCAAACAAACATTTATGATATTAGATAACAGATAAAAATTATACATTGATTATCACAAAAGTGTTAATTATTTGATTAACCAACTGTTGTAATGTTGATTCCTATTAACCAATGTACTACTTTTATAGCAGCTTCATCTGCAGTTCCTTCCCATCAGGTATGTTAAATGAACAGGACACTACAACATTTCACTTTTATTCAACCATATGTAAATTTTTTTGTGACAACATCTTATTTTCCACAGCAGGCCCATGTTGATATCCATGTGTATGACTGCGTGACATCTGAACCACAGTATGCCCAGGTCAATAAAAAACGAAAACCGAATGAGGATGGTTTACATTATGCAGACGTTCAAGTCCTGCAGTCTGAAAATGTGGCCAGCAGAGAAAACAGACAAATTTCAAGTGTTCAAAATACACAGTATGCAACTATAGACTTTACAACTCCTGCAAAAACACAGACGTCAGCTGAACCTGCAGATTTATTCATCCCACCTGGAGAACTACCGAGACCAAGGATGTCCCAGAAGAAGAACGTCCAGTCAAAGCGAGCATGATGACGTTTTTAAACATGTTTTAAAATGAAATACTCTTTTATATTGTGCCCTTGAGAAAATAAATGTGATTTATATTTTGTATGTCATGCTGAAAAACACTTTTCTTACTGAAAATTAAAACAATTACTGTCTTTTTACAAAAACAAAAATGCCGTAAAGAATTTTTTTTTTGTACTATTGTTCTTTTACAAAAGCAAATTTGAGTGTATTTTTGTCATTTATTATACATTTACTGTATACTAGTTCATCAATAGAAAATTATTAAAAGATTAATAGCGGTGTTTGTCTGGTTTAATGCTGTAGGTGCATTTTTTTCCAGCTAAAGTCTATTTTAAATACAGTGTAAAACCCAACACTCAACTTTATCAAATGAAATGAGTGTAGATAACTCAAAATTGACTGAAAGTTAATTCTACTCATTTGATAAGAGTTTTGAACTCAGTGTTGAAGGTAATGAGTTAGTTACCTCACTACCTCAACTGAAATGGATTAAGTTCATAGTACTCATTAGGATTTTTTTTTTTTTTTTTACTTAAATGGTTTGAGTTACCTTAACTTCATGGCAGGGTTGTCCAAGCTCAGTCCAGGAGGGCCGATATCCTGCATAGTTTAGCTCCAACTTCCTTTAACACACCTCTGTGGACTTTTCTAGTATTCCTGGAAAGAGCTTGATTTGCTGGTTCAGATGTGTTTAATTGGGGTTGGAACTAAAATAAACAGGACACTGGCCCTCCAGGACCGAGTTTGGAGACCCCTGTTTATGGGTTTTACAGTGTATAGCCTTCCTACAGTGGTTGGTGTTCACATGAAAATGTTAATTTGGTCATAATTTTTCTCATCATCATCCACTTGTTTCCAGTCTTAACAAATGTTTTTCTTCCGTTAAACACAAATATTATACGTAATATAAAAAAGTACATTCATAGCATTTTTCCAGATATCAAATACTTGATGTTGCTATCATAAAAAAATTCATTATGCTCCCATTTAGGATGAGAATTATCTGTCTGTACCAACTCCAACTGTCTTCTTTTAATGGTTATTTTCAGTGTTTGGATATTTTGAATGATGAGCAGTCTGTACAGTCTACTATATTTTAGATTGTTTGTACACAAGCGTTAAAAGTACTTGAAAATGAAACTTTAAATTACAAGGACTTGAATATTTTAAGGAGCGTCCATAAACAGTTTAAACACCAGCGTCCATAATGTTTTGAAATGTGTTGAAAAAAATATTTCCTTTAAACAGAAATTTAAGGGAAAATTAACAGGGGTTTATAATTTAGAGCGACAAATAATTTTGACTTCACCTGTATCATTTTTTGTGCTATGAGTTAACTAATTGGTAAGTTATGTTTTTAGTTGTGTTGTAAAACAACACTCAATTTTTTATAGAAATGTTTATCATTAAACTCATAAAATAAAACAGTATTTCATAGCAAGTGGGAACTAGATTTCCAAAAGGCAAAACATTTAATATTGGTAAAAAGTTATTTGACGTCAGATTACTCAATTCTCCTTTCAAATCGAAGTCGTTTCACCTGGACAATTAGTAGAGGAATATTGTTTCATTCATTATGAGTTGATGCCCTCTGCTGGTCATAGCATTGGGACTTGAGGAGCTGCGCAACGATGGATTTGCACTTCAGTGTTTGGACTTTCCGCGCTCAGCAGTGAAAATTAAACCACATTGAACTTAACTTCAATTCTGAAAACTGGTCTGACACAGTTTTAATTCACTAGAACTTCTATGTTAAGCTGCTTTAACACAATCTACATTGTAAAAAAAAAAAAAAAAAAACACTATAGAAATAAAGAATAACTGAATAACAACATCATGCTGAAGGTGAGACATTTACTAAATTTTATAATTATTACTAACAATTATATAAAAAATTTTTATGATGTTCAGTCAAATATGGACATACACTTTTAATTTTTACGTTTTATTATTATTATTATTATTAACCCAGTTGTTGGGGGTTTCCACATTATTCAGGAATCTATGCCCTATGCCAGTAATAAAAACAGAACCCTGATTTTTCTTAAGAGGGAACTATAAACTAAAAAATGCTTGGTTATTTTAACCCTATGTTGAATCAAATGTGGACAAACCCAATTGTTGGCTTCATATATATATATATATATATATATATATATATATATATATATATATATATATATATATATATATATATATATATAATCTCAATTTGGCCCCTTAGCCAGGAGAGATTTGGGTGGTTTGTAAGATCCACCTCTCACTGACAAAGGTCCAGAATTTGTCCCATACATGAGCTCATTTGTCCTATTTTGACTGCTATGCCATATTAAATTGTACAAATGCCTAGGAAAATAACCCATTGAAGAAAGTTTTTGCTGTTGCATCGTTGAGACTTTGCTTAGTCCCAAATTCAGTGTCCCAAATTCGAACTGAGGAAAGTTGAATGAGCTGGCCCAGTTTGTTATTTGCCTAATAATTGACAGTAGGCTAGTTTTTAATTTAAAACCTTAATTTTAATTTAAAACCAGATTCCTTTTTTTTCTAATGATATATGATGTAATAAATTTGTATTTTAAAAATAAGCAGCCTATACATACACACACACATATATATATATATACACACACACACACACACACACACACACACACACACATCTGACTAATGTTGGGGTAAGACAATTAAGCATTTTTATTTTATTGCAGGCAAAAACATTTTTTCCCATGAACCTGTCATAAAAAATACCCTCAAAGATCATTGTAGAAATCTGAGTGCGTTACACACAGGTGAGTGGGCTTAGGAAAACAAACTCTTTCCTCTCTATGCACCAACTTTTATAAACACGCTGTGTTAAAAAGACAGAAGATTTAAAAAATACAAATAGAAAAATATATTTCACTTTAATTGTTGGACAATACATTATATTGTATAACTGCAGATTTTATTTAACTATGCATATGATTGGCCGCTGTAGTGGCCACCCTCACACCTTAACTTTTTCTTGAGTTTTGATTATAATGTAATAATGGGCACATTTTGTAAAACTGCTTTGGAACCATAATTATTATAATTATTCTTATACTTATATATGCAAATTGGTTCAAATTTAATGAGATAATACCTTAATTTTATATTTTATAGCCCAGTTTTTGCCTGAAGTATAACCCATGAAGAAAATTGTTGCTTTTAAACTTCTTAAAGATATTCTGTCACACACTCTGACTGAAGAGTATAAATGTCATACGCAGGGGTGTGAATTTGGTTAGAACATTGGTTAAAACAAAATGGTGTGACTGTGAAATTATGTTACATAAATCGCATCTACACGAAAATTATTTTGACTGTTGAAACTGTCTGCATAAAATGCTAAATCATTCTCTGCCCGTAGGTGGCGCTAAAAGACCAGTAAAATCATCCATCAAAAACACTGAGCTGTTCTTTCATTTTCGTTTCAAAGTTAGATTAACGCTTATTCTGCTATATTTTACCAAACTGCTGTTGTAGGTTATTTGATGTTGAAAGCAGCTTAAATTAGATTATATTATCTAATGTATGTCCTTTATTGTCCAGTAAACACTCTATAGCTGTGTCCCAAATCGCATACTTATGCACTATTCTACGCCATTTTGTAGTATAAATAGTGTAAGTAGTGTGTTCACACTGAAAACTCTAAAAATAATAAGTGCACTTTAATTACCCGGATGATGCACTCATTCAGCCGCTAAAATGAAGTGTGTAATGATGGACACTTCACGCACTCAACGACCGCAAGTTTGCTTACGTAGCGGAAGGGGCGGAGCTATCGGACGCACATGTTGATCATGTTGAACTTTATTTATTTTGGATGGTGAAAGCAAAATTCTCCTACGAGAGTGATTATTGCGCCTCCCGATGGTGAATGCGGCAATACTCACGGCAGTTATTAATTGATAATTCGGTTGTTTATTTCACTGATTTGGCAACCGTCAAACGTCATCAGGGAAACGGTTTGAATTTCCGTTTAGTAAAAAAACATTAGTGTGCCATTTGGGACGCCACTACATACATATACTATCCTGTTAAGTGTGTAAGTGCATAAGTACATAGTGCATGAGTGCATAGTGTATAGAGTGCCATTTGTGACGCAGCTTATACCTAGTCAAATCGAGAAGAATACAAAAAGCAATTTAGCAGCGCAAATTGATGAACAACAGTTGGACTTTTCCATTTCAGAGCAATGTAGGGGGTCTTACCATTAGTTTGTTAATCGCAAACTCTGAATAGATTCAGCAGAGTTTTAAAAAGTAAAAAAAAAAAAAAAAAAGACTGATTCTACACAATTCATAACGATTGCGTCGTTAAATATAGGTGTTTTGTAATTGAGCTTGTAATATTGGGGTGATGGTTTCCTCCCCCCACAAACAACGGTCTTGAAGTTGGCAGAAAGTAATTACATAATCAAAATAGACTGCATTGTTGAAAATGGAAGCAAGATAATTATTTTAAAAAATAGCGATTTTCATTGTTAATTGTTATTTATTTATTTAAGTTAATTTATGCATGTCGAGTTTACATATTTGCAAATGCAGATTAGTCTGAGGTGACGTCAACATTCCTAGTACGCGTTCCACGTTCTAAAACAATATTCGTGAAGTGTTCTGCAAACCGAGCAGTCATTTCTACAGCACGATTTAACTGTGCGGTCGAGGTAAGGAAAGGCAGTTTATCTGTCGTTTTACGTGTATTTAACACATGGTATACTGCATGTTTGATTACTTTCATTTGGAGACCCAAACACGGGTAAAAATAACGAACATGTTTAGTCGTTTTGAATATATCGGTTGGTCAAGCTAAACTTTTCGGTTGTGTTTGATTTGATTTAGCCAGCTTCTTATATCTGACCACGCAGGCCGTTTCACCATTGCGACGGACCAGGGGGTCCCTGTATCCTTTAACTCACACTGGTGCTCGAGCCTTTTTTACCACAGCGTAGCCTGGGTGAGTTTCTTTGACAGAACAGTCTGTATGTCATGTTTGACTATAACTTTAGCATTGTTAACCTGTAGTATTATAATTTCTTTATCTCTGTCTTCTTGCTAGTTAGTGCTGTTTAACACTGTAATATACTTTTATTAGTCTTGAATAGTATAGTCATACATTTGCTAAATGTGATTGCCAGAAGAGGATGGGCCCCTCCTGGTGAGCCTGCTTCCTCACAAGGTTTCTCCCTCCTGGCTTGCTCACTGGGGGTTAAGGCACTGTTTAGCTGTTGATGTGTACTTGTTAGTTATGTTGTATGTCATTTCATGTTTGTGACACAAATGCAAAACTGTAACTACCTTGAAAATGGCAACAAGCCGTTCATGTTTCCCTAGCTTAGATCTTTAAAAAGCTCACAGCCTGTAATGTTTCGAGCACACCCATCTCTTCATCAGGCAAACTGCACCACAATAAGTCACTCTTTTGCCTTATTTCCACTGAGTGGTACATTATGGTTACGTGCAGGTCATTTTTATCAGGCTTGTGTCCCCACTGCCAAATGCTACCAGTGGTACTCTTTTGGTGGGCGTGGTGTATGACAAAGTTGCAGTCTACGTCATTTTCACTTGAGAAAATGTCAAAGTAAAGCTATATGGGTCGTTCACATATAATATTCAAAACAGATGCTTTATACACATAAATAAGCCTACTTGTATATGAATGTTAATAACTAAACTTTCTATAAACATAATTGGATTAAAGCTGCAGATCAATGACAATGCAGAATAGTACTGTAACATAAGCAAGCGTTATATATATATATATATATATATATATATATATATATATATATATATATATATATATATATATATATAAATAAAACATTTATGAACACAGCAGAGACTTACAGTCTCACTCTAGCATTTATCTGTTTCTGAAAGGATGTCAAACGTAGGGCTGTGACGGTGACAATTTTTTACCACCACGGTGTTGCGGTGGTGGTGGAGGGTTGGGTCAATTATGCTGTAAAATAGTCTGTGATAGAAGTTCACTCAAAAGTAAAAAATACTTTCTGTCATTAATTACTAACACTCCCGTCATTCCAACCCTCAGATCACACACTTTATAATATGAAAAAGCAATTTAATTATATAAATTGTGAAATTAAAGCAATAGCCCAGAGGTCTGGTCCCTGCGTCAGCTCAGGGTGCGCGCGCAGGCGGAGGCCACTCTAAACTTAAGCCTGATTTATTCTTCTGCGTCAAGCTCACGCATATGCTACGCCGCAGCCTATACGCGTGGACACATAGCCCTTGTTGTGAATGTCAGCGTTGCTGACGCGCACCTCTCAAAAAATGTAACTACATGTCGCAACGACGCATAGCGCAAGTGTAGGCAGGACCGAGAGCCATGCGAGTCTGTTGGAGCGACTGTTTACAAGTGTCGACTGTTTACAAAGAGCTCTGGATGGAGACTGTTGTTTTGTGTTTACCTTATGGTTAAAGTTGTTGCACGTCCGCCTGTTCCAGCCTCAAAATGAGCGAGTTTGAACCACTTGTACATTAAGGAAGCGTTCAGATAAAACAAAACATCAGCAAAGAAACTCGACACAGAGGAACATAAACACCTACTGCCAGCCAGCGTTTTGGAAGTGTTATTGCAGAGCAACAGAAACAGCGTGCAGAAAGCTGATTTACACTTCTGCGTCAAACGCACGCATATGTTACAGCACAGCCTATGCGTGGACGCTTAGCCCTTGCTGTCGGCGTCGCTGACGTGCACCTCTCGAAAAAATGCAACTACAAGTCGCACAGCAACAGAAACAGCACGCAGAAGTATGAATGCATTTACGCGCGTTGCATGTGCCGTGGCTCACGCCGATCACTTGAAGCAGAAGTAAAAACCAGGATGAAGTGTGAATGCAAAGCCACGCGCTTTGCATGCGCTGTGGGTCACGCCGATCACTTGACCGGGAAGTAAAAACCAGGCTGATGTATGAATGCACAGCTACGCGTGCTGCATGCGCCGTGGGTCATGCCAATCACTTGATACAGAAGTATAAACCAGGCTTTACATGGGAAAAAACGGACTAGTGTGAAGGCGAGCAGCCTGATTCAATTCAAGTTTAAATTCCAAATTATTAAATACAATTCTCTTGAACCCTAAAGTAAAAAACACACAAAAAAATCGTCATTAAATTAATTTGAGCAGAGATGCAACCACCTGTCATTTTCACATTAGTTTTTTAGTTAGGGATTATAATTAGAGTAGCCTAATATAAATGTTTAGTTGGACACTGCACAGACCAACAATCGTCTACATTATAATTAATATAATACTTTATTATATTCATTATTATTACTTTTATTAAAAACTAATTTTTAAGTTTACAGTGTCATAAATGAAGGTACATAGAGCACATTTGCCGCGGATCAACCTCTTCCATGCGCTGCAAGTAGGCTGAATGATAATCTGATAAATAAGGAGAATAAAATATAATTTAAAGCACCCGTTTGATGCTGAAGCCATGATCTGTATCCGTATATGTAAACGCTATCATTGCATAACCTTCATTAATAAAATCATAGTGAAACTACATATTATTATTACTATGAAAAATATATTACTGCCTGAAGTCCGTTACTTAGGGCAGTAATGCAACATGATAAATAAGTGAATAAATAACCTAAATGAAAGGAACAAGAGGGACCAAAATCCGTCATCAGTTCAAGTGCCCCCTATGGGATTTGCTATAGTGATTGGTATATTGTTGGTAGCGAGAAAGAAAGAAAAGCGGAAACTGTGTTCTTCTAAAAAAGAAGAACAAAAAAATATTAGCCTGCTAGTTGCAATGTAAGTATACAATATTAATCACTCTCTAACTAGAGAGTTTTCTTTATGTCTAGATAGCTTTGGACTCAAACAATACTCAGATTTCCCCACTCATACAAAAGGTCATACTCTGGATTTATTATGCTGCTCTGGACTCATCCCCTCCACCTGTACGCTGATGAACTCCCCATGACAGATCACTTTTTCCTCTCATTCAATGCCACATTCTGTCTTTCCATAACCAAGGCACGTCGTCTCGTTTCATTTAAGAATATTAAGGACATTGATATCGACACCCTTGTTTCTTTTACTGATAATATTCTAATTCCGGACAATTTATACACCCCCAGATGATCTGCTGACTATGTATAACAATGACTTATCCAACATCCTCAATCTTCTCGCTCCAGTGAAATTCCGGTCTGTCACTTTCTCTCATACTGCTGCCTGGTTCATCCCTGAATTACATTCATTGAAAGCTAAAGGTCGTCAACTTGATCGTCTCTATCGTAGAACTGGTCTCACCATCCATAAAGAAATGTACAAATCTCATGTATTGCTTTATAAGGACTCTATCATTCAAACCTAATCCACCTATCTCTCTGGTGTAATAGCTCCAAACAAGGCAACTCCAAAACTCTCTTCTCATGACTTAATAAAATTCTTCAACCCCTTAGATATCCCCCAACACATGAACTCCACTGACACTTGTAATTCTCTACTGTTGTTTTTTAATGAAAAAATTCCTAATATTCGCCAACCCCTTAACTCTGTTTCTTCCCCTTTCTCTCACTCGGATTTACCTTTACCCTGTCTCCCTTTTTCCAGCTTTAATTTTCTAATACCTTGGTAATTGCAGACCTTATTTTAAAATCCAAATCCTTCACATGTGAGCTCGATCCCATTCCCACAGGTTTTGTCAAATCCTGCTATTCATCTCTGCTCCTCATATTGTCCATTATCAAATCCTCACTCACCACTGAAACTGTCTCTTCTCATTTCAAAACAGCAGCTGTCACCCCTATTTTGGAAAAAACCTGGTCTGGATCCCAATAATTTCAATAACTTTTGCCCCATTTCTAACTTACCCTTCATTTCAAAATTATTTGAAAAATTTGTTGCTACCCTACTCCACTCCTATCTCACTCATAATAACCTTTATGAACAATTTCAGTCTGGTTTCAGATCCCGTAACAGCACAGAAACTGCACTCATCAAAATCACAAATGATCTCCTTATGGCAGCTGATTGTGGGTCCTTCACTATTCTCATCCTCCTTGATATAAGTGCAGCCTTCGATACAATATTTCACTCCATCCATCTCAACAGATTATGTTTCATCGGAATCACTCACACCACCCTTGACTGGTTTCACTCTTATCTTTCTGGGCGCACTCAGTTCATTCAACTCAAAAGCTTTCAGTCACAGTCCTCCCCAGTCACCACTGGTGTTCCCCAGGGCTCTCTCCTGGGGCCTCTTCTCTTCTTAATCTATTTCCTTCTACTTTGCAACATTTTTCAAAAATTCAATTGGGTTGACCAGGGTAGGGGGATTAATGGCTGTATCAAAAACGGGCTTTAATTTAGAAACATGGAACGCTGGAGGAAGTTTAAGGCGGACTGCCACCGGACTAATGATTTTAGTGACAGTAAATAGGCAGATAAATTTAGGAGCGAGCTTATTACAAATGATACACAAAGGAATATTTTTAGATGAAAGCCACACTTTTTGACCAACGATGTAAACAGGACGCTTTGACCGGTGGAGATCGGCCTAGTGCGGCTTAGAGTCTTAGTGCATGCACCCACTTGGAGGAGGGTCTGTTTGGCCCTGTTCCAAGTGTGTCTGCATCTCTGGACAAAGGCCTGGGCGGAGCGAACCGCGATTTCAGATTCCATACTGGGAAAAACAGGTGGCTGGTAACCTAAACTACATTCAAATGGAGATAGCAGAACGTAGCAGACAGTGGTAGAGTTGTGCGCGTACTCAACTCATGAAAGCTGCTGGCTCCAGGAAGCGGTACTCTGGGATACCAAACATCACAACATATGTTCAAGATCTTGGTTGGCTCTCTCTGTTTGTCCATTACTCTGAGGATGAAAACCAGAAGAAAGGCTAACAGTGGCCCCTAATAAATGACAAAACTCTCTCCAAAATTTAGAGATAAACTGAGATAAACAAAGTCCGAACCCCCGAACCCTCCAGCCAATAACGCCACTCCTCCAATGCAAGTTTGACTCCCAGCAGCTCTCTATTACTAATGTTGAATTTACGTTCAGCAGAGGACAACCTGTGGGAAAAAACGTGCAGGGATGCATCTTGCCATCTGATGAGGAGCGCTGGGACAGGATGGCCCCGACCCCCACCTCAACCTCGACCACAAACTGCCGAGAAGGATCAGGAGCCACCAAAATTGGGGCTGAAACAAAGCAGCCCTTTAATTTTGTGAACGCAGCCTGAGCTGCGTTCGACCACCTGAATGGAGTGGAGTGGTAGAGTTGTGCGCGTACTCAACTCATGAAAGCTGCTGGCTCCAGGAAGCGGTACTCTGGGATACCAAACATCACAACATATGTTCAAGATCTTGGTTGGCTCTCTCTGTTTGTCCATTACTCTGAGGATGAAAACCAGAAGAAAGGCTAACAGTGGCCCCTAATAAATGACAAAACTCTCTCCAAAATTTAGAGATAAACTGAGGCCCCCTGTCAGAAACCACGTCCGTTGGGAGGCAATGCATGCGAAATACTTGGTTAATGACAGAGTCCGCTGTCTCTTTGGCTGAGGGTAATTTGGCCAGAGGAATGAAATGAGTAGCCTACAAAAACCGATCCACAAAGGTCAAAATGACAGCATTGCCACAGGATGGTGGGAGACCTGTGACAAAATCTAGCGAGATGTGTGATCAGGGTCTCGAAGGCACTGACATTGGCTGAAGAAGCCCAGCAGGAGGCAATTCTTAGAAACAGCACAAACAGAGCAAGCCAAAACAAACTCACGGATATACCGAGCCATAGCTGGCCACCAGAATCACTGTTTAACTAGAAATAAAGTGCAATTCACCCCTGGACAACCAGCCACTTTGGAAGAGTGTCTTCATCTAATGACGTCAGACCAAATCTCCTCTGGCACAAACAAGCGACTCTGTGGGCATCTGGCCGGAGGCTTTACCCCATCCAAGGCAGTGCATACCTTGGACTCGATTTCCCAAGTCATTGCTGAAATACAAATTCTCTGTGGAACAATGGGTTTGAGGGACGTAACACAGTCGGTAGAATAAAAAAAGCGGGATAACGCGTCGGGTTTGATGTTCTTAGAACCCGGTCAATAGGAAATAGTAAAATCGAACCGTCCGAAAAATAACGTCCACCGAGACTGCCTAGAGCTTAATCGTTTGGCGGATTTGATGTATTCAAGATTCTTATGATCGGTCCAAATGATAAAAGGAACCCCCGAACCCTCCAGCCAATAACGCCACTCCTCCAATGCAAGTTTGACTCCCAGCAGCTCTCTATTTCTAATGTCGAATTTACGTTCAGCAGAGGACAACCTGTGGGAAAAAAACGTGCAGGGATGCATCTTGCCATCTGATGAGGAGCGCTGGGACAGGATGGCCCCGACCCCCACCTCAACCTCCACCACAAACTGCCGAGAAGGATCAGGAGCCACCAAAATTGGGGCTGAAACAAAGCAGCCCTTTAATTTTGTGAACGCAGCCTGAGCTGCGTTCGACCACCTGAATGGAGTTTTGGAGGAGGTTAAGGTAGTCAGAGGCATGGCGAGCAGGCTGAAATTGTGAATAAAACGGCGGTAAAAAATTGGCAAAATCCAGAAACCTCTGCAGGGCCGTGCGGAAATCTGGAGTTGGCCAATTCACCACAGTCTGAATTTTCTCTGAATCCATTCGCACCCCCTCGACTGACACGATGTGACCCAGAAAAGAAATAGTCTGTGCATGAAAAATGCATTTCTCTGCCTTGACATAAAGTCCATTCTCTAGCAGCCGCTGAAGCACTTGCCTGACATGTTGCACATGTTCCTGGAGAGAAGAAGAAAATTATCAGTATTTCATCCAGGCAGACATAAATGAGTTGATCTATCATGTCTTGCAACACATCATTTACTAGTGCCTAGAAAAGGGGCATTGGAAAGCCTGAATGGGAGAATACAATGTTCAAAATGCCCCCTGGGGGTATTAAAAGCTGTTTTCTATTCATCCCCAGCTCTTATGCAGACCAAATGGTAAGCATTGTGAAGATCTAGTTTCGTGAAAAAGGACACCTCCTGCAGACGTTCAAAGGCTGAAGACATCTATGGCAAAGGATATGTATTCTTCACCATGATGTTATTCATGCCCTGATATTCAATGCATGGGCGAAGTGACAAATCCTTCTTTTTTATGAAAAGAATATGGCAATAAGTCTATAGCACAGTCATAGGGAGGTAGAGAAGCAGCTCGAGACTTACTGAACCCTCTCTTCAGGTCGAGGTAATCACTGGGACATTTGACAGGTCCATACACTCCTCCTGGAACACAGAACAAGACACAACAGGACGAGCAGATGAAAGACAGGATACATGAGAATTCTCGCTCCAAGAAAACAGAATTATCCCCCCAACAAATCTGAGGCTTATGCAGGACTAACTAAGGATGCCCAAGAACCACTGGTTTATTGGTGGTGTCTTTTAAAAAAAATGAAATTAATTTAGAGTAATTGCCCGAAGTTAACAACCTTATAGGACCAGTGGAGTGAGTGATAGAAGGCAGAGGGCACCCACAAAGGGCGTGAACAGCAATAGGCTGAGCGACGGAAATAATGGGAAGTTTTAACCTAAAAGCAAATTAGGTGTCCACAACATTACCCTCGGCCCCAGAATCAATAATGGCCTGACAGCTTTTTGTCTGGGAACCTCAACACAATGTGACTGAGAGCAGGGTTGGCAGGAACAGAGGGTTTATTCAAATTCATTTCACCCGTCAGTAACCTCTCATCTACTGACGGGTGCTGGCTTTTACTGGAAAGGATGCCACAATGTGCCATCTAACATATAAATCTCTTTCTGGATGTGATCTGCAAGCTCATGATGGAAAATGTTCCACTGGGCCTCTGCGTTCCAGCCGCTCTCAGCGGCTAATGTACAGAACTCAACGGAATAATCCGCCACGCTGCAGCTCCCCTGTCGAAGTTTCGCTAGAACTCGCGCCACCTCTCTCCCCGAAGCTGCGCAGTCCAAGACTTGCAGCGTGGTGAGTGCCCGTGCTTAGTGGGCGGAGTGGCATGACTAAACTCCGCGTTCAGCAGACGAAGCGGCAGGCGGAGGTGAGGAGATGGTGGTGGGCGGGAGATCGCTGAGGATGGATGCTAAACACCACAAAGGATGGTGGCGTGATCTGACACCAACATGGAGGTTCTATAAGCAGAAAAGGCAGGAATGAAACTAAAACTAAAGAACTAGGTGTCTAGAACCTTGACAGGACACAACAGGATGATGATCAAACTATACAGATCTCAAGCGAGTTGCATAGACAGCACATAAAGACAGTCTGACAAAAGGTAAGGAGACAAAAAGGATTAAATAGGGGATCAAATCAACGAACTGCAGGTGACAACCCTGAACGCTAATGAAAGGCTAATAGGATAACAAGAAATTGGGGAAGAAACACACTAAGGATGAAGCACATAGCTAGCTGTCATAACAAAAGGCACGTGTCCGGAAAAACATCCAGACGATACACAGGGACAACAAAATCACAAGGAAGCAGGTCAGGACACACTCTTAACAGTACCCCCCTCCCGAGAAGCACCAGAAAGGGCTCACCTAGTCGTCGTCGAAACTCCCCAATCAACTACTGGTCCAGAATATCCTGATCTAGAATCAAAGACCTCTCCTCCGGACCATAGCCTTCCCAGTCCACCAGATACTGAAAAACCCGACCCCGGCATCTTACATCAAGGAGGCGTTTAACCATATAGGCCGGAATGCCATCCACCAGACGAGGAGGCGGAGGGGTCGGGCGGGAACCACAGGATTGAGTTGGGACCTAAACACGGGCTTGACACTGGATACATGAAAAACAGAGTGAACTCGACCAAGCATATCAGGAAGCTTGAGCTGTACTGCCACCGGACTCAAGACCTTGGTGATCCAGTATGGCCCTATGAACCTGGGTGCCAGCTTGCGTGAAGGCACCCAAAAAGGCAGGTCCTTAGTGAATAGCCACACCCTCTGACCACAAACAAAAGGAGGGGCAGGAGTCAGGTGACAGTCATCCGCCCTCTTGGTTCATCTGGAAGCCCGGGCCAAGGCCTCCTTAGCCTCTCTCCAGGTGCAACGACACTAACGAACTAAGGCCAAGGCAGACGGGACCGCGGCATCGGGTTCCTGAGCAGGAAATAAAGGGGGTTAGTAACCAACAGAGCATTGAAAAGGGGACATACCTGTATATGCTACTGGTAGTGTGTTGTGGGAGTATTTAACCCAAGACAACTGCTGACCACAGAAACCAGGATTCTGAGACACCAGACAACAGAGAGTTCTTTCGAGATCCTGGTTGGCTCGCTCAGTCTGCCCATTGGTCTGGGGGTGAAAACCTGAAGACAGACTGGTAGAGGCCCTGATCTGTCTACAGAACTCTTTCCAAAACCAGGAGACAAATTGTGGCCCTCTGTCAGAGACTATGTCCATTGGAAGGCCATGGATCCGAAAGAAATGGTCAATTACCACTTGAGCAGTCTTCTTTGCAGATGGGCGCTTGGGTAAAGGGATAAAATGGGCCGCCTTGGAGAAGCGGTTCACTACCGTCAAAATCAAGGTGTTGCCTCTCGACAGGGGTAAGCCCAAGACAAAGCCCACCACCTCCCTAGGTAGGATAGTTTCTGGGACAGCATCCTCTTCGAGGGCGTCGAACAACCGGGAAAGCGCATCAGGTTTGACATTTTTGGAACCAGGCCGGTACGAGAGGGAAAAGTTGAATTGGCCAAAGAAGAGTGCCCAGCAAACCTGACGACAATTTAATCTCTTGGCTGAACATGTATTCAAAATTTTTGTGATCCGATCAGACCAAGAATGGATGTGCCGGCCCCTCCAACCAGTGACGCCAATCAGTGACGCCCATATTTAAAGGACTGTTGAGACAGGACCGCGCCTACCCCCAACTCTGAGGCATCCACCTCAACAATAAACTGCTGTTCAGGATCTGGAAGAGAGAGGACAGGAGCAGTGATGAAATGGGAATCAATAACATCAAAGGCCTCCTGAACCTGACTATTCCATGTGAACTTTACCTTAGTGGAAGTGAGAGCCGTTAAGGGTGCAGCGACCGAGCTGAAGTTCCGGATGAAACGCCTTAGAAGTTGGCGAACCAAAAGAACTGCTGCAGAGCCTTTCTAGAGTTGGGGGTTGGCCACTTAGCCATGGCCCTTACCTTAGCGGGATCAGCTTTGATCCCCTCCGTCGAGACTATATGTTCCAGGGACGAAACCGACTTGGTGTGGAACACGCACTTCTCTGCCTTGACATACAGCTGGTTCTCCAACAGTCGCTGCAGAAGACATCAAGGGCAGAGGGTACCTATTTTTAATGGTGATGTCTTTAAGGCCTCTGTAGTAGGGATGCTCGAAATAATCGATTAACTGTTAACCGAAAGGGTGCGTTTGTGACCGATTAATGCTATCAGTTAAACGATTAAAATTTTTATTTTTATATTTTTAGTTTGGCTGCATAAGGGGCCGATTGAATGCGCCTTTGCGTTAAGAGGGGCATTTTTTGCACGCGGCTCATCCCAGAGCAGCAGTTTGTGTTGTCAAGACAACTACAGAGAACTTTTAAAGAGCTTGGTTTCCGCTACATTCATTCTTCCATGGCGGGGAACAAAATGCATCCCGCCACAGCTACATTACCCTTTCAAAACATTCAGTTATTGTTGTTGTTGTTTTTAATAGCGGATTATAATTGCATCAAAACGTATTAAAAGGTAAGTGGATTATAACAGCGCAAACTTTTTTGTTACCGTATAGTGATGTGCGCTATTGTTTAATCCTTTGGGGTTATGTGCTGACTGACTGACTGGCTGACAGGTGTGCGATGCGTGAGCCCAGCAAACACGCAGAAGCTTTCAGTTAAGATGAACACAGTTTCTATAGTTATACTTTATTTATAGATAAAGTATGACTCTGCATATAATCACTCTATCATGCTGGAGTTTATAGCCGTTTTGCTTTACTTCAGGACGCATTATTGCTGCTCTGAAGGTCTAATCGCTGTTTTAAGTTATCCAGAGCTGTATGAATGTACAAATCTTGAATATCGTAATATTATTGAATATTACAATTTTATCGACATATACAGCAACACTTTTGCACAATCGATACCCAGCTGATTCAGTTGTTTCATAAGAGGACCGCGCTTCTTCTCTTCTTTTTTCCTTGTCAACATACAAAGGCAGGTGCGCCTCGCGTTTTTGGAATGAAAAAAGCACGTTAGCTGTGGTCGGCCACTTGTTCAACTGCAAGACATTCTTAACTTGCGGGACGATAACGTATAACCCGTGCCTACAGACACATTTGCCAAAGAAGCAAAATGGAAAAAGAATATTGCTGTTTGAAACAGACGTGTTGATGCCAAAAAAAGCGCTGATGTTGACCTGGATCTGCATCATAAACGCAACAAATAGGCTTTACCTTTTATTTTACAGCTTATAAAGCATGTATGCACATTAATGCAATATCATATTTAAACAACAAAACTGTTTACAAAAAGTCAACATATGCGCACGTTGTTGTTTTCTTTTCATCACGCAGTGCGCGCACTTGAGCCGCGATGGAGAGAAAGGAAACCACGTCAAGACATAATCTTTAAAATAATGATTTCTATAAAAATGTAAAAGGTTTTGTGATTATAATAATACAAGCGGGGCATTAAATAAATGCATATTTTTCCGTGGAGCGAGCGATTTGAAGAAGTCTGCTATTTTATTTGACGGAAGACAAAAATATGATTGGAAAAAACAGCCTATGCCGGTTATTAAAAATAATCAGTCAGTGTTTTCGATTTGTAATATAAATTAATTATTTAAGTGGAAAATAATTTAGGGCAGTCCTATTTATTTTATTCATTTTATTTAGTTTATTCTGTTCTTCTGTGCTAAACACTGCAGGTGCGTGAAAATGCTCTGTTTTATTGTTCAATTATTAATATGCTAGCATATAAAAATAAATCAGTATTTTAAAATGCAATATTTAATGTGTCAGACACAAAATAAACACGTCAATTTGTTTAACATAAAATTAATAGTAATCTGACCAGTTAACCGTTAATAACTGATTAATGAGCGGCGGTTGTCGGTTAGCAAAATTAACCGAAATGAGCATCCCTACTCTGTAGTCAATACAAGGACGCAGAGAGCCATCCTTCTTTTTAACAAGGAAGAACCCTGCCCCGGCCTGAGAGGAAGAGGGGCAGATGAGACCAGCTTTAAGTGATTCTTGAATGTACCTGTCCATAGCCTCTCTTTCTTGACGGGAAAGGGAATACAATTGGCCGCTGGGCAGAGAAGAACCTGGGAGAAGCTCGATGGCACAGTCATAGGGCCGGTAAAGAGGCAAGGATGTGGCCCGGGAATACTGAAGACCCGACGCAAATCGTGGTATTCCAGCGGGACTCCAGAGAGATCCACTGCTTCAGCCTGCAAGACATGAGAGACAGGACCCAGACACGGAGCAGGACCCAAAAGCAAAGCAAGACAAGACGGACTCCAAGATAACACAGAATTACTTGACCAATCAATGTGAGGGTTATGTTTGGTTAACCATGGGTGCCCCAAAACTATGGGAGAACTCGGGGTGTCAAAGACATACAACTGATAAACTCACGATAATTGCCAGAGATAACTAGACTTACGGGAGTAGTGGAATGAGTGATGAAGGTGATGGTAAGACCATTCAAGGAACGAACAGAGATGGGGGAGGAAAGAGGGAAGGCAGGAATGCCCCAGGCTTCAACAGCACCGTTGTCAATAAAGTTGCCTTCAGCTCCAGAGTCGATGAGAGCAGAACATGAATGGATGACATCTCCAAAATAAAGTGCAGCTGGCAGTGAGGTGCGATGCATGTCGGTGTCAGAACAGGGAGATGTGCCCACCAGTATCCCCCTCTTTACTGGTGAGCGGGGGCTTTTAAAGGACACTGGACTGCCTGATGGCCTGGTCTCCCGCAGTACAGACACAGCCCCTTAGCCAGACGATGCCGATTTTCCTGGGTGGTTAGTCGCAGGTGTCCTAGCCGCATAGGCTCCTTATCTGAAGGTGGATTTAATCTCTTGGCTGAACGGATGTATTCTAAATTTTTGTGATCCGTCCAGACCAAGAATGGATGTGCCGGCCCCTCCAACCAGTGATGCCACTCCCCCAGGGCTAGCCTGACCGCTAGCAGCTCTCTGCTTCCTATGTCATAATTTAGTCCGGCTGGGCTCAGACGGCGGGAGAAGAAGGCACAAGGATGCACTTTTCCATCTCCAGAGGACCGCTGAGACAGGACCGTGCCTACCCCCAACTCTGAGGCATCCACCTCAACAATAAACTGCCGTTCGGGATCTGGAAGAGAGAGAACAGGAGCCGTGATGAAATGGGACTTAATAACATCAAAGCCCTCCTGAGCCCGACTATTTCATGTGAACGTTACCTTAGTGGAAGTGAGAGCCGTTAAGGGGGCAGCGACCGAGCTGAAGTTCCGGATGAAACGCCTATAGAAGTTGGCGAACCCCAAGAACCGCTGCAGAGCCTTTCTTTCAAGAGTTGGGGGTTGGCCACTCAGCCACGGCCCTTACCTTAGCGGGATCAGCTTTGATCCCCTCCGTCGAGACTATATGTCCCAGGAACGAAACCGACTTGGTGTGGAACACGCACTTCTCTGCCTTGACATACAGCTGGTTCTCCAGCAGTCGCTGCAGCACCTGACGAACATGCTAAGTGTGTACCTGCTTACACGGGGAAAAGATGAGGATATCATCCAGGTACACAGAGACAAAACTGTTTACCATGTTTCTCAGCACATCGTTGACCAGGGCCTGTAAGACAGTTGGGGCATTATGGAGCCCAAAGAGTAATACCCGGTATTCAAAGTGTCCCGTGGGCGTGTTGAAGGCTGTCTTCCACTCATCCCTCTCACGTAACCGGACCAAATGAAAGGCATTGCGGAGGTCTAGTTTAGTAAAGACCTTGACTCCCTGTAATAACTTAAAGGCAGAAGACATCAAGGGCAGAGGGTACCTATTTTTAATGGAATGTCATTAAGGCCTTTGTAGTCAATACAAGGACGCAGAGAGCCATCCTTCTTTTTAACAAAGAAGAACCCTGCCCCGGCCAGCAAGGAAGAGGGGCGGATGAGACCAGCTTTAAGTGATTTTTGAATCTACCTGTCCATGGCCTTTCTTTCTGGACAAGAAAGGGAATACAATTGACCCTTAGGTGGAGAAGAACCTGGGAGAAGCTCGATGGCACAGTCAAAGGGCCGTTGAGGAGGCATGGATGACGCAGATTGTGGTATTCCGGCAGGACTCTAGAGAGATCCACTGCTTCAGCCTGCAAGACATGAGAGACAGGACCCAGACACAGAGCAAAACCCAAACACAAAGAACTCCGGGTGTCAAAGATGTACAAACTGATAACCTCACGATGATTGCCAAAGATAACTAGACTTACGGGAGAAGTGGAATGTGTGATGAAGGTGATGGTACGACCATTCAAGGAACGAACAGAGATGGGGGAGGAAAGAGGGAAGGCAGGAATGCCCCAGGCTTTAACAGCACCGTTGTCAATAAAGTTGCCTTCGGCTCCAGAGTCGATGAGAGCAGAACATGAGTGGATGACATCTCCAAAATGAAGTGCAGCTGGCAGTGAGGTGCAATGCATGGGGGTGTCAGAACAGGGGATCTGTGCCCACCAGTATCACCCTCTTTACTGGTGAGCGGGGGCTTTGAAAAGGCCACTGGACTGCCTGATGGCCTGGTCTCCCACAGTACAGACACAGCCCCTTAGCCAGACGATGCTGCTTTTCCTGGGTGGTTAGTTGCAGGTGTCCTAGCCGCATAGGCTCCTTATCTGAAGGTGGATGGCATAAGCTTGAAACTACCTCCTCCTTCCCCCAGGGAAGACGGGTCGTGCGCCGATGTTGGCAGCGATGAAGATGCCGCTCCACTCGAAGAGCCAGGTCGACCAGAGCATTAAAATCATGGGGAAGATCATGAGTGGCAATCTCATCCTGAATATCATCATTCAGGCCGTCCTGAAACCTTGCTCGAAGAGCTGCCTCGTTCCACGCACAGGCTGCTGCCAGAATCCTGAATTGGATTGAGTAGTTAGTTACAGAGCGTCCGTTTTGACTAAGCTGGGCCAAAGAAGAAGCCGCCTTATCCCCCTGAGCTGATCGATCAAACAGCTTAGTCATCTACTCTTGAAACTTGTCAAAAGTGGCACAAAACAGAGCCCGATCATCCAACACCGCTGTGGCCCAATCGCGGGCCCTGCCCTTCAGAAGAATTATAACCAAGGCCACCCTTGACTTCTCCGTGGCGTAGCGACATGGCTGGAGCGCAAACACCAGTGAACACTGGGATTAAAGGACCGACAGCAGCTGGGGTCCCCGTCGTAGGGCATTGGATTGTTAGCATGTGGCTCATGCTCTGGGTGGAGGAAAGCAGCTGCCTGTCTGCCGACTCCAACATTCAGCTGGAGCTCTTGGACTAACGTGTTGAGTTTGGCCACCTGTGCAGTCAGGAACTCAACTTCCTGTGATGTAGCTGTTAACTGGGTGGCATGTTGACATAGCAGGATGCCTTGCTGGGTCACCGCTTTCCGAACTTGATCAGCACCCACTGAATCCATTGTCTGGTCAGACCGTTCTGTTTGGAGCAATCACGGATTCTATAATGCAGGTAACACTCAGGATTTATTTTCTTAGATCAAACCAAAAAAAACCTCAATGAGAGGAAAAAGAGCAAATAAAAAGTCAAATTTCAGTATTAATGATGCCCAGAGGAGACCGGTGGAACAGTTCCCAAGGTTGGCCACACGGTGGCAGACTTGCAGCGTGGTGAGTGCCCGTGCTCAGTGGGCGGACAGCGTGACTAAACTCCGCGTTCGGCAGACGAAGCGGCAGGCAGGCGGAGGTGAGGAGATGCTGGTGGGCGGGAGATCGCTGAGAATGGATGCTAAACACCCCAAAGGATCGGTGGCATGATCTGAGAGGGCAGAGGAGAGATAAGCAGAAAAGGCTGGAACGAAACCAAAACTAAAGAACTAGGAGTCTAGAAGCTTGACAGGACACGACAGGAAGATGATCAAACTATACAGATCTCAAGCGAGTTGCATAGACAGCACATAAAGACGGTCTGACAAAAGGTGAGGAGACAAAAGGGATTAAATAGGGAATGAAATCAACGAACTGCAGGTGACAACCCTGAACGCTAATGTAAGGGTAATAGGATAACAAGAAGGTGGGGAAGAAACAAGTGAGGGATGAAGCACATGGCGAGCTGTCAAAACAAAAGGCACGTGCTCCGGAAAAACATGCAGACTACACACAGGGACAACAAAATCATAAGGAAGCAGGTCAGGACACACACTTAACAGTATCATTAATATTATTATTATTATTATTAAGTCATATGTTGAAAAAAAACTGCTTAGGCTACTATCTCTTCACCTTTCTCCACCGTTTACTATTCATATTTTAAATTCTTTGCCAGATAAAACTAAACTTGTAACATTGTAAAAGTAATATCTCAATAGATACGTCCCAAATGGCACAAAATACACTATCCACTTATGCACTATCCAGTCATGCATTATCCACTTATGCACTTACACACTCAACAGCAGAGTATATGTTTGTTGTGTCATCCCAAATGGAACACTAATGGTTTTTTACCACGTGGAAATTCAAACCGTTTCCCTGATGGTGTTTGACGGTTGTCAAATCACTAAAATAAATGACCAAACTATCAAATAATACCTGCCATGAGCATAACCGCATTCACCATTAGGAGGCAATACAATTAGTCTTGTAGGAGAATTTTGCTTTCACAATCCAAAATAAATAATGAAATCCGTTGGTTCCCAAAAGCTCCACCCCTTATGCTACATGAGCAAAGCAGCGGCTGTTGAGTGCATGAGGTGTCCATCATTCCACAGTTCTTTTTACCGGTTGAATAAGTGCATCATATGGGTATTTAAAGGGCACTTATTCTTTTCAAAGTTTTCAGTGTGAACTCACTACTTACACTATTTATACTACAAAATGGCACAGAACAGTGCATAAGTGTGCGATTTGGGATGCACCTATAGCTTTAGCTGATTTGCAATCACAATCTCAATTTTAAACTGATCAATCGTGTAACCCTACTGGATTGTATTGTAGCGAGGCAGAGGGAAAATAGCGACACAGTTGGATAAGTTTACAGACAAGTCCCCGGAGGGTGCTTTATTTACAAAGTGAAGGTTGTGAAAACGGTGCTCTTCTTCGTGGTGAGGTGCTCTGGTGCTCCGGGAAGTAGGTGAAGGACAGTGAGTAGTCGGATGTGGGATCGTCACGAGCTGGAGTCTGCTGTGGAGAGACAGAGAGACAAGCATTAACGCAGGGAGTCATAGGGTGAATGAAGCTCATCTTCCTCTGGCGTGGGCTTGGCTTTTATGTCTCTCCTTCTGATTAGGTCCAGCTGTGAGCGAACCAGTGTTAATGATGATCCAGCTGGGGTGGATCTGCGACCAGGGCGACGTGGCATTTGTGGGCTCGCTACATTCCCCCCCCTTAGCGTCGTCCTGGTCCTGGGTTTCCTGCGGAGGAAAGGTAAAGTATTGAGAGGGGGGGTAGAATGTTTTGACAGACCTGCCCATCCTGACCAGAGCCTTGAGAGGCCGTCCGTGTTTCCGTGGGAGGCCCCGGCTCGATGTTGTACTGAGAAGTTGTAATCCTGGAGCGACAGGAACCATCTGGTGACTCGAGCTTTGTTGTTTTTCGCAGTAGCCATCCACTGTAGTGGCGCGTGGTCGGTCACCAGGGTAAATTTCCTGCCTAGGAGATAATATCTGAGCTCCAGGATTGCCCACTTGATCGCCAGGGCCTCCTTTTCCACCGTTGCGTACCGGGTCTCTGCAGGGGTAAGCTTCCGACTCACGTACATGATGGGGTGTTCTTCATCGCCGTGGACCTGGGAGAGGACCGCGCCCAGGCCCGAGTCGGAAGCATCTGTCTGAAGAATGAAGGGGCAGCCGAAGTCAGGTGCGTGCAGTACCGGTGAGGATGTGAGGGCCGTCTTCAGGGCTTGGAACGCGTCATCTGCCCTTTTGTTCCACTGGATCCTCTCCGGCTGCCCCTTTCTGGTCAGGTCTGTCAGAGGGCTGGCTATGGATGAGAAATTAGGAATAAAACATCTATAGTAACCCGCTAACCCCAGAAATGCACGTACCTGGGTCTTTGTGGTGGGTTGTGGAGTTTCTTGTAGTGCTTTGATCTTGCTTTGTTGTGGCTGTATGAGACCTCTACCAATGTGGAATCCGAGGTATTTGGCTTCTGCTAGACCCAGGTGGCATTTCTTGGGATTAGCTGTGAGCCCAGCCCTACGAAGATCTAGGAGCACCCTCCGCAACCGGGATATATGTTCTTCCCACGACTCGGAGTGGACGATAAGGTCGTCGAGGTATGCTGCTGCATACGGCTGGTGGGGCCTCAGCAGGATGTCCATCATTCGTTGGAATGTGGCTGGGGCCCCGTGGAGCCCGAAGGGAAGAACCCGGTATTGCCAGTGCCCACCGGGAGTGGAGAAGGCGGTTTTCTCCTTGGCGCTTTCACTTAGTGGTAATTGCCAGTAGCCTTTGGTGAGGTCGATCGTGGATATGAATCGGGCTCCACCCAGCCGATCCAGCAGCTCGTCCACCCGAGGCATGGGGTATCCGTCGAACTTAGGTATTTCGTTGAGCTTCCTGAAGTCGTTGCAGAAGCGGAGGGTGCCGTCGGGTTTGGGGACCATCACTATGGGGCTGGACCACGGGCTACGAGATGGTTCGATGATTCCTAATTTCCTCATCTTTTGGATCTCTTCGTTGATAGCCAGCCGGCGAGCTTCTGGTACTCGATAAGGCCTCTGCCGGACGATGGTGCCAGGTGGGGTGATGATGTCGTGCTGGATAATGGTGGTTCGGCCCGGTTTCTCTGAGAACACATCCTTGAACTGACCGACCAAGGCTTGCAGCTCCGCCTTCTGATTCGGTGAGAGTTGCTCACCTATATGGACAACGGGAGAAGTTTCTTCTGAGAAGGCAACTAGATGACCTGGAGCTGCAACCCATTTCTTCATCAAGTTAATGTGATATAGTTGTTCTTCTCTTCTTCGTCCCGGCTGACGGACTCGATAGTTTACCGGCCCTACCCTTTCTACCACTGTATATGGCCCCTTCCAAGATGCCAAGAACTTTGAAGTAGTGGTAGGTATGAGGATCATCACCTTATCCCCTGGGTGGAACTCTCTGGGTTGGTCGGGCCGGTTATATAATCTCTGTTGGGCGCGCTGGGCTTCGGTCAGATGTTGCTTGAAGATGGGCATGACTCTTTCAATGCGTCCTCTCATGTCCCGTACGTGCTCAATTACTGACCGTTGTGGGGCTGGCTCCTGCTCCCAAGCTTGACGAGCCACGTCCAATAACCCACGTGGTTGGCGGCCAAACAGCAATTCGAAGGGGGTGAAGCCTGTGGATGCTTGGGGAACTTCTCTGATCGCAAATAGCACGTAAGGGATCATGAGGTCCCAGTCGCGCCTATCCTCTGCCACCACCCTGCGGAGCATCTGCTTCAGCGTCTTGTTGAATCTCTCTACAAGGCCATCAGTCTGTGGATGATAAACAGATGTTTTTATTTGCTTTACCTTTAGGAGGCGGCAGAGGTCTGCCATCAACCGGGACATGAATGGGGTGCCCTGGTCGGTCAGTATCTCCGCTGGTATTCCTACTCGGCTGCATAACAGGAACAGCTCCTTCGCGATCGCCGATGACATGGCTTTCCTCAGGGGAATCGCTTCAGGATATCTGGTGGCGTAGTCGAGGATGACAAGGATGTGCTCATGTCCCCGGGCCGACTTCGGCAAAGGCCCTATCAAGTCCATGCCAATGCGGTTGAAGGGCACATCGATGATGGGTAACGGTATCAGAGGGCTGGGGGGTGGTCGTTGGGGAGACGTTCTTTGGCAGATGTCGCATGCCTGACAATACCTCTTGACTTCTCCATCCAACCCGGGCCAGTGGAACCGATCTCTGATTCTTTTAATCGTATTGGCCACTCCGAGATGTCCTGCCATCGGGTGAGTATGTGCCAGCTCCAGAACCGTCTCCCTCTTGGTCCTCGGGACGACCAACAGTGTCTTCCTCTCCCCCCGCCTCTCTGCGACACAGTACAGCAGACCATTTTGTACAACAAAATGTGGGAGGGGGTGAGGGCTGGGAAACCGTTTGTTACCGTCAATGATCCTGACTTGTGGCCAGCAGTGTTTCCATGTTTCGTCTTCACGTTGCGCCCTTCCGAAATCGCCACCTGCAGTTATCTGTTGGAATAGATCAAAGTATAGGTTAGCCGATGATGACTCACCCCCTCTGTCGCTCTCGGTGGCCATCAGTGCTGGTTGGCGGTCCCGCTGAGCCCGTCCTTTGTTGTTTTTCTTCGGACGAGCCGATCGAGCCTGATGGTGGGTGAGGAGATCATCGAACCCTGGCCAGTCTCTGCCCAGAAGGAGGGGTACGGGAAGATCCGAAACCACTCCTACTTCGATGCGCCAGCTGCCCGACTTTGTCGCGATGGTCACTCTCTGTGATGGTACGTGGCGAGTATCCCCGTGCACACACGTAATTGGGATTCGGCTTTTTCCTTCATGATGGATTTTTAATGTTTTCGGATGAACTAAGGTTATGGCGCTTCCTGTATCCAACGTGGCTGTTTGTATTTTCCCGTCTAAACAAACTCTTCAGGTGGGAGCTTCGGGAGGGACGTTGCGATGTACCACGCACCCTGCTGTCCAGGCCGGGGTCGAGTGTGATGTGGGCTCTGTGGGCATCGGCTCGTCGACTGGGCTGGGGACCACCGGTCTGCTGCCTGGTCGTGCTGTGCCCTCCACCGGTCGCCATGGCGCATTTACCCTCCGGAGTGGCAGAGCCGCTCTCTCCCCAGTCTCCCGGGCCACGTGAGCTTCCGCCAGCTCCACCGCCTCCACCAAGGCGGCCAGCGAGTCGGGATTCCTCATGCTGGTAAGTGTGCGGAGCCGTCTGGGTAACGCCCTCATTATTTTCTCAATCACCACTTTCTCAGCGACCTGGACCGCGGAAGGATCCCCTCCCAGCAACCATAATCGCCCCAATCGAGATACGTTAGCTGCTTGGGTACGTACCGGCTGCTTTTCGTCGTATGACCACTGAGAGAACTGTTGTGCTGCGCTTATGTTGGAGAGTCCCATTCTGGCGAGTATCTCCTTCTTCAATGCTTTATAATCGTCATTTTTCGGTGTCTCCAATGCAAAATTTGCTTGTTGAGCTTCTCCAGTTAAGAATGGCGCCAACATCCTCGCCCAACTCTCCTTCGGCCATCTTTCTCTTTCAGCAATTACTTCAAAAGTGTGAAGGTAAGCATCTATATCGTCCAGGTCGCTGAGTTTGGTGATAAAACTGTGAGCGCTCACCTCAGGGAACTGGCTAGAACTGGTTGCTTGGCGGAGCTGTTGTTCCATTTGGTCTTGTCTGGCGGTGAGCTGTTCTGTTATCACTTGTTGTCTTCTTGAAATTTCCGCTAGATGGCGTACTATTTCTTCCATTGACATGACTCAGGAGAGGATGACAGCCAAGCAAGAGAGCGTGAGTGAGAGAGAGAGAGCGGATGCCTGTCTGTAAACACAAGAAACAAGAAAAAATTCAGCGATTATTTCTCCTACTGGTAAGTGCTGTTTTCTGAATTTTTTCCCTCTGAAATAGCGCGCATTCTCCACCAGTTGAAGCGAGGCAGAGGGAAAACAGCGACACAGTTGGATAAGTTTACAGACAAGTCCCCGGAGGGTGCTTTATTTACAAAGTGAAGGTTGTGAAAACGGTGCTCTTCTTCGCGGTGAGGTGCTCTGGTGCTCCGGGAAGTAGGTGAAGGACAGTGAGTAGTCGGATGTGGGATCGTCACGAGCTGGAGTCTGCTGTGGAGAGACAGAGAGACAAGCATTAACGCAGGGAGTCATAGGGTGAATGAAGCTCATCTTCCTCTGGTGTGGGCTTGGCTTTTATGTCTCTCCTTCTGATTAGGTCCAGCTGTGAGCAATCCAGTGTTAATTATGATCCAGCTGGGGTGGATCTGCGACCAGGGCGACGTGGCATTTGTGGGCTCGCTACAGTATATTTACCTCACATTGGTGTGAGATCGTTTTTATACACAAAATGAAAATGAAAATCTGTCGTTCCAACACGGATTAGCATACAGCATCACAAACTTCTATGCTTGCAACTACACCTCTGGAGCTGTAGTTAGAAGCATAGTTCCTGGCTGTGTTCTCTTCCCTGTTATCCCCTCTATGCCCTATTCATTGAGAATATTCTAACATTTAATCTTGGAATTATTAAAAAAAAAACATTAAAGTCATCACTCTGAGGTGTAATTTGCTTTCAAAGTATTCTTACGCTCAGTTTAAGCGACCTTCATGTTTACATTTGCGCTCCCTTCGTAGTGCACTTTAAAAACATTGATGGCATTTTGAGCACAGCCATGGCTCTTGACAAAAGCTATAGGTGCCCTATTATTTAAAAGCAGAATTTATGTTACGTCTCTAAAGCTTGTGAAAACAAAAAACATAGCAAACGTTAATGCTTTTAATTTATAGTAAGTTATTTATTAGGTATCTGTACTGTATATGACATGCAGTGTTTCCTCTAGGATTTTTTCCAGCTGTGGCGGCAGACCTTTTACACAGATCTACCAAATACCTATGGCGTTACTTCAATGATAAATGTAGTGAGCGCAGTATTACAAGTCAAAATTGCATTCATGTAATATGAGCATGCAAATCTTTTTCCTGAAGTCTTGAATTTAAACGGCTATAAACTTCTTCAAGATAAAGTTATTGTATGCAGAGCCACATGCCTTTATCTAAAGTTTAGCCATGAGTAGGGCCAGATGGAATCTAAGGACATGTTTTGCTATTTCTATGCAGAATTTTGTAAAAAAAAAAAAAAAAAAAAATTAAAAATTAAATCTGCCGATTTATGCGCCAAATGATTTTGGGTTTTGTAACTAAAAACTTAATATATGAAATAAAAAGTAATACTTTTGAACTAATATTTAATGTTTACAATGCAAATCCAGTTAGATTCACTTTATTTGGTCAACAAAGCAAGTCTGTCATATGATATATCTACCAAAAGACAGAAAATATCACATTACAAACTATACTGTAAATAAATCATATAAATATTTTTATATTAGTCAATATTATTACTGAAATTATTATAAAAACTATATAAAGATGAATTTACACAAGTAAATATACTGAATCAATGATGGGCTTCAAATCTGCAGAATCTGAGCACGCAGATTCTGTGTGGGCCTAGCCATGAGTTATGTCGTTGTTTGGGGAACGCACCCCAGCTCTTACAACCTGTGGCAAAAATATCAGACTGCTCAGCGTGGAGTGAATGCATCTGTAGTACCCAGAAGAGCAGAGTCGACTTCAGTATAATAAATGCTGCAGTCATGACTTTAATTTGCTGAGTAACATTACATATCAGTAACATCGAGTTTGATGTCATTTGCAAATGGCTAGATTCCATTCAGTAGGAACACTGACTGACCCAATCATTGATTCAGATGAATCGTTTAGTAATACAAGTTTTTGCCGCCTACTTTCAATATCATCTTCAGATTAAGTTTGTCAATCAAATCCCAATAAAATCTGCCAAAATAATAACATCAAAATAATTATTATCGTATTCCAAAAATGTATCAATTTTCTAGTTATTAAAAGTAAGCATTGCAAAACTGACAAACAGCTGATGACGGCATGGATTGAAGGTTGGTCGACCGATCAGCAGAGAGTGTGTGTGTAATTCCCACCTTTCTCTATGTGTAACAATAAGATGGAACGGATGATATGCAAATTTAACAAATTAAGCTCAAGCTGTGAATAAAAATAAGAAAAAGTTGTCCCCCAGAGAGGGGGGGGTGGTGGTGGGTTTATTTAAAAAGTATTTGCACCGTCTTTTCATGTGCATTTAATTCAGAATATTTTATGCTTTTAAAAAAAAAAGTATTTTGTGAGTTTATGCAAGATGGACCCGGATCATACATTATATTTGCTTATTCTCTTCATTTCTTTCAGCTTTTTGTGCTCATATTTGAGAGAAAGATTATTCTCACTTTGATGTCTGAATCATCAGTTGCTTATTTTCACATTATCTTTTCATATATGTTTGACGTAATACAGTTTAATTTACATGTAATCAAATATTTTCAGCAGAACTCTAAAATGCCTTGTCCAATAAACAAATAAAAACTCATTTTGGAGTCTTGTGTCATTATTTAAACATCGATTTTGAGTCTGACTGTCGCCGTCTTTAAAATAATTTAGTGATGACATTTGTTGTAATAGTTATTTAATGCCGTTGCTTTGATTACAGTTTAAAACGTAGGATATTCAGAGCACATCACATTCAGTGAGCTCAAACGTGCCTGAGGAAGCGCATTGTGTTTCAGTGCTGAATCTAAATCATTCTGTGAGGTGTGTTTTAGAAATGTTTCATCATCCGAGGAAAATCGGAACTGATCAAATAAAAGCTTTACATCATTACTGTTGTCGGTCTTTAATCTTTAGTCATTCAGATTTTAAATGGATATTGTGGACAGTAAAGTGTTTTTATGGATGCATGTAAAACTGAAGACTAAATAAGAACATTTAAAACTGCATGTAAAATAAAATGTGTGTGTGTGTGTTAATAAATGAACTGGTGTTGTCAGTTTTGGTGTTTTTGTTTTTTTAATTTAGCTGTTTTCCACTCAAAGTAATTCAAGGTTATCAATATGACCTAAGTAATGCACTGAAAACACCAGCCTGGGACTTTGCTGGATGACTGCAATATGCATATTAGAGAAGCACAGCTTTGATGGTGCAATCTGCTTGTTAAGTGTGACGTCACACGAAGCAGCTTCTGGGTCCAAGCGCTCTATTCAACTGTATGGGGAGACTGGTGAAATGGTAATAATTTCGAAAATCACAATCGCAATATATATGTCCATGCCTAATATCCAAAGGCAAGAAAGTGATTAATTTTTTTTATAAATTTGTCAAATTTTGGTGTTAGTGATGCAGCGAGCCCAGAGATTGTTGTGTACACTATGCTTTTATATAAAATTAACTTTAATGTGTGATATGAATTAAAAGTGATGATAAACAAAAAAATTCTCAACTCAAATGAATAGCAGGCTTGGACCTGGAAACAGAATTACATACATCACCAACGTCATCACTTAACAAGCGGATGAAAAGACAGAAATCTGCTTTGACTTGACAAAAGAAAACTTTATTCAGTTGCACATTCAGCATCCATAAAAAGAAAAAAAAAAATCAAAAAGACTAAAGAAGGGACTTTTCCAATAATATAAAGACTGACAAAAACAGAGAGGGAAAAAGTTTAACTTCACTTTCATGTTCATCAACCTACTCTGTCAATAGTGCCACAGGGTGCATTATCATCAGCACCATCTTCAGGATACAATGTTTGAAGTAGTGGGTGTATGGGTCATCCAGAATGGTTCGGTCCTTGGCCGTGACAGGCCCATCTAGCACAAGTATTGGGAAAGCAGTCATATTGCAGGCTGCAGCCCAGCCCCAGACCATCGCTGATTTACCCTAATGCTTCAATCTGGGACTTCGGTAACACTTTATGACACACTATGAATCATCTATTAAGCATTAGCTCATACTTAGTTCATTATTTGTTTAGCACTAACTCTACATTAGATGTTGGTAGGCAGTTTATAAATACAGCTACAAATGCTCTATTATTGACCTATAAGCACATTTTCTAATTTGTTTAATGACTCTATTTTCATACGTTGTTATTTATGAATTGTTCATTACTAAATTTAGGATTGCATTATTAAAAACCATTCCTATTTAAGAGTAGTTGGTGGCTTTTAGAATCTTTCAGAATGGTTTACTAAACTATTAAAATCAACATGTATATATTGTATGATTCGGGCATATAGTAATGGTTACTACGTATGTGTAATGCTTTATTAACTCAACTTCATGCAGTTTTGTGACCTAATTTAAAGTGAGGACTGTTTATGCTTTATAAACCCCTTATTAATGACATTTAAAAGCTCAGTATCAAATGAACAATACTCTTTGCAATCTTATGTAAAAAATAAAATGACTGTAAAGTTTAAACATTACTGAATAACAGGAGTGACTGAATACAATTAGAAATGAATACAATTAAATTGGATAAAACAATGTATTAGTTTAACAATGTTTCATGTTACAACATTTCAAAATTATTCTGCGATGTTTAAACTGCAGTAATTTTATTTTACACAAGATTGCAAAGATTTATTTTTCATTTGATACAGTTAATTTAAGTATCTTTAAATGAATAAAGTCCTTTATTTTCTTTTTTCCTGTTTAGAATTTAAGTGAGGCTTTAATTGTCATTTATAACGGCTTTATTTTTATTTTATTTTTATTTATTTATTTATTTGACATGGACATCACAATTGCACTCAACAACCAAATGCATTTGTTTAAGTGTTTTAGCAAACTTGCTAATTCTCAACACCTGTCCACAGGAGGCTTAAAAATTTACAAAATGGAAATATAATAGAAACATACACAACGTTACAGTTCTTTACATAAAATTACTGCAGGCAAAAGCAAAGGCGACATCATCCAACAAACTAACAGTAGACTATTTGTGCAAACACTGCTGTTTTGTTTTTAACCACTTTTTAAGAGCACTACTAAAAATATTTATATTATTTTCTGATTTTAAGCTCCCACCATTTATAAATCATGAATAGTCCTCACCTTAGATTCGGTCACAAAACTGGATAAAGTGGAGTTAATAAAGCATTTATCAACATACAAATTAATTATAAGTATATGCCTGAAAATTACGTAATATAATAATAATATTAATCGTTTACAAACTCGTTATGAATGATCTTAAAATAGCAACAACTATTCTTAAATAATTAGTAAATAATGCAATACTTAATTTAGTAATGAAAAAATTAATCGTTAACAAAGTATGAAAATACAATTAATAAGCACATTATTAATGTGCTTATAAATCAATAATAGCTGCATTTATAAAGTGCTTACTAACATTTCATCAACTTAGAATAAGGTTCTTTCTGACATTTTTGTCAAAATTGAGTTACTAACATTCTTATTAAATGACAACGTATTTACATCATGGGATGTTTTTATTTTAGAAGTTGTGTACATTTTAAGGCTTTTTATTTAAATAAAAAAATGCTAGTAATTTTACACATACTGTGTTTACTATGGAATGCAAAAACTTTGAAGCTCAATATCTCAAAAATATTTAGAACACAGATAGAACCTTATAAATCCAAGGTGATGATTTATTAATGTAGAGGTAATACTTAACAGATGATGAATTAACTATTTGCCAATGCTTAACAAATGATTCAGAGTGTGTAGTTAAGTTGAAGTGTTACCGGGACTTCTCCATAATATAAAGACTGACAAAAATAAAAAATAAAAGGGGACAAAAAAACTCACAGATCCAAACATTTGATACAGTTTCTAATTTGGGATGTACAGAAACAATAAACAAATCTTCCTTTTGGTCCAATAGAAAATCAAACAGGTTTGAAACAAGTGAAATGAGAGTAATGCCAGAATTTTCTTTTTTTTTTTTTGGGGTGAATTGTTTCTTTAATACAAAGGTGCCGGATGTGCTTGGTGTTATTTCAGCGCCTGCAGTGGCCATCAGTGGAGTCAATGAGAGGACTCTTTTATTAACAGCAGTGCCCAAGCATTGGCCTATTGATAAAAACACAGCTGTGGTTTAAAGTGAAATTGAATTGTGATCAGAGTTGTGGGAGGACAGCAAAAGTTCTCACCTTTTACTGTCAGTTTTAAAGGTACAAAATCTGTCACTGCAGGTCCTTAAAATATATATATTACTATCTAAAACATATACAAATGTGTTTCACAGAAACTTAAAGTGGATCTAATAGGTACAAAAGTGAACCTTAAAGGTACTAATGTCCACCTGTTCTGTATAAAAGTGTAACTTTAGAAAGGGTCCCAACCCAGTGACAGATGTTGTACCTTTATTTCTGAGTGTGTTGGAAAGACAAATTCAGTCATAATGTAAATTTAATCCTGCTGCACTCTTATTCAGATAATAAAAGATCAGATTATTCAAATAAGAGACTCCTATCCCTTCAACTTATTTTAGATTAAATGTTAATATGGCTTGCAATAGTTATCTAACACTAACAAAAAAAAAAAACATTGCAAAATGTACCTGATATTATCTCCTTAAATGAATAAAAGGGAGGGGTAGATGTAGTTCAGCCAGTATGTACAAATGTCCATGTCCAACAACAGAAAATAAATGAAACTATTGAAAATCAATACATCATAGTAAAAAGAGATGTGAAATTCCCCAATGCAAGTCTTAGATAACACCATTTTATTCATAAAATATATATAAAATCATATTCACTGACAGAACTAAAGCAATACTTAGTGTTGGTGAGTTTAAAGAGAAGCACAACAGTAGCTTTAGTTGGTAACACTGTAGGTCTAACAAGTAAAACATCAATACAAATGGAAATATTTTTTAATTTTGAAAAAAAAAAAAGAAACAAAAAACCTAACAGCCGATTCAAAAGTCAATGTGCATTTTGAGAATGGTTGTGCCTGCGAGTACAATCCTAAATAGATAAAAACTAATAAAAGCCTGAATGTTGAATTTTAAGCACATTTATATTACACACGAGCAAAGAGATGCTCGTCTTACTAAGGCGCAGTTTCTTTGGGTGTGAAATGCATACATGTGTCTTTCAGATCTACAAGGCTAAATTACAACGATTGCAAAAGCTTTCAATACCACATCAAAACGAAAAAAAAAAAAAAAAAAAAAAAAAAAACGTTTCCTTGCTTAAATTATCAAAACAATAATAATACATGTCAGAATATCACACAATGGAATGATGAAACTAAAACTAAAGATGCAATCTGGTCAGATCATCACTCAGCAGCTGCTCAAAACACCCAGAAAAAGAAAGGCAGGCTTCACTCATGTCAACCAGCCTATAAATAAGCAGCATAGATTCACAGCACACATTTTTCACAACCGGGGTCTGATATGGACAAGTAAATCTAACCCAAAATTTGAGATGAGAGAAAAAAAAGTGGTTTGTCCCTTTTTTTAAAAAGCACTTCCCTTCAAGTCTCCTATATAACACATGACACTGGCTTAAAAAAATTAAAAGTCTGTCATTCCAAACATGTCAGAGTTTTCTAGTTGTGGATCTTAAATATGCTTGAAAAAAGAGACAACTTATTTTAATCCATGTAATGAAGACATCCAAAATATATAACAGACTTAATTTCTTCAGAAGAACATTAAAGGAAAACTCTACTTTATATTAAACAAACAAACAGGTATAGAGTCAAACTGTTGAGCTTTACCATTTTTGAACCCATTCAGCTGTTCTCATGGTTTGGCGGGAGCGTTATTAGCTTAGTGTAGCATAGATCATTAAATCAGATTAGACCATTAGCATCTTTTAAAAAAAGACCAGAGTTTCGATAATTTTTCTATTTAAAGTAGGACACTTCTGTAGTTACATCGTGTACTGAGACCAACAATACGCCAATGAAAAGTTGCTCTTTTCTAGGTGGATACGGCTAGGAACTTCATTCTCATTCTGGTATAAAATCAAGGAATTTTGCTGCTCTACCATCGCTGCAGCAAGCGCAATGCATTACACAGCACCTGAAAATAGTATGCCATTAAATGGCAGCAAAGTTCCTTGATTATTAAGGCGTGATGAGAGTATAGAGATAGAAAAATAGCAACATTTCATTTTCCGTTTTTCTTAGAAAAATTGTGATGTTAATTTAACCCTTGTGTATTGTTCAATTTGACTCCACTTTTGGTATTTTAGGGGCTGTTTTTGCCCCATTGACTTCCATTATAAATGACATTTTTTTGATAGCAAAGTCATGACAGCATGCAATCATGCATTCTCGATTGTTGGTTTTCCGTATTGGAAAGAGGTCAGATTTGTCATTTGTATTATTGATCATCAGTTGGCAGTGTTAACCCTTAATATAAGCCTGTGCAAAAAATAATAATAATAATAATAAAAAAAAACGTTTCTAGCTATATGGAGTATTACAGCAAAATATAGTGTGCATGCATAAATACACTTACTATGTTCCAAGAGCTGAGGCGCTTATTGTTTTATTTTCTCAAACATATCATGAAAAATGAACAAAGGTCCCTTACACTCTTACACACACTATAATCTATATTAAAGGTCAGCTTTTTTTTACAATAACTGATGATCAGCTATAAAAATAATAATAAAGAAAGTAAAAAAAGTAAAAACAATACAAATTGTACCTCTTTCCACAACAATAAGAATGCATGATTATATGGTGCTTTGGCTCAGAAAATGT
This sequence comes from Danio rerio, assembly GCF_052040795.2. NCBI lineage: Eukaryota > Metazoa > Chordata > Actinopteri > Cypriniformes > Danionidae > Danio > Danio rerio. The sequence continues at coordinate 63,925,713 of NC_141025.1, read as the reverse complement.
CATTATATTGAATCCATGGGGAAAAACAGCCACAAACATAACAAATGGATGAGTGTATTTTCTGGTTAACAACTCTCTTTATTAGGACACTCCACTATTATGGCAAGTCTCGTCTCAGTAAACATTTGTTTCACCTTCACGTCCGCTCAGCTCATCTTCTTCCTTCAACCCCCACAGCCAACCACAGAACACCTCTTCCTCTCTCGCTCCCTGGGTCTCTCTATTGAACCATTTTTTATAATTGAGGGATTTCCATACAAGGACTCAAAAGGCGGGCGGTAATGTGGTTGTTAAACCTCACATTGCCACATGTTGAATGTGTAAAAAATTTCAAAGCATTTTCCCAAAATATGTCAAAATAAAATTTGTTACCAAAAATTATTCCATTTGCTAAAACGCAGAGAAATGTGTGTCCAAATTAGGCCTCAAACTCACCCCAGAGTAGTTGAAAACATCCCTAACGGCACACAAGGGTTAAAGAGTTTAAGCTGAAACTGTGGTCTATAAACATTCATAAAATCCAAGTCAATGGTTAGCAGCACTTTCAGAGTCCCCCAAAAAAATAGCCAAAACAAAAATAATACTTGTGGCTACTGACCATACCAGATCTTATGAGAACATAATCAGTCTAAGAACTACAGTGCACTGAGAAAGTATTCATAGCCCTTCCCTTTTTCCAAGTTTTATTATGTTACAGCCTTATTCCAAAATGGATTAATCTTATCTACTTCCTCATAATTCCACACACAATACCCCATAATGACAATGTGAACAAAGATTTTTTTTAATTGTTGCAAATTTATTAAAAATAAAAAAGCTGAAAAATCACATGTACATAAGAATTCATAGCCTTTGCTCAATACTTTGTTGATGCACCTTTGACAGCAATTACAGCCTCTTTTTCAATATGATGCCACAAGCTTGGCACACCTGTCTTTGGGAATTATTGCTCATTCCTCTTTGCAGTACCTCTCAAGCTCAGGTTGGATGAGAAGCGAAGGTGTACAGCCATTTTCAGATCTCTTCAGAGATGTTCAATTTGATTTAGGTCTGGGCTCTGTGACACTCAAGGACATTCACAGAGTTGTTGTGAAGCCACTTCATTGATATCTTGGCGGTGTCCTGCTGGAAGATGAACCGTCACCCCAGTCTGAGGTCAAGAGCACTCTGAAGCAGGTTTTCATTCAGGATGTCTCTGTACATTGCTGCATTCATCTTTCACGCTATCCTGACTAGTCTTCCGGTTTCTGCTGCTGAAAATCATCCCCACAGCATGCTGTCACCACCATGCTTCACTGTAGGGATGGTATTAGCCTGGTGATGAGCGCTGCCTGGTTTTCTCCAAATGTAACACCTGGCATTCACTCCAAAGCTTTCAATTTTAGTCTCATTAGACCAGAGAAGACTAGGCCTGATTGGTAAATTGCCGCACAGATGGTTGTCCTTCTGTTAGGCTCTCCTCTCTCCACAGTTGAATGCTGGAGCTCAGACAGAGTGACCATCGGGTTATTGATCACCTCCCTGACTAAGGCCCTTCTCCCCCGATGACTCAGCTTAGATGGCCGGTCAGCTCTAGGAAGAGTCCTGGTGGTTCCAAACATCTTCCACTTACGCATAATAGAGGCCACTGTGCTCACTGGAACTTTCAAAGCAGCAGAAATGTTTCGTAACCTTCCCCAACCTTGTGCCTCAAAACAGTCCTGTCTAGGAGGTCTACAGACAATTCCTTTGTCTTCATGCTTGGTTTGTGCTTCGACATGCACTGTCAAACCTGGGACCTTATATAGACAGGTGTATGCCTTTTCAAATCATGTCCAATCAACTGATTTTGCCGCAGGTGAACTTCAGTAAAGGTGCTGAAACATCTCAAGAATGATCAGTGGAAACAGGGGCTGTTTCTCAATTCCAAGAATGCAGAGAACGAACTTGCGTTCCTGTGAAGACCAGTCTTGCCAGGTGACCTCGGAAGAACGAACTCAGGAGATCACCAGGGCAGAAAATGCTTCCTGTGAGGAATGAGATGCATCGTTCTTCTCGATGGTCACATGACCTTCATGTGTTTTTAATAGAACATTATTTTAACATTGCAGCATTCATACAAGGATTTTTTGTTTTTCCCATTTTTAAAATATATACTGTGCATAAAAACAAATATACTCTGCACATTAGAAATAAAATTGATTTTTATATGAATTTCAGCAAACAAACACCCTTAATGTGTTTATTACTTTATTAAGATGTTCATGGTGATGTTTATATTCACCTTTTCATTTAGGGAAAGTCCTGAAGGAAATAAGGGAAATCTCTGAACTTTAATAATAAATCTAAATAAAACGCAGCGCTTTCCACCTCCAGTCGCAACGACTTCTGGGATTTCTAGAGCAAGTTCGGTGCTCAAGTCTCCATCAGTGCGTCCTCGATATCAAGAACACATCTGGGAAGTTTCATACGTCCTCTGTTCTTGCTGTCTTGAGTATTTGAACTGAACTTTGGCAGCTGATGATGACGACATTACAAGAGAACACGCAAGACCGCTGAAGAACGCATATTGAGAAACAGCCAGAATGTACCTGAGCTCAATTTAGAGCCCCACGGCAAAGGCTGTGAGTACTTCTGTACATGTGATTTTCAGCTTTTTTATTTTTAATAAATTTGCAACCATTTAAAAAAAAAAAATTCACATTGTCATTATCGTGTATTGTGAGTAGAATTTTGAGGAAATAAATTAATTTAATCCACCTTGGAATAAGGCTCTAACATAAAAAAAAAATGTGGAAAAAGTGAAGTACTATGAATACTTTCCGGATGCACTGTATGTTCAATTTCATGCACAAACCACCTCGTCAGAGCCACATTTAAGAATTTAGTGGAAACTAGTGTTCTTCTTTAGTGTTCAACTGAAGAAAAAAAAATGTGATAAAGCTATTTAACGTCCAAGTAATTTCTATTGTCAAACAGCTAAAGAAAAGGAAGAAATTTTCAACTTAACAGTCTAGCAACTACAAGAAAGAACGTTGAGGGAAAGCCAGTATTAAAACTACCTTATTCATGACGGGTCTGCAAGAACAACAAATGCAGAAACCAACTTTAATGTTTCTATAATGAAATACACATAGAAAAGACTTTTAAAAAGACTTCACAAGAATATAATTATCAAACACTGCACTATGCATAAAAGATTCCTTTAAATCAAAATAAAAACGTACAAATACTCTAGTCTGTCCTGTAAGGTTTTTGGCAGCAAATCCCTTTAGAGAAAGCTGTAGATCCATTTACTAGTTCAGATGGGCAAAATGGGTCTGTAAAAATATCCAAGCTGCCAATTTCACAGGTCATAAGTAGTCTAGGGTGAGCAAAAGACTAACCGTGATTATCCCACACTCATTTCTTTTGCCAGAAAATGATAATTAGAAATATGTTGGTTAAGAATTAGGTTGCAGCAGTCACATTTAAAGGAAAGGGAAAGTGCTTAGGTGAACGTCTACTATAATGTGCTTGCATTAATTGTACACGCGAGCACACAGACACACACACACTCACTCACTCACTCACTCACTCACACATACAGTCACTCACTCACTCACACACACACTCTCTCACACTCACTCTCACTCACACACACACACACACACACACACACACACACACACACACACACACACACACACACACACACACACACACACTCTTCAAATGTCTTTTGGGTCAGTGGACTTCAAACATTTGAAGTCTGTAAATGCTACATGATAAAGTGTTCTTTTTCTTCTATTGCTAATTACTCTGTGGACAGTGATGTGTACAGTTGAAGTTCTTCTCATGTTCAGGAAATAATATTAAACCAATATTTTTGGTAATTTGTTCATGAGAAGTGAAAAAAAAAACTTTTTTTTTTTTTTTTTTTAAATCAGGGCTTAAACCTCCAGGCCTTGGCTTGTAAAGTAGTCTTCCAGTTCTGTAAGCCTCTCGATAAGCATTATGTCCAAGTCAGCATCATCCTGTCTCCCTCTACGAGGTCTTCCTCGTGGCCCCTTCACACGCAGAGGGCCCAGGTTAGTTTTGGCCTTGCGTTTCCGAGGTTGTGTGAAATCTGGAAAGTCTAGTACTCGCTTCCGTTTCTGATGCCCGATGCACACCAGAGAGCCGTTCTTCTCTTTTGGTTCTTCAAATATGGTCTCCAAGCTTCTGTATAAATGCAAGTAAGACTGTTGTCTCCAGGAAAACACAGAACTAATTCATTATTGAATTTAAAAAAATGCAAAAACAAACCTGTTAGGGATTGGTGACTTGTAATTCTTGTTGGTATAAATCTCCTCCAAACTGAACTCCTTTTTCTTCAGCCTAACAAAATAAGGAGATTGACAATATTTAGTGTGTGTGTGTGTGTGTGTGTGTGTGTGTGTGTGTGTGTGTGTATATATATCTTCAAAATAAGATATTTGGGATGCCTGGTGGTCAATTCTTTCAATTTTAAAAAAAACAAACAAACAAAAAAAACTTTTAACTGGCAAACTAGCTTTCCAGTTTCATGGTCATTACAAGATGGTAGCTGAGTCCTAAATAAAATACTTAATGCACTATTCTACACCATTTTGTAGTATAAATAGTGTAAGTAGTGCGTTTACACTGAAAACTCTAAAAATACTAAGTTCACTTTAATTACCCAGATGATGCACTTATTCAACCGGTAAAATAAAGTGTGTAATGATGGATACTTTACGCACTCATTGACCGCAGGTTTGCTCATGCAGTGGAAGGGGCGGAGCTATCGGGGGCACATGTTGGGTAACCATTTATTTTGGTTGGTGAAAGCAAAATTCTCTTACAAGACTGATTATAGCGCCTTCCGATGTTGAATGTGGTTATACTTATGGCAGGTATTATTTGATAGTTTGGTCAAATTGGTTCTAAAATGGCTGAAACCCTCAAGAAGCATGCTGTCTACAGAAATTCAAAGAGCTTAGAATCACCAAGAGGTGACACTCAATAAAACATTCCATTGCAACAGCAGCGCCCAGGAACACCCCGTGATTCCACCATTTTGGAGTGAAAGCGATCGGCCGTTGATTGAATGTTATTGCTGTCGCGATGGCAAGCTTCACGGAACCGCAGAAGGCCATGGCGAGACCGCAGTAAAAACTTGCACGTCTTCTTCAACTTCAGCCAACATTCCAACATAAGCGCGCATGCTCTAACCAAATGAAAATGAAAGACGCGTCTCTAAAGCAACCTCTCGCGACACAACCTCTCCAATGCAGCGCCTCGCGATATTTGCAAACAAGTTATATGAATCATATTTACTATCATTTCACAGCAATAGAGGAACGCCGCCAAACGTAGCGAAGAGTAATGATTTTCTCCAATAGTTTACTTGAGTAAAAGTACACATTTTTAAATGTACTCAAAAAGTACAAGCTACCCAACATTTTTACTCAAGTCAATGTAATTAGTTTCTACCCATCACTGTGCGCAAGATGTAACTTAGTGTCCCTTTAAGTCACAAAAAGGATACATTTTAACTTGCGCACTGCTGGTGCAACTGACCCTGGATATCAAATAAGATGCCTTTTGCTAAACCCACATAAAATAATATAGCATTGCATATGTTCAAAAAAACTATTTATTCGTAAAAACTTGAGCAGTTGACTTACCTCTTTGGTTTGGGGAGTCCCATTGGAGTAAGGTTGTTATCTGGTTTGGGAACCGTCTTACGAATACGGATTTGGGAGACCCTTTTTGAACGCTGACCTCCTTGAGCTTCAGCATTAGCTTCGTAAAGTTCCACCTAGAAGCAAGATGATATCCGCGTCTAAATAAATTCATCAACTGCATTCGAATCATTTGCACACATGGTTGTTAAGTTAAAATACCTGGTTCATTTCTCTGGATACCCCCCTATTGTGCAAACCAGGGTATTTGACATTTGCACTGACGATAGCAAAAGTAGGCACGGATTCAGTGGAGGATACATCCAATCGTGCTGACTTGGGGCTGATGCTGTGTCGTGAGGGATGATCCAGAATCCTTTCTGGCGTGAGATGAATTTTTGACAGAAGACACACTGCCTTCCTACACAGTGCAGTAAAGAAGTAAAGCTTTCAGAAAGCAGCAGGTGATTGCAAATAGGACACTAGTCAACATCAACATGATTAGATGATCATGCTTAGAAGGGTAGATTACTGTGGTTTGTAAATACTGGATTGGCTTCATGCTTAAAATTGTAATGCTGGTGATTGAATGAACTCATTTGAATAGGCAGATTTGTTTTATTGGAAAATTTGTATTTGTCTATGATGATTTCTTTGTTGGCATAATACATAGGGCCTGTTTACACGTGGTCACTTAATGTTTTTTTTTTTTTTTTTAAATCGGATAGCTATCTGATTTGTGAAAAGAGTTCCATTTACTGTACATCTGACCACATAAATGCGTCTGCACTAAAACGAATATGATTCTGATCTTCAAATCCCACCGTAAATGCTAACTTATTTAGGTTACATTGACTAAAGCATGACATACACATGCTGTTTTATACGTGCATGTAATTATTCACATTTGTAAATGGTTTACATTGATTTACAGTGCATCTGGAAAGTTTTTATAGCGCTTCACTTTTTCCACACTTTATGTTAGAGTCTTATTCCAAAATGGATTGAATGAATTTATTTTCTTTTAATTCTACACACAATACCCCATAATGACAATGTGAAAAAATACTTTTTTAAAACTGTAGCAAATTTATTACAAATAAAAAACCTAAAAAAATTTTTTTAAAAATTAAAAAGATCACATGTACAGAAGTATTCACAGCCTTTGCCGTGAAGCTCTTAATTGAGCTCAGGTACATTCTGTTTCCACTGATCATTCTTGAGATGTTTCAGCGGCTTAATTGGAGTTCACCTGTGGTAAATTCAGTTGATTGGACATGATTTGAAAAGGCATACACCAGCCTATATAAGGTCCCAGAGTTGACAGTGGATGTCAAAGCACAAATCAAGCAAGAAGACAAAGGAATTGTCTGTAGACCTCCAAGACAGGATTGTCTCGAGGCACAAGGAAGGGCAAGGTTAAAAATTATGCTGCTCTGAAAGTTCCAGTGAGCACGGTGACCACCAGAACTCTTCCCAGAGCTGGCCGGCCATCTAAACTGAGTGATCGGGAGAAAATGGCCTTAGTCAGGGAGGTGATCAATAACCCGATGGTCACTCTGAGCTCCAGCGTTCTTCTGTGGAGAGAGGAGAACCTTACAGAAGGACAACCATCTGTGCAGCAATCCACCAATCAGGCCTGTATAGTAGATTGGCAAGACTGAAGCCACTTCCTGTCTAGAATTTGCCAAAGGCAATTCAGACCATAAGAAACAAAACTTCCTGGTCTGATTAGACTGAAATGAAACTCTTTGGAGTGAATGCCAGGTGTTACATTTGGAGAAAATCAGGCACCGCTCATTACCAGGTTAATACCATCCCTACAGTGAAGCATTGTGGTGCTGTGGGGATGATTTTCCAGGAACTAGAAGATTAGTCAGAATGGAGAGAAAGGTTTTCATTCAGGATGTCTTTGTACATTGCTGCAGAGTGCTCTTGACACACCGCCAGAATATCAATGGAGTGGCTTCACAACAACTTGGTGAATGTTCTTGAGTGGCACAGAGCCCAGACCTAAATCCTATTAAACATCTCTGAAGAGATCTGAAAATGGCTATACACTATCACTTTCCAACCAATCTGATAGAGCTTGAGAGATACTGCAAATAGAAATGGGAAATGGAAAATGGAAATGGAAAATTCCCAAAGACAGGTTTGCCAAACTTGTAGCATGATATCAAAAAGACTTAAGGCTGTAATTGCTGCCAAAGGTGCATCAACAAAGTACTGAGCAAAGGCTGTGAATACTTATGTACATGTGATTTTTCAGCTTTTTATTTTTAATAAATTAACAACAATTTCAAAAACTCTTTTTTCATATTGTCATCATGGGGTATTGTGTGTAGAATTAAGGAAATAAATTAATTTAATCCATTTTGGAATAAGGCTGTAAAAAAAGTGGAAAAAGTGAAGGGCTATGAATACTTTACGGATGCATTGTATGTATAACCTACTTTTTTTTTAAAAACCTGCAGTGCTTTTGTAAATAAACGAAACACTTTATTTTTCTATTATTTTTCCTCTATTTTCACAGAAATAGGCTACAGGTGTGCTGCTTCTCTGTTGTTAATGCTGCCATTTGATACTATTTTAACATTTTAGTTTATAATTTCAAGTCCAAAACTAAAATGAAACAAAAAAACAAAAATAAAAGAAAACGAAGATCTCAAATGGTCATCTGTGGAATTTCTGTTCTTCTAAGCTGTGGATAATGTCTTACTGGTCCATCTCTAAACAACTTACACTTGAATCTGCACAGCACTACAGGATTGTTGATTATCTTTACATAGTCTTTACTGTCCAGATAGTTTTAATGCCAAAAATAATTGAAAAATTCTTGCAATTTACAACAGGGTGGAATTTTAAGCATGGATCCCTTAAAATGTTTAGTGATCAGATAGCTTAAAGAAACAGTTCACACCAAAAAGTAAATCCACTCAATTTACTCACCCTCAAGTGGAACATGCAAACTCCACACAGAAATACCAACTGACCAAGCCAGGACTCAAACCAGCGACCTTCTTGCTGTGATGCAACAGTGCAAACCACTGAGCCACCATAACACTTTTTTTTTTTTTACATATGTAATTATTGACTTCCACAGTACAAAAATCAAATACTATGGAACTGAATGGCCGGAGGTTTCCAGCAATCTTTAAAATATTTTCTTTTGTGTTCAACGTAATGACAATCAAGCATGGGATGGTGAGTTCCAGTTCAAGTGGATGGTGAGTAAATAAATGACAATTTTCATTTTTGGGTGAACTATCACTTTCAATAACAAGAGATGCAGGGGGATATGCCCACCGTGCTGAAGCTCTTTTCCTGTTGCGTGTGACTTCTTGACTGGACCGTCGAGTATAGCTATCAATGAAAAAATTTAGATCAATACAAGTTGAATTAAGAAAGCAAATCATTTCTGATTATGTAAAATCAAACTTCATGCAAAACATTTGTAACTTCAAAAAGTTCAACTTACTGGTGGTCATTGTCTATGCCTGGTGGTGCTGTAAAGTCAACCAGAGGTCGAAAAGGATGACACCTGCACCGGCCCAAAATCTGACTCACAACCATGTGGATACCAGAATGAGACAGCTGCGTCAGAGGGAAGTTGAGCCGCCTGTGCCGAAACCACTTTCTGAAGGATGTTGGAGAAGATAAAGCTAGGACGGTACTAACACCTGCACCAGAAAAGCTCCATTTGCTCAGAGCAGACAAAGGAGGAGTGGTGGGTCGAAAAAGTTGAGATAAGCTAGGACAACACGCAGAGCCTTTATCCAGGTTAACAGGTAAATCATTTGAAGGACATGCTAGCATACCAGTTAACTGTGGCGAGAGAGGAAGTATGAAGTCATCAATAATTGGCTGGCGATGGTTAAATATCTCTGCTCCCTGCTCAAGAAATGACAGAGTTTCTCCAGCTTTAAGAGTGGGAAATCCAGAAAGGTGTTGTTTCTTTCCACCACAGTGTTTGAGCTTAGATCCAGCTCTGCTGTAACCAGTCCACCTGTTCAAGTCATTAGAAGTACAGCTACCCACCAAGCGAAGGGCAGTGTCCGAGAGTTGAGTTAACAGTTTGTTGGTACTGCTGTCTAAAACTGATTTGGAGGACCCATTTCTAGGGGCTGAGAGATGGGAACTGGTGCACGCTTGAAATGTTAGAAGAGAGCCAAAAGATTTTCTTTCACCTACATCTTTTACCAAATGGTTTGATAAGGTAAGTTCACAGTATGGCTGTACTGACATGTCAGACTCTTGACTAGGGGATTTTAATGGACGGTCCTTTGTGCTTGAAAACTGACAATCAATGCGCTGAGCCTTACGATCCAGCTTTGTGCTCTCTTCTGAAGCTCCAGCATTGGTTCCTGTTAGTTCATTCCTGCCCTGTTGTGACATTGGGACGTGATCAAAGTCTGAAGTACTCAGAGAGGTAGTAGTGGAGTGAAAACTGCCATTTATTTTGAACTTGTCCCAAATCTCTCCTTCTTTCTTACTGTGATTCTGAAAGGGATCTGAAGAAAGCTTGGGTTCATCATGGTTGGATTGTGCGACAAGCGGCTTAATGGGGAAAGAAAAACTAATTTCACTTAAAGATTGTTGTTGAATATGTTCGTCTTTGACTTTCGTCGAATTTCCCAATGTCACAGTCTTCCCAGATGTCGCTGAATTTTTTGGCTTGGACAAAAAATAAAGGGGATCTGAGTTTGACTTAGGAGGTGAAAGTTTCAGAATCTTAACGTAAGGCAACTTAAGCGGTTTCTGAACATGTAAACGTTGATTAATCAAAGTGTCTTCCTCTACCGGACTAGATTCCTCATTCTCCGCATCAGAGGACAGCACTTCCTGCTTACAAGAAGGTCCCTGGCTGTCATTGTCATCTGAGCTGCTAATCACAGTATCAACCAATAATGCAACTCTGTCCTTCTCAGCATCTACTTCCATCTCCAGGTCCTCAAAATCTGAAACGGGGGAGTATTTCCCCTGCAAACTATTGTCAGTTTGTCTTAAAGGGGACGTTTTTAGGATTTCACAAGATAATGAGCCACTGGCATTGAACTTTTGACCTTCACAGCTTAAGTCTTCAGGCTTGCGGGTAGGACTTTGGCTAGACCGAGAAGGAGTTGACATTGTCCATGAACAAATAGGGTCCTTTTTAGGTTCACATGACAGAGATCTATAAAGAGACTGTGGCCTAGACAGGCAGACATTTGAGAGTATGTCTTTGTTGTCTTTTGCCACTTCCCCATTCGATCCTGCAAGAACACAATAAAAAGTAAAGTTAAAATGTAATCCACAAACAACTCATTTTTGTTGACGTTTTAGCAAAATACTCCACATTTAGCCACCTGTGGTGCTTTTTTAGGTGCTAGTTGTTGTAAATTTGATTTGATTTGATTTCCTCATGCTATGGCAACAATTCTGCGACAGCTCTTACAAATGACCTGTTTTTGTTTGGTGTCTGACTTTAAAAGCAAAATATTCCCACATAACCGACTGCTGTTTTTCTTTGATATAAATTAGTCTGTGAATGCTTCTGAAGTGGCAGACGCCATCATCCCATTTGTCCGTTCTTTCCTGTTTGTTTGTTTTTTTGTGGGCATTCCGCATAGTTTGATTGCACAATTCTGATTGGACAGAACAAAAGTGTGCTCGCTCAATTAACTAGTAAGACTGTCACACATAGACGGCAGTCATGGATTTGCTCTGGGTGGGGGAAATTACATAATCTATATACATAATCTATATACATTTCATAATCGCAACCTCTTGCGATTCGATTTAGATTAATCGCACAGCCCTATTTGTGATCACTTACTAATGAGCACTTTCACATTTATCTCTTGAAAGGATTTCTCTTTCAGAATGATGGGCCAATCCACACATCAATAATTGTTCTCATTCACTAAACATGCATACGAACACATTTTTGTGTGAAATTTGCATACATTTTTTTTACAAATAAAGTTTCATCAAACATTTGGCTACACTTTATTTTAGGTGACGTAGGTACAATTTAACTAACTACTGAGTATCATTAATTACATGCACTTAATATATGGTTAGGGGAAGACTGTTGTTGATTGGATTTAGGGTTAGTTACATGTAATTATGCATAACTCCTTCTAATTACAATAGTAAGTGTATAGAACATGTTTAAATTTGTAAATTTAAGTGTTACCAAACATTTGTACAAATATGTATTCTAAATGTACAAGCAAATAACCAGTGCTCAAACTGAGGTTGGACATGAAAAAAAAGACAAAAAGCATCCCCTTAGTAAAATCGCCATCACCTTAAATTTAACAACAGTGTGCGTAAAGTAAAAACTGCTTATGCAAATTAAACATAAAAATGTTCTATTTATGGTAATTTATGACTTCTAAACAACGATTTACCAATTAAAAATTATTATAATGAGGCACCACGCACAAGCGCAATACAGTTAATTGAATCATTTTTCATGATTTTCAAAATGTCTAAGAGAGCTGCATTCTTTAAGAAGAGAACAGAAGGTATGATATTTAGTTGTTTAATATGTATGCTGTACCTGCCATGCATAACTGCACTTCAGAACAGTTTATGATGCGAGTTTAACTTAAGCTGTTCTATATTTACTGTAAAACACAGTTAACAGGGCTTGCTAACATTCAAGCTGTGGTCACACTAGACTTTTCTCCCCATAGACTTATATTCATACGCACACAAATGCGACAGACTGGATACGGAAACTCATGTGACACGTTTTGCAGTTCGCTGCATTGGGAAGTTCAAGCTTGGTGAACTCTGACCTGTGAAATCGCATCATGTAATTGCGTGAGATCAAGCGAAGATTAAAACATGACCTCTCTGGACAGAAATTTAAAACATGGACCAATCACTTGCTTTTTTTAATGCCTGAGGATCTTGTTTAATCCCGCCCCTTTTCACAGCGCCGTACGACAGAATTTCGCACGCACAAACTCTGTCTATGTATTTAGACCTATTTTGTTATCATTGTGTGTGTGTGTGTGTGTGTTGCTTCAGGACAACACTCATTCCATGATTAGAGGTAAGAGCTGCACGATTAATCGCAAAAATCGCAAAAAGATCCAATCCAGATCGCAACCTCAATTCCACCCCCTAGACCAGGGATCCCCAAACATGTTCCTGGAGTTCCTGTGTCCTGCAGATTTCAGCTTTAACCCTAATCAAACACACCTGAACAAGCTAATCAAGGTCTTACTACGTATACTTGAAACACCAAGGCAGGTGTATTGAGGTAAATTGGAGCTAAACCCTGCAGGGCACCGGACCTCCAGGAATGAGATTGGTGACCCCTGCCATAGACCACAAGTGTCAAATCAAGTTCCTGGAGAGCCGCAGCTCTGCACAGTTTAGTTCCAACCCTGCTTCAACACACTTGCCTGTAGGTTTCAAACAACACAGAATGACTCAATTAGTTTAATAAGGCGCGTTTAATTAGGATTGGAACTAAACTGTGTAGAGCTGCGGCCCTCCAGGAACTGGATATGACACCTGTGCCCTAGATGATCTTAATCCAGCATTTCTACGATTCTGCCAATCATATTTTCAAGGTCAGGAGAGAAGCAAAGACGGCTGCACAAGTTTTCACGTTGTTTTACATACATTGCTCAGTAACGTGGACACCTCTAAAAAGTGTCATTTACTGTATTTATATGGTATAATTCACCTAAAAATGTCATTTCTGTCTTCATGTAATGATGTATTTGCGGCTGCGAAATCACACGTGATGTAAGCTGACCATTATATCGCATTTTAGAGATATGATTGCAACAAGCGTTTTAATGTTTTTCTTTCATAGCCAATACACGGTGTTGTGCACTAGATAAGTGTTTAACAGTGTCAGTATAACTACTTTAGCCTATATAATGTTGAATATCATGCAAGAGGGAATCTGATAATGACAAACGTCTGATTTTACCAGTGGAAAAAAAATGGTTCAATAAAGTTGTCAATGACAGATTGCAAGCATATGTCGCAAACATAATAATTCTAATTAAGTCTATTCAAAATTGAGCATTTTAACTAACTCAATAGCCCACTCAATAATCTTTATTTTACATCTATAGAATCGAGAGAAAATCATGATCTTTATTTTAAGCAAAAAAAATGTGGTTCTCGTTTAGCCAGCAGCTCTATTAGTGGTCCGAACAATCACCTGATCTATCCTTATACAAGTGGGGGTTATTCTGTCTCACCTTGTGTTTGAAGACATGGCACACTTGGTACTGCTAGAAGACATTGCAGTGCATACTCTAAAGCACATCAAGAACTCTAAAGCACAGTCAAATTAGGGTCCTTTAGTTCCAACCCTAATTAAACACACCTGATCAAACTAATGGAGTCCTTCAGTTTTGTTTAAACCTACAGGTAAAGCTGCGGTCACACAGAGCTTTTCTTCCCATAGACTTTCATTTATGCGCATGCAAATGCGTCAGACCGGAAACGTGGGGTCATGCGTCAAGTTTTGCAGGGTCCTGCGGTGCAAAGTTCAAGCTTAGTGAACTCTGACCTGCGAAATCGCATCACTTGACAGCGTGAGACCAATCGAGGATCAAAACATGACCTCTCTGGACAGAAATTCAAAACATGGAGCAATTGCTCGCTTTTTTAAATGTCTAATAAGCTTGTTTACTCCCGTCCCTTTTCGCAGCGCCACACGACAGAATATCGCATTTTCAAACTGTAGTGTGACCGCAGCTTAAGTGTGTCGACGCAGGGTTAGAACTAGACTGTGCAGAGCTGCGGCCCTCCAGGAACTGACTTTGACACCTGTGCTCTAAAGAGAGAGTGCGTCTTTACAGAGCAAACAGTTATGTTTGCTTAAAGTGACTTGTCACTCTTGACATAAAGCCTTTATATGGAGCTGGTTTGGGCTTGTATTATGCAAATTACTAAAATTGTGCACAGAGATGCTCATTTAGAAGAGTCCAAATACACTAACAGAAGAACCAGTTTAAGAACAAGCTCATGTGTGTACAACTAGGCAAGTTTTCATGAGAAGTCCAAATGTGCGTATAAATGGGAAAAATGTATGAGACCATGACTAGAATTAGCAAGTAGGAAATCATGGTTTGATGTTGTAGCATACACTAACCGCCACTGGCTACATATCCCACATCAACTATGCTCATCACAGCATTTCTACCTCATAGGCCTTTAAAATATATGCAAAACTAAACCCAAATTTTAGAATATTTAAATTTAAGCAGCTATATGAATTATGTAAACATTTACCAAAACTGCAAGCTGATGAAACACTTGGAGTATTTGGACATCCAAAGGAGATGTCTCTACCCAATTGGCCAACTTTACTGTGCAGCTGGGCTAAACTGCGTGTGTGTGCGCTGCTTTGTGAACACAACTGGTCCATCCTCTTCTCCATAGCCTCCAGACGCTGAGCCAGAGGTCCGAAGGTATCAGTCAGCAGACGTTTCATGTCATTGTGATGGGAGACAAGAAATCGCTCCAAAACTCCAAGCTGCTCTCCTGATGGTCCAGCTGAAGGAGATAGAGGAGATGTCCATCGTGGATCTCTGAGCTTGCCCTCTGCAAAGGGATATTGATCAAAAACAGTGCTTTATAAGAGCGGCATCCTGACTAACAGACAACAGCAAACTTTGCAATAATTTTTTATAACCGCTTCTTTCACACCATATACACTCACAGGTCACTTTATTAGGTACACTTTACTAGTACCAGGTTGGACCTCCTTTTGCATTCAGAACTGCCTTAATCCTTTGTGGCACAGATTCAACAAGGTACTGGAAATATTCCTCAGTGATTTTGGTCCACATTTACATGATAGCATCATGCAGTTGCTGCAGACTTGTTGGATGTACATCCATTATGTGAATCTCCTGTTCCACCACATCCCAAAAGTGCTCTATTGGATTGAGAGCTGGTGACAGTGGAGGCCATTTGAGTAAAGTAAACTCATTAACATGTTAAAAAAAAAACAGTCTGGGATATTTTTTGCTTTAGGACACAGTGCCTTATCCTGCTGGAAGTAGTATCAGTATCAGAATATGGATAGTACACTGTGGTTATAATTAAATGGACATGGTCAGCAACAATACTCAGGTAGGCTGTGGCGTTGACACAATGCTTAATTGATGTTCACAGTACTGCCACTATCTGGATAATTTCGCTTTTTCAGACAATTCTTTGTAAAACCCTAGAGTTGTGAGAGTCGTGCGTGAAAATCCCAGTAGATCATCAGTTCCTGAAATACTCAGACCAGCCTGTTTGGCACCAAATACATGCCATGATCATAGTTCAAAGATTGGCTGATTAGAAATTTGCATTAACAAGCAGTTGGACAAGTGTACCTAATAAAGTGGCCGGTGAGTGTGCATTTGTGCACATTTGTCTGCAGTGCACACTTGTGCAGATTTTCAAAAACGATCACATGGATGTTACTGACAGCTAGATATTACATGAAATAAAGGAAGAAAAACTATGCAATTATTCCTTTTCTACTTGGTTATTCTGTTTTATATTGTATTCTGTCTCTTGTTATTACAAAATATTCTCTTCCTGTTAATATATAAAGCATTCTATAGAAGTCTTTTCCCACTACAAAAAAAATTTATATTATATAATATATATATTGGGACTTTTTCGTGCAATTGCAAGTTTCCATAAATCAATTCTGACTTTACTTCTCAGAATTGTAAGTTTATATCGCACAATTTTGACTTACCTCACATTTTCGAGTTTACATTTCACAATTCTAAGAAAGGTCAGAATTTCACATTTATATCACACAATTCTGAGACAGTCACAATAAACTCTTTATTTTTTATTCAGTGGCTGAAACAGGCTTCCATAGAATTTAATATATTTCAAGTAACTGTTTTTTTCCAGCAAGGATAAATTAATATGCTAAAATGTGAACATTTTTTACAATAAACTTGTATTTGAAATAAATTTTAGAATTCAAACAAATATTCAGTTGTTTTAACATAAATTAATGTCATACAGTTTCAAAAATCCTTATTCACATAGAAATATGTTAAGCACTATTCAACACTGATATTAAAAGATCCACCAAATCAGTATCTTTGAATTAATTCCAGATCATTGTACCTTTCCCAAAGTCTGAGGATTGTGGCTTGTCCCCAGACTCAAACTCCTCCCTGTGGGTTTCTTTGCATCCTATGGCCAGCTGTTCCTGGTACAGTGGAGAGTGAGGAGCAGGATGACACGGACCGGCTGCAGAGGCAGGAGCCTGCTCTGTCCCCTTTTGCTCAGCTGAAGGATTGGACAACATCTTTTAAGAGACTGATGGGAACAGAAATGAGATCAGTAATTATGTCAGATTAAATTGCATTAAAACATTAAAATTAGCATTACTACCGAGTCCGACCATTGATCATACCATATTCATGCAAAGTATCAAACGGACACTTTGGCAGTAAATGATTTGCATCTTTATGTACAAGGGTTTTACAATACCATATTACTTTGATATATATCATAGTACTAAAAGATTCTATTATTATTTAAGCAATTGCTCATTGATTAATGCTGGATATAATTTTTTATTTAATTTCCTCTTAATTAATGAAATATCATTTCCCATTCAAAGTTATAAAAAAAAAAGAAATTTTGGAATACAGTGTCTTGACTTAGGCCAGACTAGACTTTGCTGACCTAAACCCGAATAAAAATGTCATTATAAATAATTTATATCCCTATACATTCTTAAACAATAAAGTGCAAGTGAAATCAAAAATTTGCAATGTTTATTTTTCAGGTCATGGTGTTATACTTAAAATGAACTACTCATCCATGGAAGTTAATCCACTGGAAACAAAGTTTGTTTTGTAAACCCTCAATCAAACTCTGACAGTGGCTTCAACGTTCGGATTGTCGGTCCTTCTGTTGACGGCTTCCATTGAAACTGTATATCAATATTCTTAACCATGCCCCTCCTAGCAAAGTGATGCATAAAAGAATGCCCTGCTCACTACTCAATAATTCATTTAAGTTGGAAGTACCTCAACATACTGACATAAAGGTCTTAGCAACTTCTGGTGGACGCTGACTTTAAGAGGAACATTACAAATATTCATATTTCTTGGTAGGTTGTACTGCTTCAAAAACCCAGAAGAAGAAATAAGTTAAATAAAAATACTGAGCAGGCAATTTATTAAAAAGCTGAATTGAAAGTTTGTCAGCTGATCAAAGGTTTCAGACTGCAGCCTTAAAAAAAAACGTTACAAAAAATACGGCTTCCGTGTCATTGTACTTTAGGCAGCGTGGTGCAGTTGTTGCTGGAAGGGATACTGCTGCAGCCAGTAGTTAATGACAATTGTTAACATTATTTATTAAATTATGCATAAATGTTATTTTTTGCAAACATCTGCCCAAACCCCAACCCTCAAAGTAATGTAAAAACAGTAATTACACTGAGTATTATCTATATTATTTATTAAATTACCCATTAAATTGTTTTATTAGCGTCTACCCAACCCCAAACCTCAACCTACCCCTCACAGTAATGTAAAAAGATTACTGCTGTAAAGCTTCACAAAAATTATGCAATATCGATGCAAGTATCCGCAGCTTTATACCATCTAGACTTAACCGTGCCGCACACTACCCAGTGCTAGATTAGCATTGCCTTGAAAACCAGCTAATCAGCACATCCCACCTGCACCTCGTCAGCAGTAGGCATGGGCCGGTATAAGATTCTGACAGTATGATAACCTTGGATAAAAATATCATGGTTTCACGGGATTGTGATTATCTTTTTAAATGTCTGGGTAAAAAACAACATTATTTTTAGAAACATTTTAAATATTTTGGAACAATAAACATGTCAGGCTAAATAAATAAAATTAATCACAGATTTCTTTCCAATTTACAACGGCATCTTTGGATGTCTTTTCTGCTGGAGACACTGTTGTCCTCCAAAACAAACAAACAAAAAAAAAAACATAAAACTTAAAACTTACATATACTGTAGGAACAGTATAGCAAACAATTTTAAAACCTTGACTTTTCCAAGTCGCGATATTCCTTGAAAAAATTTTTTTATCCAATGCCTAGTCAGCACTTAAGGCCATTTACCAAGGCTGTATTCAAACAGGAAACAGGAAAAAGACTAGTTAAAGACTTGATCTACTGTGAAATTAGTAAAATCTGTTCTTCTTTAACCCAGATACCAACGTCTGATGACCGGCATCATAAGAGCATTGGTCCAATGTTTTTATAGATATTGAAAACAATCAAAAAGTAAAAACTCACTTTTAAATAATTTTTGTTTACTAAAAAAATAAAAACAAGTGTTTAAAAAAAAACTAGAAATGTATTGAAAATTAGAAAATTATCTAGGATCTAGAAAATTATCTAGAAAATCTAGAAAATTATAGCAAAAACATAGTTTTTAAAAACATCTTCATCTTTCTAAATGTATTTAATACTTAAGCCTACTTCATGTCTTTTAGAAGTAAATCTATTTACTTTGCGCTGCCAGGGGTTTGACCCATACGGTACTTTAGAGTCTGTGATGCCATTGCTTCGGTTCTCCTGCAGTCAGTCCTCGCTGATGCTCCCGCAATAAAAAAAAAAAAAAAAAATGGACATGACAGCAGCAGAGTGACAGCATTAAATACAGAGACTACAATGTTTTAATTTAACACATTTGTGCCCGGTATTGGGTTTTATTTCCCTATTAGTGATCACAATCGTGAACGGATTGTTCTTTTTTACACTATCTTCTAAGTGAACCGGTTGCAGTAGTTCACCTGATCAAACTGAATCATTTGAAATGATTCACATTTCCAATAAGCACTCTTATCCACAAACTACAGTTACAGTTATCAGAACAGTACTCTGAGATCAGATTTGAGAAGCGGTGAATCGATACTGCTGCGCATAGGTGATTCTGTGAACTGAACACAAACAGTTGAACAACTGCAGCACGGGTAATGTTGGTGATGTTTTAACTGACTAAAATTATGATTGCTGACTACATATTTTTGGTATGTTTAGTCCTAACATGAGGATTGTCACTAAAGATCCGGTTCGCGTTAAAGATCATAACTTCATCACTACTGTGCATCTAACTTCAGAAACAGGCTTGCAAACATATTTTACTTAAGGATGCTATCTTGTGGGCTGTTGTATTTAAATTTGAGGATGGGTAGATGGTAGTGGTAGATGATAGTGTTCATGTGTCCTAAATACGTTTAAAATAATTATTTTTGTTTGAGTTTATATTATACAATATTTGTTCTGATGATCTTGAATCTTGCAGCTAACAAATATCCTTATTTAGAAAAAACTAAAATACTGAAACTAATAATAACTAAACTAAAACTAAGCAATTTCAAAATATGGAAACTAATAAAAACTAGTAAATTTACCTCTAAAAACGAATTAAAACTAACTGAATTTGATTCAGTAAAAAGTCAAAATGAAATAAAATGAAAAATCCAAAACTATTATAACCTTGCACTGGTCTTGACTCATCTCTTTGTACAGAGAACCACCAGTGCATATCTAAAGTTCAACAGCACTCCTTTAGTAAACAGTATTCATTCACCTTTTTGCACTGTCCACCCACTGGGGATTATTGTTAGCACCTTTACCATCTTGTGTCCATATTTTCACTCTCTATGCAACAGCAGAGACACTGTCAGGATGGCAAAGGCAAAAAGGCTAGAACGTGGCAGGACTGTTGAGTTGCACTAGCAAGGCCTGTCACAATGCACCATCAATTGGAGTAAGACTGTCTTTTTAAGTTTTTTATGGGACAATAAAAAAACTATTTATAAACTGTACATCAGACACAGGATGATGCAGACTGCAGCTCAATAACCATAAGATGGCATCTGCTGAAGAAGGGCTTAAAGGGTAAGGGATAGTTCACCAAAAAGAAAATTTTCTCACCCTCAAGTGGTTTCAAACCTTTAGCGTTTTTTTATTCTCTTAAGCACGAAAGATATTTAGAAAAATGTTGGGATACTTCCACAGAAAAAAGAAACACTATGGAAGTCAATGGTTACAATGGTTTCTAGTGTTTTTTTTTAAATATTGTCTTTTTGTTTCACAGAAAAAAAAATTCAAAGGTTTGTGAGAAGTAAAGAGTGAATAAATTAATTTTTATTTGCTTTTTTTGGTGAACTACCTCTATAAAAAGTTTAAATTTACTCAGCCTCAAGTGGTTCCAAATCTTTATGGGTTTCTTCTGTTGGACAGAAGATATGTGGACGAAAGACGAAAACCTGTATCCATTGGCTTACATAGTAGAAAAATAACAAATATTAAAACTCAAAATTCCTTCTTTTGTGTTTAACAGAGGAAAGAAAATGTTTTTAAAACTTCACGTCTCCTCCCACACCTTCCTGTTTGGGATTTGCAAGGGTGCACCAAACATGACACTGAACACTGGTAGAAAGTTTTAATCTCATCTTGATGGCTTTCTACAAGGGCTGAACAATAATAAAAAAACTGACACTACAATATTTTGATCATATATTGCGTAAATTATACAAAATTGCTTATAACTCTATTTGGAAGGAATTTAAAATTCTACATTGACGTGGATTATTTAGATTTTCTTTCATGTTTTTTTCAGAGGTTGCCACAGTGGAACGAACTGCAAACTATTTCAGCATAAGTTTTACACAGTGGATGCCCTTCAAGATGCAACCCAGTACAGGGGAACAACCATACACACTCATTCACACATACTCATACACTGCAGCCAATTTAGTTTATTCAATTCACCTATACTGCTTGTCTTTAAACTGTGAAAAAAACCAGGGCACCTGGAGGAAACCCACGCAAACATGGGGAGAACATGCAAACTCTACACAGAAATGCCAACTGGCCCAGCCGAGGCTCAAACCAGCGGCCTACTTACTGTAATGAAGTACAGCAATTTACTTCAGCTTTACTTTATCAGCACAGCCACGTGTCAGAACAATTATAAAGGAAGACGCTTCAATCCCGGTTTGTGGACGTTAAATCGGGTATATTTTGTACATAAACATAACGGATATCCACACAGCAGTGGAGATTAAACGGTATCCTGTCACATATGCATGCAAAAACAGTGCAAAGCTAAGCGCGCTCTGTCTGTGTGTGTGTGTGTGTGTGTGTGTGTGTGTGTGTGTGTGTGTGTGTGTGTGTGTGTGTGTGTGTTCGTGAACCTTGTAATGATATTGTGTGACTCATCAATGCAACTCCACAACAAATACTCAATGGTAAAGTTCTTCCTGTAGTATTTCTCAAACGCTATACGTGAGATCTTCTTCCTTTAAGTCTGTCTGTTGTCTGACGCAGCCGAGGGAGAAGATTAAGGCACGCAGAAAGGCACGTAGAAACGGTAGGCGGGGAGGAATGGCTTTAAAGGCGCAGTACGACAAAACAGCCCCCTGGTGGAAAAATTTATAGAATATGATCTTGTAAAAGGTACACTGAAAAATCTGATGGGTGTTTTGAGCTGAAACTTTACATAAACATTCTAGAGACGCAAAATACTTATTAAACACATAGAGTAAATCTGGAAAAAAGGGCTAACCTAGGTGCCCTTTAAATCTCCGGTCCTTCAGGATTTGAATTAACCATTTTCTCTTTGGTGCACTGATTTTTTTTTTTAATTCAGAACATGAAACTAGAGTGTCATAGATTTCAAATGATGCCTTGTTTTTGATAAATGGTTGAATATTTGCAATAATATAAAGATAATAAATTCTACAGCCATGACCAGACAACCTGAATACAGGCCATTGCCAGTTAAGTGGTTCAACATATCTCAATGAAAACCTTTTACTATTTCTGACAAAATTTGAACTGTGGTATGTATTATTAGAATCCTAACTCGACGTTGCAGATCCTGCGATATGACTATTGCAGATTCGCACATTCCCATATTGATCCTGAAACTATATATTGTGCAGCCCTACTTCCAACGTTACTGGCAGGACAAGGAGATCAAACTAGAGATGTTTTCTGCACAGCACAGTGGAGAACTTATTCATCATTTCCCGGACATGCTGCTCTTAACTTTGGGCTCTCGTCTGTGTTGTAATTGACTTGGTCTTTCAACAGGACAATGCTGTAGTTCACAAAACCAGACTGACAAAGGACTTCTTCCAGGAGAATAATGTCACACTTTTGGACCATCCAGTGTTTTCCCATGATCTAAATCTAATTGAGGATGTTTGGGGATGGAGGACAAGAGATGTTTACAGAAACAGTTCTAGACCATGGATGCCCTTTGTGAAGCCATTTCACCAGTAGCATCAAACATGCCGGAACAATGTAAAACAGTAGCATCGAGCATGCCGGGACAAATGTTTGATGAACAAGAATGGTGGGGCTACTCACTATTCCTTTTTTAACCCATTTAAGCCCACCAGCAACTATAGTTACTGAAGTTCATAGTTGCCATTTTCCTTTAATAAGTCATTTTCAACATGTTAACCATGTCTTATTTCTCAATGACATGCAAGCAAACAACCAAATAAAAGATTTCAAGAAAGAAGAAAAGGACTTGATTCACTTTCTTTTACATGAAGCCTTCAACTTCCTACTCCTAATATCAGGATACAAAATAGTTGCAAACCCTTCCAAATAAAGCCCATTTTCATGACACAAAAAATATTTTTTTGTTCACAAATTATATATATAAACATAGTCATGAAGGTCTTCTAGATTCATCCAAACCAAACAAATCTTTCAAGAGATCTATAGTTTTTTTTGTGTACTTTGTCAAATGTTCAAGCGCAACTATATATATATATATATATATATATATATATATATATATATATATATACTTTACTTTTTGACTCTTGACTGTTTTTGTTATTTTTTCTTTGACTGCTGTAACTGCTGACTGCTGTAGTGTGGGACCCAATTGTCTCTACCATTGAGATTTGTGTAAAAAGACATTTAAACTGTTGAAATGTTTTTATATATTAATATTTGTATTAACTGCTATTTAAAATTAATTATTGCAATATTTGTCTTTTTGCCACACTGTCTGTTGGGGAAACTAGTGTGTGTTTAATCACTTCAAGACAAATGGATTATTTCATTGTGTTTTTATTTCATTAAATTATATGATAGATCATTTCTGGAGGGGGGGGGGGGTCCATATCAAACGGTTTTCTAATTTTTAATCATTATAAAGGTGTTTATGAAAATTAATTTATCTTTTGAAAGCAGTTGTTTTAAGTTAGAACGCCTAATGTTCTCCTCCTATACACCTAATCTCCTATTTTACATTGAAGGTTTCTTGCCATATATTTGCCCACCAGCAAATACAATTTCTTGAAAAAAAATCAAAAACCTGGAGAAACTAAATGCAAAACATGTTCCAATATTACACTATTAACAAGGTTTGTGTTGTTGTTGTTGTTTTGGTTTTCGCCTGTGATCTTTAAAATTTGATCAGCTGCTTGACTTTAAATTCAGTTGTCAATAAATTTATTTTTTTTGTCTCTTGCTCTTTTTTTTATTATTATTTTGCAGCAGTATTTAAAAAATGGTTATGACCCACCAGCAAAAAATGTGAATACTTTGTTGTAATGTTTGCCCCTGGTCTTAAAGCAACAGTTCCATTTTTTTTTTTAATTCTTCCATCATTTCCTCACCCTTAACTTGTCACAAACTTGTTTGAGTTTCTTTCTTCTGTTGGACACAAAAGATGATATTTTGAAAAAAGTTAGAAACCTAAAGCCATTAGAATCCATAATAGGAAAAACAACATAATAGGAGTTTCAAAGTTTCTTCTTTTTCTGTTTAAGGTTTGTGACAAGTGAAAGATGAGTAAATGATGACAACAGTTGGGTGATCTGTCCCATTGTACTGCTTCTCAGCTATACAATACGTGCTACTAACATCTTAAAATGTGTTTTGGAGTAAGAGCGAATATGAATATGTTTCCCTGTGTACTGTAAATAAAATTAATTCTTGATCATTAATGCATTTACGCGTTACATCAATGTACAGTTGCAATCAGGATTATGAAACCCCTTTGATTTTTTTTCTTTTTTAAATATTTCTCAAAAGATATATAACAGAGCAAAGAAATTTTCACTGTATGTCTGATCATATTTTTTCTTCTGGAGAAAGTCTTTTGTTTTACTTCGGCTAGAATGAAAGCAGTTTCTAATTTTTAAAAAAACATTTTAAGGTCAAAATTATTAGCCCCTTAACGCTTTATTTTTTTCGATAATCTACAGGACATACCATCATTATACAATAATGATGCCTAATTACCCTTACCTGCCTAGTTAACCTAAATACCCTAGTTTAACCTGTCACTTTAAGCTATATAGAAGTGTCTTGAAAAATATCTAGTCAAATAGTGTTTACTGCCATCATGGCACAGATAAAATAAATCAGTAAATAGGAGTTATTAAAACTATTATGTTTAAAAATGTGCTGACAAAATCTTCTCTTTGTTAAACAGAAATTGGAGGACGAAAAATACAGGGGGGCTAATAATTCTGATTGCAACTGTATATATTCATGTATTTACAATGTACAAATTATCTTAACAGTACAATTTTCGTACGTTGACACTGTTATATCACATGTTAATACGAGTATATTTTCAGTTTTCTGTGAATTTAGGAACCTGTCAGACGCCCATGTCAGCTGTTTCAGGCTACTGTAGTAATTCGCAACACGTGACTTTCATTCTGTCCGAAAAATTCGTTTGTAACGTTACTAAATACTACACACGTCACTTCACACACCTATATTGTTTCACTAAAAAACAGCGCAATACGAAAACACTCACATTAATGAAATTGAGCAGTATTCTTAGCAAACATAATACCAATAGCGTTAACCACGCGTTATTAGACCAGCGTTCGCGTTCAATTCACGAGAGGTAATTCGTGATCACTTTAAAGTACTTTTCATTTAACTTGTGAATAATGCGCAATGATGTTCATGAAAAGGCTTCTTATGCAGCTCAGGCTTCAGGAGGCCCTCAAAACGAATGCAAATTAATAAATAAAAAGTCAAACATGTTCAATAACACAGTACCTGTTCGCGGGTTTCAGTTTAGATTGATCAGTCCCAGCAAAACAACGTCTCCGGCGGTGAAAGTGTGCTGTTAAATCACTAATATTCCTCGATCCATCCTCATGATGATGCACAGGTCGGATGTGATTTCTTTAAGCCAGTAAAAGTCATTTCCGGCGACCCCACAGACCCATATTCAGATTAACAGAGAGATTTTCATTACAAACTGACCGCACAATAACCCAGTTTTTTGAAGACAACCTCCCCGCTTAACTATGCCATTAATTTAAGGCAGAGAGCGAACAAAATACACAATCGCCAGAATATTTGCTATTGAAAAGCAATGACGACTTCCGCCATGCGTGCTGCCGTAAAGCCTGTCGCGATTGGCTACTGCAAGAACTCAGGCTCATTTCTATTGGACTGTGTTTTGGCAACACTTTCATGATATTTGAAAGGCACATTAGACATTACATCTGTTTGTTTTGGACGGATCCTTAAATTTGGATGTTAGTCAGGTAAATAAACAATTGTTTAAAAATTAAAAGGATTAAGCAGTTATCTTAACTAGTCAAGAGGTAAATCAGAGATGAGCAGTAAAAACATCTAGATGTTGAACCATGTAGGCTATTTTTATAAGCAGTCTTTGCTGGCTTGGCAGTTGGTCTATAAACATTATTTTACACCCTATCTGTATTTTCTGTGTAATAATAGAGATGTCTTGTACAAAGGGAAGTCGTAATCATGGTATGACAATGGAATCTACAGTCAGTTAATTATTTCATGAACATGGATACCTTTTGTCATACTCGAAATTCCTTAAAAAATGTAAAGTTCCTGTAAAACCAAAAGACTATGCTGTTATTTTTGATCCAATACCAAGTAAAGTTGTATTAATAATAATAATAATAATAATAATAATAATACATTTTATTTGTAATGCGCTTTTCTTAAACTCAAAGCGCTAGAAGGCAAATTACTAACAATACAAGGCAAAAACAGCACAACGATAAAAAGATGCAATAAAACAATACAAGTATGAACCATAAGATAGAATAAAAAGTTTACAAATTGATCATCCTAAGTTAAAAGCAATGCTAAAAAGGTGAGTCTTAAGAAGTTTCTTAAAACAGCCCAGAGAGGCAGCATTCCTTATGCTGATGAGTAGTGCATTCCACAGCATAGAAGTACTGTATGAGCAATTACTGAGTGTGTAAGTCTGTATATTATCTGGACCAACAACAGCCTAAGAAAAGTGATGATGTTTTTTTATTGGTGATATTATAATTGTTAAAGATAAAAAGAAAGATAATAGTAATAGTTAGAAATGTATTAAAAAGGAATCATATACCATCTTCAAAAGTCTTCTGGTCTTCAAAATTTGGAAACATTGAGTGGAGGAAAGTATGGTTACTAACAAATACATTTTTTATAAGTAATGAAGACAGGAATCTTTTAAAATTTTACACGGAAAAAAGAGTTATTTGAACGGTTTGAAGTGAATAGAGTAAACCCTTGCGATTTTTGTGGTATTGTTAAAAAATCTGTTACTCATCTGTTTTTTTCAATGTGTATACTGAGGACTATTTTGGATTGATGTTTCTAACTAAATTTCAAAGACATTGTGTACACTAATACAAATTGGATTATATGATGTCATGTTTGCTTTAGTAGAAGATGGAATTGATTCATAAAGTACAACATATTTTATACAACTAATAATATTACTTGGAAAATACCATATTCATATCAAAAAATGGGCCAAAGCTAAGCCAATTTTTAAACATTTTATAAAGGAGATTAAACAATATGCTACGACACTATGTAACATTAGAAAAAGAAAAGCTAAAAAAAACATGAAGCATTATGTAAATTTCATTTTATTAAATAATTTTTATTATTATCTTACCTATTTTTTATGATATTTTCTGTTTTTGTAGGGTTCAGCCATTTGATAGTAAAAAGTTGCTTCCCTCTGAGTTTTATCTATATATTAAATATTATTAATTAAAAAATGTATGGTATTAATATACATGGGGTGTGACAGTGGGTATAGCACTGTCGCCTTACAGCAAGAGGATCGCTGGTTCGAGTCCCGACTGGGTTAGTTGGCATATCTGTGTGGAGTTCATTCATGTTCTCCCCATGTTCATGTGGGTTTCCTCCAGGTGCTCCGGTTTCCCCCACAAGTCCAAAGACATGCGCTTTAGTTGAATTGGGTAAATTTAATTGTCCGTAGTGTGTGTGTGTGTGTGTAAAGCTGCAGTCACACTAGAGTTTCTGTTGTGCGGCGCTGCGAAAAGGGGTGGGAATAAACAAAATTATTAGTCATTAAAAAAGTGAGCAATTGCTCCATGTTTTAAATTTCTGTCCAGAGAGGTCATGCTTTGATCCTCGGTTGGTCTCAAGTCAAGTGATGCGATTTCGCAGGTCAGAGTTCACCAAGCTTGAACTTTGAACCGCAACACCCTGCGAAACTTAACACATGACCCTGCGTTTCCGGTCTGACGCATTCGCAAGCGTATGAATACAAGTCTATGGGAGGAAAGGCCCAGTGTGACCGCAGCTTTACTGAGAGTGAATGGTTGTTTCTCGGTGATGGGTTGCAGCTGGAAGCACATCCGCATGTAAAACATATGTTGGATAAGTTGGCGGTTCATTCCACCAACTTATGGTATAACTGTTTTGGGGGATGAAATGTATAATATTTCATTCATTTATTTTATTTTCGGCTCAGTCCCTTTATTAATCAGGGGTCGCCACAGTAGAATGAACTGCTCAACTGGGAAACACTGCTTACTCTTGTTACCGGCGACAACAGCGATGGAAGGCTGTTATAATAGTTATTTTAAGGTTATAACAATGTAGTTATAACATTATAACAACGTAATTACATTGTTATAACATTATAAATATTATGTTAAAACATTGTAAGTACATTGTTTTAAAATATTCATTATAATATTATAACAATGTAATTATAATGGTATGGCATATAAAGTATATTGTTATAAATATAATGTTATAACAATAAAAATATAATGTAATAGCAAAATAATTACATTGTTACAACATTATAATGTCAAAACCATGTACTTACACTGTTAAAACATTGTAAGTACATTGTTTGAACATTGTAAGTACAATGTTATTACAAAGTAATTGTATTGTTATAACAATATTATAACAATTTAATTATAATGTTAAAACAGTATTGACAATATTGAAACAGTAATTATATTATAATGTTGTAATTACATTGTTATAACGTTGCAAGTAATAACATAGTATGTAGATTGTTATAACATAGTTATTATAATGTTATAACAATGCATTTATAACATCACAAAGTAATTACATTGCTATATTATTATAATTACTACATTAAAACATTGTAAGTACATTGTTATAACATTATATAATTGCATTACAACAATGCAAAGCAGTGTTAAAACAGTGTAATTACAATGTTATAACATAGTAAGTACGTTTCAACAATTTAATTACAATTTTACAACAGTAAATATAGTGTTATAACAATGTACTTATTTTGTTAAAAGTGTAGTTATGTTAAAACAGTAATAATGTTATAACATTGTAAGTACATTGTTAAAACATAGTAAGTATATTGTTATAACAGTAATTTTTAATTATAAGTATATTTACGTATAAATGCACAAATACTGTGCATGAAATATACAAAGAAACATTTACATTAATAAATTACATTAAAAAACATTGTAATTACATTGTTAAAACACCGTAATTATAATGTTATAGCAATCCAATTATAATAATATTGCAATGAAATTACAATGTACTTGCAATGTTAAAACCGTAATTAAAATGGTTAAAATACATTGTTAAAACATAGTAAGAAAAATTTTATTACATATTAATCATAATGTTATAACAATGTACTTACAATGTTAAAACCTTAATGATAATGTTAAAACATAATAAATATGTTATAACATTGTAATAACATTGGTAAAACGTAGTAAGTACATTGCTACTACAATTTAAGTACATTGTTAAAACAACGTAATTACAAAGTTATAACAATGTAATTACAATGTTATAACAAAGTAATTATAATGTAGTGACAGTGTAATTACATCCAAACTAAAAGTTTGTTATAACAAATTTACTGTGTATATTTACGCATAAATACACAAATACTGTACATAAAATTGTACATTGAAACATTTAGATTTATAACAACTATATTGGATGTAATGTAGTTACAATGTAATGACATAGTAAATACAATGTATCACAATTGCAATGTTATAACAGTAAATATAATGCTATAACAATGTATTTACAATGATAAAGCATAATTATAACGTTATAACATAGTAAAATACATTGTTATTACATAGTAATTATAATATTATAATGTAATTAGAACGGTTTAACAAAATTTTAGATTGTTATAAAATTGTTATAACATAACAATTATATTGTAATGACAATGCAATGAAATCTAAACATATCTACAAATTTGCTGCATAGTTACATATATATGCACAAATACTGTACACGAAATACACAAAGAAACATTTATAAAGTAAAACAAAAAAATTATTGTAATTACATTGTTATAACCCAGTTTTAACGTTATATTAATGTAATTACAATGTCATTACAATGTTATAACATTATAATTACTATGTTATAACATCGTAATTACATTATTGTTACATTAAACTTTTGGTCTGTATTGTATATTACTTAAAAAAAATCCTAATAAGAAAATACTTTCTAAACCTTTATTTAATGTTTAAAATGCAAATCCAATTAGATTTACTATATTTGGTAAACAAAGCAAGCCTCTCATATATCTACTAAAAGACAGAAGTATTACTTTACAAACTGCATTGTACATAAATCAGATGGTCATATGTCAAAAATGTTACTGTATGTAAAAACTGAATAAATATAGATGAACAAAGATTTACTCAAGTAAATAAACAGAATAAATAATGGGCTAAAAATTTGCTGAAAATCTGCGATTCCATGTGGGCCTACCTATTCCTTAGTTACAGCTGGATGTACAAATGCTTTGCGAAGATTTATTTCTCCTAGAGCTCAAATAGTACACATTAGATCAGATAATGGGACAAACTTCAACAGAGTGCCAACAGAGAATTAAAAAAGAGGCCATATCTGCATGGATTGACAAGCAAATTGGAATGGAGTTACTTCAAGTAGGGGTTCAAAAATAATCTAAAAAATAGCAATTATAACTATAACATAGTAAGTACATTGTTATAACATAGCTATTATATTGTTATGACAATGTAATTATAATATTATAGCAAAGTAAATACATTGTTATAACATTATAAATAGTTAAAACAACAGACTTGCATTTTTATAGCATTATGTTAGTACAGTGTTAAAACATAGTAAGTACAATGTTATTACAAAGTATATTGTTATAACAGTGTTATAACAATTTAATTATAATCCTATAACAATGTACTTACAATGTTAAAGCAGTAATTGTATTATAATGTTGTAATTACATTGCAAGTAAACTGTTATATAATAGTAAGTTTATTGTTATAACAATGTAATTATCACGTTATAACAAAGCAATTACATTGTTATAGCATTATAATTACTACATTAAAACATGTTGATTACAATGTTAACACTACAACAATGTAATGACAATGTTATAACATAGTAAGTACAATGTTATAACAACTTGACTACAATTTAACTTTAGTAAAAATGTTATAACAATGTACTTATATTTTTTTAAACTGTAGTTATGCTAAAACATAGTAATAAAGTTATAACATTGTAAGTACATTGTTAAAACATAGTAAGTACATTATTATAACATAGTAATTTGTAATTATAAGTATATTAACATATACATCCACAAATACTGTATATCAAATATACTAAGAAACATTTGCATTAATAAATTACAACATTAAAAACATTGCAATTACATTATTAAAACACAGTCATTATAATGGTATAGCAATGTATTTACAATGTTATAACAATGTATTTACAATGTTAAAACATTACAATTACACTGTTATGACATAGTAATTATAATGTTATAATATTAGAAGTACACTGTTATAACATAGTAAGTACATTGTTAAAACATGCTAGCTATGATATAACAATGTAATTACAATTTTAAAATGGTAATTAAGATGTTAAAACAGTAATTGTTAAAACATTGAAAGTACATTGTTATGACATAGCAAGTGCATTGTTATTTTTTATTATTATAAAAAATTTTGTTTTTTTTTTACAAAAAATCAAAACAGGTCGCACTACAACCATTATCTGCAGTCGCCTATATTATGAGGTCGCATATATTAATTTTCGGGCGCATATGCAATTTCACTAAATGCGGTGAAAATCCTACACGAGGTAAAAGTTTGGTTGTGGTGCTAACATGTTTACGCTCGGTGCTATAGTTAACTTAGTTCAATACGAACAAACTGAATAAACAAAGAGCACTGGACGCTCACTTACCAAATCTGTAGAGACAGGACAATCACCAGCAACTAGAGCCGCGTCGAAGACTACAAGCGAATCCGGATCTCAGCGTTTGCAGATGAGAACAGCTCTCAGGTAAACAATAATCCTCCTTAGACACGCAAGTTATTGTTGTTGAGCGTCGCGTACACTGTTAATCCACACGAGACTCTAAGCTCTCACAGAGAGAAAATGAAAACGAAACTTAACTGCAGCAAACTATAAAAGCAACACTTCACGCTTGTTTTGCCAACACAACGTGGCGTCTCTGTCGTCTAAACACGTTGACACTAATGAATATTAATGAAGTTGCACAATAGAGCGCGCTGATTGGTTTGAACCAAGCCTTACTCATGCATTAATGCATCATACTGTAAGACGTAATAAGACTCACTCTGGCACAGACGTCCAGTCTACACGCTGGAATACAAGCTATTATGTCATGACCGTGACGCAGCTTCAAAAATTCGTTTCAAACCGGAAGTATGAATTTGCTAGAAATAACGCAAAAACAACCAATTTACACTTTTTAGTGAAATATAGGTGTCCTAATAGTGTTTTTAGCAGTGTGGGACACATATACGACTGTCAACAGCTCAAAAAATGTGTTTTGGTGTTTCGTGACCCTTTAACGTTATAGACACACAGCTTTCTGATGCTACCTACTGAGTGCATCTAAGTTACAGAGAAATGCAAAGTTTTTTTTTCTTCTTCCATTCGTAGTGCCGTATCATACATTCCATTAAAGCTACACTGTTCCAGCAGTTCCTCGTATGCAATTTCTCGTTTTTCACAGGGGGCATGCATGAAATGTTCCTGACTGAAAGTGCCAAACGTCTATTTGTTTTGCCTCTATGAAAATCAGCGTGTGCCCAAACCTAAACTCACATTTTCATACAAAATCTTGCCTCCTTCCCTCCCCTGACCACTTTATCAGAGCTGGACACACCCACTTTCCTGACTTTTTCCAAACTAGAGGTGTGAAAACACCCTGCTAAAACAGGGTGGTTTTGTGGCCCTTTAACATTTTTTTTTACATTTAATAAATTCCACCTCGATGAACAGAATTTTCTTTAAAAAAAAAAAGTTTTTTATTAAAAAAAAAAACTGACCCCA
This sequence comes from Danio rerio, assembly GCF_052040795.2. Taxonomy (NCBI): domain Eukaryota; kingdom Metazoa; phylum Chordata; class Actinopteri; order Cypriniformes; family Danionidae; genus Danio; species Danio rerio. The sequence goes on along the minus strand of NC_141025.1, from coordinate 63,892,408 downwards.
ACTGAACGGTAGCGTGTGTATATAGGGATGGGCAAAAATACATTGAAATGCATATTAACATACCAAATACCTCAATTTTACATGTATCAAAATAAACTACAGCAGCCATAAATGTATCAAAATAAAATGCTGTATTTTGAAAATACCACAAAATACTTTACAAGAGGGCAAGAAATTTATTCACAAAACCTTCCATCAATAGGCCTATTGGATCAATTCCTTCGCCATTAATCTGACTCAGTCAAGTAAACGTTTGACAGCAACAGCATTTCTCTGAGCAAGTTTAAGTCAGCTTTTCTGCCAACTTATTCACCTCTACTGTACATGAGGAGGTATTCATGAACCTGTATCTCTTTGATTTTAGTATAAATTTTGTACAAATATTATATAGAAAGTCCTGTCTGTTGGAGGTGCTGGAGGCCGATGTTACTGGCTGGTGAGCAGAAGGAGGTGTTGGCGGTTGATATTACTGATGCTGCATCCCAATTCGCATACTATCCGTCCTAAATAGTATTTGAACATAGAATTAGTATTAGTCCCAAATCTTAGTATGTTGAAGAGTAAGCCAAAATTTTCTAGAAGGTTTACTACTTCGGGTAAAAATTTAAGTGTAGAATCGTTCATACTTTAACCGCTGATGTTGTGCACTGGATGTGAATTTGATTGGAACTACAAACGTGGTTGAAAAGTGTAAATTAACTACAAACATGGTGGATGCGAGAGACCAAAAAATGGGTAGAGAAGCTTCGGTAAAGATGTTTGTATGACTGTTAATTAATATCTAGTGGTGAAAATATTTAAATTCCAAATATTTTAATGGCTGCTTCTCCAATAAGGTAGGAAATTAAATGTGAAAGAAATGTGGATGATGTGTGGATGATTGACACAGGGCTCATAACTAAGCAAAACCACGATCTGTTAACGAGGTAGTAGTATATCCCAAAGCTCGCATTTTATTCTGTTACACACTCAAAATTATATATTTTTCCTTCACACAAAAAAGTACATACTTTTACGGCGTAGTAGAAGTCTGCGAATTGGGATGAAGCAATCGTTTTCGCTCTTTCCAATATTTTATCTTTCCAATATTTTAAGATCTAAAGGTCCCTGATAATTTGCCATCATGCAACAACAAGACCACATCTGATTGACAGTGTCTGCTAAAGTGAGTGGAACAGGGGAATCCCAAATGTGGTACTCTTTAACTCGTCTGATTGCACGTTCAACAAGTATGCTGAGGCTGGCAATGGCCTGGATTCTCTCAGTTTCTGCACTGCTAAACTGATCACAGTGCTTGAAAGGGGGGATGATTAATTTTGCCTTAACATCCTCCAACAACTTCTGAATGAGGAAACCTTTATCTGCAATCACCTCGTCACCTGGTTCCAGTAAGCCCAAGATTCCTGACTGCTTTGTCAACTCCTTGTTTGAAATGGAGCTAGCGAACAGCTTTGATATAAATGTGATTGCACCACAGGGTGCCACCCCAATTAAACCCTTGAAGGTGGTATGGGGCTTGTAGGCTGAGAATGTTTCAGAGTGGAGGGTAATTGCCTCTGGGCACTCACATCTTAATTCTGTGCAGTCAATAATGACCCTCACATTTGGGCAGTCCCGCTGAAATTTCACAGGCATTGTCCATCGCACCTGCTCTTTAGTCATCCAGATTTGAATTGATCCCAACACAAAGGATAAATAGTTTGACCATGTTATTACAATGCGATTCACTGTAGAAGTGCTCACTTGAAATATCTCAGCCAAAACTCTCTCTTTAAGACCAACAGCAACACACAGACAAAACATGAAAAACTCATCAATGAGCTGCATCTTGCGCTTAGGGCTTGGTATCACAACCTCCTTCTCTGCAGTTGAATTTCCAATCTTTTCGGCTTTGGACCAGTACTCAATATTGGATGCAGATGGCTCAACAGATCTCCAAAAAACAAAAAAGATGTTTTTGTTTGGAAACCTCGTGAAGTACTTGAAGTCTTCATCAGACACGCACCATCTATCTAGCAGCGCTCGAGAAATGGTAAGGCTTGCGACCAGTTCCTCCAGCTCCTTTATTTTCTCCAGTGCCTCATCAAGAGCACCTAATTAAAAGAGAAAAAAAGTGTATTGTAAAACAGAAAATATTTATTATTGGAAGCTTGGTAGATTACCATTACGGTTTTGTGCAATTAAACAAATCACAACATCACTTTAAATTCTTAATTCAATAATTGTATTGAAACTGTTTATTGCACAACTTAATAACTAATTATCTTTGCTTTCCCCCATCAGTGTACATGAATATTCCATAACATTCAGCAAATTTTGCATGTCTCCTTAAATCAGCTGTCCACACCAATTTGGCAATTCTGTCATAATTTACTAATTTACATAATTTAATCTGTTACCCTCAAGCTGTTTCAAGCCTGTAATCATTTATTTATTCGTCTGTTCACTTCAAAAGAGTTGGGTCATTTGAATGTCAGCAGGTTAAACAAATAGACACAGAACACAAATTTACTACTAAACTTGATGAAATACTGACATTCTTTCAAAAATGCCTTTGTGAACAAACTGGGTCTGAGTAAATAATGACAACTCTAATTTTGTACTGTCCCTTTAAACAAAAATAACATTAAATGATTCAGGTAGTTAAATCATAAGAGAATAGTGTTTTGGAAAAAATGCCAGAAATGGGGAATTTTGGGTAGTTTAAACCAGAACTGATGATAATAATTAAGTTATAAGTGGGAATAAAATGTACTGTTCGTATGAACAGTATTTTATGCCACTGGCCAGTCCTCTGGATCAGAGAGTACTATCGAGCACCTCTGTAGATGTTACTCTCTGGTTTAGGAAAGGCTTTCCTCTCCACATCAGCCATCAGTCCCCAGTGTAAGAGTTTTCTCATCAGCAGGCGACATTGTAAACATGCAAAGACCTTAACTTGTCCCAGGAAGTTTTTAAAAAAGCAATTTACTTCTGGCAAAAAAATATTTTATAGTACATTTCATTTATTTATTTTTTGCAAAAGTATCAACAAAAATGAGCAGCATTTAGGGAAAAAATAAAAGGGCACTTTATCTTAAATATGTTTCATAAAACTTTGATAACAAGTCGTGACTAAATCGTGAGATTAGAATCGGGTCCAATCGTGAGTTGTTAACTTGCATTCCGAGTACACAACATAACTATGCTCGTACTTGCATATAGCTAACATATATACTTTGTTTAATTAACAGTTAATTGCAGTGATATCTTTGTTGACAGTGGTCTCTTTTATTTATTGTACTGTATTTACGTGCTGCACTCACCCGGAGGAGGGCGGCTGTTGTAATCGTGCTCCTGCCCAGGCAGCGCCACATCAACACACTCCATTTCAACGGGTTCCTCCTCCTGCTTATAACAGACTGTACTTTCTGCCGTCCTGGTCTGGTGTGATTTAACTTCTCCCCAGTTGTTCCATGAAAACCGGGAAGGCACCGCCTGTGGTGTAAGAAATTTACGGCCGGACTGTGGATGGACGCGAACTTCATCCTCCGTGAAATGCATCGCGCACACAAAACTGCTGCCCTTCCTCACAGTAAATTCCACCCCCTCATCTCTCCGAATAGCGCAAAGCCAACGCCTCTTAATACTTTCATCGCTTGGAAAGCTATGAAACGACAAATACGGCTGTTTCTTTTTCGAATTAGAACAAAAAGGTACACTGCAAGACTGGCTGCTCTTTGTCTCCGCCATTGCACTTTGCTTCTAACGGAACAAAGTTTTCCCTACTTCCGGTATTGGTCGCCATTTTGTAAAATACCCGTATAGCCGTAGATATATACACTAGATAGGGACCCTGAGCATACGTCAATGGCGCCGCCACATTGGTACAGTGCTCCCAAGACAAATATCAGTCAACCGCACCACTAGTCAAGACATGTGTTACTACGTGAAGATGCTGGATTATAGCGCTGTCCAGTAACGAGCAAACAAAGAAAACAAAGCACAAAGGAAGAACATTTCATTGGTAAGATTTAGTTTTTAATGTTTTTGTATGTCACGAACTTTAGTGCTCAACAGGTAACGTTATTGATATACAGTCAATTACTGCATTCACCATAAGGCAGAGCAGAAACTCGCACTAAACACTCGGCTTATGCTAGTTTTGTTGAACAAAATCAGCAAACAATGCAAAAGAAATATGACAACAAGGTGCTGCAGTGCCAGAATGAGCACTTCTTCAGTCAGCTTATGAAGAAGTCCTTCATAACGGAGATTCATTCACAAACGAATCGCTCCCTCCGTCAGTATAAGAAGTAAAAGCAGGAGAGGAGGTGTGTTTCAGGACATGATTAGATCAGATTTAACAGGGAGGGTGGATATTACATTTAAATACACACAAACTCAAGCTTTTTGTCAGGAATGTAAAATTAACGTTATAATTTTCGTAATTAAAAATAATTGCACCCTGACATCTGGAAAAACCCCCGATCGTAGATATATGTGTATATGTGTATGTCTCTAGCTCTGGATGACCACAGTCCTCCACTGCAGCTTGGTCCCGCATTCATTTCAAAGGTGCGCTACCCTGTACTAAAACGGCGGCTCTATTGACGCATTCCTTCCATTAGACAACAACAGGGTAGGCGCCATCTAATGTAAATATATCTATGCCGTATAGCGAACTCAACATGCATAATTAACTTAAATAATTGTAAAAAAAAATGTGAAAATCAATTATTTTTATGAACGTTATCTTAATAAATGGTGCAGAAAAAAGACTAAGGAATACAGGAACTTTGGTAATAGGTTGTTTGCAGTCACGTGGTTCTGGTGACGCGCAACATTCAGATGGGGGCAGGAAGTAAACTGAATGGGAGACTGTTGTCTGATAGTGAAAAGGTTGAATTTACCCATTATCAAAATAAATTAGATGAAATCTATCAGAAAAAAACAGAGGGAGCATTTATTAGATCACGGAAAAGATGGTTGGAAGAAGGTGAGCAGAATTCTTCTCATTTTTTTAGATTGGAAAAGCAACAACAGCAAAAAAATCTAATTGAAAAACTTATAATTAATAAATCAATATGTGAAGATCAGAAGACTATTGCTAATTTTTGTACTAAGTTTTATAATGATTTGTACACCTCTAAATTTAATAAACAAAATGCTTTAGATTTTTTCGAAACATTATCTTGTGTAAAAAAATTGGAGAATGCTGATCAGGCTTTTTCTGAGGCTCCAATCACATTAACAGAAGTTGAAGAAGCAATTAAATCATTAAAACGGAATAAATCTCCTGACACTGATGGTTTCATTTCAGAATTTTACCATATGTTTAGTAAAAATATTGCTCCCTTCTTGTTAAGTGTTTATAAGGAAAGTACAGATAACTCTTTTCTCCCACCCACTTTATGCCAAGGTTTGATTACGCTAATCCCCAAACCACATAAAGATCGACATTTATTAGATAATTGGCGTCCAATAACTTTGTTGAACAACGACTACAAAATAATTGCTATAGTTTTAGCTAAAAGATTAAAAGTCATTTTACCTTCTATTATTGATGAAACTCAGTCAGGCTTTATGCCAAATAGACATATATCTAATAACATAAGATTAATTTGAGATATCCTAGACTATTCTGATATGATTGATGGAGACAGTTTCATATTTTTTTTGGATTATTATAAAGCCTTTGACACTTTAGAACATGGTTTTTTATTTCAAGCGCTTAAAGAAATTGGGTTTGGTGTTACTTTTTGTAAAATGATTAAAATGTTATATAAAAACATTAGTAGCTCTATTAAATTAAGCAGTGGTACTTTTCCAAGATTTTTTTTACATCGTGGAGTAAGGCAGGGATGCCCAGTATCACCTTATTTGTTTTTAATTGCAGTACAGTTTCTTAATTTACATATCAAAAGGAGTAATTTAAAAGGAATTACTATTGGAAGTACAGAGTTGATTATAAGTCAACTAGCAGATGACACAACATTGTTTTTAAAAGATTCATCTCAAGTGGCGGCTGCATTAAATACTCTACAAACATTTTCCAATGCATCTGGTTTAAATCTTAATTTAAATAAATGTGAATTACTTCCCATTAAAAATTGTGGTGTTTCCTCAATTTGTGGAGTAGCTGTTAAAAACTCAGTATCTTACCTTGGCATAAATATAACTAACGATAAAGATAGATGTGATGCTAACTTTAATCCAGTTGTTGCAAAAACTAAAAGAAAATTGAATAGTTGGCTTCAAAGAGATCTGTCTATTAAAGGAAGAATTTTGCTCACCAAAGCAGAGGGCCTGTCTCGTCTTTCTTATGCAGCTCAATCTCTGTACGTAGATAAGCCTACATGCAAACTAATTGATAAAACTTTAACAGACTTTGTCTGGAAAAATAAATGCCACTATATGAAAAAGACTGTTATAATAAATTCGTATAATAAAGGAGGTCTTAACTGTATTGATTTCTGCTCTTCAAATTATACTTTCAAAATTAATTGGCTTAACCAGTATCTACATAAAGAAGACTCAATTTGGAATATTTTCCCAAAACAGGTATTTTCTGTTGTTGGAGGCATTAAGTTCTTATTGATGTGTAATTATAATATAACCAAAATTCCTGTGAAACTTTCAAATTTCCATCAACAAGTACTTCTGGCCTGGACTTTAATTTATAAACATAATTTTACTCCACACACATTTTCTATTTGGAATAACCAAAATATTTTATATAAAAATAAATCTTTGTTTTTCAGTGATTGGTTTAACAATGGTTTGCTTTTAGTTAGTCAGTTATTTAACAACAGAGGTTTTTTAATGAATTACTTTGAATTTATTTCCGCGTATAACATACCAGTAAGTCCAAAAAATTTCGCCATTGTTATGGGAGCTATAACATCAGGAATTACTATGCTCTTTAGAAGTAGCATTCATCTCACTCCTAAAAAAGTGTCCCTTTCTGATCCGACAGAAACATTTGTGGGTAAAATTTGTTTTTCAAACAAAAAAGATAGAAATTACAAAATTAGATCTCTTTTTATTGAAAAAGTTGCTACATTGTCCCCTGTAATCTCTTATTGGAATAATATCTATAGAGATTTGATATGGGAAAAATTAGGGTCTTTGCAACAAAAATATTTTCTCACCAACAAAGTCAAAGAGGTGTCTTTTAAATTGATCAACAAATTTTATCCTATAAAACAATTTTTGAAAAAGTTTAATTCTAATATTGATGTAAAATGTTCATTTTGTCAATTTCATACTGAAACTGTTTTTCATTTATTTTGGGAGTGTAATTATGCTGTACAATTTTGGAAACATATTGGATTATTTATTAATTATAATATACAACAAGATGTTTCTGTTACTTTTAAAGAATTTTTTTTTTTTTGGTTTTTATGAATCTGCCCCTACTAAGAGAAATGCTTGTTTTGTTATAAATTTAATTTATTTTCTTTGTAAATTCCATATCCACAAATGCAAATTTACTAATACTAAACCATATTTTCCTGTGTTTTTGCAAGAATTTAGTCATTATATACAATTAATTTAATTATCTAAAAATAAGAAAGCAAACAGAACTTTTTCATTTTGTAATGACTTTAATTTATGTACTGTTGTTGATTCTTAAATGTCTTACCCTCAAGTTTATATCATGTTCTTTATTCTTTTTTTTCTGTCTTTCTCTCTCGTATCTCTTTTTCATTGACAATGTAATTCATATTCTGCATTGTAAACAAATATTGCTACAAACTTGTCAACTGTTTTTTTGCAAAAAAAAAAAAAAAATAAATAAATAAATAAATAAATAAATAAATAAACTGAATGGGACACAGGGGAAGTCCGTATTTTTGCTATTTATACCACATTTCAAAGGATACACACACACACACACACACACACACTAGACTATAGATAATTGCAATAAAAGTGTAGTAGTAATTATATTGCTACTTTAGTACAACACAACTGTAGTGATAAACAAATTATTCAATAGGCTTCAGTTTTCTTCGCTATAATTCTTCGCCAAGCTGGCCTAGTTCCTAGTGAACTGGCCTAGTTCCTTATTTATAAGGGGTCACCTTAGCGGAATTAACTGCCAACTATTTGGCAAATGTTTCACGCAGCAGATAGCCCTCCAGCCTCAACTCAATACTGGGAAACACCAATACTCTTTTTCATTCATGGACACACTCATAGACACTCATACACTATGCAAACTTCTCTTATTAATGTTTTTAGTGGTTCATTAGCGCCATCTACTGGCAGAGAATGATTTAGCATTTATCAGTTTGTAAGACTTTCTTATAATGTAAGACTTTTATAAGAGTTTTTCCAGAAGAAAATATATTATCAGACATACTGTAAAAATGTCCTTGATCTGTTTAACATCATTTGGGAAAGATCTAAAAAAAAAAAAATCAAAAAAGGAAAAAAAAGTCTAATCAAAGGGGGACTATATATATATATATATATATATATATATATATATATATATATATATATATATATATATCACACACACGCACAGTAGAAGTCAGAATAATTGCCCCCTGTTTATTTTTTATTTTCTTAAATTTTTGTTTACGGAGAGATTTTTTTTTCCAGCACATTTCTAAAAATAAAAGTTTTAAAAACTCATCTCTATTAATTGATTTATTTTATCTTTGTCATGATGACAGTAAATAATATTTGACTAGATATTTTTCAAGACACTTCTGTACAGCTTAAATTGACATTTAAAGGCTTAACTAGGTTAATTAGGTTAACCAGGCAGAATTAGGCAAGTTATTGTATAAAGATGGTTTGTTCTGTAAGCTATTGAAAAAAAAAATAATTTAAATAAAATAAAAAAAAATAAAAAAAAAAAAAAATATATATATATATATATATATATATATATATATATATATATATATATATTTTTTATATATATATATATATATATATATATATATATATATATATATATATATATATATATATATATATATATATATATATATCCTAAAGGGGCTAATAATATTGACCTTAAAATGGCTTTTAAAAAAATAAAAAAACTGACTTTCAAAGAAAAAATATTATCAGACATACTGTGAAAATTTCCTTGCTCTGTTAAACATTATTTGGAAAATATTTTAAAAAGAAAAAAACACAAATTGTATTCATTTATTGTATTTTAAAAATTCTATTTAACAACTGGGTTAAATTATGTATATAATATTTATATATTTCATGGTTAAAATTTTAAGCACTTATTGTCTAAGCTTCAGCAAAATCCGTGTTATGACCAGCAGAGGGCCCTCTTCTTCTTTAAAATAATTGTCTAAATTAAATGATTCACATTTAAATGTAGAATTAATCTAAAATCACAGAAAGTTCTATCAGTATTGAATATTGTCTTTGAAACCAGTCAACAGTGAGTTTCTATATGAAAGTCTAATTCACAGTGTAAGTAATGATAAATATACTGTTTTGATTTTATTAGCTCAATGATACAGTCCCTGACAAAAGTCTTGTTGCTTATCTATTTTGTAGAAACACCTGCTATTAACCGGACTTTTAATTGATCAATTGGTGTTAGAAAGAGCTCATATGAAAAGCTAAAACCCTCCCAAATTATGTTTAATGCATTGAAATAAATTAGTTTAACTGAAACAAGATTTATCATTTAAACAAAACAGAAAAGTCAAATTTTGGCAAGACAAAAGTTCTGTCGCCTATACGAAAATTAAACAAATTTACTGCAAATACAAAAATATGTCAGCAAATTAGGTAGTGGTGCTGTGAGATCTACATTTGATATCTTGTATGACTTCCATGAGTTTGAAGAACTGAATCCATGCGGTTAGGCAAGGATTCATACAATTTATTGATGAAGTCATCAGGAATAGCAAAGAAAGCAGTCTTGCATGCCTCCCAGAGTTCATCACTATTCTTTGGTTTCGTGTTCCATGCTTCCTCTTTCATCCTACCCCACATATGCTCAATGATATTCATGTCTGGTGACTGGGCTGGCCAATCCTGGAGCATCTTGATCTTCTTCGCCTTGAGGTACTTTGATGTGGAGATGGAAGTATGTGATGGAGCACCATCCTGCTGCAGAATTTGGCCTTTTTTATGGTTGGGAATATAAGAGGTAGCTAAGATTTCTTGGTATTTTAGACTATTGATGTGGCCTTCCACCCTGCAGATCTCTCGCACACCCCCATACTGGATGTAACCCCAGATCATGATTTTTCCACCACCAAACTTCACTGTTTTCTGGGTGAATCTTGGATCCATGCGGGTTCCAGTAGGTCTCCTGCAATATTTGCGGCGACTGTGGTGTAATTCAACAGAAGATTTATGTGAAAAATCCACCTTCTGCCACTTTTCCATTGTCGATCCATTTAGCCGGCAGTGAGCCTTGGCAAATGTCACAGTTTTTCAATTGTCTTTTGTTTAGTGCTGGTTTCTGGGCACTGATTCGGCCATGGAGGCCATTTCGAGACAGAATCCGACAAACTGTTCTGGTTGACACAGGGACTTCAGGTGACCAGGTCTCGTGGAGCTGTGCGGCAGTGGAAAATGGGCTGGCCTTGGATTTTCGAGCCAACAAACGGTCCCCTCGAGCAGTCGTCTTGCGGGGTCTGCCTGACCTGGGCTTGTCAAAAACATCTCCAGTCTCTTCAAGTCTTTTTTTTATCCTCTGTGCTTGGAACTGAGACACTTCAAAGGTGTCTGCCACATCAGCAGTGGATCTGGTTTTCAGCCTCTTGATAATCAAGACTTTAGTCTCAGGGTGAATCTCAGGCATGTTTGCAGAGGTCATGTTGCAGTTGATGTGAAGGTCTAGTGTACTGGGGTTCTTTTTATACACACCTGAGACCTAATTGATTCATTATTAGTCACAGGTGAAGCTCATATGACAAGGCGACAACACTTATGTCTTCGCAAAAATGGACTCAGTGGGCTTTACAAAGCTGGGAATATTAGAATACTTTTTGACAGTTTCGTTTTGCACTGAAACATTATTACAAAAGCTGTTGGGATTAAAATGTGCCATTTTTTGTAAAGAAATCTTGATTAGAAATATATTGCAGTGACACTTCAAGTCAATTTGTACACAAGCGACAAGACTTTTGTCAGGGACTGTACACATTTCTTAAAGAAACTGTTTTGTTTTACAGCATTAAGAAAACCATAATTGACCAAATAGGCAACCCAAATAGTGCAAATATTTCTATGGCATACATTTGAACTTTATCAAATGAAATGAGTGTAGTGAACTCAAAATTTACTGAACGCTAATTCTACTCATTTGAAAAGAGTTTTGAACTCAGTGTTGAAGGTAATAAGGTAATTAAATAAATACCAATAGAGTAAGTTTACAGTACTCATATAGGTTAGTTTTTTACTCAAATGGTTTGTAGTAATTGGTTTCCACAAGCAGTTTGAGTTGTCATAACTTATCTGGTTTTACAGTACTCAGTTGGTTTGAGTTCTCTTCATTTATTGGCTTTTACTGTGCTCAAATTACTTTATTTACGCAAGCGGAGTAAGTTCCCAGTACTCATTAGGATTAGTTTTTTAACTTAAATGGTTTGTTCCAATCGGTTTCCTTAAATGGTTTGAGTTACCTGAACTTATTTGGTTTTACAGTGTACCATCTTTACTCTAGACATGTCAACCATAACGGTTGGAGAAGCACTTTTTAAAACCTTAAAATAGTTTTTACCCAAAAATAAAAATGTACTCCTTTTTTCATTTAACAAAAAGAAGATATTTAAAAAAAATGGTTTGAAAATGAAAAACTGGTTATTATCGACTTTTATTTATTTGTTATACCTAAAGATGTCAGTGTTTACTAGTTTCCAACATTCATAAGTATATCTTCTTTTGTGTTCAACAAAAGAAAGAATCTCAAAAAGGTTTACAACCACTTGATGAAGAATGCATGGTGTATACATTTAAAATTTTTTTTGTAAACAGTCCCTTTAAGATAGCAAGCTTCATTATTTCTTAATAATTTGTCCTTTTTTTTAGTTGTTGTTGTTGCTAATGTTCTATTTATTTGTTTGTTTGTTTGTTTATTTATTTATTTATTTATTGCCATTACATTGTTTTACAATGTTCTAAACCAGACAAACACTGATAATAATGCAATAAAAGAGTTTATTAATGAACTGTAAATACTGAATAGTGAATAATAAATAATAATAATAATAAATACGCAATAGTAAATAATGAATACTGTAAACGTATAATAAAAGACAAAATAACAGCACCATTTTAACAAACAGCCTCTTTATAGCACAGTTTTTTGTTAAACTTTTAAAAGTTTTATGCCAACATGACATAAATTGGACATAAGTTGCTGAAGGGCACAATGGTAAAACAGAATGACTTTTTTTATTATTATGACATGTTCGCTATGGACGTTCTTCTTCTGGGACAACCTTGGTCTCAGTAGTTCTCCAGGTGGGATGAATAAATCTCCAGGTTCTGCTGACGTCTGTGTTTTTCGCAGGAGCTGTAAAGTCTAAAGTTGCATACTGTGCGTTTTCTTTGCCGGCCACATTTTCAGACTGCAGAACGTAATGTACACCATCCTCGTTCTGTTTTTGTTTTTATTGACCTGTCACACTCATACACATGAACATCATCAGCATGGGCCTGCTGTGGGAAAGAAGATGTAGTCACAAAAATATTTACATACTGTATGTTTAAATAAAAGCAAAACGTTGTTGTGTCCTGTTCATTTAACAAAGCTGATTGGAAGGAACTGCAGGTGGAGCTGCAATAAAGACGTACATTGTTAAATGAAAATCAACATCACAGCAGTTGGATAATTAATGTACCCTTTTATCTATTAATTATAGTCTTCAGCCAGATAGTACGTTTAGACACTGATGGTAAATGTTACTTAGACTTTTTTTTTAATATGGGTATCTAATTATTAGCAATAAATAAATCTAACTTATGAAGTAATCTAATCTTTTGAAGAAATAGTGTGTAATAAATGCTCATTTCTATGTATCTCACATATGAACTGTCTATAATAATAATGACTAGGGCCATTTTTTGCTATTTCTGCTGAGAATTTTGTTTAAAAAAATGGTCAAATCCGGAATTATTTTGTTAGTATTGTAACTAAAAACGTAATATATGAAATAAAAATATATAATTTTTTAAACTTTTATTTAATGTTTACGATGCAAATTCATCTAGAGCCACTTGCTTTGTCTCTCATATAATTTATCTACTAAAAGACAGAAAATATTTATTTACAAACTATATTGTAAATGAAACATATGAACACTTTCATATTAGTCAGTATTATTATGAATGTAATATTAGTCGTAATTAATTAGAAAATATAAATATATAAATATAAATTTACACAAATAGATAAATAGACTCAATTATGGGCCAAAAATCAGGAGATTTCTGTGCACACAGATTCTGTGTGGGCCTAAAAATGACTAGTTTTTGTCAATAAAGTACTGTACTACATTCAATTCCCACAGACATCTACAGGGATATTCTTTTCATAATTGCAGCCTGATTTTGTGACCAATTTTGTGCAATATTTAAGGGTGGTCTACTACGATATCATATTTAAAATTTTAGTTGATGTGTAATGTAGCTGTGTGAACATAAACAAGACGCTCAGAGTTCAATGCAAAGAGAGACATTGGCTTTTACACAGTTAGTTTAGCAAAAAAAATAAAAAATAAAAATACATCCGGGTAATTCGTGTCATAAACCCTTCAGCATAGCTGTGAAACAAAAATCAAAGTAAATGTTAAGAAAATGTTAATGAGATTTGACAACTTAATAAAAATTTTTATAATAGCTATTAATTTTAATAAGGGTTTGCTATGTAAGTTTTTGCTAATGTATTGGCTGGTAATGTGTACTATTTATTTTTTCCTTTTTTGGGGGGTGGGGGGGTAACCCTTATTAGTGTAGGCATATCCATAATGTTTTCACATCCCAATGTTGACAGGTGCTTCAGGTTACATACATTTACCCTGCTGAAGGAAGTGGCGTAGCCAGAGGAGTTGTAATGTTATAACAGAGATGCGACACGGAGCTGATATGAACATTTATGTTAGTTGACCAATCAGAATTTCTTGTGGGTGGGTCTTCAGAGGAACCGAGAAATATGACAGTCCTTTTTATGTTACCTAAGTAGCTGTATATAATCAAAGTAGGATATATAAAAAAATTACGTGATTTTCTACTAATAAAGCATGAGCACACACTGTTTTGCATCTTATAAACACAACCAAAAAATACACTATGGACCACCCCTTTAAATTCTTGTGTTTTTACTTTGAAAACACACAAATAAAGTAAATAATTTAAAAAAATACATAAATAAAAGTGTAGGTGTGCTTACTTTTCTTTTTACATTTATTTTTTTTAATACATTTAATAAGCTGCAATCTTACAAGCAGATCTCTCTGAAATATATAATACTGGACAGTCAGTCTCTCTGTAGACAAACATATGCAACATAAAAACATTAAAATATGACAGATGTTAAATAAATAAACTGTAAGTAATGAATATCAATTTACATTTTTTATTTATTTATTTTCAGCAAATATGTGGCTGTGATCAGGAATCCTCCCTTCCTTTAGGAGGCGTCAGTGTGTCCGTGAGAACGAGAACGCAGAAGAAACTCTTGCCGCATATAAGCAACATGGCAGCGCTCGTACGCAGAGTGTTAATCGCCCACCTGGCAGCGACGAGAAACACCAGGTAAATCTGGCATATTAGTTCGAGATTTTGTGAAAGAATCTAACGATGCATTACACCCGACCTTTGTCGATAAGTCTACATGAGTTGGCTTTATAATGGCAAGCCCATTAAGACAGACCCATCTGATCTCAGAGCTGGCACAAGTACAAGTGACCTTACAGACCGTAATGCCAGCAGTAACAAATACACAGGATCTTTTGAAAAACGACCCTTATAAATTCCTCAAACTTTTACATCTAGATCCATAAATAAAAAATATGATATTTATTACTCGCACACAAGTAACAATTTATGTTAGCTGGCCGAATTATTAATATTCACTCTCCTGTTGTCTTTCTGTTAACATTACTACAGCCTTCTGAATAGTTTTTGATTTTTTAATTTTTTAAACGAGACCCTCAGAAGTGCAAATGTTTGTTATGTAACAGTTCTCCAGCATTTGAGTGATGTAAGCGTGTCTTATATGGTTTTGTGTGCAGTTTTCTGCAGAATGGCGGCTGTGGTATTAGATGGAGCCAACGAAGGTTCTTCTCAAAAGGTCAGTCACACTTTTATAAGTTTATCCTAAAGAGTCAATGTTACGCTTCTCTCAACAAATTTGCATTTTCGCTTGTTTAGGCACGAATTTTGTGTCAGACTGAAACTGCAGTTCGTCATGTGAACCATAAGGTGGCGCAGTTACTTAACGATGTTTAGAGATGTTTTAAATGTCTTACTTTGTCAAATTGAGGTAAAGCTGATCATATACAGGCCCATAGCCAGCCTGGTGTAAGGCAGGGGTGTAGCAGACTTACTTTGAGAGACAGACCATTTAGAGGTGACTAAGAATGTAAACTTTTGGATTTCATACAGCTGTCCCCCCACTTTTAAAATGTCCACGACACCCTCATTGTAAGGGGTGATTCTTTTTCTCAAAATGTAGACCTTTTTGCAGTAATTTGCCTCATTTTCTATTTATTCAGGACTTAATTTTAGTGACATTTGAAGCACTATTTTAGTTGCATTAGGGGAGAGCGGGGCACAAAATAACACTTTTTGGTTTTGGCCAAATAATAAACAAAGTAATGGGGTTAGACAAACCATATGTTTTTTTTTTTACCAGCAACGCACAAACCTCTCCTACAAATGAGCACTGAAGGTATGACAGTTGGACCTATGGTTTCTGTGCTGTATTGGCATAAGTGCCAGGAGTAAAAAGTGTTACTATTTACCCTACCTGGGGGGCAAATTGTAACAGACAGAGGGTTAGTTGTGACACATGCTTAAAAAGTCAGATTTCACACATTTAATTTAAATTAGTTTTACTTCAAATAGTAGCTATATTTCCTCTACTTATTGTTTTTACTCTACATGGCACAGCATGTTTACTTTATTTAGTTATCTATTGGATGAACACAATTATCCATTATTATTGTTATCCATTATTATACAACACATTTATTTGCAGTCGTAGCAATTAAAATACTTCTACAAAAATATTTTCTCTTAAAAAACTATTTTTATTTAAAAAGTGCTCAACATTACACTCAAAATTCAACAATTATTTGTTGGTTTTAATTGGTGTGCTACAGTGTGTGGTTTATTTTAACACCCTGTTACAACTAACCCCACTCTATCATGTTTTCCTCAAAACGTGCTAGCAGTCACTGTGTTTTTTTATATATATCTTTCAAAATGGTGCCTTTTTTTAGCCTAGAAGTCTGTAATCACAACAATATAATATTTTACGTACATCCACAGATTAAAAAAAAAAGAATTGAGTATAATAGAAATACTTTTATGCTGCAAAAATGGTTTCTCCTGTGTTTCTCATCCAAATTTTGCAGAACTTTTTCAATAATTGGCAGGAAGACATCTGCCGACACTGGTGAAAACCTCGGAAGCATGCCATGGTTAACCCTGAGCAAATACCTTAAATCTCTGTGTTACATTTTACCCCGTGTTACTTTATGCCCCGCTCTCCCCTAGCTTGTCGGATGGTCATCATAACCACACTTTACAATGTACAAAAATATTTCCTAAAGATTTACAATAAAGAAAAATTAATAAATACTTTTTTCAAAAATATAAATTTATTACATCATATATCACTAGAAAAAAATGGTAATCTTAAAAAAGTTAAAAACAGTAGCTGATTGTCATTTATTAGGAAAATAACAATTAACTGTCCAGCACATTCAACTTTCCTCATTTAAAATTTGAAGTACATGATTTTTTTGGCCTCTCTTGTAAAAAAGTACATTTGATTGGGAATTCACGGAAAACCACAATAGCCAAATTAGTTTTGATACTAGTATTAGTTATTAGTAAATTATTTTTAATGTGGACTGCTTTTGGTGCTTCGCAGCTTTTTATTGCTCATTTTTTGTTTCAAGAATAAAGTCTGACATATTGATCAAAAGTTACTTGTAAAATTTTTTCTCTATTTATTTACAATACAGTACTACAGTAATCACCCAGGTTACCACTCGGTCTCCTTTTCTACATTTAATCTTAATGCAACATAATAACATGTAAAGCATCTTGCGACATCTTGGAAAAACCTTTAAAATGATTTGTTTTCTGAAAATGAATTCACAACCAAAACTAATACTTGAACTATTTCATTTTGAAACTAAATCTTTAGTGATTTGACTGCTGGACTAGTACATGATTGCAGGTGGGGAACACTTTTGCGCAGATGTAATAATTAAATTGAAATAAAAATGTTAGACCATCACCATACAAAATACGGTAACAATTTATTTTGATGGTCCAATTGAGTATTAGTAGACTGTCTGCTTAATATCTACTGATATTGCTCCTTCAGTTTTCTTAAATGAATTCATAATTTTCTGCTTATAATATAATTTCAGCAAAGTATTCTTTACAAATTTTAAATAGGGAAACCATGTTTGCAGCTAATGACTATCAACATACTACATTGTTCATGTTGAGTCAAATAAATGATGCTAATGTTGTTTTGAAGTCATACTTTCAATGTCATTCATTGCTAACAATAGTTTATATATAAGAATATCATGTACTTTACAGAATAAGTTTGTTTAATTTTCATTTTAATAAAATTTTAAATTTTGTTTTCCATATTGAAAGTGATAGTTCACCCAAAAATGGAAATTATCATTTACTCACCCTTTAGTTGTTTCAAACCTTGAGTTTCTTTTATCTGCACAAAAGAAGAAACCGGTTTTTAAAGAAACCTGTAACCATTGACATCTATAGTATTTGTTTTCCCTACTATGGAAGTTAATGGGTATAGGTTTTCACTTTTAGCTTCCTTCAAAGTATCTTTTTTTGTGTTCAACAGAAGTAAGTAACTCTTAAAGGTTTTGAATCACTTGTGGAAGAGTAAATAGTGAGTTAATCTTCAGTTTTGGGTGAAATATAACTTTAATTTCACATTTTTTAACAATAAAGTTTGCATTTAACTTGAAATTTTAAAAAAATCCTAGAAAAAGACTGCAGACCCTAAATTAAACTGTATTATTTAAACCCAGTTAGACAGCTCTCTGGCCATTCATTTTTCAGTTTAAACAATGATTTTTTTTTAATCTATAAACACTTTATTTAAGTTGTTTTAGATGTATGTATAAAAATGATGTGTATTTGTTACTCATTTACAGGTTTTCCTGGACTGCAGGCACGTGTTCGGCCTCTTACTCTTCTCATAGCTACAGGCGGTGGTTATGTTGGATATGACCAGTATGGCCGATACAAAGATCGGCAGCTGGAGAAGCTTGGCATTGAAGTGCCACCACACATTGCCAATGAAGTTCAGGTAAGGTCAAAGCCAGATCAAAATATTATTTTTGTACAATTTTCCAGACAAACTGTCTACTGCTAGGGCATGTTGCAAAACATTGCCATTGCAAATGTCCTGTGGCCATTTCCACAACCTTTTACCTAAATATCAGTTTTAGCACTGATGGTTGTGTGCTGTGAAATAAGCAAGGGCTTTCAAGTGTGTTAAAACTATTATTTATTGCTTTATTCAGCTGTTTTTCAGCCCTTTTCAGTTTTTCTGAGTTGATGATAAACACTGATGGATTGACTGGTATGTTCTTTTCAATGACTCTGGATACTGAGATCATGTTCAAAAGTGTTGTGTGTGTGCATGTGTGTGTGTGTGTGTGTGTGTGTGTGTGTGTGTGTGTGTGTGTGTGTGTGTGTGTGTGTGTGTGTGTGCGTGCGTGCGTGCGTGCGTGTGTGTGTGTGTGTGTGTGTGTGTGTGTGTGTGTGTGTTCTTGAATGGTTTGTGAGGGGACACGTGTATAATGACATGGTTGTTACATCATAAACAAGATTTGTTAAGACACTTCCTGTGTTTTCAAAAACCATATATGGTAAAAAAAAAAAAAAAAAAAAACATGCTTAAAGACTTAAAGTCTTTGCCTGTGTTTTTTTTTTTAAATGGCAGATGTTTTCAGTGAACTTGGGTAATGTTTAAAAGAAAACATTATTACATAGGCTGTACTGTGTGTGTTTTTGTACAGAGTTATTACAAGGATTTGGAATAATTTTGTTGTCAATTTGATAACATTTTGATGCCACCATTTTTTCACATGTTCTCTTGCTTTTTTGGCTGTGTTTGTAGTTCTTTGAATGATAAACATAAAGGAAATACTACAGTCTTTTACTCTTGATGGACAAAAAACTTTATTAAATTGATCAAACGTATTCATTATTTATTATTACAGGAAATGGCTTTATTTTCAAATTTTCCATTCTTCAAATGATCCTGAAAGTTTATATAGCTTACTTAAAAACATACAGCAGTAGCACAAACATTTTTGCGCATTGATAAGAAAAGACACTAGACCTCTGAGTCAGTATTTTTTATTATTATTTTTTTTTTTAATTATTCCTAAAAGATCACTAGAGTAGTGACGGACATATTGACCGTATACTAAAATGCCTGTTTTCGCGATTGTTTTAGAACTTACGATTCGCCTATGGGAGAAATGACTAGGAATAATAAACGGCAGAAAACGGTAAAACTACTTGCTCTACAAACTAATGTTTGCATTACTATACAGACCAAGTAGAATAATATAATAAGAAAATTTCAGTTTGCAACATTAAACAGCGAAACGAGCAGTTTTTAGCGTCTAAAATTTAATGGATGTGAATGAGACCGGTAGTCTCCAGCCAAAAAGATTCAAATGGCTGCCCCTGCTCGTACGCAAAGAATAAGGTGAATATAGGTACATGTGTCTGTGTATGAAGTTATGTATAAAATATAGTGAACAAAGCCCATCCCACTAGTACAGGAGCCAATCATCGATCGCTATATGGCGAACAAAGCCCGCCTTCTAATACAGGAGTCAATTATCGATTGCTATAGATTTATGATACTCCGGGGGAGGGGCTCAGACCCGACGTGAGTTTCTGCAGATTTTGTGTGATTCAAAGGTTTTGAAATTAAACTAAAGAAACAGTCGTTGCTTGATTTTATTGTTGATTCTTAATTAGAAATACAATCGTAAGCTTGGCAACCAGGAGAATTTGATGTTTCCCTATTCAGACATTCTGTTTGAGAGGTTTTTCAAAGATGGCCGCCAAGTGAAATGATTTGCCTTAAAGAGACTTTGATATGATATAAAGGCATGTAGCCTCAGACTTTATTTGATGAAGGGTAATTGGTCCCTTTGGTTGGAGCAGTTTCTATACAATTCCTATACAATCAAGTTTGAAGGATTCCTTTAACTATATAAATGTCTCCACAAAACTGGACTTCAGCTAGAGTTTTGATCTCTGCCAACTTAGAAAGCTTTATTATGTAAAATAAATTGAGAAAAAAAATCTATTTCATTGACTTTTCCGTGGTAACATCACATTTTCATTACACAAGTAATAAAAATTTGTTCAAACTTAACAAGTAAACTAAAAATCGATTCTTACTAAATACATTCAAATATAAATGGGAGCAGTCAAAATCTAGCTTAAAAAATTGTCATTCACTACTCTGTCAATTGGGGGTGTCGCTTTGATAAATAAAGGATGTGCAAACATTTCAACCTGAACATGTCAGTGTGACACTACTGGAGATGTCAAGCTGTTTCAAGATCAAGATTTTGGCAATTAGTTAGGTCAAATTCCCACATTAAAATAGACCATTTTGAGGGATATTTCCTGTTTTACATTTTTTTTACTAGAGCTTCCGAGAATCCAAAAAGAGCTGCATATTGATAAATAATGTAATGATGTTTAATGGTATGATGTCATGTTTTAACATGATATTATGATTGAATTGCCTCTTGCTATAGTTATGAAATAGTTTGAAAAAAAGAAGGAAATGGCCTTTAATATGATCAGGCTGTATTTGTGTATAAATCACCTGAGCATCTGTTGTAATTCTGATTGGCTGGTTTAGTTTGAAGGCTTTCCTAGAGTGTTGTGTTTTTACCTGCTTCATGTAGCAAATAAACGTCCGACGTGGAACTTCTGTTTGGCGGTCACACTTCATGACCCTTTAACGACCAGGCTTTTTGGGCAACAGATATTTGTACACAAAGCTGTTATAATGGACTTGTCAGTTGGCGCAACCTCTAAAAATGTTATCTTTGTGACATTAGACATGACATAAGAACTTTTTGTTTAGTGCACGACAACAACAAACAGCAGATTGCAGAACTTAACACTGCAATTCTTTTTGGGCTGAACGAAAGTTTGTTCACTCAATTGGCTAGTAAGACTGTCACACAAAGGCGGCAGTCACGCATTCGCTCTATGTGGGGGAAATTAAATTGTACATATTTTATCTGTAAATATAAAAATCTAAACGTTTCAAATCGATTTTGATTTTGATTAATCGCACAGCCCTATTTCTAATACACTAGAATGGCCCATCATCTTGCAAATTGAAACTGAAAAGTTAGACTGACAGATATAAAAAAGGGCCATTTACGCTAGTGTTTTTTGTTTTAAAATGGTTTTATAATGAAAACACTCCTCGCCCAGACGAGTGTGTTTTGGGAAAAAGCCCACTCCATACAGTCTAAAATGCATGATTTATGACCACTCAAGCTCACTGGGCATTTGCCTATTTTTCTAGCATCTATACTTGCATCTTTATTTGCAATGTAGTGCAGAAGACTAGTGAGAGAGTGATTCATTTTCAAAACTTTTTCTCTCAGTCTGTATTAAAAGCCCCAGCATTTCCAAACTAAAACGGGGTCTTGAGCACTTTCAGAATACTTGTAGTAGTGTGGACGCCAGATAAATTCATAATAAACCAGTTTTAAAATGTAAACCGCATCTCAGATAATTAAGGAATTAGCTATCAAAATAACACCAAAAACTGAGGTTCTCTAATTTAGTAAGTGTTGTTTTTTTTTCAAATATCTACTGTATTTTTTGTATTGCATGCTTCAGAATAAATGTAACTAAATAAGATTACAGATAGCATTTTTATTTACCTTTTTTTTAGTCCTTTTTTTTGGACTAGGCCAGGGGTCGGCAACCCGCGACTCTAGAGCCGCATGCGGCTCTTTAGCGCTGCCCCAGTGGCTCCCTGGAGCTTTTTCAAAAAATGTTTGAAAACGGAAAAAGATGGGGGAGGTAAATATATTTTTGTTTTAATATGGTTTCTATAGGAGGACAAACAATCTTAACGTTTTCCAATGCTGTAAAAGTGTGTAGAATATTTAATTTCAACATTTCTGTCAACGAAGATTTGCGTCATAGCCTGTGACACACAGAATAGGCAGGTGGCTGTTGTAAACAATCCGGCGGCTGTGTGATGCGCCATGGAGCGTAAGCTGTCTTTGCCAAAGATGTACAGTGGGGCACGCTTTCTCATTTTCCCTCCCTGAGAGAATTCAAAGAAGCCCATCCCGATCACTCACTCAACGGTGATTATTTACAAGGTGCGATCGTTGATATGCAAACTGCATTTGGGAGCAGATTTTGCGAGTGGCGAAAGGAAAAAACGAGACTGTCTTTCCTTGTCACACACCCCTTAAGAGATTGACCCTTCCTTGTTGAGCACATTTCCAGGAAGGGGCACGTTATGCACGTTCATTTTGATGTTGTTTTTTGGAATTCTCAAAATAAAAAAACATCAAAAATCTGATTTCTTTACTGCATTTCTTTAATTTCATCAAAGCAAAACATGATGCATTAATATTGTAATGAAGTTAAACTTGAACATTAAACATAATTCATTGATATTGTAATGAAGTTAAACTTTAACATTAAACATAATTCATTAATATTGTAATGAAGTTAAACTCGAACATTAAACATAATGCATTAATATTGTAATTAAGTTAAACTTGAGACGGCATCGTACAACAGAGTAGTCACGTGGTGCGTCATTCTCTACAGGATGCACTGCAGGGAAAAAAAAAAAACATTTAATCATGAAGGCTCAGTATGTATTTGTAGCCAACTAAATCATTTTTATAGTAGGCTAATATAGCTAATATAAATACATACAGCATGTGTTGCCTTCATTATAAGGCTTATATAAGGCTTTTAATTTTTTGCCTTAATTTAGGAAATTGTTGGTTGTTCTTTAGTTCTTTAGCTCTCCACTGTATATTTATTGAAGCGTTACACTGGACATTTAGCCCTGGCGTTAACTGAGTGCTGGTTTTCAAGGCTATTCAGCACCATGGCAGACTTGTACCTCCCAAACAATAGCAAGATTTCTTTTAGGAAAGGGGGTTGGGTGGCAAAGCTACAAGGACTGTTTATACTGTGTCTGAACAAGCAAAAAATGCTCTAAAATGCTATTTTAACCTGCACTGCATTATTGTGATTTTCAGTTTTTGTTCCAGCAATCCAACAATAGCAAGTTCAGTTATTTTCTGACATGTTAATCTAGCTATATATCTTTATCACGTGTAATGTTTTGGATGCTGTTTTCAGACCATTGAAAGACTCAGGGCTGTTTGGTGTATAATCTG
Source organism: Danio rerio (assembly GCF_052040795.2). Taxonomy (NCBI): domain Eukaryota; kingdom Metazoa; phylum Chordata; class Actinopteri; order Cypriniformes; family Danionidae; genus Danio; species Danio rerio. The sequence continues at coordinate 63,868,754 of NC_141025.1, read as the reverse complement.
TGTTCACAGATTGTCAGTCAAACTCTTTGCTGATGTTGCGCATGAAACACTCGAACAGATTTCAGTTCAGTGGGTTTAGATGTACAGATAAGGCACAGTGCAGCAAAAAAGAGATAACGGCATGCTCTTTGTGTAGGTGTGCCCATTTTTCCAGAACCTTCTCAGATACACACAATGGCTTTTGTTATATTTTCTGCCGAGAGGTGTAGGAAGATAAATCAGTAAAGCACAGTCTACTGATACTCTTTTGTCACGATCCCAAATGTAAACTAAACTAAATCCTGATATCTAGTAAATGCATTATTACAATTTAAAATAATTGGCAATAACTTTTTTCCAGTCTTCAGTATTATTTAGAAATCATTCAGATTTGCTGCTCGAGAAAATGTTTATTATCATATTAAAAAAAGTGTTTGTGCTTTTACTTTTTTTGTAAACTCATTTGTAAAATAAAAAAAAATCACATTTTAGTAATTTAATTATCCTTATTGACTAAAAATTATTATAAAACACTAGAAACTCCCAAAACTTTTTAGATTTTATTATTATAATGAATTGAATCAGATGTCAACAAATGTTGTAAAATTTAAAAATATTAGCAATTTCTAAACTGTGCTTCTGGGAAGTATTCATAGCGCTTCACTTTTTCCACTTTTTTTTTACAGTTCTTTTCAATGATGGATTAAATGCATTTATTTCCTCTTAATTCTTCACACAATACCCCATAATGACAATGTTAAAAAAGATTTGTTTTAATGGTTGCAAATTTATTAAAAATAAAAAAGCTATAAAATCACATGTACATAAGAATTCACAGCCTTTGCTCAGTACTTTGTTGATGCACCTTTGGTAGCAATTACAGCCTCAAGTCTTTTTGAATATGATGCCGCAAGCTTGGCGCACCTGTCTTTGGGAATTTTTGCCTATTCCTCTTTGCAGTACCTCTCAAGCTTTATCAGTTTGGATGGGAAGCGAAGGTGTACAGCCATTTTCAGATCTTTCCAGAGATAGAATAGAATTTAGGTCTGGGCTCTGGCTGGGCCACTCAAGGACATTCACAGAGTTGTTGTGAAGCCACTTCATTGATATCTTGGCAGTGTGCTTTGGGTCAGTGTCCTGCTCGAAGATGAACTGTCACCCCAGGCTGAGGTCAAGAACACTCTGAAGCAGGTTTCATTCAGGATGTCTCTGTACATTGCTGCATTCATCTTGCCCTCTATCTTGACTAGTCTTACAGTTACTGCTGCTGAAATCCATCCCCACAGCAAAATGCTTCCACCACCATGCTTCACTGTAGGGATTGTATTAGCCTGGTGATGAGGGATGCCTGGTTTTATCCCATGGCACTTCTCGTAAAGAGTTGGGGTGTAACCCTGGTGTCCTGGCCAAAGGCCCTCAATTGGCCCTTACCCATCATGGCCTCCTAATCATCCCCATCCACCTAATTAGCTCTATCACTGTCTCTTTACTTCACCAATAGCTGGTGTGTGGTGAATGCACTGGCGCCATTGTCCTGTGGCTGCCGTCATCCAAGTGAATGCTGCACATTGGTGGTGGTGTGAAGAGACTCCCCTTATGATTGTGAAGTGAATTGGATGTATGGCCATACGCGATAAATGCGATACATAAATACACATTACATTACCTTATATAACACCTAGCATTCACTCCAAAGAGTTAAATTTTCATCTCATTAGACCAGATAATTTTGTTTCTTATGGTCTTCAGATGCCTTTTGACCTTCTAGCCACTAGAGGTGGGAGGTACACCAGTGTCATAGTCATCCTTAGCCATGTTTCCACTATCGCGCCTAAACCGAGCGAGCCAGGGTGAGCCAAGGCCAGTCGCGTTTCCACTGTCACTTCCGGGGCCTAATCGGGCCAAATCGGGGCTTTCTTGGGGCCAGCGGCTGGCCTTTTTCGGCCTGCCAAAGAGGGCCAGGCAGAGCTTCGGGGCGGAGTGAAAGGAGAGGCGGGCAGTTTTCCGATCTCACACGAGTACATGCGCCAAACAAATAAAGATAAAAACAAATAAAGGGCAAGAACCATGTGGAACAAATTATAGGCTGGGGTCTTTTTGCATATGATCGCCCTTATGTTTCTCTTTTAAATGTAAGGCTGTTACATAAAATAATAAAGTAGTTTTAATTTATAAGTGACTTTTCTTTGCTGCATCCTCCTTGATGTTTCAATAACGCATAATAATCTTTACACCATATTAAAGACACAGGAGACAGGAAAGGTTTTCGAGAGTTTTGTCAAGTTTAAAAGGTGTGTTTGTGCACGTTTAGATGCCTGTATGTGTGTGTGAGACAGAGGAAAAAAGCGCTCCCTTCATAGCTCTGTTAATGTCGCGAGCGGCTTTTTTCTTTTCTTTTTTTATTGTTTTTATTTATTTTGGAGATAATACACAATATGAATACAACAGAAAGACATTAAACTTAACAAATTTCGTGTCCACTCTTGTAGGCTCAAAACAATAGTGTCATATAGATAAAATAGCCTAAGCTATATTGAAACAATTTAAAGAATTACAAATATCAGATATAATAAAATCACATTAAATAAATGAACCAATATAAAACTAACAAAAGCTAGCTATAACAATTGGGTACTATATCAAACAGTTTTAACGCCATATAACTTTCATTTTTCAAAAGCCTCTCTGAAAAAAAAAGATTTTAGATATTTCCTAAAAACAATAAACACCGGAGAATGTTTTAAATATTATTTATAAAGTATTTGGATACGATGATATTAATCAAATCATACAAACAGAGCATTTTCAGGGTGAGTGAAAGCAGAAACTAGGCACCCTTTTTTTCTGTCTTCCTTTTTTTACAGACGCATCAGGGAAAACTGCAAGTTCAAAATGTGTTCTGTGTTCTCAAACAAGTGTGTATGGTTTTATATGACGTGGTAAAATAAAAAAGGAAATTTTAAATACATGAAGAGCTTTATTAGTGCATAGCTGCTGAGCGCAACAAAATAGAGGCTATATTTTATTAACGGGCTGCTCTTATGTGCTGAAACACTGAACACTTTCCATTACTTAAGATATAATAAGCAACATCTTTAAATAAAGAGAATCACCTATTAAGTGTCATAAAGCCTATAGGGAAAAGTTCATGTTTCAGTTCTCTCCGGAGCATTTGGGATGAATGTTGGACAGCATCTGTCTAACTGAGGATGTTATAAAAATACATTTTATATTGAGTTATTAACGGAGAATTTTATATATGTGGTGTTATATTATGGATGTGTGCGCTCGCTGCGCTGGGTCCTTCCGTTAGTGGCAATACCACTGGATTTTGATGCCAACAGTCGGTCGGCAAGTAAATGAATATGATGAATGAGAGCAAAAAGGTATGTGCGTATAGACATACATTGTACTGCTGTACAGTAACGTGTCATTTGTTTGTTTTGGTTATCCTAATTTTAATAGTTTCGTGATGATGTGGTGTGCTTTATCTGCCTGATTCCCACTGAAGTGGGCGGACTGAGTGACGTTCAATTCGGGGGATGTTCTGGGGTCGGGGTTTGCGTGACTTGCTGCGAGCTACTAGCCCGACAGTGGAAACGCGTCATGATTTCGGCCTCATAGTTCGAAATCATTTCGGCCTCATAGATTTCATATCATAGTCCGGTGTGACATTGCGCCACGACATGGATTTTCTAATACTGTCAATACCGTAATAAATCAATTATATACATTAAACGGCTGCATTTATATCAATATTAGCTGATTCTAAATAATAAGGCATTAAATTTTCTTAAAACATTCAGTTGTGCTCTGAATACATTTCCTTATACTACAGGGCTTGAAATTGTGACCATTTTGGTCGCATATGCGCCCACAATTTAATTTATGCATAATATATTTGGGAGCATTTGTGTGACTGCATATAATGGTTGTATTGCAACCTGTTTTGATTTTTTTCTAAAAACGTACTGAATCACTATTCTCTGCCGCTATATTGGTTAATATTAGCTGTCAATCACTGAAGGCTTTCCACTGTCAGATGACAGAAAGCTTTTGTGACCGCAGGAAATGCAAACGGCTGAAGAGTGAAAAGTTCACAGGTTTGCAAACCCCACCTAAAGTTATAATAATAATAGTAAGGCAGAATGAGGTGAATGTTGATACGCTAGCTGAGATCGAGTGTTTTCGGAGAAAGTGCCCGAATTTCGATGCGCTGTAAATGTAAAATCTAATACTGTACACATCATCGCCAAAGAAGCTCGCCTTTACTAAGTTTACATTGAAACGGCGGCTCATAACATAGTGCGATATTGCGCTGTTGGTCATCGCGAAAATCCTATTCTACCTGCATATAAATTAGGTCAATAATTAGGCCTGCTTTCCACAAACACAGAAAAATGAAGATCAGCTCATAATGAGACTGAACATTTAAAATTACACAAACCCAAACCAAAACCTTAAAAGAGTGGCAGAAGTCAGACTTTACTTTTTTTGTCATTCTTTCTTGAGATGTATAATACTTTTCTATTTAGTTACTGATGACTGCTTTGCAGCTCTCAGCTTTGAATTGAATGATTTATTGTAGTTTTTTGTTTCTTTTGTTGCCGAAAAATTATTTATTAATACAATAGCGCAAAATAAATATTTCTTACCGCAATGCTTCATTTTTGTTTGACACAAACCATAAATTTATTTTCCATAAAGTAACAGACTTTTTATAGCAGATAACTTACATTCAAGCACACTTAGGGCAGTAATTTATTGCTACTATTATTGTCATTTTCATCATTATTAATATTCTATAATTATTACACATTTCATTTTGGAATTATTGCACACAAATATCAATAAGTAATCACAGTATTAGTTAGATAGTTGTTTCTGGTTTTTCTGATGCTCCTAAATTATTTTTGCTGCTCCTAAATATTTGAAGTTGGGAGCACTGGTACAACCAAGTAAAAAAGTTCATTTCGAGCCCTGTATATATCTTGTTGTAAATAAAAAAGTAAAACATATTCGTATCAGCTTTGCAGATGGTAGGTAAAAGGGGAGTGGCCATTAAATGACTAGCGAAACATCATGATGAAATGTCGGGCCTGTAGCCTATACTATCTGAAAAGAGATGAGTGGAGTGTCAGAACCAGACGGAGAGACCGAGGCCACTGTAGATGAAACTGCAGCAGGTCATTGACAGTGACTCTGATCCAATGGAGTGGTGGCATCTCCAATGTTCCCACTTCCCGTGCATTAGCCGTCTGGCAAAAAATACTTCTGCATCTTAGCCACAAGCTCACCCTCCGATTTGCATTTAGCACAGGGGGCAATACTGTAACAAGCTCCAGGGCATCACTGAAGCCAGAAAATGTTGACAGGCTGGTGTTCCAGGCAAAGAACTTGAATGTCTAGTTTTATCAGAGTTCTGATGAAGAGAGAGTTAGTTTTTGTAAAAAGTTCACATTATTACATTGCTCTTGCGGTATTACACTGCTAATTTTTGTTTTGTTGTACACTGTTAAGTAAGATCTTGAGGTTTTTTGCTAAATAAATATGTTGAGAATGCATAATACTCTCCCATGTCTCTTTTTGATAAGGATACCTACCATTTACTTATTATATTTTCAACTTTATTCACATACTAAAGGGACAGGAAAGGCTACACCTCCTAAAATGTACCAAAAAAAAGGGGAAAAAAAGCTTATTATATCGTGATATTATACCGTCACCGTTCAAAAGAGGACAAATACCGTGATATTAATTTTAGGTCATATCGCCCACCCCTGCCGGCCGCTCTACCATTCAGGCCTGATTGGTAAATTGCTGCACAGATGGTTGTCCTTCTGTAAGGTTCACCTCTCTCCACAGAAGAACGCTGGAGCTTAGACAGAGTGATCATTGGGTTATTGATCACCTCCCTGACTAAGGCTATTCTCCCCTGATCACTCAGCTTAGATTGCCAGCCAGCTCTAGGAAGTCCTGGCGGTTCCAAATATCTTCCCCTTACGGATAATGAAGGCCACTGTGCTCTTTAGAACTTTCAGAGCAGCAGAAATGTTTCTGTAACCTTCCCCAGGTTTGTGCCTTTAGACAATCCTGTCTCAGAGGTCTACAGACAATTCCTTTGTCTTTATGCTTGGTTTGTGCTTTGACATGCACTGTCAATCCTAAGACCTTATATAGGCTGGTGTATGCCTTTTCAAATCATGTCCAATCAACTGAATTTACCACAGGTGAACTTCAATTAAGCTGCTGAAACATCTCAAAAATGATCAGTGGAAACAGAATGTACCTGAGCTCAATTTAGAGGTTCACAGCAAAGGCTGTGAATGCTTCTGTACATGCGTTTTTTCAGGTTTTCTATTTTTAACAAATTTGCAACAATTAAAAAAAAAAAAAATTACATTGTCATTATGTTGTATTGTGTGAAGAATTTTAAGAAAATTAATGAATTTAATCCATTTTGGAATAAGGCTGTAACATAAAAAAAATGTGGAAAATGAAGCGCTATGAATACTTTCCGGATGCACTGTATTACACTCTTTCATTGTTGTGCTGAATGAATGTGCTATCACTAAAATATTTTAAGACAATTGCATTTAATACTGCTTTGTCTGTATAAAATATATATAACATGTTAATGTTCTTTGCTTTTAATCTTGTAAAGTTGTAATGAAAAAAATGTTCCGATTATAAAATCCATTTTGATACATCATCCAGTTCGGCATGTTACACCCTTACAGACCGATTCTCCAAAGTAATATAAAGTCTGAGCAATCCAAGAAAAGTAAAAAAATAAATCTACGAGTCACAGACAGTGTGTTGCAATAGTTGTTGCAAAGCATAAAAGCATCCGCTCTATTCATACACTGTTGTGACAAGTGTAATGATGACTCAAATGGTTTCCCTAATGAATTTAACCACAAGCACAAAGTCCTTTTTTTAGTTTCTAATTTCATTGTTGAAAATGTCTACAGCTAATGTGTGTGTTTATGGAGTGGGATGGGCTTTTTGACAGTCATGAAATAGGAAGTAAGCTGTTATATCCATTGGTCTGGTTAATAGTTAGTGATGACATCACAGCACACACATGCCATATCTGAGCGGATCCCACTAAAGAGACAGTGAGAGGAGTGTAAACCTTTGAGAAGAACGACAGACCTCCTATTGTGTAACTCGGTCTAAAGATTTCCAATGTAAGTCATTGTTTCTTTTAAAAGTTTAGTAATGGTTTTGTACTTTTAATGTGGGTTTAAATTAAAATTGTATCTTTAGGTTGTAGAGTGGGTAGAATAGGCTAGGAAAAAAATAATTTTTATGGCTTAAGTTTTAGGTACAGGAATACACATTGGTACAGAATCATAAGATGCGTAGAAACAGGAAGATTTGCTTCCTGCTTAATAGGAAGTTGTGAGTTCATGTGATTTGCACACAGTGAAGTGTGCTAACTTCTGGTGTTTCTCTAAAGATCATTTGAACTCGGCATCAGAAGTTTGTGTTATTTGATAACGTATTAAAATTTGCTCTGCATATATATCGTTCTTGATTGTGACCGAAATTATCATTTTAACATCAAAATAAAATAATGTTGCAAATAGATTGAGAATGAAATGTTAATTTGTTAAAGTAAATATTAATAAAGTTTATATTCACTCGACATAACATATTATATCTTATAAATGAGACAACATTATTCTAGCATAAATCTAATTATATTCGATTACACTTTATTTTGATGGTCCATTTGAGCATTAGTAGACTGTTAAATTAAAAATTAAAAAAACTAATTAAAGACTACTAGACAAGGATTTTAAAATTAGACTATTTTAATGAATTAAAAAAAAAAACTCTCCAGGAAATATTTTAAGTTATTTATCATCTATTAAAGTATGAAATTATAATGTTTTTAATTGGACTGATTTGGACTGAGCATCACTTAATAATTTATAAAGTGTTTGTTGTTATTATTATGTAATATGTTTTAATCAATATTGATCTTTCTGTGAAATAAACCTTAGCTGTTGATGTGGCAATTAAAATGATATATATACGTATACACACACACACACACACACACACACACACACACACACACACACATATATATATGTATATATATATATATATATATATACACACAGTTGAAGTCAGAATTATTAGCCCCCTGTTTATTTTGACCCCCAATTTCTGTTTAACAGGGAGATATCTTCAACACATTTCTAAACATAATAATTTTAATAACTAATTTCTAATAACTGATTTATTTTACCATGATATTTAAAGGCTTAACTAGGTTAATTAGGTAGATTAGGGTAATTAGGCAAGTTATTGTATAGCGATGGTTTGTTCTGTAGACAGTCTAAAAAATAACTTAAAGTGGCTAATCATTTTGACTTTAAAATGTTTCTTAAAAATAAAAAACTGCTTTTATTTTTTGCCAAAATAAAACAAATAAGACTTTTTCCAGAAGAAAAAAATATTATCTGACATACTGTGAAAATTTCCTTGCTCTGTTAAACATCATTTGAGGAAAAAAATTTCAAAGGGCGGGCTAATCTGATTTTAACTGTAAATATGCTGAGCACTATATCAAAGTGAAATTGTAATGTTTTTAATGTAAATCTGGACAGATTTTGTCATTGCTTATTGATTAAGGCTGTTATTATTATTATTATTATTATTATTATTATTGTGTAATATGATTTAATCTATATTGATCTTTCCATGAAATAATCCTAAGCTTTTGACATGGTAATAAAGAAATAAACAAACAATAGTAAAACGTAGTGTTTCAAATGATAGTGGCAGAGTAGAAATGTTTAAAGTTACATTTGTATTTATTATATGTATCATGTACAACGTGTTTATATATCCTTGTGGATGTATATATACATTATACATGAATCCTATATATTTTGTTTGTTGATTAATTGAGTTGCAAGTTATTTTGATATCAGAAAATATTGATCCCAAAAATGGTGAGCTGGTTTCTCTTTATCCTTTAGTTTAGAAACAGATGATATAGAGGGGGGATGGGGTCAAATATAGAATTCAGGATCTAGTGAGCACATGTTGACAGGATTGTCAAACCCCTCCCTCTCCCCCTCCTTTTCATATCGCCGCCTTCCCACCAGCATTAGGCCGTGAATTCAGCAGAGGCTTGAAGGAGGAGGTGGACCCATTTACCAGCCCGCCAATCACAGCTCTGCATCCCACTGGCAACGAGCAAAGAGGGGACGGTCTTTAAGCTTTGCAGCGGAGTACCACGGGGCCAAACGAACAGAGGGAGCACGAGAGAGAGGGCTAAAGCCTGCGATACACAATAATCCCTCCACAGTGATCATGTGTCAGCGGAGCCTAAAGCAGCAGCAGAAGGGGCCGGTGCGGAGTGCTGCGGGGAAATGGTGAGATGCTGCAGGTCTTTGCACAGCTCTCCTTCTTGCTACAATCTCCACAGGGTCAGGGTTGATGTGCGGCGTTTCCGCCAACTGGGCTCCTCGGCAGGAGCAACAGGGGAGCCCGCAAACGGCGCCCACAACGCCGGCTCGGGAGGCCCTGGAGCCCCGGGGGGCCCGTCTCAGCTCAGCCACCGGAGCCGATTCAGGTACCGGCGAGGAGTGCGTGAGATGCTAGGCAGTAGTTTAGCTTGATCGTGCGTATGTGTGTGGATGATGTGGGTGAATTGAATGTAGGGCGACGGTGTGACTCGGAGTGAGAGAGGACAGCTGAATGATCAGTGGGGCTGGAAACTGGGCGAGCAAGCGAGAGGGGATTACAGAGATATTTGCACAAACTCGGCCACCCTGTAGAGGGACAGTCAGTGTGCACTGGGAGTTTTTCTGATTTGTTTGATATCCCCTCTTCCCCGCTTTGGCCTAATTTCGACGTAGTGTCGGGGTGTTGTCGCTAACCCTCTCTGTCTGATTCCAATCGCACAGTTTGCAGAGCTCCACTCAGAGCAGATGCTGTTCTCCGTGAGCGAGCGAAAGATGCGAAGAGCCGAGGGAGGCTCATATTCAGCCAGTGATTGGTCAACGTGTGCCTGCAATGGAGAAACAAGGGGGGCTCTGTAAAAGAGAACCAGTCTGACTCTGAAGACTTTAAATTGTCTTTACTGGCTGCGGTCATCACCTCTCAAATGTCCTCTGCAGTTTGTGTGATGCACTTTAAATAGCGAGGTTTTTTTTTCAAGGCTATTCATCTACGCTGTACAGGTTGGGGGAGGGTAGAGGCGCTCGAAATTCAATTGAATGATAACCTGATAACTGAGCGCTCTCGTTAAAAAACCCAGCAGTCATTGTTTTGAGCTCTTGGGTGCACTAGGATGCAGCACACACTGTGGCATATTAACTGGATTTGCGAAACAGTAGAAGAGGTTGCATAATGTGTAGGAAAGGTTAGACTGGCCACTTGAACAGTTCTTTTGCAAATGGACTTATAGGATGGAAACAATATTTGCATGGAGGAGGTGCTAAATGCTGGGTATTAGGTTCTTTGTTGGGTTATGCAAGGATTGTTTTTGGCCTATTGTTGCCTGTCAGGGAAAAAAAATCTTGAAAAGCAAGATGAGTTAAGATAGTGTTTTGTACAAATACTTTGTTGTATTAGTTTCAAGTAGACAGGTATTAGAGACTAAGGTTGTCACGATACCATTAATTAATCTTACGATACAATACCAGCTAAAGTGTCAAGATACCAAGTAGTATTGCGATACTGTAATTCATAACTCAATTAATAAGGATAATAGTCAGAAATACTATATTTTATATTATAATAGGCCTACTTTAATTTAATTCATAATTCCCTTAAGGCCAAAAGGTATTATTTGCACATCCCTTCACCTAAAATATATTCATTCTTTGTGTTTATTTTGTAGATAACTGACCAACAAAAAATACATTAAAATAAAGAGACAAATTATACCAAATGAAATTTGTAACAAAAAGAGCATTTCTCCAACAATATTAGGCTATATGAAGTGGTCAAAAATTGTTTTAATGTTTTCTGTTGCTATTTTGGGTTTTACATTTATTGTTTTTTTAGTCTTACCAGATAACAATCCAAATTAATGCAACATTTTTGTGAGTTGTTCTTTTAAAGAGACTGTCGGGATCGCTAATAAATCATATTGACAGGAACAGAAATGAACCGATGCAGAACTGAAGCGTAAGAAAACATGCAATAGGCTACTATAAAAGGCGTGATGCAGACTACAACAGGGCTTCACTGACTATTCAAATACAATGGTCTATTGCTGCACAAACATGTCAGCATTTTAGTGACTTTTCCACATGCAACATTATCTTTTGTAGAGAAACCATTAATGATGATTCTACCGTCTACAAGCTACAGTGGCACCAGCAGTATTATGAAGCCATAGTATCGCGATACTACCATATACTGGTAAGCCGTGCAACCCTATTAGAGACAGTCCAGTTATAAGGTTTAATACGAATAGTGTCGTCACGCCATGTGGTTATAAGAACTTATCAATTGCCACTTGTTTACATTTGAATGGACATGAGAATTAGTAAATCATTCAGAAATGTCTTTTTTAAAATGTATATGAATTAAGCTAAATAATCACAATTTGATTGAACATAGTTTTATGTGCATTATTTTAGGTTAAAAACCACAACATACTATATCAATATTATAATCTCAAACTGAATAGGAATACAAAATAAATTGTTACTTCAGTGCTTCCCACACATAGACTTTACTTCGGTTTGCTGCCATGGTATATTAACTGCCGCCAAAGTTTTTAGTGATAACACATGAATAATAATATAAATTTCAACCATGTTTTACTTTTTTCTATCCATCCAAGAAAGCCAAACATTCGCCATCGATTAACCAGTGGAAAAATCTTCTCTTGCTCAGCAGGTTTGCAGGGTGTCAGCAGGGTCTTAAAGTATTAAATGTTGATAAATCAATTATGAGAAAAATAAGGGCTTTAAAAGGTATTAAAAATTCTTAATCAAATTTTTACGAGCTCTTAAATTTTCTTCAAGCCTTGTCCTAAATATTTGACTCCAAAAAAAGCATAAATATAGCATAAAATATATATTTTCCTCCTAATATTAACAATGGCGATGTTGTGTAATTTGCGACAAATGCGGGAAGGTGATGTTATGATCTACATGTAGTGAAACAGATGGGAAAATGTAAGCTTGCGTACTCATGGTTGCTCATGTCGCTAAAAACAACAGCATAATTTGTTTTTTCAAGCTTTGTTTTTTCCAAGCTTATCTGAGTTCTTTTGTATAGTTGTGCTCCATTGATTTATTTAACAACAACTGTTTATTAACAACTGTTTATTAAATTAAAGGTTTGATACTGATTAGAACTTGAAGTGGCGATGAGGTCTTAAAACTTTCTCAGAAGGTCTTTGAAAAGCTTTTGAAATTATCTTTAGAGTTCCTGCATATACACTGGTTTGGTACGTCTGGTTCTGTGTATGCAAGAAGCATCATCACACAGACAATCACACGTGCTCTGTAGACCCACAGAGATGTGCCTTTTGCGCCAAAATAGGTCCGGTCGTAGTTTTTGAATCTCTTAAAATGTCTGGGATTTGTTTTTTTTTTTCGCTTTCTAAAGTTGCCGTTATTTGTATGCGTTTTTGCGTCAACTTTTAGCAGCTGACTGCTCACGCACAGCTGCAAGAGAAACATTCAATGATTAATCGTTTAATAAAGGACTCTGATAAATTTTACCATATACTCAAAGAAAACTAAATTTACTGGCTGCAAAATATTTGAACACCATAAGAAATTGCTAATCAACTGATTTGCCTTATTTAAATAATCTACACTTTTTATATTAGTCCTTATTATAATTTCTATTTTAATATATGCAATTATTATTTTATATATATTTTATTAATTTAATTATGTTAATATATTACTTAACTATATATCTAATATGCTTTGGCAATACTGTAGATGTCATGCCAATAAAGCAACTAATGGACCATTTATGTGCTGTAGGTAAAAGGTGTGTTTCAATCCGGCTACCTCCGCGAGTATATTTCAAACCTGCGGGAAGCACTGAATTTATAGCAGCTTTTGTGTTGCTAAACAGGTCCAAAACCCTGTTCAGTTTGTTCTGTAGCAGATGAGTGTGATTCTGGCACTGTTTGTTAAAGCATCATATGAAAGCATCATGTGTTGGTGGTTGTACACTTAATGCTCAAATGTGTTTGAAAATAACACACCACCTACACACAACTCAACCTAACAGATAGTGTTAACCAAAGCAGACATCATACAAAAACATTTGCTGATCCAACCATGCCATTTTAGTTTGCATCTCCTAGTCTTTGAGGTCATTTATCATATAATTTGCGTTAACAAAAAACTCCAACCTTGCACAGCAAGTTCAATGGCATTGATTGTACTTATTACTGTGATGGCATTGATTGTACTTATTACTGTGATGTGGTACCTAAAAAGGGTAGATTCAGACCAGGGTTGTTCTCGAGAAAAGATTTAATTGGTCAACTAGTAGTCCTTCATTTTAACCATTAGTTGACTGATCACATTTTATTAGGGAACTATTTAAATTATATGAGCCTTTACTTGGCTATGTAGCCTAATAAGCACACAAGAGCATGTATAAAGACATTTTGCTTTTTATGTACAGTATTTATCCTTAATGAAAGTAATCACAGTTTTTTTATGCACTTTAAAAAAGACCTTTGGTTCTCAAAGACCTAGACTGTATACAGTTTGCCTTATTATTCTGCAAAAGCACAATGTTTTGTTTTTATTGCACACAACTGAACATGAAGTTAGCAAGTAATAGAGGTTTTTAATGTCTCAGTATCAGTTGGTACCAAGTTGATACGTTTAACAACCCTAATTTAAAGTCAATGAATGATAGGCGAGCATTTACATGTCATGCCTGACGTACTGTTACCGCATAAACTAGCTCTCAATGATTACATTATAGAAATTATTTCAATTTAAATAAAATTATGTGTAATAAATCTGACTAATAAATGTTGGTGACCAAAACTCTTCTAGCCCTAATCTAGACTTGCTAACTTAGAGAATCAGCACTAACCACCGTTAGGTCATTACTATTGTCCTGAATCGTACTGTACTGCAACCGTAAACAAATTATTGACAGACAGTGCCAGAATGTTCTGTTTTTCACTTTTGAGATGCACAGGAGTTGTGCTTTACTGGATATTTGTTGGACAGTTGGTAATGTTATCAAGATTGCCGCCAAGTGATGACTTATCACTATTTACATTGGCTCAAACCCGAGTTGTGACTGGACTGGTCTGCAGTGCAGAGTATGGTCTGATGTCTGTTTATAGTAACAGCAATAAAAATTTACACCTCTTTATGGGACAGGCCCACACATCGGATGCTGTTACGATGACGCACGACAGGTCAATGTACTTAAAGATTGTGAAGGCCCAAGCGCCAAAAGGTTGTCCACTGAGCCTGTACTGACCTTGTATGGGCTAGCGTTGCCATAGTTTTTATCGTCGGTACACTGAGGAGAATTACGGTTTGATTACTCATCCTGACCACAGTGCAAGTGTTGATCTCTCAAACAGATTATTGAATGTTTTAAAAGGGTCCCTTGTAAGGCCTTGTGAATATTCTTGACAAAGTCAGGTGATTCATTGAGTTTGTTTTAGGCCATGTATGGCTAAGTCTCCTCTGCCCACAGGTCAGAACAGGGTTTCATCCTGATTAAGGTGGACATAGTATTATATTCTATAGATAGCCCTTGTAGCTGCAGCTCTGCACGGCCCGCTGTCAACCCCGCTGGTGCTGTGTCATCACTTTCAGGCCAAGTATGACCCACTTTACTGACATACTAATGCTAATCTCACTTTAGCCAGAAGCAGTTAGCTCTTAGTGTCATTCTCAGTAGAAAAAAAAGCGAGCAGTTATGGCACAACAAGACGATGTGCTCATTTGGTCATCCAAGGACCCAGGGTAGAGGTGAAACCTTTTTTTTTTTTGCATGCTCTGTTCCAGTCGGTGAACAGCTGTGTTGATCTTAAATGTTATCCGCCTGCACAGGTGCTAAAAATAGCGCTGTGGTCACAAAAAATAAAATAAAAAAAGATTACTGCCGGTTATCCCTCATGGCTTCGGTAGTTCTGTGGAAACATCCCGCTCGGCGTAACCTACAAAATTCATGTTTGTTTGAGTTAAGTAGGTTTATGTTGATTAAAATGCTCCAGTTTTGGTGACAGCGTGCAGAAAGAAAATTGCCCTTTATTTGCTCACCCTAATCTTGATGCTGCTCATCTCGACTTCTAGATATTAAGGAAAAAAATGTTCACCATAACATTAAATTGAAGTCAAGAATTTTTGGAATAGAAGGATTAGTGGTCTTTCTTTTTTGGCTCAGTTATCTCACTTAGATTATAATGTAGGCTTATTCAGGTCTCTGGATATTTTTGTAAAAGAAAACTGAGAATAAAACTATTGGTCAAAAAACGTATTGATCAACTAAAATAAATTTAAAAAGTCACATTAAATTAAAAGCTTTTTTAGTAAAAATATTCATTGTCAGAATTAATAAGTACTACTTTTTGTTGTCAGAGGTCATAAGCACTTAAGTGCAAAAAATCTGATCTGTGGCTGTTGGGAAGTGCTTTAGATTGCGCCTTTACAGACAAACTTTAAAGTTCTTAAATTTTAGGGGGGAAAAAAAACCTCAAACTAGGTATCGCTGTAAATCAAATCAAGGTAAACTTAATGGTTTTTACAAATATAAGTAGATTGAACATAAAACAATTGTTGTCTTTAAAAAAAAATTCAAGAATTGTCATGTTTCCAATCATTTTTAATAAGCAATTTGAAAAAACATCAAAAATAAGTAATGTTTAACTACGTACAAAAACATTAATGGTGGTGTATGTAAGTTTTTGACTCTTCAAATGCAGCGTTCACACCAGACCCATATGAAGCATCAAGCGTGGGTGATTTACATGTTAAGTCAACGTAAAGACAAAAATAGACATCCTGTGGTATGAAACGCGTGAATGAAGCAGCGCAAGTTGAGCGTTTTGTGTGATTTGAGGAATCTGCTCGATTTGGAAAATCAGTACTTAGCGGCCATAATAACCAATCATGAGCTTTGTCTTGTAGGGGCGTGATCATGACGTAGCGCTAGGCATGGGACGATAACCATTTTCAAGGTATACTGCAGTTTGGAAAAGTCAAGGTTTTAAAAAGTTTTTTATATGTTTTTTAGGACAACAGTATCTTCAGCAGAAAAATATATCAAAAGATGCCATTTTAAATTGTAAAAAAAAAAAAATTAAAATCTGTTTTTGAAATAAAAGAAAAGAGTAGAAGTCAATGATTTATTTGAATTATTTAGCCTGACATGTTTACTGTTTCAAAATATTAAAAAAGTTTCTCAAAATAAAATGTATTGGGTTCAAAGGGGAAAAAGTTTTTACCTTGATCAGAAAGGATCGAGTGGACTCAGACAAGGTTCTAAATGAATTGATGCTGTTTTTTAGCCTTCATAAAGCACATAAACACAGTTATTCTCTTAATAAAGTCCATGTTAGCCATTTAGCATCAAATCTAAAGTCACTGGGCAGACAGGAGCCCGGCCCATGATGCAAATCCGCGTCTTTTGTGAAGTGAATGTGACACTTGAATGAAGCGAGTAAACTCAAAATGTTCACGCATTTATTTTTGCACAAATAGCATGATTTATCCGCACATGCAGTGTCTGGTGTGAACACAGCATTAAGCATAAAAATACCATAATATGTTTGCAGATATTTAAGAAACATTGCAAGTAAACATTCTTGTTTATTTGAAAAACAAAGCTAAAGTCAGATATTCTGCTTTGAAAATGTACGTTATGTGCCAAAACGGTTGTCTTTGATTTAATTGTCTTTGTTTTAACGGCCCACTGCCACTTTAGCCAATTATATTTGCCAATTAATTGCCTTGATGGGAAAACAGTGTATTTCATTCATTCAGTCAGAAAGGCTCTGTGCATCCGCGTCTGAAATGCGACCTCCGGTGGACAGTAGCAGACTCAGATGAGTCTCAAATGAGACACAGATTCAGAGTTTCACATGAGGTAAATATTAATTTGCAAAAAATCTAAATATTCTGAATGTAAACATTAGGTGAGCAGGTTACATTGTAACCCCATGTCCTAACAACACACTACATCATAAGATTTGCAGTGATAAGCAATTTGGCTGTTTGCACCAGACGAAACACAACAGAAATTTAAATACAGCCATTCAGAAGCACAGAATAGTGCACTTACTGCACTCCAACAAAATGTTAAGGTTTATAATGTAATTAATACATATGAAACCTTTTTAACATTATTAAATGTAGATGCTGAATCACTGATGTGTGTTGGCTTGCACTGAGTCACAGTTGTAAAGTTCAATATCAAATGGTTTATTTTATTTTTAAGATCTGAGGTGAACTATCTGCTGCTGCTTTCAGTAGTATGACAATAAATATAATGTAAAATGGCATTTAAACTCACATTGTTACCATTTAACACTGAATAAAGCACATGAGGTGTCCCTGAGCTGATCATTGTCAGTTTATCTTGTTGTTTAGCTGCAAGAAATACAAGTCATTTCTAAAATATCAATTTCAGGTGCTGGTTAGAACAAAATCTTTTGATATTGAGAATGTTCCTATTACGTGCCATTGCTTTTATTTAGAACACTGATTAAATCAGCCTCAAATCAGCTCTAGGCACACTTCTGTTGTTGTCATCATTCTGGCAACCTGCGTTTGCTTGTGTTTTGAACCAGGCGCGCAATACCTAGTTCAACCACTGGGTGTGAAACGTACATACCGCACCTTTAACATGAAAAACTTTCTTTATTCCTAGTTTAGTGTCTGTGCAAATGATTGATTTATTTTATCACTACAAGGTTTGCACATGTGTTAAAGTAAGCAGTGAAAACATTAGCCTTTGCTTTGGGCTAAATTGGACGTGTCATGTTAACTCTGTTTAACTTGAATGACTAAAACTGAATATAAATAGAATTTTTTTATTAAATACACAAAATAAAAACTAAACTGAAATTTACAGCAAATTAAATTGTACAAAAACTCCTTTAAAAATGCAAAACTTGAATTTCCTTGCTCCCGTCAAGTATTCCTCATCATGTATCGTTTCTAGAGCAAGTGTAGCAGGAAGGTGATGATAAACCCTAAATGAGACTAAAGGTGTTAAGCAGATGAAAGCAGCCTTTGCTTAGACTGATGTAAGTGGAATTGAGCTGAAAGCAGTACTGTGTGTGTTCAGTGTATTCGAGAGCCTGAGTAACTGTGAGCCACCATTAGGTTAAGTTTGCAGTGGAGAATTGCTGTTTCTGTCTCTTTTTCTGTCTCGAGTATCTTTTCTAGCATTTATCTTCTGCTGTTTATTGTCTTCTGTATGTGCGGCTTTGTGTTTGGTCTTTGGCATGTGTGAGTGGGCTGGTGTGTGTATGTTTCTGCATGTATTAAAAATATTTCTTTCCTCCTTTCTACCATCTTGATAGAGCAGCTCGATTCTGATTTTATAGGGCAAATCTCAAGAAAACATGTTCATTTCACCCTAAAAATCATAAAGAAAAATAAAAAAACACAACATTGTTCAATTCAATATTATTAGGTAATGCATTAGCTTATATTAACAAACTTTTAATATATTTCGCATTGTGCGTTAGAGTTTTTTTAATGTTAGCTAATAAAAATATGACAGTTGATTGTTCGTTAGCGCAGGTTAGTTGAATATAATATTAAACAAAAACAGATGCAACTTTTAATTTCAGTCATTTCAATGTCTAAAATGTTGACATTATTTAAACTAAGATGAATAGATGCTTTAGTAGTGTAGTAGCTAGCTATTATTACCTAAAGATGACTTAATATTTAGAGCTACCAATCTTTTTTTCTGGGACCATTATGGTTATATGCATTGACATTTTCATTAAAATTAAGCACATTTCGTCCAAATTGATCTATTTACAGACATTTTATTATTTTAAGTTCTATTTGATAATTATATCTACAAATATTTATTTATTATTCTTAGTGGTGTTATAATTGATGATTTTGATTTATTTATTTTCGAACAGAAATATTATAATCCTTTAACATAAATACATTTCAACATAGTCGAAATGGAGCGGGATGAAACACAAGCTTATTATTTTTCCACCCCATTACCACACATATAATTCATCTATTACTTAAAGTTTTTTCTTCTTTTACTTATCTCTTCTTTTTACATGGGACATAAAAGCTTTGTATGAGACCTATTTGATCCTTTGACATATTATATGTTTGATTCCATTTGTTCATTTACATTTTATAATATAGACCAAAAAAATACATTGTACTGCAAACAGCAATGTATTGAAATTTCATCATACCTTTTCATTTGAACCTTTTTAAATATTTTCTATTCATCTTTATATTTCTTTAATAATATATATTTCTACATTTTTAAAAATAGTTTAATATCCTGACATTGTTTGAGATCTGTTCTAGATTTCCATTATTTTACACCACATACAGACATTCACATACTTTTAAAAGTTGTCCTTGTTTTCAACCTCCTAAAATTTTGTTCTTCTCTCAGATTATATCCCCTTGTCTTTTGTATGCACTTCGGAAGTAATTTATTCCTAGCTTTAAACATAAATTGTGCTGTTTTAAATGTAATCAAATCATTGGACTTAAGTATCTTCTATATAAAAACATTTGAATGCTCCAAATACCCCACATTTTCCATCAGTCTAATTATTTTTTTGTACATTGTACACAAGGATCGTAAATTAGATTTATATGCATTCCCCCAAATTTCAACACAATTCATTTTTGTGCTATTTAATTTAATAATTTGTGTATATAATATTGCATTGAGATAATAGCAGTTGACAAAAGATATGCTCCTTAAGAGAATGTTAAAAAAAGAGTGAAAGTGTGTACTTCATTTAATGTCAGTAAATCTATACAATCTAATTTGTTTCCACATTATAAAATCTCACCATTGTCTTTCTTAAGAATTTTAGGGTGAAATACAATCAGGGCTTGTTTTTGAAAGATTCACTCTGTAACATTAGGACTCAATCCTGTTCCTGTGGGCCTACCTTTAACGTCTAATGCCAAGCCTATTCAATTACACCTAAACCAATTACTTAAGACCTTCAGGAAAGTTTGATGATTACAAACACGTTGGAAAAGGATCTGAACTCTACAGGAAGAGAGAGGGATCCAGGAACAGGATTGGGACCTCTGCTCTACAACAGTTGCATCATCTGGATATACTGTACTGGTCAAAACTCTTAGTCCAGTAGTAGTTTCACCAACAAAAGTGGTTTTAAGTCAGTTATTTCTTGCATTTGGTTTTGCAGTAATGCACAAAGAAACAGAACTATCTGAGACACTGTGGCAAACATCTTAAAAACTATATTAAAGTGCACCTAGGACAAAGCGCAAAGGGCGGTTATACCAAATGCTGATTTAAGTTAGTTGACGGAAAATTAGTTAATTAGTCAATTTATTGTGTATTAATGGCACTTTTTTCTCACTTTGCAACATGTTTTAAAGTGCCTAAAAGTTTTTACAGTAGCTTGTGTTTTGGTTATGTTTTTGCACAAAAATCTTACTGGATTGTGACAATTAATAGTACAAAAATAATGTTTGGAACGGCTATACAATTAATCGAAATGAAATTGCAGTCATGATTATTCAAAAGCTGTAACTCATGCACTTGTTGTCTGGGAAGCACAGTAGTGTGAAATCATCGTCAAAAGCCAGAGGGCACTCTTGTGTGGAAAAAATTTATGAAGAAACCCACGGAAATCCCCATATTGATTGTTGAATTTTCATTCATTTAACATGAATAATCTGAAAGAAGGATTTATTTAACTCAACTGAAGCTATGAAGTGAATAAAATTGTGTTATTAAATGTAATATTGATGTCATTATCGCCTGATTAAATCTTCTGTGACTATAAATCCAATTTTGTGTAGCTTGTCAGTGATATACAACCAAGTAGTAAATGCTGCTCCATCTGAAAGCACGTTCTGGAGATTTCCTGCTGATTACAGAACCAGCTTTCCTGACAAATGTTAAGAAATAATCTTCGATTAATTGAGCAGCCTTGTAAACTGCAGTCTTGTAAACTGATATTTTTTACTGGCACACTACAAAAAATGATGGAAATAACTGACATAAAGCCATTTTTTGTTGGTGGTGAAAATACTATTGGTCTTAATCTGTGGTCACACTACACTTTTAGCTCCATAGACTTCTATTGATACGTATGCGAATGCGCCCGACTGGAAACGTTAGCTCATGTGACAAGTTTCACATGTTTCTGAAGTTCAAGCTTTGTGAACTCTGACCTTCGAATTCACATGACATGAATGTGTAAGGCCAAAAGAAGATCGTAGATAGATTTTTTTTTTTGTCAGTGTTGCATCATCTTGTTAAATCTCGCCCCTTTTCGCAGCACCATCCGACAGAATTTCGCTTACTCAAACTCTAGTGTGACTGTGGCTTTAGACTTTTGAAAAGTACTGTCTATCTTTTATTCTCTCAATGTCTCTGTTGGGTATGTTGTGCACTTTGGCATCATGGATGTGTTGTGCAGGTTGCAGTTTCCCCAGCTGGCCCTACGGCGGCGTCTAGGCCAGTTGAGCTGCATGTCCCGGCCTACTGCTCGCCTTCGCTCATGGCCTCTGTCCTTCCTCTACTACATCCTGCCCTTCGGAGCTCTTAAACCTCTCGCCAAAGTAGGCTGGAGGCCCACAAGCAGAGTAAGTACAGGTGGAAATGGTGAACAAACTCATGTTGTGTGTGTGTGTGTGTAGTGTGTAAAATCTCACTATCCAGAAGCATCCATCAGTGTTTAATCGTTTAATTTGCGTAATGGTCATATGGGATGTTATTGTGTTTGGGATATTTACCAGCAGGTGTTAACGTGTTTGATGCCATCTATGATTATGCCAAGCATGGTACTTTTAAGGAATATCGCCTACATCTGGGATCAGTTTTCTCTATTCACAACCCGAAGAAAGGAAGCTCCAAAACTGATGTGAGGTCAGCAGAAAGCGCTGTTGCTATCAGCAGATGGCCGCTTGCATATGGACCCGCTGAGCTCTGAAGCCCCATTGGGACTTGAGTGAAAAGAGCCATTGTCCTATGGTGCAGCTCTGAACTGAGGAACACTTTGTCTCTAGGCTCGGCTGAGGGCACCGTGCCATGGTGGATCTGACATCGCTATTGTTCAGTTCCCACGAAAAAATTGCCAGTCAGCCCATGCTGATGCCCAGGAGCAGATACCGTATCTCCAGTGGCAGACAGGAAGTTACAGAGAAAGAGAAAAATGTTTTGTTTGTTAACGTAAATCTGTATTTCTTCAGTGACGTACAGGACTTTTAACTTGACAATAAATTATACAAATGGACTCTATGCGCAGCTTGAGTTTTAAAGCCAATTATAAACATGGTGAAAGCTTAATGTGACTATTTTTAATTTCACAAAGTTGTTTTTACAGCATTAATGTTGTAATGTAATAGCGTTAATTACGTTGTTCAAGCGTAAAACGAGATGAAAGACCGTTGTAACCACTAGCGCCGTTAGTAGCAACAAGCTAGTAAACATTGAAAATACTGGGGTAAAATAAACTGTCATATTTAAGACATGGCGGGGGGAAATGGAATTTAATGCAGTGCTTCTTGTCCGATCTGAGACCCACTTCATATTGTATATCTAACAGGCAATGAAGATTGCAGATTTTTAAAGAAATCAGATCTTAAACGTGACAATTTTGTAATGGAAAGACAGTTCATCGGAAGCCCTTGGGCTGCCTGGCTGAAAATTAAAAGTCTGTGTGTATATAGCCCATTATGACATTTGGTATTGGAGTTAACCATGCATGTACAGTAATTATGGCATTAATAGTCAGTTACGGATACTTTTATCTACTGCTAATTAGTAATTTAATAACATTTAATTTGTAGTAGCTCCTGAATAAAAAAAAAGCTTATTCTAATATGTCCTGATAAAACCTAGTTATTAAATTATAAAGATTTAGGATGACATTAAAAATCATTCATTTTGGAGCTGCATAGTGATTCTAAAACACGTCGTTTGAGTCTTCTAATGATTTTTTATATGCCTTACAAGAATTAATATAATGTACATTATTGTTGCACTGAACTATATTTTCATGGGTGTTTTCTGTAAAACATGGTAAAAATTATGATTATTATAATTTTCTTGGCAAGAAAAAATTATGCAATACATTTTCAGGATAAAAGGTTTAGGCTTTTACTGTTTTTAAACTTAAAAATATGTTTTTGTCTTTGACCCACATATTTTACATTTGCGTTTAGCCTACTAGCTTTAATGCTTTACAAATGAGTAACTTTACGAGCTAATTAATAGGAGGCAACAATATTTTTTACATAGTAATAATAATAGATTTAATTACCATAGGTGTATGTATAATATATAGATTTAAACATATAGGATATATTTATTTGCCATTTGTACAATTTAGTTTTCAGTTTGTTAATTTAAGCTGCAAGCAGCGATGATAGAGACCTTGCACTTGGACTCACTGCCGCTCGGTGGTCTTAGGATGACAGAGAACAGTGGGCAATAATAATTTAAGCTGATATATTTAAAAAAAAAACTCAGAAAATCACCAGTTTACGCCTCCTGCCAGCAGGTGGTGCTGTGACTCAACATTAGCATGTAGATGTCATTAGGAGAGGAATCTCATCGAACGTCTTTCAGGTAGACCATTGTTTGGCTGAGTTATAAGTACTTTCTTTTCAATAGCGAAACACTGAACTTTGTCAATCCGTCATGGACACGCCCTTTGGCAAAAACTCGAACTGCCGGCCCACAGGCCACTTGCGGCCCTCCTCTCCTCCTCCCTACGGCTCACAACTGACTTAAAAGCATAACGAGATTTGGCCCAACAAAACATATTTTTGAATCAAATTTATATATTTGAATAGTTTTGATCCCCACCTACTGGACGTTTAAAGTACTGTACTATATATTCAGGAAACTTTCGGTTTCTCTCAGTGTGCGGTTGAGAGTAACACACATGCAGATTATCTCTGGGGCTGATTTAAACATTCAAATATATGTCCGTAAGTGCACTATTTTAACTGAAGCTCTATTTTTGTAGATATTTAAGGGCCATTTGATTATAATCAGTTTTATACCACCTGTATTTTGTACCTCTTCATGGCCTACATGTTATGCTGGTGGTGTAAATATAATCATTTTGCTCAAAAGGTCAAATTATTAAATTTTTCTAATATAGATTTTAAGATTTGTATAAAAAATGTGCATTAGTAAGGGTTTACTGGTGGCTAAATTGAACATGTTAAAGTAAATGTGAATACCTTTCTCCTCTTTGTTGTGGTTTTACAAAAAAAAAAATGATATTGAAACAATTGCCAGTAAAGTTACCCAATCTGCTTTCTCCTGTCTTATCTGTTAAACGTTTGGTTAAGCAACAATTGATTGGGACATAATAATTATTATTAATATCTACCCTATTATATAATAATACCCTATTATTAAATTGTAGTATTTTCATAGCAATTTAAACAACCCCTTCAATATGTGCAACTAACAAAAAGGAGCTTTGATACTCTGGGGAAGAATGCCTGAGTTCATCAATTACATCAGGTTTCCACTTTTTTGTGTGCTAGAATGTTAAAACCACCCTCTGATGAATTGTCAGTCACTGTTAGGGCCCCCCGCCAGTTTGAGGATGACACTTCTGCTCTAGATCTTTACAATTTCACACCAAAAAGGGTGTTGCATTATACTGACAAAACTTGGGATGCGATCTGATAAAATTCAGAGGAGGCTTTTGTAACATGTAACTTCCTGTTGCTAGTAGGTGGCACTATAACTGTAACTGGATGTTCACATGTAAACGTGTTTAGGTCAGGACAGAACAGCATTCAGGTATGTAATAATACTCAAAAAAATTTTGCATCCCAGTCAAACAATCCTTATATTCCAGATATATTTTAAAATTGTACATTTACACTGTACAATGCAAAGCAGAGCAGGAACTACACTGGTGTTGGATTAAATCCTTAAAATAAATGTACATAAATATATTTTTACAGATAGTAAGGAATATTATTACAGGACGATCAGAAAATATTGCAGTATTAGGGGCCGATCAAACTGAACGTGCTTTTACATTCCAAAAGCGCGAGGCTGACAACAAAAACACTGCTGCACGTTTTCCGCTCAGAGGGGACTTTTTCAATTGCGAGAGCTCCGCGTGGAACGGTAAAAACACGAGGCACAGCAGCAGGCGGTTAAAACGCGAGGTGCACAGGATACATGAGCAGCGTGCAAAACGCTCACGGCAGTTAGTAAATCATTCAAAAAAGGCGATCCTCAACACAAAAAGCGCGTTCGATGTGATCGGCCCCATGTAAAACATTATTTTGAGATTTAATTTTAAAAGCAATTAATCGTTTTTTTTTTTTACACTTTAGGACTCGTATACAGCAACTAACATCAAATAATCCATTATATTTTTTGTATTTATTAATCCTAATTAATAATTGTTAATTTCCAGGTTTGTTATTTCTCAATGTAATAATGTTATACGATGCAACTTTTGACCTTAACATATTAGTAAATGTAAAATAATAAATGCTTTTAGTTAATTAGTTAGATGTTAGTTAAATCTTAATGTAAACTGTGTGTGTATTTATTTGCTGTATTAAAATTAGATAAATTAGCGTTTAAATGTATTTAATTACTGTTTGAAAATGAGCGAAAGTGACACACTTTTTCTTTCTTGAAGAGCCTTTTTCTGGGTCACACGGCTTTAGACATAATTCACTTCCTGCTCGTTAAACCCATAACTATCATGTACAACCCACTACCCAGTAAGACTCTGAGAGTGTCCACATTTAGCCTCCTGTCTGTCAGCTGGGATTGAAGCTAACTACAGTAATCCACTTACACTGAGCTCCTGTCATGCATCAGCCTCCACAATCTGTAGCACTGATCTAGGATCAGTCCTTGCCAACATCAATAATGATCAGCAAGCTACACTGATCTAAGAATCAAAAAACACTGGGACACATGGCACACGGTGGCTGATTTAAAACTACATACGGGTGTTTGACTTAATGGAGTAGCTTTTAAGGTGACATATCATGAAAATCTGACTTTTTCAATGTTTAAGTGCTGTAATAGTGTCCCTGGTGCATCTACAAACCCAGTAAACATGAAAAAGCAAAGCCTAGCAACTCTGATTTGGTAAGCGTTTTTCTGCAACCATACCTAAAAGCATGCTGTTCTGATTTAACCACCCCTTAACCTGCACATTTACACCCGTGGGTGCCACTGCTTTAAGGGTCAGTTCAATGCTGTTTCTAAAGGATGGGTCAAACAGCCGTTTGTGTTCTGGTTGTCACTTCATATATTGAAAATGTTTACAAAGATCAGAGCCACTGTTAGATTTATCCCAAAAACAGTCACTATTAGGGTAATAATTCATAAACGCATTTATCATGCACTGTATAGTCTGACTGTTTACATTTTTTGAGAAGACAAGTTGGGCTGGACAATAATTCAATATCAATACATATCGTGGTAGAATTTTTTTTCAATAACGGTGATATGAGTTTCAAACCCATTTGCGGTATTACGATAAAAATATGCGTCCAAAATATAATCTATGTGACCTCATAATATATTTGGGAGCTTTTGTGCGACTGCATATAATGGATACTACTATATTGGATACCTGCTGCTATAATGGTTCATATCAGCTGTCAATCCCTCAAGGCTTTCCGCTGTCTGATGACAGAGCTTTTGTGACCGTGGGAAATGCAAACGGCTGAAGCGTGAAAAGCACACAGGTCTGCAAACCCCACATAAACTTACAAATAAAAGCACAGATGGCAGCGATCATGACATGTGGTGAATGTTGATACGCCAGCTGAGATCAATCGAGTGTTTTTGGAGAAGGTACCGAATCTCCATGAGTTGCATTCACTGAGTGTTTAGTGCAAATGTCCGCTATCAAGGTAAAATCTAGTACTGTACACATCATCGCCAAAGAAGCTTGCCTTTATTAAATTTATACTGAAACTGCGGCTTATAACAAAGAGCGGTATTGCACCGGTGGTCATCGCAAGAATCCTGCTGTGCCTGCTCATATATTGGTACGGCTGACTCACCTGCTTTATTCCACAAACACAGAGAAATGAAAATCAGCTCATAACGAAACTGAGCATTTAAAATGACACAACCGAAATCAAAACTTTTAAAGGGCGATAGAAGTGACACTTTACTCTCTTTTGTCCTTTCCTTCTTGAGATGTATATTATTTTTCTTTTTAGTTACTGATGACTGTTTTGCAGCTTTGAGCATTGAATTGAATGATTTTTTATCTTTCATTTGTTTTGTAGCAGAAATATTATTCATCAATTGACATGCATGTAAAACAACAGTGCAAAAGAAATATTTCTTACTGCAATGCTTCATTTTTGTTTGATGCACACCATTGATGTATTTTCATAAAGTAACAGACTTTTTATAGCAGATAACTTAAATTCAAGCACATTCAAAGCATAATGAGAAATATAATTCATGGTAACACTTATTGTCATTTTCATCATCATTAATGCTCTATAATTATTAGACATTCATTTTGGAATTATAGCTTATATATAAGCTGAGTCTGATAGTTTTATTTATTCGATAGTTTATTTCACATTTCTTGTTTGTAAAGGCTAAATGCAAATAAAAAGTAAACATTCATTTTTTTGTACTGTTTTTTTATAAAATTATAAAAAAAGTTATAAGAGCCTGGATGTTATTATAGACTTTGCAAATTAGGTTTGTAGACATTTGTGGGTACAGACATCCATTGTGTGCGGTCATGCCAGTTTTTTTCTGGCTTTTTAATATTGTCCATATCGATATCGAAATTATATCGTACCAACCCAAATTAAGAAATAAATGGTGATATAATTTTTTTGCCATATCGTCCAGCCCTAATGACAAGTAAACTTAAATGTTTATTTGTAAAAGCCAGCACATTAGAACAGTGCAGTTAAAATTAGAACAGTAAAATGCTAGTCGATGTGTTCAATCAACTTTATTCCACAACAGACACATAAATGTATCACTAACCACTCAGAAAAGCCTGGTTCAGTCTAGAAATAGTAACCGTTCCTGTCCATCATTGTCTGACTGCCATTTGAATATGTATTTCTGTGTTTACACCAGATGTAAAGCATCGGTTCACTCACTAGATTGTTTGCTGGTTTTCTGCCTAAAATTGAATTCGAACTTTCACTTTGAGAGATGCATTTATGCTTGTCACGATAATTAATGTAAAGACTTGTTGCACAACACATGGACATGACCTCAATCATTTTTGGTGAATCAATATATTTATCACCCATACATAAAAAAAACAATTCTAGCAACATTTTAGCTGATTGTGCAACATCTCTATCTCCATTGGAGGTGTCAGTGTCAGTATGGTTAAAAACACTATAGTATTTACCATTAATTACTATAGTATATATTTTTGTGAGTGTCTGACAACTGAAAACAGATCTGGCAGCAGATATCGCAGCCTTACTTTTTTACAGTGCACTTTTTTCTTAACATTTATTATTATTTATTTTGGATATACGCTTTTACACCCTGATTCCAATCATATTATTAAATTGTTAAAATGACTAATTAAATGAAATATTTTTATTCTAAAATTCTAAAATATTGTGTGTTCTTTGGAAGAGTGTACTTGCATTCTGAGTGTCTCAGAAAAATATATGGTTCATTTAGGGTGTTAACTATGGTGTTAAGGTAAACTAGTCATAGTAAAGTACATGATTTTATATATTACAATTCTAGTGACGCTGTTTCATTTCCTTAATGACCTGTTATAGCTGTGTGTGTATATGAAATAGATACTGGCTTGCTAAAATGGCTTGATGGGACAATTTAATTTAATTTTAGTATTTGAGTCAGTGTTTTCAGCTCTTTAAAACGGAAAACAATATTTTAGTCATATTTTGTTATGCTGCTTTACTGTTTTGTGTTTGGCTTTGGGTATTGAACATTTTGCTTTTTTTTCTTTTTCTTTTTTTGCATTTGCATTTTAAGCATTTCAAAGTTGCAGTGCTAGTACCATTTGGTTTGCAAATTATTTATTGAATGTTTCATTTCAAACATTTGCTATTTATAATAGATACTTGAGCTTGACATCTCTATTCTCTTGGTTGTAGGTTACAATCTACAAGACTATACCAACACGACTGCTGTCCAGAGCCTGGGGGCGCTTGAACCGGGTGGACTTGCCCAATTGGTTGAGGAAACCTATCTACAATTTGTATATATGGACATTTGGAGTCAACATGAAAGAAGCGGCTGTGGAGGATCTACAGCACTATAGAAACCTGGGCGAGTTTTTTAGGCGCAAACTCAAGCCTCAGGTTCGGCCAGTTTGCGACTCGCATTGTGTGGTGAGTTTGGGTTTGTAACTAAGAATTGTTTAGGTTTAGAGAGCAAGTCTTATTTGTTTGATTTTGGCTGGAATAAAATAAATTTAAATTTTTTTAAAAACCATATTAATGTCAATATTATTAGCCTCCTTCAGCAATATTTTTCCCCCATTGTCTACAGAATAGATAAAGGAAGTCAGTTATTAAAACTTCATTGTTTAGAAATGTGTTGAAAAATATCTTCTTTCCCTTAACAGAATAATTCAGAAGTCCTAATAATTCTGATTGCGACTGTATGTTACATGTGGATGGTCTTAAATAATTCAGTGTCCACGGGGTCTTAAAAGTATTAAAAGTTGATAAATCAATTATGAGAAAATTAAGGCTCTTAAAAGGTTTTTAAAGTCTTAGTATTAAAGTCTTAGTCGTGTTTTTATGAGGTCTTAAATTTTGTTTAAGCCTTGTCCAAAGTGTTTGACTCCAAAAAAGCATAAATATATTTATTTTCCTCCTAATATTAACAACGGCAAACCTGATCCATATTATTGGTTTGGCCGGGGTGCATCCGGCCAAGCTCCTCGATTCGAATTTTCAACAAACGCGGAAAGGTGCTGTGATGCTCTCCACATGTAACGAAACAGGCGACAAAATGGTAAAATGTAAGTTCGCATACTCTTGGTTGGAGAAAGCCTGTCGCTGACAACAGCCGCATAATTTATTGTTTCAAGCTTTGTTTCTTACAAAGTCTGCAGAGTGAGTTTGCTCCTACGCGTCTATCATGTAGCCAGAGCGCCAGAGCGTTAGAGCCAATCGCAGCCCTTTACGTTGAGCGTGTGACCAATCAGAGGGTTGTTAGAACTCACTAGACATTGCTCAGAAAGCGAGAAGGATATTTACATTTGTTTATTTGCTTTAAATGCTCATTTTGTTCTGTGCATGTACTTAAGTTTTTAAAGGTGCAGTTCATATATCTGACTGCTTGTTTTAAAGGCAAAAATTGTGTCACAAATAATAAAAAATTTTTTAATACATTTTAAGTCAAGAATTCTTGTGCTGTGAAGTAAAATATAAAATTGTGTATGGTAAGCATCATCAGTGCACCGTGATATTGTATTGAACCAAATCGATGGCATGATAATCATAACCGAACCATAAGACCAGTGTAGGTTTACACCTCTATTAACAACTGCTTATTAACAACCGTTTACGAACAACTGTTTATTAACTTAAGGTTTGATACTGATTAGAACATAGTGGTGATGAGGTCTTAAAATATTCTCAGATGGTCTTTAAAAAGTCTTAAAAAGGTATTAAAATGACCTTTAGGATTCCTACACATACCCTGTAGTTGTGTTCTTAATCTACTGTTTATTTTGACTTGATGATTTTAGAGGTTTGAACTGCCCATAACAGTATGCAGAAAACATGTTGAATATATAATATATCAACATAGAATCTTGTGACTCATTCACTCCACAGATCAGTCCAGCTGATGGAAAGATCCTTCATTTCGGTCGTGTGAAGAACTGTGAGGTGGAGCAGGTGAAAGGAGTCACCTACTCTCTGGAAACCTTCCTCGGCCCACGCACTTGGTCTGAGAGTTTAACAGCCAACAGAAGTAAGTCTGGCTGAAATTATGCCATATGACCTAAATGCTTTGATGCTGAAATGTGTCATTTATTTTAAGGATTTCAGAAATAAATTACCGAAGCCAGTAAAAATTGCATCACTATTTATGCCATGCAGTTACACTCTGACATTGACCGTTTCACAAAGAAGCTTTTTAAAGTTTTTGCACTGTGCTCTGCTGCAAGGTTGGCACTGTTTTTTGCAGTGTTAACTCTGCATTGCAGTGGCAGATTTGTGCAGTATGAAGCAATGCTGTGTTGGAACGTTATGGCTGAATGCTTAGCCAATGACAGATAATTGCAGATAGTCTTATTGGTGTGCTGTGTACAATCACAGAAGCAGTGCATGTTGTATAAATGGTTGTTTCAGCCATTAAAAAGTGACCGCAAATTGTTGGAGAAACCTTTTCATTCTCATTTTATTTTTTAAGGAAAAGCATTCAGCAAAAAAAGCTTGCTAGTTTCTTTAACAGTAGCTTTTTATAATATGAGGATATTATGATGGTAAAAGATAATTTTACTGCAAAATGGAAACAAGCCACAAAATGATGGGATTTAAAAAGCAAATATAAGATTAAAACACAACTGAATTGCCACAAAGTGATAAAATCAAGCCACAATATACGTGAAATGCTCCCAACCCATAAGGGCAGTAGATTAGGATTGCTCAAACTTTTTTTGCGGGCGAACTGCATGCTTTATTGAAGCAAACAAAAAATTAAAATTTGTTTAATTGTGGTGCTGTTACACAATTATTCGTCCCGTAAGCGAGTGACTGCTCATTTCCACAAAACAACAAATTTTGTTCTGTGGAAAACAACTAGTTTTCAGGAGTGATTCCATTCTGTTTTGGTAAATCTGTTGTGTTATAAAATTCAAATATTTTTTTATATTCGGCTTCAATTTGAAGCTTGAATTTGAATGATTCTGTTGTGTTTTGACTTGTTTTGTCCTGTTTCATTTTTGTTGTGGCTTGTTTTCGTTTTGTTGAGCATTTATGTTTGCTTTTTATAAAATGATATCGTGCTGTGCACTGCTTGAATTCATCACAGTTATGCTTGAGGCCTACAATGACACAGACACTGAAAATAAAGGAGTAAAGATATTGGGGTTTAGT
Source organism: Danio rerio (assembly GCF_052040795.2). Lineage (NCBI taxonomy): Eukaryota > Metazoa > Chordata > Actinopteri > Cypriniformes > Danionidae > Danio > Danio rerio. Next base: position 63,836,523 of record NC_141025.1, on the reverse strand, counting down.
ATTGCATAGTGTGATACATCAGCTTATGAATGGCCATGATTTAATTTTATCATAAGCTCAAATATGAGCAGGGAGAAATGTAAAACAAGAAAGCCTAGGATTCTGTCAACCAGGGATTAGGAACACCGTAGTGGAACCCAATAATAACATTATTGACATTTTCTTCAATCAAAAAAAATAAAAAAATAAAAAATTGATCTTTTAATAATTTCCCCGAATCATCATAAACATTAAAATTGTTATTGTTTGGTCTTGTACTTGAGATATGAATTGAGATTGATATGACTATTATCTGTTCTTCATCTCAAACTGAATGCTTAACAAAAAAATAAATAGGCATACAGATGATCATGACATAAGGTCAATGTAGCCAATTGATACTAGCATTTGCTAAAATAAGGTATTAAGTATTTAATTAGAAGTATTTAATGCTCAAATGAAAAAGGTGGTAAAGATGAGGTCAACAAAGCCACTAGTTTGCAAGTTGTGCCCACAAGAGAGCTGACACCATGCTACAAACTGCTTTAATCAGCTTTTGTGATTAAAAAACATGCTGGAAACTAAAAAAAAAAATTATTATAGGAATAATAGTATGAGCAATATCTATGTTGCAGTTAGGTATCATAAATTAAAACTATTTGATGTGCCAAGCATTTGAGTGTTCAGGGTTCTTACCGGTGCTGGAAATCCTGGAAAATGCTTGATTTTTAATACTGTGTTTTCAAGGCTAGGAAAGTACTTGAATTTTGGACAAAGTGCTTGAACCTGCTTGAATTTGAAATTGCAGGGCTCGAAATTGCGATAGTTTTAGTTGCATATGTGTCAGAAATCTTATCTATACAAGCTCAAAATATATTTTTGGTGTAAATATTCATTCTGCGTAATCGTCTCCTAAATACGCACAAGCAGTGAACATTTTGCAATGAAAACTGGTCACATGGCAACAATTTTATGCACTCTCACAAATGCAGCCCTTAGAAATTTAAATGCATCGCTAAGAAATAGTTTAAAACAGTTGACTTATAACTTATTTGCATACGTCATCTTAATAGCAGTAAGGTTCTTTTCATGAGCTGCAATATTAGCTCAATCTTAGTGAATGCAAGCCCTTTTGCGATGGTGAACGCGCTGCAGTTGCACGACTGACAACATTGTGACGATTAAATGAAGGATTAAGTAGAACATCTTATGATTAAATTGTGTGGCAAACGCTGTTACCTGCAAACTCCATCCCTCAGGCTTAATAGTGAATGGCTCGGACCCATAATGATTTCATTTGTTACATGAATTTTGAATAGCAAGGCACATGAAATCTCATGAACGACTGGTCATGAAAGTTTGGTACTACACCTAAACACGATCTGACTGTAAGAAAGAGGCCAAAACTTAAAAAGATACTTCACCCATCGTTTTTGGTGAACTATCCCAATAAATCCATGCTCCAAAGTATTCAAGAATTTAAGTTAAAATGTCATATTGTGTTTTTTAAAACAGCACAATGGACTTAAATGTGAAAAAGTACATACAGCATATATAAACATAATTTACTGTGGTTGTTAGGTGCTTGAAAAGTATAAAAATGCACCTTGAAAGTGCTTGAAAAATGCAGGAATTTGAAGTTGGAAAAGGTGTAAGAACCCTGAGTGTTGCATGTATAGGTTGTTGTTTTTTCTTCCAAATTTTACCTATCATGTTGCCTTGATACTAGGGGTACAATGGTTCAGTATACTCACGGTTCGGTATGCATAGCGGTTTTAGGGTCACGGGTACAGTACGGGTTGTGCTATGCTTAGAAAAAATCTGCCTACAGAACAATTCGAAGGACAATAAATTATAAATAATAATATTTATTAGTTAACAAACACCTGACAATGACTGTAGATTTGCATGATCTAACATAATTAAATAAAAGTAGGACAGTTTGAAAAATGTATGTTCAAATTAAATGGCTTAAGAAAATAAGCTTCTACTTAACAGTGTCAACTGATTATGAATACAATAATTGTCAACACATCTTAATAATTGAGCACTTTTAAAGTATGGATTACTTCTGTTTACATTATGCTTCGCCATATCATGGCAACAACGCATTTTTAATGATTTTTATATAATTTTATTCATATTCCAGAGAGCTCCATATATCAGCACCATCGTAGTGAATGAAACTTAAGCAAAATAAGAGCATTTGGCTCTTCTCTCTCAAATCAGCGGGAACAGTCAGTCGAGAAGAAAACTGTTCTTAGCAAACAGCGGGTAAACAGAGAGAATAGCGAGAGTGAACAGGTGCAGAAGAACACCCAGCAGAAGCGGGACTGAAGTAACAAACCTGCTGTATGTTCGCATCCATTTGGGATGCTTCTGGGTCCAGACATAGACCTCGATCCACCTTTTAGTGACCACTGAGCTAGGCTATCTTTGCAACCACAACAAAAAAGACATTCATTATGTTTTTGTGTCTGTTGAAACACTGATGGCAATTCTCTATGATTTTGGCCTCACATGCACATTTGCGCTGTGTCTCCTTTACTTGCCACACTGAAACACACAGAAACTCCACACACACACACACACACACACACACACACACACACACACACACACACACACACACACACACACACACACACACACACACACACACACACACACAAGGAAACGTGATGTCAACAACAGATTTTCATACGAGGTGATTGGAAAGGTCTTTGCTCGTGAAAAGGTAATCAGAAGTGTACAAAAGCGGAACTGCTTTGTTGAGGTTGTTTTTATAAACAAACCAATATTAATAATGCATATTCTGAAGCTCGGATCACAGGGCGCACCAGACCATAGGAGGACACGTTTTTTTTTTTGTTTTTTTTAACAGAGAACAGTTGCATCCCTACTTGATATAGAATCCTATAGAATCAATAGAAGGTGCTAATATATTATAGGCTAGAGTGGTCCAAATGTGAGTCTAGTGACTCAAAGCAGATTATAAAAAATAAATACTAATGGTGGGAGTAGAAAAAATAACAGTAGTGGTTTAATAAGAATAAAAACATTTGCCAAGGTTTTCAGTCACTTATAGTGTTTAAAGTCTGAATGTTTGCACCTTCACAGCTTTTTTTTTAGCCAAATTTAGATTTTAATTGTCTAATTATTTTACAGCAGGTAAAATAAGTATTGAACACGTCACAATTTTCTCATAATCTATAATTCTCTATAATACAGAATCTCATAATTGTAAATGTGCTACAGACTTGAACTTTTCACTAGATGTCAGTAACAACCAAAGTAATCCATACATCCTAAGAAAACAAACTAATTAGTTTAGAAATTAAGCTGTGTAATAAAATTAAATTACATCCGGAAAGATTATTGAACACATGAAGAAAGGGAGGTGTAAAAAGGCATGAAAGGCCCAGTCAGTAGCTAAAAAAAATAATTGTTGGTTTATTTGTATGTATGATTTTACCATCGTCTAGTAGAATTTTATGTCTGCTGCATCTTTAAAAATATAAATTGTGACTTTTTTTTACCCGCTGTACTAGTTTGACTATTACATAAATAAATGAATTTAAAAAGGGCTAATAAATGCGCATTTGTCCTGGAGAAATGTATTGCAAGAAATATCATCACAGCACTCAAAAATAACATCACATTTTTTTAGGTTGTGTAGGTCATAATGATTATTGAAAATCTTCTTTTTTTATGTGCTCTTCAGATGAGGATGACCCTGGAACATTCCAGGACGCCCTAGTCACTAAAGAGGGCAATGAATTGTTTCACTGTGTGATTTATCTGGCTCCGGGTGATTACCACTGCTTCCACTCGCCTACAGACTGGAGGGTTGCACACAGACGCCACTTCCCAGGTCAGCGCCATTTTATGTTCTTTCTCAGTTTTGCTGTGGTTTCTGAAAACATGAATCGTTGTTAAAAAAAGATTTATCAGCAGGGCCTTGGGTCTTATAGGCTTCAGTTATAAGCAGCTTTTCTAATCTGATGGCCATACTATCAGTGAATGCCTGCATAACTGAAGCACGCCATGTGGTTGCGTATGTGTTTTATTACAGGTGCTCTGATGTCAGTGAACCCAGGAGTCGCGCGCTGGATCAAGGAACTTTTTTGCCATAATGAGCGGGTGGTCTTGAGTGGGGAGTGGACGCATGGCTTCTTTTCACTCACAGCTGTAGGAGCGACAAATGTGGGATCTATACGCATCTATTTTGACAAGGTTAGAACTCGGCAGGCTTTTTTTTTAACAAGCTTGTTGCTGAGCTATAATGCTCATGTTGCTGTTGTCTTTGAATTAATGTTTAAAATAAGTTCCTCCAGTGTTTACTCCATAAAGCTTGACATATGAGCAATTCCAGCATTATGGATATGACATTTGCAGTAAAAATTTAGAACAATTACACAGAGCAAGTATATGTTATTATTGACATTATATTCAAACATTTTTTTTTCCCAAAACAACTAACCAAAGAGTTATAGGATCAGAAAATATCAACCTGTAAACATTTTTAATATTTTATATGAGAAAAAAATGAATTGTGGATGTGACTAAAAATGTATTTGAGTAATTTGTAGAAATTCAGTCATTTAAACTGCACAACCCAAAAGAACTAATGCTAATCAAAAGGATAAGAGTTGGCTCACTACAGAATGAAAAATTATTGATTTTATTTTATTTTCCATCTTTGCATTTATGTAGAAGCTTCTTTATAGATGCATTTGTGTGACTTTGGTGAAAACTTTTCATGACAAGGTTGACAATTGCAAAAAAATTGCTCATGAATAATAGAATAATAACAATAACATTTTATTGTTGTTTTTTTGCATGAAACAGTTATTCGATCCTTTTTTTCTATTTAAATGCTGAGTTGTTTAAACAAGTCTTTGTAGTTTTTATTTTAGTGGGACACAAGCATTTAATGCAGTGCCATTAGAAAGATAAATTTCATAACTGCAACATCCTCAAAAGTAACCCAACGTCCTTATTTGTACACCATTTACCCTTTGAGTTTTAACATAATTTAACATGAATCATGATTTTCCCATCATTTTTTGTTTATCCAACATTTTAAAATAATTTACCTTTCTATTATATTTACCAACTATTAAGTTGATATTTAGACTTATGTCTAAGCTGCCCTTTTTTCCCTTTTTTATTAGATTTACTTTAGCATTGATGGTATGTTGTGCTAATGAAAAGATATAGATTTATTACCAGGTAGAAAATGAAAAAGATGTTCATAAAAATAAAAAAAAGAATTCCAAAGGACACAATACTTCCCCATCAATATTTTTTCTGGCTTTTTTCTTTCCTTCTTTCTTTTTACCAAAATTTTTCCCAAAAATGATCTGCTTCATAACTGTTGTTGTTGTTTACTCATTTTTAAACAGTATGTTAATTGAAACTGCATGAATTCCAATCTCTCATAGCACTTTAGCAGTTTTAATTGATTTAATCAATATTTTAATCATTTATAATCAGCTGCAAGCTAAATCTTTAACAAATATGGAATTTTCAAACTTCAAAATCTTTGCATTTGTAAAGAAAAAGCTTTGCCATAGATGTGAAATCTCTTCGTTATGAACAGATGTGATTTTGGACATGTGTGACTTTGGTGAAAACATTTTCATGGAATCGCTCATACGAATAATATTTGCAAAAATCGTCTTTATGTTGCCTGATAGTTACTTACCCCATTATCATTCTTTATTGTCTAAATAATATTTAAATTCTCAGTTGTTTGATCAAATCTTTGTAGTATTTATAGTGGCAAACATTTAATGCAGTGGCATTTGAAAGATAAATCTCAACTGTAACGTCCTCAAAAGCCTTAATTGCACTATGTTTACAATACGAACAATATGTTAATCAAAACTGCATGGAAACCCAATCTCCCAAAGTGCCTTAGCAGTTTTAATGGATTTAATCAATATTTTCATGATTTTTAATCAGCTTCAGGCTAAGTCTTTGACAAGTATGGAATATTTTAAACTAAAGATTTTTTTTTCTTTCAAAATTTACTTTTAAATGTAATTTTTGTGTTGATTAAAAAACATTTACATAATGGCTATAATTTATATAACTATTTCATATTATATAAAAGATTCTTAAGACCAAAAAAGTTTTGTTAATATAATCTAAAATGCTGCATGTGGGGATTAACCTACGTGAGGGTTAATAACTAGTCGTGGGTGGCTTAAACCTCTATTCAGTTTTAAATCTGTACAATTCAGCTTTGTGGTTAAATGTGGGTGTTGGAAATTTACGGGTGACAAAATTGCCTTTTTGATATATGCTAATTACCTAAATAACTGTTGTCTTGATTTTGACGGCAAAATTATGCTCTTCTGCGTATCTTGAGGCTACTAGGCTGATCCTCCCGCTCCAAAAAAAGTTACTAGCTGTTGGATTAGAAATATTGTGCTTGTGCAAGATCTAGTTCATAGCATCCAGCTGTTTGTTGAGCCATTTTTATACTGCAGCTATTTTTAAAACGGGCATCTGGTGGCTTTGACAAGCTCATGGGAGCAAGTAGCACACCATGAAGAATCAACAGCCGACTGTTCTTTAAACTCTGCACAACACCTTAGACTGACTGAAAACAGGAACGTTGCTCACAGCAGACGACTTGTCCAGCAGGGCCGAAATGTACTTTTAAATGTCAGGGTATTTGAAGACGTGCGCTGTTTGAATGCTGTAGGTTTGGAGCTTTAAAGGAATCTTTTCAGCTTGTTATTTTTGATTCAACTCTCTTTTTGTATTATTCTTTGAAAGAAATAACTGGGTTTATGATATCTACAGAATCACAAATCACATTTGTAAAAAGGCTGTCCTTAACGATGGCCTTCAGTCACAGGATATTTATTTACTGACTGTTCCTAAAGTGCGGACTGAGAAGGGGGAAAAAGGGTTTTAAATACGCAGCACCTTTTGCATGGAATAATCTACAAACAAAGTTGCAGTTTAAAGAATTGATTCCAATAAATGCTTTTAAAAAGAGTATAAATGATTTAGAAATTGAAACGCAGGCTTGTAGATGTTTTGAATAGTTTGTCTGTCAATGTGTGATTCATGTTAACTGTCAATTGTTTTTTGTCAATTGTCTGTTAGACCCATGTGACATGTTTACTGCCTAATCTTGGCCAGGACACTCTTGGAAAAGTGATTTTTAATCTCAATGTGTTTTCCTGCTAAAATTAAATGTTATAATAATAATAATAATAACTGGCTGAAATTGAAACGTAATCCTATAAAAAAAAAAATTTATAATTATTTTTTAGGGGTTTTCACCTGTATTGATAGGACAGTGGAGATATAGAGACAGGAAATTGTGGGGAGCAGAGATAGTGGAAGGATCAAGGGACCTCGAGACGGGAATCGAACTTGTGTCGCTGCGAGCACCTCGGTGCTATGTGTCAACGCACTAACCACTAGGCTATTGGCACCGACAATCCTATAAAAAATTTTATATCATGATCATACTTATCAAAATTGTCATGTTTATCGGTATTATCGTGGGTTTGTTAAAATTATCTAAAAATGTTAAAAAAAAAAAGTCTCACACACCCATTTGCTTCAACAGCAACTGAAATTGGCAGCTTTATACAATTTTGTAACAAATGACATAAAAATGGGCGACATGTAGGTAGCGCTGTCGCTTCACAGCAAGAAGGTCGCTGGTTCGAGCGTTTCTCTATAGAGTTTGCCTGTTCTCCCCATGCATATGCAGGAAATGGGAAACGTGCTCCGGTTTCCCCCACAGTCTAAAGACATGTGGTACAGGTGAATAGGGGAGGCTAAATTGTCTGTAGTGTATGAGAATGTATGGATGATTCCCACCGAGATGGGTTGCAGCTGGAAGGGCATGCGCTGTGTAAAAACATATGCTGGATAAGTTGTCGGTTCATTCTGCTGTGGTGACTCCAGATTAATAAAGGTACTAAGCCAAAAAGAAAATGAATGAATGAACGACGTAAAAATAAATCCCTGTGTGTTAGGTTTGTTTACGTATGTCTGTATTATTCCTTGCATGTGTTTTTTGTTGTTGTTGTTGTTGTTGTTTTTTTTTGTATTGTTGTTAAACCTATATTAGAAAAAATATTTTACAGAGATCCATGTTTAGTTTTTCATAATGTTGCAGAAAGCTGCTTTATATTATATGATTGTCTATATATACATGCTTTCACATTACAGTATTTTGTGATTAGCTAATTACAGTGTTGCAAGTTATCAAAATTGGGATAATTAATCACTCTTTTATCGCTAATGAAAATTTGAACGTTGCAATAACGTTGTTTTAGTAGCTAAGTGGAGTTGTGATGTGTCTGGCAAGATAGTCACTTTAAAATATAATTACAATTAAAACAATTTGTCTATCCTCACACTAGGGCTGCACAATATTTTAAAGAATTATCAATGTTACAATAATTCTATGCATATTAACTGCATCAAGAAGTGTGATTTAAATTAAATTTATGTGCCAAGGATCAGTGTTGCATGCATAGGTTGTTTATGCTGATTTGACCAATTAGACTGGGCCTTATCAACTTTATATGCGCCTCCCCAATAAGGGATTTTCTGCTATTAGCTAGAATGACCCAAAGGTGAACATAGAGCTAATTTAAAAATGAATGGAGGGTGTAGAAACAAGAAAAGATAATTATAACAGCCAACTTCAGAATATCTGCTGAGGTTTTCACTCGTTCATAGTCTGATTGTTTTAACTAGGAGTTTTTATAAAATCCTGAATTAAATGTAATATGATAAGAAAATATTACTTGTTTATTTTAGTATGATCATTACTTTAATAGATGGTTTTACAAATAGTTGATGAAAATAGCATTTCTCCAGGGAAATATCATTATTGAATGCTCAGCTGAACAACAATATTGTATATTTTCCTTTTAATTTGCAGCCTTATCCTCACACAAAGTGTTTGCATGGCTTCTGAAGACTTGGTATATATATTCTACATTGTCTTAAAATTACTTGTTATGCCTAAAGAGATTCACCAAAATTTAAAAATTGTCGTTATCTACCCTTTTTTAATGTTCCAAACCTGTTTGATTTTCTTTTATCTTTTGAACACAAAAGATGGAAACCTCTAAGCATCGACTACACTCTTTGATTTTCCTATATGGATGTTAATGGTTAAAGCTTTTCAGCTTTCTTTAAAACATCTTTTTTTGTGTGTGTTCAACAAAATAAAGAAATTCAAAGATTTGAAACAACCTGAGGATGAGTAAATAGTGAGTAAATTTACATTTTTGTGTGAATTATCAATTTAAGAAAAATGACACCTACTATTGTAGACCAATAGGTGTTGATGACTGCTTGTGTTTGTGGAATAATAGGGATCAGCGACTCTGTTAAATACACATAAAGGCATTTTAATGGTCACAGCATCTAAAGATGCACAGATGCCAGACAAGGATGAAACTTTATAGTGCACAAGTGTTGACCTTCTTACTAAACTTTTGAAAGGCTATGCATTTTGCTGTTTTCCTCTAGTCAGCATTTGGCAAGCAATTTCACACTTCATAAACTACAGATTCTTTTTTTTAGGCATTTTAACACTGCACTTAATCTTTTGATGTAATTGTTCTAAAAAAATATATCTGCGTTTGTGGGCTTAACACATCATTGCATTGTTCGCTGCGCAATGTGAAACACTGAGTTTTTAGATGTTACTGCTAGATACTTAGCAACAAACAGCTAATGGTGTGTCCTATCTTGACATGCTTTGAACAAAAGTGTTTATTCTGGGTTTAAAGTAAAAATAGTACCATTAATGTGTTTACACTGAAAATTCAAACAAGAAAAGTGCACTTTAAAGGCCTTATTGCACTTATTTAACCAAAATAAATGCAGAATGTCTTTAATTTCACATTTCCAATGTGCCTATAGCCTATAAAGTTCTTACTCTACATGGCTGAGGGCATTAATCCATTTAGACTGTAGTATAATGAGCTTCGTTTGGAAAACAACTTATAAACAGTCATTTTAGTGTCAAATAGGTACAGAAAATGTGTCTATTGGAGTTAAGACCTTTATAGTGAGGAAAGTAAATTCTATAACATGAGGATTATAGGAAGTGTTTATATATACAATTACTCTGTATAATCACACTTAATGACACCTCAAATATGCAAAAAAAATACTTTTAACCCATGGTTTGACAGTGTTGAAAATCAGTACATGAATACCAAAGTTAATTTATAACCTGGGTAAACGAGGACTAGTATGATGAAAGGTGAATTTGACCTCTCATTTCGTTTACTGTACCTGGGGATTAGAATGACCTAGGTTAACTAGTTCCAAATGACATCATATCAGTTTCTTTTTCAAGCGTGATTTGATCATAGGTCGTACAACTGCAGAATAACCACAGAATTACTCTTATAATATATTTTCTGCCATTTGTGGGTGTTCAGCATTAGTAGAATATTGAGCTATTCTGCTAAGGGTGAATTTGGCCTCATTTCTAACGGGTCACAATTGTGGACCACTAGACTCTAGCAGGCTTGTGTAACAATGTGGGTTAATGGGTGAAATAAGTGTTTGAGAGTAGATGATTGTGTCACCTGTTGTATTCTGACATTATTTCAGTGACAGGATGTGACCTCACTGAGTGTTGACCCTGCTTATTTGATAATAATGCATATCTTAAAAGGCATGCTTTCTCTACAATCTAATGGATTTGGATTTTATTCATATTAAATGAATGGAGATTTTCCCCATCTGTTCTAAGGATCAGATTTAGGGGAATAGTTTAGGATTTTAAGGCTTTGTTTGCACCTGCCGTTAAGATGCATTTTTTCAATCCAGTCACAAGTAGGCCGTGCAAAATACCAGTGTAAATGAGGTTTAAAATATTTTGCAAAAAAAAAATAATAAAATCTGTAAATGCTTCTGGGGTAAAATGTTTTTAAACAGCTACAATAAACCAGTGGTTCTCAATCCTGGTCCCCAACTTTGCACATTTGTTAGGCTTCACTTACCGCTTCAGGTTTTTTTAAGATTCCAGTTCGAAAGAAACATGCTTAATTCAAAGAGTGTTAAACTATGCAAGATGTAGCTTTATGCACATTTCATGATTGCGGCTGAATAACCCTTAACGCTACTGTAATCATTTTCCTCTGAAGACGCTGCAGTGTAGTGCAGATTTGAATGTATTGAAATATTGAAACAATATCTTTAAAATAATATCAGTAAACACTATGTAGGGAGCATAAGCAACTAAAATGTCATGTGATTTTGTTTTAAGAGATCACGTGATAACAAAAAGGCCTGCAACAGGATAGCTTTAATGGAAAAACTAGTGGACCAAACACATTGAAAAAATGAAATGTTGTTTTGGTCATTCTAAAATCCCTTAGCTTAATTCTTGAGTGGCTGAGCTCCAAAGATCAGTCTTGCGCCTCCAAAAGCCACCACACAATCATTGCATTTTATTTTTATCTGAGACACAAGTCATTTATTATAAAAGAAAAAACTGCACACAGTGGCTTCTCCTACTGCAGCGACTTTCATTTTTCTTTTTAATAATTGCCACCAGTTTATCAGGAAGTCACGATATTGTTCTCTTTGGCTCGTTGGATGGAAACAGTGCTTGATTCACAAATGTTTCATGTGGTATTGTGTGCAAGTCTAAATTTGCGTATTTGATGGAAACATATAGCTGCCATTAGCGCTGTTCACACAATCATGGATGATAAGTATTGTGAACAACTTCGACAAAAACATATGGAGGAACACTTTTGCATGTCGAGATTTACAAAATATGTGTGCTACTGGCGCTCACTGGCTGCTTCACGTGCACACGCGTCAAGCAACTGAAGCAGAGCTATGATAAACGACGGTTTATCATAAGCACTTTATCAATCATTTTTTACAGTTGGCATTCAGAAGGAACATAGAAACGTCATCTGACTCGCATCTAGCAGCTAACTGTGTCTGGAAAAATAAAGGCATTTATTTTCATAAAGCGCATGGATATGAATGCTTCTGAGTGTTCTGATTGGCTGGAGTAGACATCTCACTTCAGTGCGTTCTAAGCGTTAACACCTTTTCCGGCAATTTTCCTTCTCCGTTTACACAGCGCAGCAATCCGGCAAATTACCAAAAATATTACAACTTCTCTTTCTGGAAAATTGCCGTAACAAATTTACCGGTATTTTCAAATTCACACGTAATTTTACGGAAAGGTCTTTGTGTGAAAGTGGCTTAAGTCTTCATTTTATTCGCTTGTTTTTTCACCCCCTGATAAACTGTGTAACATTGTTTTGTTCAATAAATTCACCTAACTGCACTGAGCACTTCTGTGAAAGTGATACAGCACATACCAATATAAAAGAAAAGGTCTCTCAGCCAAATATGATGAGAGCTTGCATGTTGCAGAGAACTACTTTGTAGTGCAGCATATTCCCCAACCATCATTTTTTCTAAAATTTTCAAGATCCTCAACTTTGGATTCATTTGTAAGCTGCAAGGATGTTATCCGCCATCTTGCTACTTAATGACAGACTTGTTCATGTTAAACTTGAGTCTGTTGTTTTTGCCATCGTAGAACATTTTGATTCAGAATTATGAAGGTGTGTGTTTTCAAAAATAGAAAAAATGTTACAGACATTTGATGCACTGGTAAAATGGGGTGTATTCTGAAAAAAAAAAAACTACTTATAATAATACAGTGTGTAGACAAAGTGTCTCAACTAGGGCCGCACAATATTGGAGAAATCCAGCATTAAAATATTTATTTTCTGCGATATGTATTGTGAGATGAATATAATTTCACCAGATGAACCGAATAGCTCTATTTGGAAAGATTTTGTTTATTTAGATATATATTAAGATGATCAAGTCAGTTTGTATCCAGTGCATTTGCATAAATCATGATATATTACAAGCATATATAAGTACAGCAGAGCAAAGATAAAAGTGATATAAACAGTGCTTTGTTTTTTTTTTTTGGAGGGTCAAGCAATATTTAGGAATAGAAATTGAATCAAATATAAAATAACATCGTCATCATTTGTAAAAATGTTAAAGATTTTAAAAATAATATCTTTATCCTTTAATCTTTAATAAAACTTGAATCCTGCGATGTGACTATTGCGAATACATGCATTGCTGTATTGATGCTCATACGATATACTGTTCAGCCCTAGTCTGAATGCATGGAAGTTTCTTGAATGCATGTTATTACCAGGTAGACATAAGCAGCATAAAAGGTTTTTCCTAATTTGTTTTAACAAATGTTTTTATTTTCTAGGAGCTTCGCACCAACAACCCCCGTTATAACAAAGGCACCTACAATGACTTCAGCTACGTAACAAACAACAATCAAGAAGGCATAAGCATGAGGAAAGGAGAGCACTTGGGCGAGTTCAACTTGGGCTCCACTATAGTACTGTTATTCGAAGCTCCACGGGATTTTACTTTTAACTTGCAAGCGGGCCAGAAGATCCGTTTCGGAGAGGCGCTTGGGACAATGTAACACCGACAAGGAAACGGAGTCTAATGGTGGACACGCTGCGTGCTAATGCATTCAGGATCTCAAAAACTAATACACTCATATTTGCAGAGAATGTACTCTGTTTAAACTGAGATACATGTGTGTTCATGTGTACTCACTCAAACACCACTGTTGCATTATTGCTATTGGGTTGTTAAGGGGGTTTGATGTAAAATATGTTTAAGGTGAAACTTAGACCTCGGAATGCCATCCATTTTGTTGGTTTTTTGTTTTTTTTTGGGCTCTAAATTATTTTTATATTTTATTTTGGTAAAACGGTTTTGTTTTTTTGTATTTTGCCCATTTTGCCTTGGCTGGAGTCAACCGTGTTGCAGGGTTTGAAGAGTTCAGGATTTTTGCAGCTAACTTTGCAAGCATGGGAATGTATAAAAGACGATTGCTGTTTGGTTCCTTCATATTCACCAAACGCTTATCTTATTTACCATCTCTCCGTCCAACTTTTGATCTATATAAAGGTGCAAGCCATTTCGACAGTAAATTTGTGGCCACTTTACATTCTGAGGAAGAGCTTCAGAAAAGACAGGCAACATATATCACTGCCGTTGTTCTCTGGCGTATCTATGCCTTTGCTTGTTGGTCTAGCGATTAGTTGGGGTGATTAATGTTAACTATTATGCTGTCTCAACTTGATTAGTGCCAAAAATCAAGATATATTTTTACTAACTCACTTTTGTTTTTGGCCCTTTTGATATGAATCAGTGTTGTTGTGATCTTATGGCTCACGTTTTACATTCTTGGACTTTTTTCTTTGATTAACCAGCACCTGGCAAGTTCAACAGACTCTACATCCTGAGCTTGTGAAGACCCTTCAGACTCCCCTGATCTAGACCACACGTATGAAGAAAAGGGGAATGACTCTGGAAACGTTTTGAATGTGTTAAAAACCAAACACTGGGCTTTTCTGTTGCACCATGCCACACTCTTGTGGGAATTCTTTTGAAGAAAAGTCTTATTAATTCAATTTATGTAACATAGACAATAATTACTAGTATAAAGAGCAAGAAACATGTCTAATAAATTTTGAAGTTTATTTAAAATGTGTTGTATTAATTGTGGTATTGGTTTGACAATTTGACATCATTTGTTATTGTTATTTATTTTTGTTAAGGGCTGAATCCTCTTGACTAGGAAAGATAATTCATAGTGGCTTCATATTAGCTTACCTTTTCGTACACAACTCTGTTGAAAGAAAGCTCAAGCAAAAAGGTGGACTGTTAATATACACAGCTTGTAGTGAATTATAATGCGATTCTCTGGAAAGTTGTAGCCCATCTATACATGAGGAATAATGAGAAATCTGACCGTGGTATTTAAGGAAAGTCATTCGGCATTACATAAGGCTGATTAATAATGAACAAAATCTCAACGGAATACGGATTAAAAATGCCTGAGCTGCTTTGAAAACGTTCTATCAGAAGCCAAATGAAGCAGTCATGTTGTACTTGATCTATTTAAAACACGTTTTTCAGAAGGCATTGTTTTATTAAGGCCTATTTTAAAAATGTCATCCGAGTGACTATGAGAAAATAGTTGCTGCTAAAAAGTCATCACCGGGTTTTTCCTGGCTCAAAATGAGGGTGTCCTCATGAAAATCTTGATATTGAAGCAATCACATCTTGCATGATTCTTGTAAGGCTGACATTAAATCTAGTTAAATACATGAGTTTGAGCAGCATTACTCGGCTTTTGTTGGTCATGGCTGCCTACATTTTAGTCAAAAGGAGGTGGCCCTCTTTGTTGGTAATTCTCTATGCAGGAAATAACCCTACGGTGGCTGCTTAGTTGGTCATTCTCTATACCCGAAAAAAACCTGTATAATAAATCAATTAGCCTACCTACTACTTCATTTCAAGTCAGGACATCTTGTAAACTTACAACTCAAGCGCACCCTCCTGTTCTCTTCTAGAAGTTTCCCGGTTCTTAAAAATCATTAAGACTCCTTTGTGGGCTGTAATCAGCTGCAACCCTTTCATGAGTCCAACATCCAGTGCAAGAGAAAACACAATCTCACGTAAATGAAGTCATCTTTCGCCACTGTATTGTTTTTAAATGGAGAAAACCTTTTTCTTGAAACAAAAATTACCAATAAAAAGGTGTGACACACTAAAAAACGGCCCAAATAAAAATCAATTTTAAAGTTGGCTATTGCAATTATCCATGAATTTTCAAATGTACTTTTTACAAGAGAGCTAAGGCAAGGCTCTACATTACTATTATCATTATTATTATCGTTTACATTTTTTTTTTATTATTATTCAACTGACCAGTCTGTTATTTGCCAAATAAATGACACAAGGCTACTAAAAAAAAAACTTTAACAGAGTCCTGTTTTTTAAATAAAATAATAAAATACGCATTTATCCTTATTTCTTTATTCTAAATCTTACATCAAGAAGTGTAGTTATGATGACCATCCGACAAGCTAATTTAGCTAAAATAGTGCTTAAAATGTCATTAAAATGCAGTATTTTAATCTCACATTTAAATAGAAAATATAACCGCAAGCAGGTCTACTTTTTGAAAAAAATAAATAAAAAGAACTACCCCATTCACCAGGCTGGCTACGGGCCTAACATCAATAATTCTCTTGTGAAAGTGAAACTTTTCTTTCACTCCTACAATTAGGTTTCTGAAGCAGAAGCGCACTCCCCCTATTGGCGCTACAGTGTGTAGTAGCCTATTTGCTATTTCTGAGTAGGTTATCCCGTTCTTAAGAACATCCTTTTCCTAAGTTTGTCCTAGTTAAGACCAACATTTTCCCATAATATGAATAAAGTCAGATATTTACATTATATTTTTTATATTTATTATATTATATTATATTTATGACTGTGTAGATTTACTGATATTTTAGTCGTATAATTGGCTAATGATAACCTGCCTTACCCAAACTGCAGCTATTGCCCTCATTTTAAATCAGTATAACAATGATAGTAGTTACTATTGCATACACTCACACAAAAGAAATAAATTAGACAAAAGCTTCTGAAATGAACTTGAATGAAATACCATATTAAAATACTTTTACATGAAGTTAAAGTGTTTCATCTAAATCCACCATCAGCCATTTAGATTTTAAATGCTAAGATACTCATGCTATGCCTTTTTAAACATTTGGCAGATATCACATTTTACATAACTCTGGCAAGATTCTTTAAAAATAATTACTATTCACCACAATTTAATTTCTTTGAGATTTTTTTAGTCTCATATACTTATAATAATTTAAATAAGCTATTTGTTACACAATCTGTGAATAACATTTGAAATAGTCATTTATTCCTGTCATTTGGAAATGACTTCTTTTAAGCATCATTACTCCAGTGTTTTGTGTCACATGATCCCTCTAAATTCATCCGCAGAGGTTGATCCTTCTCAAGAAACATGTTGAAAACAGTTACTGTGCACTGGAAAGCAAGATAGTACAGTTCAAGTAGCATTAAAAAAAAATATATGAATTAATCAAAGCTACATAAAATTGATCGAAAATGACAAAGACATTTATAAAGTTAACTATAATTGTACTTTTTATAGTAACTTTCATTAATAGAAAAGTAAAACGCAGTTTGGTTTTAATAAAAATATTTAACTCTATTTCACTTTTTTTGTGAAATCACGATTGCTAATAGCTAATCATCACATCATCATAATTCATTCATTTTCTTGTCGGCTTTGTCCCTTTATTAATTCAGGGTCGCCACAGCGGAATGAACCTCCAACTTATCCAGCACATTTTACATAGCGGATGCCCTTCCAGCCACAACCCATCTCTGGAAAACATAATAATAATAATAATAATAATGCATTTTATTTAAAGGCGCCTTTCTGGCAACTCAAGGACATCATACAATAAAACAAGAGCAATAAAACAACAAGAGAAATATTATAAAAATATGCACAGCAATATTGCAGGTACAATTAAATATTAAAAGTCATTTTAAATACATGGGTTTTGAGTTTTGATTTGAATAATGTGAGCGAGTCAATGTTTCTGATGGCAGGTGAGTTCCAAAGTCGGGGAGCAGAGCGGCTGAATGCTCTACTCCCCATGGACGATAGACGAGCAGAGGGAACAGACAAGTGGAGGAAGATCTCAGGGTGCGAGAGGAAGCAGCAATGTGGATGACGGCTGCCAAATATGGAGGGGCGGGATTGTTGATGGCTTTGAATGTTAACATCAACATTTCAAAATCATTTTGAAAACGAATTGGTAACCAGTAAAGCTGCTGCAGGACAGGGGGAGATGTGATGGGAAGAAGGGGTTGATGATAGTGAGTTCTGGACCAACTGAAGCTTACGGAGGGTTTTATGAGTGAGACCAAAGAGAAGGATCTTGTGACACTGAAGACTAGAGCAACCCTGTTCCTGAATGTACACCAAACAGTGCACTTTTTCAACCTCTTCCCAATCAAACAGACCTGAATCAACTCATCAGAACATTAGAAGAGACTCTGAAACCTGAGATGAAATGAACAAAATATGTACTGTTGATGTGTCTCAAGGAACAGGGTTGGAAAAGACTGGACTAGAGTAATTCCAGTAATCAATTTCACATTTAAATATATCTTATCATAAACATCAGCTTTTTTCAAATTTAATTCATATTTCACAACATTACAGTTCTTAATGTATTTTGGATTTTTTTAATCCACCCTTTAGTGAAGTGAGATGAAACTTCTGTCAAAAACCTTTAATTTTTGGTTATGTTCTGACAGTTACTCTAAAAATTAATATAATATCATTTTTACTTTTACGGACAGTGATGTGAAAATGTTTTATGTTCATTTTGCATTTTTATTTTTAAGAGTAAGAGTCCTAAAATTGTAATATTTTACTTTAAAAGTACTTTTACCCAACACTGGTTTCAAATGGACAAAGTTATATGTCAACAACCCTCAATCTGTATGAACCAAGCATGGGCCGGTACATGATTCAGACAGCATGATAACCTTGGATAACCTTAAAATATTTTTGTTTTAGTTTCACAGTAGTGATCACTGCTCTAAAATATGTTCTTTATTAAATGTCTGGGTAAAAAAACGAAAACTTTTTGCCCTTTAAATCCAACATATTTTATTTTGAGAAACATTTAAGATATTTTGGAGCAGTAAACATGTCAGGCTAAATAATTCAGATATATCATTGACTTCTGCTGTCTTCATTAGTTTCAAAAACACAAATGTCTTTACAATTTAAAATGACAACTTTGGATATGTTTTCTGCTGGAGGTACTGTAGTTGGCAGTTTTAAAACCTTGAATTTTCCAAACTGTGGTATACCTTGACAATGGTTATCGCCCCATGCCTATACACAGTATACTGTAAAACCCAACAGTCAACTTTATCAAATTAAATGAGTGTAGTTAACTTAAAATTTATTGAAAGTTAATTATACTCAACTGAAAAGAGTTTTAAAGTCAATGTTGAAGGTAATGAGGTAATTAAATACCTCATTACTTCAACTTAAATGGAGTAAGTTCACAGTACTCATATAAATTAGTTTAACTCAAATGGTTTGTAGTAATTAGTTTCCTCAAATGGTTTGAGTTCCCTTAACTTATCTGGTTTTACAGTACTCAGCTGGTTTGAGTTCTCTTCATTTATTGGGTTTTACTGTGCTCAAATTGCTTCATTTACTCAAATGGAGTAAGTTCACAGTACTCATTAGGATTCGTTTTTAAACCGAAATGGTTAGTTGCAATAGAATTCCTCAAATGGTTTGAGCTACCTGAACTTATTGGGTTTTACAGTGTATTAAATAAGCTTATTACTAGGCCCACACGGAATTTGCGCAGATTTTTAGCCCATCATTGATTGTTTATTTACTTGTGTAAATTCATAATTATTCAGTTTTTAAATAAATTTCAGTAATATTGTCTAATATGAAAATATTTATGATTTATTTACAATGCAGTTTGTACAGCCATATTTTATGTCTTTTAGTAAATATATTATATGAAAGAATTGCTTTGTTTACTAAATTAAGAGGATCTAGCTGGATTTGCATTGTAAACATTAAATACAAGTTTAAAAAGTATTACTTTTTATCTCCTATAAGGCATTAGTTATGATACTCCCAAAATAATTCTGCACAAATCTGCAGATTTTTACCAGAATTCTGCAATCTATTTTAAATGTTGACTTTGTACCATCCTGCAGATTCCAAGTAACAAAGTCCCTGTACACCTGTAAAGCAGCTGATCTAAACTCCACGTGTCTTGATCTGTAATTCTAGGAACCTGCTCTCAGGGCACCACGTCCCAAACCGGTTGAACCGCTAATTCACAGCCTCCACTCAGCTACAAAGAATTTGCTGAAAAAGAGTCACCTTGCTGAAAATGCCTAGTAAAATGAACTGAAGGACTTTTATGTTTACGTTTATAGTGTTGGAAGTGATTTTATATATCAAAAAATAGATTGACCATTGTGCCAAGTAACATATACAGAAATCCAAACAAACATGTGCATACTTTCAAAAGTCAGGCTCACAAGTGTCCTTGCCCCATTGTTTTAAATGTAACTACCATAATATTGCTCATCCATAAAATAATATTAGTACTATACATGTTTAATGTTCCACTCAGCAGTCTCTTAAACAATCCAAGACAAGAGGTAGGTGTCAGCGGAATGTCTACAGCAACCAGAAAAGCTTGTTCAATAGAAACTCAGATGGCACAACACTCATTCTCAAGGACGAGTTGACACTGTCCCATTGTTTATCCTTCTGAGCAAGATTGAGGGCTCTTCCTCGAGTTTCACTGACCTGCGTCTGATGGAACGTCAGGGTGTGGCTCCAAAAACCGAATCAAAACTCAGGCGATCCCGGCGGGACATTTTGACAAGAGAACTCGCCTCACTTAAAACCCTGTTGGGCGTTATTTTATAGAAACACTCCATTAACAATCGATTGAAATCAAGACATTTAAGTAACTGTGCAAGAACAATGCAGGGGAATATCGAAGTACGCCATTGTATGAGGCGCACAAAGGTAAATCTGCTTCAAAGTGTCTCGATAAGATCCAACTGTGCCAATTTAACAAAGCAAATATTTGACATGGTGATCCAAAAGTAAATATTTATTATTAAAATAGGTTTCAGTGCAGTCAGCTCTTGTTTTTTGTTCAAACCACGTAACTCCAGGATTACATAATCCAGTCACTTTAGAATTGTTCCAAAATCAATAGCAAAACCCACTGGGAAATCTGCTCTCACTTCCTTCTCCGGCAGCGGTAGCAGCAGGCATAACAGCGTCCCACCTGCTCCTCGCTCTCCTTCACGGTGTAACCTGGCTGGTTGTTGTATGAAGAGGGGTTCTGGCCATTTCTGGCCTCTCCATAAACTGGCACATTAGAGGCGTTGCTCTCCCCTGGGGTTTTGAAGCTGCTATAGGGGTTTAAGGAAGAGTTGTGGTTTTTGTAGGTGCTCTCTAACGCCATCGGGTTGATGATGATGGTGCTGGAGTCAGGCTGATCCCGCAGCTTGGCACGAGGGATGGTGACATCACCGTAGGGGTTCTCAAGTGAGATATTCATGGTGTCAGGCTGGGGATGCGAGCCAAAAATTGAACAATCGAGAGCCTTGGTTTCTGTTTAAGTCTGTTAGAATTTTCGAAACATAACGGCTTCCAAATATCAGGTTCTTCTTGAATGTTCCTGAGGTACACAAATAAAGAAGTTACTTAACAAGACATCTTGGATAAAGTATTACATTTTTCAATTATTATATCCGGTTGTATCCATCTTCTGCCACATTAAATGTTTGAGCCGAATTCTGATTGGTTTAAAAATTAAGTGTTTATTTTGATTCCAATTGTATTTTTTCATTTGGTCATTGCCATATTTGCCTTTACACAAAAGAAGTATTACATTTTTTCCACATATAATTGTCAAATCCATTTTAAAATCAAAATCTCTGTTACACATCTGCTTTTAGATAGTGTTTGTTGCAGTTTTATTTGCTTTTGCTATCAAAATTTCAAGAATGGAAAGTTTGATAACAGTCTTCATATCTTACTGGACCTGGATTCTGCTCATTTTTGCTACATTTATATGGATTGAATTTAAACAAATAAATTAAAGTTAAACATAACTAAGTAGAAGATGTTTGTTTAAATCTATATGAACTATTTGCATTCATTTATCTTAAAAGAATTAGTAAATTCAGTGAATATTTTTTTTCAGTGTGGTTTCTTAAAAATCTATCGAGTAAGAGCACAATATGAAGCATATACAAAAGCAATCTGAAGTTGTTTTTAACAATGCTTGAACAGTAACAGAAAGTCATTAATACTTTTTAGAATTAAAAAAAAACATGAGAATCAATTTACATACATTCACAATTTTTTCTTCATTATTAATAATAATAGAACACATAAATAAGTCAAATAACAAAAATTAACTAAAATAAATGATAAAGAAAAATATGTAGCAGTTCTTAAAATATGAAAACAAAATTCTCTAATGATGAATATAAAGTTCTTGCTTTTTGGCTTTTCATCTCTTTTAATGTCTTCAAATATATCACAAATTCTTCTTTAATCACCACTAGTCTTTGGGGAATTTTGAAAAATTAACATTTATGAATACAAAATTTTAATAATAACAATAAATTATTCATTATAAAAGATATATTGTTAATAACTTCCCATGAGAAGATAAGTCTATATATATTTTCTGTTGTATCCAAACTAATACTTAGTCGCAAAATGTTTGTACCAAACAACACTAGAAAAACAAGTGTTCAATTGGTCCAATACCTAAATTACAAAACTGGCATACATTTGAGATAACGGAAATTGAATTTTAACCTTAGAAATTCTTTTGCAGAATGAATTTGATTCATATTTTTAAAGTGCATTTCTTTACATTTAGGATTAACAGGATATGGAAAAAAAACGTTTTCTAATAACATACACATTTTTATTATCCTAATGAGACAATATGAAGAGTTTAGATGCAAAAACCTCTAAATTCCATCTAAAATTTTCCTCTAAAATGCATAATTTTATTAGCCTCCTGTGTGTATGTTTAATAATATCACTTTTATGGCAAAGTCACTTTTCTGGTCTTTAAAGTAAAATATCTTAACATAAACCAAGGAGGCTAAGAAAAATGTTCATTTTTGATGGAAATTTCAGATGGCATTTAGAGGTTTTTGCATCTGAACTCTTCATATAGAAGCTCTTAATAAGTCCTGGAAAACAACACTGTGTTAAACAATCTCTCAGAAATTTGTTTGATCATTCTCTATCTGTAAAGTTAACAAGTTATACAACCCGTTTAGACTAGAAGGAAATGCGATGCTCATAATTACTCATTCCGGGGAAATTTCTGCAAGTGTTCATCCATACCCCAGGTGGCGATACGTTTTCTCTCTTCATGAGTGACTTATTGAATCATTCACACAACTGATTCATTCCAAGTCAATGAGTCATTCGGCCACAGTTTTAAACAGAAATTATATTAAACTTTATTTTTTATTATAAGATGTAAAAAAAAATATTTTGGTCGTATTTTAGTAAGCTTTTTTAAATAGAACAATTTCTTCCAGGATGAGACTTAATGAAGGAACCATTCACTGAACCGATTCTCAATGATTCAACCTTGACAGTTGGCGTTTGCTAGGATCTCGACAGCTGTTTCGTTGATGGAGCAGCAATAGCAGGCAAAATTGTGAGTAAAATGCACGTAAATGCATATTATCTTCTTGTTTTTTTAACTATTGTATAAATGATCACACTTACGAATTCTTTATAGTTTGAATAAGCTTGTTGAATCCAAAACAAGATTGCGAGTTTTTGAATTAACGTTAAGCCAGTATGTATGCAAAATGTAACAAGCTAAGCTAATGTTACATTTGCATTGCTTTGTTAAATGTACTGTTTCATTAGCTTTAAATTACATCATGTGCTCTATGTATTCTGTTATACAAAGGGCATTAGATTGTATAGCTATTTTTTTTAACTAAATATTTCCTAGATGTAAATATAACTCTCTTTGTATAATTCAAATCACAACATGACTCATTTTATGAACAATTCCAACCACATAACTTGCCTGTGACCTCTGATAAACAGATAAAGTACTCACCGGTAGAGGCCTTGGCTATTGTTTGGTGGGAATCAGTTTTCAAGACTGCACGCTGTGCCTTCAGTGACTTCTTTTCTTCCGTGTTTCCGAAATAAGGTGAGACAGAACTGAGCCATCAGGTTGGAGGAAAAAGAGGAGGAGGCTCCAGCTGACCGTGAGTCTTGTTTAAACATGGCAGTATGAAACCCCACCCTTGGCCATTCAAGTTCAGCTGAAACCACCTATAGGTGTATGTGTGTGTGTGTGTGTGTGTGTGTGTGTGTGTGTGTGTGTGTGTGTGTGTGTGTGTGTGTTTGCTGGGGGAGGAGGCTGATTGTGAGAGTCAGTTCAGGAATGTTAATATTCAATTGACTATTATTATAGTAAGACGATGTGTTTTTGGAAGGGAAACAATGAAATATACTTTTCACAGAATGAAAAAAAATAAAAGGAAGCTACGTAAGTTCTAAAGCTGGTATTTTAATAAGTCTGTGGATGCTGTTATGTAAGATGGTTATCCATTCTGCAAACATTACATTGTTTGGCACCAGAGTACACCACTTGCCCGCAGCCTTGTTTTAACTCTGTTAAACGTTAACTGAACTGGCATTTGTTGTGCAGTTTAAGATTTAAAAGTGGAGCTTAGAGTTTTAATGCTGCAATTGTTAAATGCTGAAGGATTTAGCAGTTTTATGAGCTCAAATTAATTATGTATATATACATTTATATATGTATAAATTATATATATAAATTATATATATAAATTATATATATAAATTATATATATAAATTATATATATATATATATATATATATATATATATATATATATATATATATATATATATATATATAGCCCCCCTGAATTATTGGCCTCCCTGTTTATTTTTTCCCCCAATTTCTGTTTGACGGAGAAAATTTTTTTTCAACACATTTCTAAACACAATAGTTTTAATAACTCATTTCTAATAACTGATTTATTTTATCTTTGCCATGATGATAGTAAATAATATTTGACTACATATTTTTCAAGACACTTCTATACAGCTTAAAGTGACATTTAAAGGCTTAACTAGGTTAATTAGGTTAACTAGGCAGGTTAGGGTAATTTGGCAAGTTATTATAAAACGATAGTTTGTTCTATAGACTCAAAAAAAAAAAAAAAAGCTTAAAGGGGCTAATAATTTTGTCCTTAAAATGGTTTATTCATTTATTTTATTTTCGGCTTAGTCCCTTTATCAATCTAGTGTCGCCACAGCGGAATGTACCACCAACTTATCCAGAATAAGTTTTACGCAGCGAATGCCCTTCCAGCTGCAACTCATCACTTGGAAATTAAATTGTAAAAAATATAAAAATTGCTTTTATTCTAGCTAAAATAAAACAGATAAGACTTTTTCCCAGAGGAAAAAAATATTATCAGACATACTGTGAAAATTTCCTTGCTCTGTTAAGCATCATTTGGTAAATACAAAAAAAAAATCAAAGGGGAGCTAATAGTTCTAAATTCAAATATATATATGGTCCATTTAAATCAGGGGTGTCAAACTCAATTCCTGAAGGGCCGAAGCCCTGCACAGTTTAGTTCCAACCCTGCTCCAACACACTTATCTGTAGGTTTCAAACAAGCCTGAAGGACTCAATTTGTTTGATCAGGTGTGTTTAATTAGGCTTGGAACTAAACTGTGCAGAGCTGCGGCCCTTTTGGAACTGAGTTTGACACCCCTGATTTAAATGATTAAATTTAAACATAGCAAAAGCAGATCGGTTTGACTGTACCAGGGAAATACCTTACGCTCATGGTTCTAAAACGTATGCCGTCGATATGCTGAGGAGTAATCTGCTCTCAAAGCTGCATGTGTGAGAGATGGCTGTGTGGCACTGTGCCACCTTTGAGTGCTCTGAGGCAGGGGAGAGACCAACAGCATCACTCGCAGCTCATCGTGAAGAGTAACGTTAAGAACACCACAATATGTACACACAAGAGTCTCTGAAAACCTCCAGTAACACCTATCATTTGCTACATTTTTCCAACAATGGCTGGCAGTGTCTTTGTAGAAGTGCTCACACCTCTCACATGTGCAGTACGGACAGAATGTTACATTTTTTATTGGGGCCCCCTATTTTGAAAAGAAACAATAGCGTTAAAATCTTAAGAGTTATAAGCTGAGTTTAATTTCAGAGGCTGCGTCCTCTGAAGGATGCATTCGAAGTGCCCTGCGTCATAAAAAAAGTTCAAAGACTCTTTCAAACGCAGCCTCCAAATGCATCCTTCGTTTCCCAGGTAATGAAGATAACAACCAGTGAATCCTTCGCAGTCTTGCATGTCCCAAGATTCATTGCGTGCTGATAATGGCAGGAAGTTTTTAAAAGAAAACTCTGGATAACATGTATGAATTAGGTTTATTTTACTTGGATATCTAAACACATGTTAAAAAACAAAACCAGTATGTTTTACTAAAGACTGATTTTATAGAGAGTTTATATGTCTATGTGTACATGTATGGATCAAAGGAAATATATTTCTAGCTTCTGTAAATCTGGTTTTGCCTGCTTAAAATAAGTTTTAAAATCACTTTTAAAAAAAGTCATTACAAATTTTATTACTGCTTATTAACAGCAGATGTTAGAGGCTAGATCGTCTCATTTCAAAATGCTCAGTTTAACCTGTGTGGAAGGACTCACCTTTGAAGTCTGCATCCTTTGGAAGATTTCATTTGGCATTTCTGTGTAGACCCAGTAGACGTGTAGGTTTCTTCGTGTTCTGGTTTCCCCCACAAGTCAGAAGGTGACATGGGTAAGCTAAATTGTTCGTAGCGTATGCGTGTATGTCCTGGTCCTCCAGGTTGGGGGTTAAACGTTGGGCTAGATGTTTAGATGTTACGAAACACCAACATTGTGCAACTAAATATTAACTGCATAATTTATTAACTAAGTAATTTATCTATATATTACTTCAAATGCTGTATTGTTCAGATTTATTAGTGTACTTTTTAAAAATTTATTCCTAAATTTGCAAAATGTTAATGTTTGCAGGACAACTTAAAGTATAAGCGTGTACTTTAAATAATTAATGTTTTCATTGACACAAATAATTCTGAAGTCACGTTTTTTTTACTGTCATTGAATTAACAACATGTCCGAACAGTTGCTATTAAGTTTAATATAGACTTGTAGAAAAAGATATACTGTGCAACATGACAACAGCATTTTAGCAACTTGAAAATGCAAACTTTTAAAATTGGGTCCTCCAGATGCTCCAGTTTCTCCCAAATAGGGTATATGCCGAGCTAGTGCTGTTCCCATGCTGATAAACTTCCGGTGACCTGTTATTGTGAACTTTTTCCCATTTTATTTGGTTCCTTATACAGCATCGATGTTGTAATGTCATTAAAATACATTCAGTTAAATAAACTTTAGCATTTATTTAGTTGCTCAAGCGTAAAACGAGACAAAAAGCTGTTTACTCGCACGCGCCCATCAGAATCGGCAGGCTAACGCAGAAGCTCCATTGGATATACTGGGGTAAAATAAATGCTCATATTATAAAGATATGGCAGGGGAAATGTAATTTAATGTAGTGCTTCTTGTACAATCTGAGACCCACTTTAAATCGGATATCACTCAGCAAGTGGAGATCGCTGATTTTAAAGAAAACAGACCTTAAACGCACCGGATTTTGCATTGGCATTCAATTCGCCGGAAGCGCTTAACCCAGG
This sequence comes from Danio rerio, assembly GCF_052040795.2. Taxonomy (NCBI): domain Eukaryota; kingdom Metazoa; phylum Chordata; class Actinopteri; order Cypriniformes; family Danionidae; genus Danio; species Danio rerio. The sequence goes on along the minus strand of NC_141025.1, from coordinate 63,809,204 downwards.
TTAATGGCAAATTAAAAGTCCTATTAGCATGCTTTGGAATATACCCCATTGGCCGTAGTGTATGTATGTGAATAAATGTATATGGATGTTTTACAGTACTGAGTTGCAACTGAAATGGCATCCGCTGTGTAAAACATATGCTGGATAAGTTGGTGGTTCTTTCCACTGTGGCAACGCCTAATCAATAAAGGGAATAAGCCGAAGAAAAATGAATGAATAATTGAATCAATTTAAAATACAAAAACAGGACATTATAAAAACTATTAAGTTATGCACTGTTCTCTCCATATTCACATGGGTTTCCTCCAAGTGCTTAGGTTACCCCCACAGTCCAAAGTCATGCAGTATAGGTGAACTGGGTAAACCAAATTGGCTGTAGTGTATGTATGTGTGTGTGGAATGAGATAATGTATGGGTGTTTTCCAGTGCTTTCCCATAACCTAAACCATAGCTTGATGCTGCCACCATCATGCTTCACTGTAGGGATGTTATTGTCTTGGTGATTAACAATCTCTAAATTTCTCCAGACATAGAGTTTTATCTTTGGTTTATCAAACCAGATCATTTTATTGAGAGTACTTCAGGTGGCTTTTGGGAAACTTCATGTGGACCACTGAGGAGTGGTTCTGGTCGGATTGGTAAAGAGCTGCAGAGAAGGTTGTTCTTCTAAAGGTTTTTCTCTCTCCACAGAGAAATGTTGGAGCTCTTTCAGAGTAGGGATAGGCATAATGGCAAAAATGCTGTCTCTAATTATTTTCCATATTGTAAAATAATGAAATATGTTTCGATACAAGTTTATAATGCTTACAGATTTAAAAGAGTACACCGACAATGAATGACACCGTTGGACACTGACGTTGGCCAGATGTTGGTTTTTGACGTCAACACGATTTTCATTTTCAAACAAAATGCAACGTCCCCACGACATTGGGGGTACAACATCAATTTCGGTCATCATCCAGTAAACGTCTGTCAGTTTCTTATCAGTGACATGCATAAACAGACTCTGGGTCAATGCGTGTAAAGATTTGTACATCTTCTTGGACACTTTTAATGCTTACAAACAGTTTGTTGCAATAATAAATTGCCCATTATCTTGCGGTAGTTCATTATTATGCGAATCACCTCTTCTATGTACAATTTGATTGGAGAGGAATCACAGGACTGATTTTTTTAATCCCCCAAAAAATTGTGACTGGAAGGAAAGAAGTGGAGAAAAAGTACTGATACAGCACTAAAAATGTACTCAAGGGATGTTGGATGTTGGATTTTGTTCGGAAATAAAAATTCCAAATTAAGATCGGATTGAGAACAGCACCCAATGCCTGGCCATTACAGTGTCCAACGTTCAACCTAAAATCAACCTAAAATCATCCAAATATTAACATCTAATCATGTTACACCTTGACGTTGTGTGAACATTACCACTATGACATCTATCAGATGTTGGACTTTGGTCACTTTCCAGCGCAATCTAAAATCAACCAAATATCAATCTATATATGTAATTTGACATCGTTATTGGACGTCAAAATAACATTGTCTTTAGATGCTGGCTAAACATTAAATTTTGGTCACCTGACGTCACGACCTAAATCTAACCTAATATTAACGTCTTATGATATTGTGTGCCTGCTGAATAGTCACTTTTTGTTAAATCGTTTTCATAATTATTTATTTTAAAACATTGCTGTGTGTATCTCTTTGTCTGCTACAAATATAAATATAATAGTAGCTCTAAGAAAAGTTACTTCATTTACAATTGATATTTGGTTTGAAATCTAATATGTTGATTTAACATTTTGATTAAATATATATTTTTTAAAGTTTCCAAAATGTTATGGACCTGCTGGATGCTTTAAATATCTTTGTCAACTACCCACACAGAGAGTTTCATAGAATTTCGTTCATCACTGGGTGGTTCAGTATTGTTTTACCATATGTTTGATCATAGTTACAAATAGCCTATGACAATGTTGTGCTTTGTAAGCTTACATTGTCCTGACGTAATGTCATCATAGGGCGTCTTGACAGAGCACAGTTTTAATGCACACATACTGGTTCCAGCACATTCTTTTCAAGGTCTAAGAATGTGGTCATTGTGGACTAGCGAGCTAAAATGGTGCTGCTGCGAGTTTTAAAGTGCGTGTGAAATGCATTTTTGAGGGGATGACAGGTCTAACTGGACTGAAACTAGCTTAGTGTCGCATGCAGTACTCACACAAATCCACCGCACCCGCATTTTGATCTCATTTGGAGAGGGAAGTTTAAAGAAGTATAAACAAGGCTGTGCCTAACCATGTTCTGTTTTCAGAGGTTAAATGGAGCTGGAGTGTCACTTCAGACCACTTCATTCAAAGGTCGTCGTAGTAACAGCATACGCAAACATCAGCCACAAAAGGACTAGAGAGTGCTAGTAAAGACTAGAACAAAACAAATGATCAGACGCATCCTCCATGACTCTGTGTTTGCACATGTATTTAAACCGGCACATAGCTCACCTCAACAATGCAAACATGAACCTGCTAAAAGAGCAAAACAAAACTAGAAAACAAAAGGCTAAACTTCATGTACTTTAGGCCTAAGGAACTACATATTTAACCACCCATATTATTAAAAGACCTATATTATTATCACTATTACATTTTAAAATAAATATTTTCTATGCATCTGCTAAGGTAGTGTGAGTGTCTATAGTGTGTTGTCATGCGAATGTAAGTGGTATTTTTATGGTTGCTTACGTGTTTTAGTTTGCTGCCATGCAGTTGCTTTGTGGTGCTAAGGTGTTTAAAGTGTTTTTTTTTTACTTTATAACATCTATACATATATCTATGATCGGGAGTTTTCCCGTTGGTCAGAAAGGTCTGAATGTCTGAATACCGGTAGGTCTGAATACCGGTAAATTGGTTCCAGCTATTTTCCGGAATGAAAATTTTAACATTATCGGTAATTTGCTGGTAAGAGCGAGTTCACATCTAGAACGCACTGACATAAGATGTCTACTTTAGCCAATCAGAACATTCATGTCCACGCAGGTTATGAGAATAAATGTCTGTAAAAAATTTTCCCGACACATTTACCTGCTAGATGTGAGTCAGATAACATTTCTATACCTTCTTAATGCCAACTGGATAAAAAAATATCGATAAAATTTGTATGATAAACCACTGTTCGTTTACCTTCAAGCTCTGACGCGTGTGCATGTAAAGCAGCCGGTTAGCACCAGCACACACACATATTATGAACACCTCGACATGCGAAAGTGTTCCTCCATATGTTTTCATTAAAGTTGTTCACAATACTGATTCATCCAGAGTTTGTAATGTAATCAAATGTTTAGAAAAACAAAGCCAGCCGTTTTGGGTAATGATGTCAGAATTTAACGGTATTTTGGAATGGATGTGTAAATGGACTTTTTCTGGAAAAATATCGTAACAGCCTTGCATGTGTGAACAGCGTTTTTATGAATTTACCGGTAAAGTTGTTCTGAAATTTTTCCGCATATTTACTAGTATCACTGTGTGAAAGTGGCTACAGTTTATTTTAGATCCTTAAAATAGCTACTCGCCAACAATGTGCCATAACACACCTTTTTTCTAAAGTGGCACACCCACAAAGTGGCGCAAATAGATTTGCTATTTAAACACTGTGGTGCAAAACATGAAAATTAGGGATGTGTTGGTCTGAAAATAGCAACAAATCATGCTAAACACGTCTTGTGCCTTATTGCTCCGGGTGTATGATAAGGCCCTTAGTGTGCATTTTGATCATAGTTTGGTGGTTTCTTCTAATTTTAAATCCCTGCAGATTGTTCAGCCAGTCATAAAGCAAGTTAACACCCCGTTCAAGTATTTTTTTTAAGCTTAAAATATAAACCGGTTTTAACCAATTTGCTTTAAAAAAAAAAAAAAACAGCAATCGTGCATGAAATATCAAGATTAGTGATCACTATTGTTATTTTGTACCTTTTTGTGATGGCACCACAATGCACCATTCACTTGCAGAATGGAAGCGTCTGGAAGGTACGTAAGTACATTCAGACAAAGGGAGCCAGTGGTTGTTTTGTAGGCAAACGTCAGAGCCCTGAATTTGATATGACCAGCTATTGGAAGCCAGTGTAAATGCTTGAAAAGAGGTGTAACTTGTGTTCTTTTTTGCTTGTTAAATACCACCGTTGTTTTCACATTCTTAATAAATTGCAGAGATTTAATAGTACTGGTTGGAAGGCCTTACAAGAGAGAACTGAAACTGAAGCGTTGAAATTGAAGAGATTTAACAAGGAGTTGTGTTGCATGCCCCAATGCACTCTTTTCACAAGCTTGTTATGACTCGTTTAACGGTCATCATAATCTTAAATCTGTGAAGGTTTTTAATATTTAGATTTTTTTAAAAACGTATAAACATTTGTATGTATTTATGTATGCATTATATCATCTTTGCTTCAAATGAAAAAATAACGAATTACCGCTAGGCTTTTCTAATGGAGCGTCTATGGGACAGGACAGTAAATTTGATGTTTTTATCTAAATTGCTAAAGTTGCTAAAGTGTTGCTAAAGTGATCTATGTAGTTTTAGCTATGTTGCTGTGTGGTTGTGATGCTGTTCCTAAGGGCTGCATCTGAAAGCTTAGGCAGCTGACTTGTTGCTTCACTGTCTTATCAGGCAGTGACTCAGGAGGCAGCATACTTTGTACTTTGTTTACTGCAATAATAATTTCTTGATAGAAATGCAATCAAAAGTGATAAACGCTGGTCAAAAACATAGGCTGTTTTTTAATATATATTCTTAACCCATATTGCGTCCTTGAGTTCTCATGTAATGTCGTCATCAACCACCAAAGTTCAGCTCCAAAACTCTTGACTGCAAGAACGAAGTACGCATGAAATACCCAGATGTGTTCTTGATATAGAGGATGCATCGAATGCCTTCCCACTTTGGAATGTCACTTTTAAAGATAGCATTTTAAAGTTTTCAGACACAGCTAATGTGTTTTTGCTATGATTTAATTTTATTGCTTACAAAGTATAATCACAGGGGTCTTCAACGAGCCACATGATCTGAGGTATAATCTTGATAATAGCAGAGATACAGAATGAGTTCTGTCCTGAAGCTGAATACAGGAATAAAAAAATTCATTTATTTATTTTCTTTTCAACTTAGTCCTTTTAGTAATCTGGGGTTGCCACAGCAGAATAAACCGCCAACTTGTCCAGCATATGTTTTACACAGCGGATGCTCTTCCAGCTGCAACCCATCACTGGAAAACATCCATACTAAATTCATCTATACCACGTTTTTGGACTTATGGGGGAAACCGGAGCACCCAGAGGAAACCCATGTGAACATGGGAACGGAATCAAAAATAATCCCACTAAACCGATATTAAGTGCATAGAATTGCTCTTGACTTCAAACACATTCTCAGGTGGGCCATTTAGTCATGTGTCCCAGCGTGGAAACCGTTGTGGTATTATGATGCGATTCAAATCCTGTGGCTGTGACCCAAAAGAGCCAACACGAGCGACTCAGACTCGTGCTCTAGTCAAACATGCAAGTGGACAAATGACATTCTGCAATTCATTCAGTCTCACTGTCTCAATGAGATTCAATAGCATGGGTGAAATATTTTACAGTGTTGACTTTAGAGGCATCCTGGGGAGGCGACACTGCTAGTAAAAGCAGTATAGATGGCAACACACAATTCACAAACTCCCAAACCAAACAATGGTTAACTCAACAAATCAACAAGGAAGCAGGAACATGTTTGATCCTTACTGAAACTGTGAGTCAAATCTTTTCTCACACAAACAAAAACTAGTTTTTCAACATGTGATAACTTGCAGAATGTTTTCAGATTTCCAGAGTATGACTCCCACTTGAAATGTGCCTAAATACAGTTCTTAGGCCTGTAGATGAACTTAATTCGTATTAAACAAATGACACACCCAGCTGGTGGAGGCTGGTATCTAAATCCTTGAGAGAATTGAATATTACCCAAAGCACTACAGTTTTCACTCGCTGGGGGTCACTGATTCACCACAGTATCCAGCGGTATCAGGAGGCAGATGACATGAGCTCTGTTGTGTTCACTCCCATTGGAACTAGTCATTTGCATAAAATCAAACTCCGTTCAGCAGACTTTTCCAAAATGGCACATTCGTTGTGGATTTGCAGTCTTGTGGTGTTCACCTGAGCATGTCTGTGAAGTCCACTGGACCACAGTGTGTCTAGTTTGTTATTGTATGATTCAGAAACTCTCAGGTGTTCCTTTATAGCCTCTAAACATCTAGATGTGACCTTTCAACTGTAAAAGTAATGTAAATTAAAACAAAAGTGTCTTAATTTATTTTTAAAAATTGTTTATGTAAAAAATATATAATATTGTAAAATATATAATGATTTAGACAAGGCCATAATTGTAAGGTTTTTAAAAACTGGCACTTTAAAACCAGCTTTCAAAAATGTCTGTGCGCTTCAAAGCTTGTCATGTAAATAAGCACAAAAATGCCAACAGGTTTTCTGTTTTAGTTGAAAACAGTGTTTTGTATAACCCTTATGTCACATTGAAAGAAGAAGGAAATGAGAGCTCAGGCAGAGATCTAACTGCAACAAAGCTTTTATTTAAATCAACAAGAAAACCCAGATTGGGACAGCTTTGCATAAAATACAAAAACAACAATGGACAATACATTACAAAAATATCTATGTAAATGCACAGCAAAACACGAAACTTAATTAGACATGTGTGGCACATAATCAGGAATCAAATGATAATGTACCTAGTACTCAGAAATCATGACAAGCACGACAACAGGAACTAAACTCAACTAAACAATTTTCCCCATTCAAAACTGTATGAGTGACACGTCTTGGGTTTTCTACAGTCGTTGCTCTTATGTCATTCTGAACGCCCTTCATTCATCTTCAGAACCTAAATTAAAAGATGCTCCACAACAGTAATAATCCCGAGATGTACCAAGTGCAGAAAGGTACCTAAAACATCCTCAAAATAGTCTATTCCAGTGGTTCTCAAACTGTGGTACGTGTATCACTAGTGGTACACAGACTTCCTTCTAGTGGTACGCGGATGAATCAAATATGTCATATGTACATGTTAAATATATATTTAAATAAATTATCAAAAATGATTTAGATATGAATATGATGACATAAAATCTATATTTATGAGGGCCAGGCAACATTTCCAGGTGCTGATAAAGCAGGAGTTTTTTCTTGTTTTTACTTTAAGAACAGTAACCTACCGTTTTTTAACTTTTAAAAGCACATTTTAATTTAAATGTTCTTAATAATAGGAACTAATCTGCCTCGTTTTTAAACTGTACAGAGTTTTAGCAGCTTTACTGGACCTAATACTGTATTGCTACTGTATTTCAATACTGCTCATTATGATGGTACTTGCAAAGACAACTTTTTTCTGAGGTGGTACTTGATGAAAGACCTTTGAGAACCACTGGTCTATTCGTTTAAAAGAATCGAATGAAGCTAAGATGATACGTTTGTGCACACCTGGGACAAAACAAATGACTTTAATCAGTAGTTCTATACCTAGGGCCGATTAAGGGACTTTGGCCAGGATACCAGGGTAACACCCCTGCTCTTTACGAGAAGTGCCATGGGATTTTTCATGACCACAGAGAGTCAGGACCTCGGTTTAACGTCTTATCCAAAAGAAGTCGCCCACTGACAATAACTTTTACCTGAGCATTAGGACTCACAAAGACCACAGGTTAAGCGCCCCCTGCTGGCCTCTCTAACACCACTTTCAACAGCAATCTAGTTTTCCCATGTGGTCTCCCATCCAGGTACTGTCCAAGCTCAGCCTTGCTTAGCTAGTGAGTAACCTGTTATAGGTTGATATGGCTGTGGCCATATGCGGTTGTAATGAGTGATTCTTTGAGTTACTCTAGCTCTAACCAATCTGGCCATTCTCCTCAGACCTCTGGCATCCACAAGGCGTTTGTGTCCACAGAAATGCGGCTCACTGGATATTTTCTCTTTTGGGCCATTCTCTGTAAACCCTAAAACGTTTGTGCATGCAAATCCCAGTAGATCAGCAGTTTCTGAAATACTCAGATCAGCCCCGTCTGGCACCAACAACCATGCCACGAACAAATTCACTTAAATCACTTTTCTTCCCCATTCTAATGCTCAGTTTAAACTGCAACAGATCTTCTTGACCATGTCTACATGCCTAAATGCATTGAGTTGCTTCCATGTGATTGTTGATTAGAAGTTTGCGTTAACGAGCAGTTGGACAGGTGTACCTAATAAAGTGATTTCCAGAGAGTCAAACAGTATTCGGGGGCAGAAATTGAATAGTGAAATGTTAAAATAACACTGTATAGTCTTCATTGTATTAATAACTAATAATATCCATAAAATCATTCTTCATTAAAATTACAAATGTTGTACATTTTTGTGCCCGAATGCTTTAAATTCTCTTAAAACACTTTTAAAATGCATGCAAATGATAAAGATTTATTTTTTTATGGTTATACTTTGCAATGACTTCACAAGTCTCATGTATTCAGAGCTGTTGTGCTGATCACCTATAATCCCCCAACATTGCATATCCTGTGATGTGACTATTGCGGACACACACATTGCGTTCTTCATGCTGAAACGATATATTGTGCAGCCCTAGTATGCAAATTGAGCTACAACACATAAAAGTCTAAGGTTAAGTAAAAAACTAAACAGACCTGTAACATTAAGCGGTTGACACTGACACTCAAGTTGTTTCAAATCTCTATGAATTATGTTCTTCTGTAGAACACAAAGGAAGATATTTTGCTGTGTTGGTCACCAAAATTGGTGTTCATCAACTGTTCAGTAACACACATTCTTCAAATTACCTTCTTTTTTGTTTAAAAGAAGGACATAAGGTTTGGAACAAGTGATAAGAGAGTGAATGATGATAATTTTTCATTTTGGGAGGACTGGGTGGCCAGGTCAATGATACTGCATTGAGTTTCGGAGTCTCTGATTACTTTGCGCACAGCTTCCTCTGGCTCATCTATTACAGAGTACAGGTTCTCATTATTTTCTGTGTTTACAGTGTCATGAAATTTGCACATGTCATCTTTTCCTATACTTGAGATAATGATCCAAAGTTCATGGGAAAGTTGAGATCTGCATAACGTCCACCAAGGTTAGTTCCCACAAACAACACAAAAACACAGACGCATACACACGCTAAACATGAGAATAGACAGAAACAATGATGTCTGATTGCCCTCATTTTGCCAGCAGAAGGACGTGGTGAACTAGGATTTCTTCCAACACGTGAAATCAGAGACGTACAAATGTGCAGCAGCAACTGAAACTGCTATTCTGAACAAACCTGCAAATGTACCTAGTTCTGTAACATCATACTTTTGTATTGCTACTTGGTAAAACAGGCAGATTCAACAGAGCAAAGGATACTCTTTCTAAATATTTAGTGAGTTATGGTTTGAAGGTTTAAACCACTAATTTAAGTACTCCAAAAAAGTGCTTTGTGCTGCCATCTGCTGGTGATTTCATTCTTTTTGACTACAAAATCTTAATTCTGTTGGCAAAAACAATTTTCAATTGCAGTTTTAGGATGGCTATGCATTACTGTTTAAAGATTACATTACGAATAATTATAACTCTAAATGGATATTTCCAAATTTTGTCAAAATTCAACATCGAAATGATTAAATATTTTAGAATTTGTCATAAATGCTAGAAAATTTAATAATTGTCATTCATTCATTCATTTTCTTGTTGGCTTAGTCCCTTTATTAATCCGGGGTCGCCACAGCGGAATGAACCACCAACTTATCCAGCAAGTTTTTACGCAGCGGATGCCTTTCCAGCCACAACCCATCTCTGGGAAACATCCACACACATTCAAACACACTCTTACACTACGGACAATTTAGCTTACCCAATTCACCTGTACCGCATGTCTTTGGTCTGTGGGGGTAATCAGAGCACCCGGAGGAAACCCACGGGAAGGCAAGGAGAACATGCTGAGCCAAGGTTCGAACCAGCGACCCAGCAATCTTCTTGCTGTGAGGCAAGAGCACTACCTACTTCGCCACTGCCTCGCCATATAATAATTGTATTGTACTTAATAATTATATTTATTAAAGATCTTAAGGGATGTAAACAAAAACTATGTAAAGAGCGATATTACATCCAATAATGCTAAAGTTTATGTCGATATCTATGATAAGCTTTGGACTATGGTTGCGCGATTAATGCAAAAAAAATTATCACGATATCATGTTTCACATCCTTTGATATCGATAATTATTAAATATTTTTAACAGTGTATTTAGGAATATGAGGATTTTTTGTTGTTGTTATTTAACCACTTTCATTTACAAGAATAGGTTTAACAGTCAAAAACAAAAATATTTTAAACAAAAGATCCCATCTCTTAACATTAAGATGAACATAACTGTGCGTTCACATCGAAGGTGGTGAGAGAGTCAAAGGTTGCTTTGGCCGCCCTGGCGACAACGCTGTCTGCCTTCAGCTTCGGCGGCGAGAGCGTCTAAATTCGCAACATTGATCTTGTAAAGGGGCCGTTGCAGCATGTCATATCAGTTACATTCTCGCATAAAACATGATTTCTTGAGTGAAAATGTTGCACACTTTTTTATCAAATACATTTAACAATGGAAGATCAAGTTGCCTGTGGAGTTAATTATCCAATGTGTCCATATGTCTGAAATATTCTGAAGCAGCAATACTGTTTTGTATTGTCGCATGAGATTCCTGCTTTTTTTTAAATAAAAAAAAAAAATATATAACATAAATGCACATCAGTACCTCACAGTAACTTTTTAAGGTATGTTTCTGTAAGAAAACATTGTAAATTCTTGGAAATCCGACGACTGCATTAATCAAACCCTTGGGAACAACTGTGGACGGAACCAAAGTTCACAGTGACTGTGTTCTCTGGACTCCTCTCAAGCAGTGGAATTCTACATTCCGATTGCTTGCCACCGAACCGCATCGTAGCTCAATACCATAAAGTTGACTTGATTACAACTTTCCTCGATGCCCACACTGGTGAAGACGTGCCACACTGCTCCTCGCCGCTTATCGCAGCCGGCTACCATTGAAAATGAATGACTTCTGGCTACTTTGACGCTCTCGCCGCTATCGGTGTGAATTCACAGTATGTGTTGAGACTCTTAAACTTGATAAATAAATTGTTACAAAGTGTGTGCAGTGGTAAACGTTAAACAAACAAGGCAAACTTTAAGGTGTAAATAATAATGTTGCGGTAAACCTCAAACTCTGTCAACAACACAATTATAATAATCAAATCTCTGCTTTCAGGTAAAAGAACTAACCATCCTAATTCAAATACATACTGAACATTACAAATTGTGAAGTTGAATGACTATATTACCCACTATCTACAAAATCTTACAGATGGGGAGCTAGTGGGATGCACAAGAAAAGAAACCAAAAAGCTACTCTGGCGACATCCTTACATCCTTTTTTATTAACAGTCTCCTCACTGCTGCTATACGGCACTCATGTTCGCATGTGTTGTTATTCTGACCTTAAGTGACATTATATTACATTACTTTATGTTCCATATAAAGTGTGAAGCAGATTGGTAAGTTCTACTTATATGAATCGCAGTGCGCTTGTGGCATTCGGAAAAGTTCAGATGTTTCCAACTAGGTACGGCTGAAAAATGTGCAATAATGAGAATCTAGAAGTGTGTTGATGTTAGAGATATATCGGCCACCAAAAATAGGTTATGCTATTTAATTTACCCTCTAATTTTTGTGGCTTCATTCATTGTTACTTTTTAAAATCTGGAAGCATTACCAAGTAATATTGAAATAAATATTGCTATCGTTCAGTATGGAAAAGAGTTAATCGAGACTGCATTGTTGCCATATCGCCCAGCTCTAGTCCCAACGTATTTCTTGTTTTACATTTTTAATTTCTACAGCTTCCGAGAATCCTAAAAAGAGCCACATATTGATAAATAGCTGTGATAAATGATAGCTGTTTTAACATTAAGTTTTGATTAAATTGCCTCATGTTAGTTATGAAATAGTTTGAAAACAAGCAGGAAATATTCATGAGCCAATGACCACATTGAAGTGGTCCATATGACATTTAATCATATTAATACAAACATTTTTCTTCCATAAATAAAGCATGGAGATTTCAGATTTGCTAAAAAATGCCTCCTTTATTGACATTTATGAACCTTTTTCATTACAAAATTGTTTTAATTATTATGTTCAATGGCACATTACAAGCGACTCAAAGTTTATGGCACAAGCAGAGTTTGTGTTGAGCCGCATTTATAATGAACAGCGCTGCTTAGAGACACTGAAAACACTGTTACCATCAACTGCTCATGTCACAGTGCTGTGTGTGTATAATTACATATGAGTTGATAATTGCACTGTATGTTGCTCTCTTAGGCATTGTTAGAAGGACTAATAAAATGGCCAACTGCTGAGAATCATTGTTCTATAATCCATATAATCACAATGATTAAAAAAGATTCACTTCAGTTTACATGTGTAGGAAGATAATATGTGAACACCTGTGAATCAGGACATTCCTTAATAGTTTGTTTTTATTATTTATTATTGACTTTATTTCAATCCTTTACGTTTGTTTCACACTTCATTATGATTAGGATGCAATTAGGATTAGGATGCAGCTAGAACGGCATCCGCTACGTTAAACATATGCTGGATAAGTTGCCGGTTCATTCGTCTGTGGCAACCCCAGATTAATAAAGGGACTAAGCCGAAAAGAAAATGAATGAATGAATGAAGTTGGCAGTTCATTTCACTGTGGCGACCCCTGATGATTAAATGGCCAAAGACATGAGCTATAAGTAAATTTTATCAACTAAATTGACTGTAGTGTATGAATGTATTTGTGGATATGAGTGTGTATGAGTGTTTCCCAGTACTGGGTTGCGACAGAAAGGACATCCGCTGCATAAAACATATGCTAGAATAGTTGGCGGTTCATTCCGTTGTGGCAACCCCTGATGAATAAGCTGAAGGAAAATGAATGAATTATTGCTGATATAGTCTGGTGATGCTTTGTGTACATAGTAAATAATCATAAAACAATTGGGGTGTTAAGGTTACAGACGCACCTGCTCAATGAGCTTGCAAGACATGGTTTGTGTTTTTTGGAAGTCTGTCAAGGTTTCTCATTTCACTTCCACCTTTGAACACGACTTGTACTACAATTAGCTGAGTTTATGCCGAGTTCACACCGCATGATTTTAGCTGTGATTTTCACTCATTTGAAGACAAATGCACAAAGTGGCAAAGTGGTGCAATCATGCAGTGTGAATTATCAAAAATTGTCAAAATGTCACATTACTGACCTCAATGGCAATATGTGGTATAGCCCGTAGTAAGCACACACCTGACTTGTCATGGAAGTGAAGATATAGGAAAACCAAGCTGTACTGTATATACAGGATTTTTGCCACACAAAAGTGATCTTGTAGCTTCATATTACTGTTGAACTACTGAAATTACATGGAGTGTTTAGACCAGGGGTACACAAATTCCATCCTTGAGGGCCAGTATCCTGCAAAGTTTAGTTCCTAGCACTTTGAAATGGCACTTTAATATGGTGGCAATAATGTTTTTGGGTTATTTATGCCATTTTTAACGCACCATAAGTCTAGCATCTTTAACACAACCTTTACAGTCACCAGATCACAATAGTAGAGCACTTTTTGGATGTGATGAAACAGCAGATTAAACAATTGCATGATGCAATCATACCAAAATCTCTAAGAAATGTTTCTTGTATCTTGTTAAATATGAGAATAAGGGCAGTTCTTAAGGCAAATGGTGTCCAAGAGCAAGCTGTACAGTACCTAATAAATTGGCCCCTCAAACAAGACCTCCTCAAAGACCAAAAACATCAGAGAGAAACAGGTTAACAGATCTCCATGTACCCCATTAAATCTATGTGTGGTGTCAGACTTTCTCTGTGCTTTTTTAACATGGCTGTGTTTCATGTGAACATGCCAATCACTTTCAGTTAGAGAGCGGTCTGGATGCAGACCTGGTGCAGTGCAATCTGAGTTGCATCCAATACTTCTTAATGCACTCACCTAACCCCACCCCTAACCCTACCCGTCACAGTGACATCACTCACTCCAATAAATGCATTGTGTCTGAGATTGCATAGTTGATTGATGCAATCTCAGCTTGCATCATAAAGGCTGCATCCAGACACTATTGTTCAGTTCTGCGCCAAACCAGTCTGTCTGTGATCAGCTGGTCTCAGCTCACTTCAAACTAACTGTGCAGAAGTTATTTAAGCCAACACTGAATCTATGCCCACAGAAATCTGCAAATTTTTAGACCATCATTGAGCCTATTTATTTGTCTTAATCAAAGGTGTCCAAACTCCTGGAGGGCCTGTGTCCTGGAGAGTTTAGCTTTAACCCTAATATAACACACCTGAACCAGCTAATCAAGCTCTTACTAGATAAACTAGAAACTTTCTAGCAGGTGTGTTGAAGCAAGTTGGAGATAAACTCTGCAGGACACCGGCCCTCCAGGACTGAGTTTGGACACCTCAGGTCTAAATATACACTGACCCCCCAACCGCATGCAGACATGGTCAAGGCGATCTACTGCCGTTCAAACTGAGCATCAGAATAGGGAAGAAAGGTGATTTAAGTGACTTTAAACGTGGCATGGTTGCCACACGGGCTGAGTATTTCTGAAACTGCTGATCCATTGGGATTTTCACACACAACAATCTCTAGGATTTAAAGAGAATGGTGAAGAGAAAATATCAAGTGAGTGGCAGTTCTGTGTGCACAAATGCCTTGTTGATGTTAAAGGTCTGAGGAGAATGGCCACACTTGCAAATAATCACTTGTTTTTACCAAGGTATGGCGAAGAGCATCTCTGAACACACAACATGTCCAACCTTGAGGCAGATGGGCTACAGCAGGAGTAGACCACACACCGTCAGCTAAGAACAGGAAACTGTCGCTACAATTTGCACAAGCTCACCAAACATTCAGATGGTAGGGCCAGAATTTGCATGGATCCATCCTGCCTTGTATAAATGTTCAGGCTGGTGGTGGTGGTCCTACATCCAGAAGGATAATGTACCATGTCAAAAAGTGTGAATCATCACTGTACTCAAATGGCCTCCACAGTCACCAGAGCTCAATCCAATAGAGCACTTTTGGGATGTGGAGGAACGGGAGATTCACATCATGGATGTGCATCCAGCAAAACTGCAGCAACTGCGTTATGCTATGATGTCAATGTGGACCAAAATCTCTGAGGAATATTTTTCAGTATCTTGTTGAATCTGTGCCACAAAGGATTAAGGGTGTTCTGAAGGCAAAAGAGGGTCCAACCCGGTACTAGTAAGGTGTACCTAATAAAGTGGCCTGTGAGTGTATATCATATAAGTAATTTTATTAACTAAAATGCAAATGTTTAAATTGTTTATTCACGTTTTCTTTACAGAAATAGCAAAAAAGTTTCTCTCTGGCCCTGCATAAAAATATCTCTCAGAATAAATCATGGGCGTTCTAGGAATAAACAGAATGTGAAATTCGTAATTGCATGTTGTTAGAAAAGACACATTTTAAAACAGCTCTCCAAAACACAACAGAGGAGCCAAAAAAGAAGTCTTCAGGGAAATAGAGTTGGTCTCTATGCATTTTAACAGATGACTGATATGAAAATAAACTAATAAGATGAGTTTAACTGCACTTGACAAATTTTGGCTAAAATCTTCGGCTTAATCTATATTTCAGAGGTTGCCACAGCGGAATGAACATACAACTATTCCAGCATATGTTTTATGCAGCAAATGTCCTTCCAGCCGCAACCCAGTACTGGGAAGCACCCATACACACTCATTCACATATACTCACACCATGGCCAATTGAGTTAATTCAATTCACCTATAGCACATGTCTTTGGACCATCACGGAAACCGAAGCACCCAGACATAACCCATATGAACACAGGGAGAACATGCAAACTCCACACAGAAATGCCAACTGGTCTAGCCAGAACTCAAACTCGTGGCCTTCTTGCTAACCACTGAGCCCCCATACCACCCCACATGTTGGTCCATTTAAAACAATAATTGGCTTGTGACAGCGAACCTAGTTAAAATACTGTAACCATTTTAAGCCCAGTTTCAGAACAAACCAAGAGATCAACAGCTGTGAAAACTACCGGTCAATAATAACCATTACCTGCTGATATTAACATACCATAACTGTCATGTGGAGCTGATGAAGGTCCCACAACTAATTTGGCAGGCACATGCTGATGACAGACCGTCTGTGGGTGACTAGGCTTAAGTTTCAGGCCTGTTTTGTGACTGTAAAGCGATACGCTCTCCTCCCATTCTACTTTCCTGCACACTAAACGTGTGTCGATGCATGTTTTTCCACAGAACTAAATGCAAGTATTCTGAACTAAAGGCCCCTGTGTCTGTTACATTTTTGTCATCTTTGCAAAGGAGCAGTAAAAACATTAAATGCTGACTGGGAAAATAAGTAAGAGAGAATAACAGCAGTTAACAATAAGAGTTGTGAAAGTGGACTAATTTATAAAACACCTGCGTAACAACATTCAATCCTCCTCCTCCCACAATCACCTGGGCTTTCTTTTTTCTTAGAAGGGTGAATGTGCAGTGTGTGTGTGAAGGCAATAGGTTCAAAGCGACAGGCGGTACTTAAATATTAAAGGCTGTAGGAAAGCACACTATTGTTTGCCCTCCATTTCAGAACAGCAGTCGTGGTTGGTTGGTTGGTCGCTCGGTTGTTTTGAGACAGAGAGAGAGAGAGCACAAACGGCAACAAAGACAGAGTCAGTGGCTGCTGGGAACCACGAAGAGAAGTTCAGGGAAAGCAACAGAGGGTGCACTCGACTGTTAAACTGCCTTACAGAGCACGTGAAGCATGGAGAAACCAAGACAGAGTCGGCTGTAAAATGGTTACAGAAGTTGGACCTTTGGTACATTAAACATGGATGGGACTGTGAGTGGAACAACAGATCCTCAGGAGAACCGGAGTGTAAAAGACGAGGACAGGTAGACCTTCTGCACAGAACATTTCTATTTTTTTTTTTTTTTACCTTAATGAATTTGCTTATATGACATTAAAAGGCTTGCATTTTTGCTTAATTTAAATTAATAATTTCATTCACTGCATAAACAAAATTCTGACTTGTGTTTTTGTCTTGTTTCGAGTCCAAATATCTACATGTTCTTGAAGCAAGATGCGTTTTCTAGACTAGTAAGGATAACGTTGTTTTCAGAAATAAGTCAGCACAATTAAATGAGTTTTTCCTTAAGACAAGCTCAATTCTGCCTGTACATTGAGTTAACTTACCCCACTGACACATTAGCATGTTTTAAGAAAAAAAACTTATTTAATTTTAACGTCTTATTTCTGAAAACAGAACAATTTTATTCTTGTCTAGAAAAATGTTTCTCGATTTAAGAATTTTAAGATATTTGGACTTGAAACAACCCCAAAACTCTAGGCAAGAAACATTCTTATAATAGTTCTGAGTATTATCCTTGTGTTTATTATCATTTTTAATATTTAAATATATAGCTAATGATGAATTAAATGATTGAATGAATATGTGCTCTCAGCATAAACAATCCCTTTTAGAAGTCATGCATATGTAAAAACAAAAAGTATCATATTTTTGTCATAATAAGGTGATAGAGCTTACTGAGTGATCATGCTTATATTTAGTGTTTGTCTGGAAATGAACATTTGCAGATTAAAAGAATCTGTGCAGATCTTTTACCAAAACTTGTGTATACAAATTTCATTGCTGCCAGCCGCTAAAAGTAAACAGATCCACAGAGCTCAGCTTACACACGCTTTAGCGGCTTGTCTATCTGGAAGAGTGAAGACTTGTCTAAAAAAAGTGATATTTAGGCAGTTTTGTGGCATTTTGTTTTAACCAATTGGTGTTAAAGTCAGTTTATGTTGTTCCAGATCTGTATTTCGTTAGTCGTTGGAAAGAAATCTCTTAGAAAATATCTTAAATTGTGTTCTAAAAGAAATTTCGAAAAGTTTATTCTGCCAACCTCGAATGCTAATTCATATAGCACAGTTTAATCTAAGTCTTCTCAATAGATGATAGTTTTATATAATGAAACCAAACCCATTTGTTTATCTTTCAAGCACAGGAACACACATGACAACACAAATTTCAGTTCAACTGATTCTGTAAAGTGGATTTTTTTCATTAGTATAACATTTGCTGTAACCTTGATCCTTAGTCATTCATTAAATTCCAGTCCATTTTTATTTTCACACCTGTGACATCAAAGTGATGCTTGTGCCTGTAGCTTACAGGGTTTCTGCAGGTTTCACCAAGTCAAATTTAAGACCTTTAAGACCTTTAAGAGACCATGAGGAATTCAATTTCAGACTTCTATAGGGCTAAACACTAAGATTTTGTTTTAATGACACATGCAGCAGATAAAAGAAAATTAATTGCCCCATTAAAAAAAAAAACTAATCCTATTGCTTAGCCACATATTTTAAATGTGTCAAAACAAGCAGACCCTTAACATTTTTTCAACATAACTTAAAATAACTCTTTAAATTGAGTTAAATGTATGCATGACAGACTGTTACAATATTAGTAATGTTTATAGTTTTATTAAGATGTATTGTTGGTGCTTGGTTTAATTGGGTAGCTTTCGATAAACAAAGGAAAATTAAGACCCATTTAAAATGATTTAGAACCTACAAGACATTATTTCAGTGGATTTAAGACTTCAAGTCCTAAAATTTAGTTTTTGAAATTTTAAAGATTATTATTTTAACACCCTGACCATACACAGTAAAACCAAAAGGTCAACTTCATCAAATAAAATGTGTAGTTTACTCAACATTTACTGAAAGTTAATTCTACTCATTAGAAAAGAGTTTTGAAGTGTTGAAGGTGATGAGTTAATTAAATACCTCATTACTTCAACTTTATTGGAGAAGTTCACAGTACTCGTATAGATTTGATTTTTTTTTTTTTTACTCAAATGGTTTGTAGCAATTGGTTTCTTCAATCGGTTTGAGTTGCCTTAACTTATTGAGTTTTGCACTACTCGGTTGGTTTGAGTTCTCTTCATTTATTGGGTTTTACTGTGCTCTAATTGCTTTGTTTACTGAAATAAATAAAGTTCACGGTACTCATTAGCATTAGTTTTTCAACTTAAATGGTTTGTTGCAATCGGTTTCCTCAAATTAGTCTTTTGGGTTTTACAGTGTAGATGCTCCTGTATGATCCTAATTTTTTAAATCCAGATTTGCCAAGGTTGTGTATTTAAAGGCATAATACACTGTAAAAAAAACTGGGTCCCACACAATTCCTTTAAGTTGTCCCAATCCAAATCGATTAAGTTCACTTAAATGTTTTCATAAATGTAACTGGATTGAACATAAACAATTAAGTTGTCCCCAAAATCCTTAAGAATTGTGTTAATTAAACTCATTTTAAAGCAGCAAAATAAAATCACCTTCAAGAAATATACTCACTGTTTACCTTCAAACGGTTTTCAGACCTCTATAAGTTTCTTTATTGTGTTGAGTTCAAAAGAGGATATTTTGAAGAATGTTAGAAACCGGTAACAGTTTGCTTCTTTAGGGAAAAAAAACAAATACTATCGAGTTTAATGGTTACTTGTTTCCAACATTTTTCAGAATGTATATATTTGTTTGTGTTCTACAGAAGAAACTCAACCAAACAAACTCATCCTTTCACTTTATAAGATCTCATTGGCCAGTCGATCTTGTTTTGCTTGTATGTTTTTTTGTTTTTGACTCAATGTGCAATTAGCAATTGACTTGAGAGTTTTTTCAGTTCAAGTATTTCAATTTCAGCAGAAATATATAAAATATTTTAATTTTCTAATGAAGAAAAAAGGCTCCTACATCTTTTATCACCTCAGGGTAGAGTAAATTAACAGCTACTTTATTTATTTATTTTTTTTTAATAATCAAAATTACATTTATTGTAGTTCAATCACACTAAATATCTTGATCATCTTGAGCTACTTTTGTAGGATTTCGGTTAAGGATGGACCTGTGTCTGCGACTCCGGTTGAAGGGGATGTGGATGCAGACGCCGGGGCGCAGAACTCCCGGGACAGCCGTAAACTGGACTGCATCGTCTGCTACAGTGCATATAATCTGGGAGAACGACTACCACGGAAGCTCTACTGCGGACACACGTTCTGCCAGGCCTGTCTGAAGCGCCTTGACACACTCATCAATGAGCAGGTGCCAGTAGAGCATCACATTCACCAATTGTTTATTACGGAGCGCAAATACAATGATGGTTTTTGCAGGAAATATTACTGATAACAAGTGTTATACACAGTCTTCAGGGTGTGATGAATAGTAAAAATGCATATACACTACCTGACAAAAGTCTTGTCGTGGATCCCAGTTGTAAAAGCAACAAATAATAACTTGGCCCTTTAGTTGATCAAATTTAAAAGTGGCAGACAGTAGATTTTTACAATAAATCATCTGTTGAACTGCATCTCAATCTTCACAAATACTGCAAAAGACCTATTGGGATCCGCATGGACCCAAGATTCTCACAGAAATCAGTCAAGTTTGGTGAAGGAAAAATCATGGTTTGGGGTTAAAATCAGTATGGGGATGTACGAGAGATCTGCGAATATCAACAACTTGAGGTATCAAGACATTTGTGCTGCCCATTCCATTACAAAACACAGGAGTGGGCAAATTCTTCAGCAGGATAGTGCTTTTCATACTTTAGACTCCACATCAAAGTTCCTGTAAGCAAAGAAGGTCAGGGTGCTCCAGGACTGGCGAGCCCAGTCACCAGACATGAACATTATTAATCATGTCTTGGGTAAGATGGAGGAGGCATTGAAAACGAATCCAAAGAGTCTTGATGAACTTTGGGAGTCCTGCAAGAACACTTTCTTTGCCATTCCAGATGACTTTATTAAGAAGATATTGGAGTCATTGCAGAAATGTATGGATTCAGTCCTTCAAGCTCATGAGAGTCATATACATTATTAATTCTTTTCCCACTTCACCATGACTTTATATTCTATACTGTACATTATTTCTGTTAAGTGACGAGACTTTTGTCTATGCAAAGTCAGACCTTACTGTCCTAATTAAATCATTAAAAATCGAGACATGATCATATTATATTTTGGTAAAATAAGCGCAATCTAGAGGCCTTTGCCTTTCATATAAGCCACTTCCGATACCAAATGGTCAACTAGAAGTCAAGTTATTATTGGTTGTTTCTAAAACTTGGATAGGTGACAAGACTTTTGTCAGGTAGCGTACATGGCATGTGGTTTCTTCAGCAATATGTCCAAAAAAAAGCTGAACATTTATTAATAGCATTAAAGGTGAAGGGTGCAATAGCTATATTGCACCCTTTTATTCTACACATTTTAATGTACAGATGTCTAATTTCATTGACACTTATAATTTTGTATAATTGATTAGAAATGTTGTTTTCAAATAAAGTTATGCAAGTTCACGTAACCAATATATCATTAACAATATAAAATTTTATTTTAATTAGTTTATTTTATTAAGTTTTATTTTTATTTATCGAGTGATGGACAGTTGAAGTCAAAATTATCAGCCATCTTGTGAAATTACATAATGTTAAACAGAGACTCTCAACACATTTTTTTAAACAGAAATGTTAATGAGATGAAACTTGATGACATGATAGTAAATATTATTTGTATAAGACTCGAGTATTCAGTTTAAAATGCCATTTAAATGCCTAACTAGGTTAATTAGGTTAACTGGGCAGGCTAGGTCAATTAAGCAAGTCGTGGAACAACACTGTCTTGTTCTGTAGCCAGTCGGGGGGAAAAAAATCTTTTTTAAGGGGGCAAATAATATTGACTTTAATTTAAAAGAAATATTAATTAAAAACTGCTTTTATTTCAGCCAAACTTAAAGAAACAACTATTTTTCCACATGGAAAATGCTTTGTCAGATGCCTTGTTAAAAATCTCTTGGGTAATAAGTGAACATTTTCCAATAGAGGGCTAGTCAATTTTTCAAACTGCATGTTATAAATATTGTACACCCCTCATGCCTACACAGCAATTCTGATATTTCCTAGACCTAGCTATACTGTATACCCCTCAGCTGACGTATCTTGCCTTCCCATCACAGATGTGGATCCCGTGTCCGCAGTGCAGACAGAACACTCCTGTGCCTCGTGGAGGAGCCACCGCACTAGATCTAGACCTGGCTGCGTTTCTGGGTGTCAAAGCTGAAGTAGAAAACCAGCGAGCCTACAGCCAGAAAACACAGCTGGAGACCAAGAGCTCCTTCAAAAAGCAGCCAATCACAGATCAGCCTCCTTCAGCCTGGGCCAATGTGGCTCTGACGGAGCGTCGCTTCCCCAGGAGCCCCTGCTGCAAACACTGCCTGCTCTGCTGCTGGTGGTGCTGAAAGCATAGATACCATTGCAGAGTTACCGGAGATAAGATAATCAGTTTGATCTGGGAACTCGGATGGATCAGTAACCGGACAAATTCTGCAAGAGCCAGTGTTCAAATTGGAAGTATGATGGATAACCGGACTGACTGGATTTTAGATCTAATAAACCATTTGATGGAAAAACACTCTTGTTAGAACACAAACCCAAACTTTAGGAAACGTTTCACTGATTGAACTTGTGCTTTAATTAATTCAATCATCTTTCGGTTCAAAGGTTGAACTTAAAAACTGAAGTGGAAAAAAATAAAACCGCATTACAAAAATGACAAACGCCCTGTACATCAAGACCAAACATCTCATTCTGACATCCAGAGTTTAAAGGTTCGGTCATAAGAACAGGTTGCGATGAGCTGTCCGTCAGGTGAAAGGTCAACCCCCATCACCTTCCCCTCATGTCCTGCCAGGGTCTTCAGCGGGGACCAGCCAGGATGAGTCCAGATTTTAGCCGTGTTGTCATACGCACCAGTCAGCAAATAATGCCCATCATTAGCTAAAAGAAGAGGAGATTGTTAATGCTGACACTGCACAAATGCTAATTACTAGTTCAACAGAGGTGAAGAAAGGGTGTTTACACAACAGCAATGTACTAAATAACACGGTTTTCAGTTTGCTCGGCATAAAGTTGACACCTTTGTCAAAATTCACATGGATCAAAGAAAACAGTTTTATTACGTACACCAGGCCTCTTTGTAAACAAACACACCTGGTCCTGTTATGCACCTACATTTGCAGTCTCTGTTCAGACTAGAGGTATGCACACAATGTCAGTTGTATTCTTGTGATTATACTATAAATTTCAAAGATGCACTTCAAGGTTACAGTTTTTGGCCCCCAAATTGAACTAAAGCCTAGTTCACACTAGGCATGGGCCGGTATAATATTCTGACAGATTGATAACCTTGGATAAAAATATCACGGATCCATGGTATTGTGATCACTGCTCTAAAATATATTCTTTTCTTAATGTCTGAGTAAAAAACAAGACCTTTTGAGAAACATTTAAAATATTTTGGAGCAGTAAACATGTCAGGCAAAATAATTCAAATGAGTCATAGACTGCTGCTGTCTTTATTAGTTTCAAAAACTGATATTTTTTTTTACAATTTAAAACGACATCTTTGGATATATTTTCTGCTGGAGATACTGTTGTTCTACAAAAAAATCTTACACATACCTTGGGAATGGTATTGCAGACAATTGACAGTTTTAAAACCTTGACTTTTTTCATCTGCAGTATACCCTGAAAACGTTTATCGTCCCATGCCTAGTTCACACTGCATGACTTCAAACATCGGCAGATAGCTGTGCTGTTTACACTACACGACTTGATTTTGGGTCTTTAAATCGTTGTGATGTTCACACTACACGACACTACGTAATGATCCACAAGACAGGAGTCACACACTAGATGATCTGACAGCAACTCGTTCCCCATTAGCTCAGTCCAACTACCAAACCAGTCAATACATTTTTGAGGGAGGAGCCGTCAGAAAAAGCTGAACACTATTGGCTGCTTGTGTGCTGATGACATCACTGACAGAGTTTCAAGCTTTGAATGGAGCATTTAAAAACATCTTCAATCAGCTGATGCATCAGTGAATCAATCGATTTAACACTAGACCTACAAAAACAGTCAGAGTTTAAAATTTTTTGTAATTAGATTACTTTTTGAAATACAACGGACATCTATAACACCCTGACGTTTCCAAAATATCTGTGTATTTCTTTCTAGTTATTTTATTTAATTACAAAACAGAAAAGAACTGAGCATTTCTACCTTTAATCACCATATCGGTCAAAATGACTGCATGCATGTTTGCTACTTTTCGCTGTGACTTTAAACATGTGTGCCTTGCAACTTCCTGCTAATATAAACACAACTTTCTGATAGCAAAAACAGAAATTTACTTCAGATATAACTTTCAAAACAGCATATTCTGTGTAAAATAGCTCCTGTTTGAAAATAAAAGCGAGGCCCAAACCTTTTTGGGTGTTTTACTGTTTTAACTACATATTTATAGGCTGTATTACCAAAAAGATCATATTTTTAGGGTAGTGGTGTCATGAAATATGACAGACATTTAAAGCTTAATTTTAATATTTCAATAGAAGCTTTGAATGGAAAATAATGTCTTATTTGAGAACGGTCAGATGAGCAGTATGGTAATTCTAATATATGTAGATTTCTAGTTCCTTTGTTAATATAGCCTACTCTCATATCAGTGTTAACACCGAATGAAACGAGTGCATCTATGCCCACTCTGGCCAATCACAGACGTTTCTATTAGCTCCCGAGCACAATGGCCATTCAGCGCATGCTGATGCCTGATGTGCTCTCTCGTTGGCTGCAGCTCATCACTACATCTGACCACATATGGGGTCGAGTGGGCCGACTGCTCTGGAATATTCAGCATGCTAGATATTGGATTTTCATCTGCGAGGTTTCAGCAACGCAACAGCGAGCCTTTTTGATGCGTTGTTCAGTAGTTTACGCATAAAGCCTGCCTCGCTCCCCCAGATTTTTCCCCAATCACAGCCTGATCTGTCAGCGAGCTTGGTAACTTCGGGCTCAAACCAGCCTTAAAATCTTAAAATCACCCAAGAATAAAAAATTCTGACATTATTTATATTTCCAAGCCTGAGTTTCTTTCTTCTGTTGAACACAAAATACAGTTTGAAGGATGTTGAAACGCAGCAGTCATTGACTTCCTTCTAGTTTTGTTCCGAATATGGATTTCAATGACTGCCGTTTCGTCAGAATATCTTGTTGTGTTCAACTGAAGTTTAAAACCAATTGAGTGTGAGGACTATTGGGTGAACCATCCCTCTAAATCACTGATGCACAAAACAAACATCCTGATTTGAATACTCACGTTGGAACTTGACAGAGGACACAAGGTTCTGATGGGCTGGGATTGTGTATATGCACCGTCTCTGGCGAAGGTCCCACACTTTACAGGCATTATCTCCACTTCCCGTTGCCACATGAAAGCTGCATAATGATGATTGCAGGGTTATGATCATTATAACAGTGAACGGCTTTGGTAAATAATCATACGGGGTTACATTAACTCACCCGTTTGGGGAAAAGTTGATGCTGTAAATCTCTTTGATGTGGCCCTCTAGGAACATGACACAGCGACCAGTGCGCAGGTCCCAGACACGTGCAAATGAATCCAAACCACTGTACATTAAGCAATAGAGCATTAAAGCAATAATCAAACATTCGATCCTTTGTGAAAAGTTTAATTCATCAAAAAAAGCTGTTTAAATAAACAACTTCATGAAGTGAAAATATATGTGGTTTAGGCTTTTCTTATACAAGACCATTGCTGCAAGTAGACAGACTGGGTTAAGTCAAGTTTTTAATTGAGTGTCTAATCATGATTATGAAAGTAGCTGAAGAGTTTATGCCTATTCTATTACAAAAACAGTGGAGCGCATCAGGGTTTAGTGTGAGGCCCTTACCCAGTTCCTGCCAAAGAGCCATCTGGGTGGAAGTGCAGATCATGGACGCCTTTACTGTGACCCTCCTGATGAAGAATTTCTTCTTGGACCTCAAGATCCCAAAGTCGCCATGAGTGATCATAGCTTAGAGAGAGGGGGAAAAAAGCTAATAAAACTATTTTACAACACAAACGTTTGATCAAAACATCTAATATTCATATTATTGTTCTGGTTCACATATTAAAGAGCCCCTAATATGAGTTTTTGAAAATGACCTTCCATGCAGCGTGTTACACAGCTCTAAGTGAGGCTGAGGTTAAAATCTAAAAGTGCAGCATGTTTAAAACTATTGATTCTTTAGCGAAATATTTGACTCAGTCAAATAAACGAATCAAGTTGGGTTTGGATATTTTGTTAGATCGCATCGACATCAATACAGTACATCACCAAATATGTACTTCCACTTCCGTTAAAATATGCATGCTCTCTCCCTCCACACACTAGTGGAGGCGCGGGGGATCGCAGGACTGACCATGATGTGAAGATGAATTTTTGATACAATAACCTACGCTGCATCTACCGTTTGCTATTGAAGGAGCAGCAGAGACTATGGGACTTTTTCAGCTCAAATGGACCAGTTTCTTCTTCCTTTGGATCCTAACATGTAAGTGGCATAAAAATTGTTGCCCCGTTTTGTGTAGTTTGCAAAATATGCGTTTAATTGTGTGTTATAAGTTGTAATCACCCGTGCTTGTACTGTATCTCTCAGGTTAAATCTGTATGGGGCTGTTTACATATCACGTAAAAAAAACGTGGTAAAAACGTGACACGTGCTTCTACCTTTACCAATTTTAAGTGAGTTTCTGAACTGGCGATCCTCTGCTATGCTTTGCTATGGCCACCATCAGCTGTTCCTCACACACGCAGCATGGTCAATTTTTTAAAATAGTTTAACTTTTACAACAATGTGGATTAATACTGAATACTGTGGATTAATACTGTGTGTCTTTGTTACTACTTGGGGTTTGGGTTAAGAGTAGAGCAATATGCTGGCCTTTAACTGCATTGATTTATTGAATTCCTGCATTGGGCTCCAACATACTCTCTGGCTGCTATTTCATAGCCATGGTGGGCTTTTCTCTCTGTCTCGTGCTAAAAGCAGTTGATCAATCACAACAAATTAGGTCATCGGACCAATCACTGCAGATTAGCTTTGCGCTACGGAGGGGTTTGGGAACTAATGAATCGTTGAATGATTCATATGGGAGTCGCTGGGATAATTAGGTAAAAAAAAAAATGCATATTATAAGACAATGAAAGTGTTTTTTGACCTTACATGCAGATCAGCGAGTTGCTGGAGACCCCCAAAACCAGAAAATTACATTTTTTAATGCAAAATAGGAGCTCTTTAAAACAAATTGACAAAATATAAATAGATTCATACCAAGTTGTGCCCAGAAACCGGCCAGAGGGATGCCAGGTCACCCGAGCCACCCTCATAGAGTGTCCCTCAATGTCTGCTATAGGTTCATCACTATTAAAAAAACAGGTGAATGTTACAGTTTTCCTTCAGATAACAGATTTACATAATCCTAAAAGATACACACCTGTCTAAACTCCACAGCTTAACAGATCCATCTGCAGCACAAGAGGCCATATTGACATCTGACTCCTCAAGTGTTAGTGTGGCTTGTGGGTGAAAGCTAATCGCTCCCACATTGGTATTGTGACCTGAAGAGGAAGGGTTCACCAACGATTAATACAACGCTACAAGCTGCTCCTCAAAAACTAGAACACAAACAGACAACTTGATGAATAAACATTACAGAATATATTTGCTGTATTTACCTCTTAATGTGCGTATAAGAGTACAATCGGGGACCTTCCACAATTTACACAAGCCCGACCTACAACAGAAATGTCTTATAAATACAAGTTCAGCTCTGTTTGTTTGGTGCAAAATGATACATTTAGCCATGTTTTAGCATTCACATTTCTATTCGTATTTTAATACTGAACCGAAGATATACAAAAAAAACCAACAACAGCAAGAAACATACAAAACAATGCTGTGTGCTGCATTGAGGTTTAATTAAGACTCATTTCTAATGCCAGTATTAAAATTAGGCAAACTATGCGAGGTAAAAGCTGCTTTATTATTATGTCCTTTTCATGGTGGCATTTTGTGTTTTATATCTGCGAGCAAACGCTTGCTCTGTGTTGGTTTTGAAGGTGAGGCGGAATCGCCCAAATCCAGGCATAGTAGATAAGTAAACATAACATAGCCGTCGTTTAGGCTGAAGTGACACCCTTTTTGTTATCTTGTTCCTGTATCTGTAAAAGCTAAAATGTCTTATTTTTACTTTCTGTATCTTTTTTAAAAAAATGAGGAAAATGTTGTCTAAAAGACAAACTTTTGTTTTCATAAATAAATGTTCATTTAAAAACGTTTAAGATTAACATATTATTTTACTATCAGAGATGCGCAGATTAGCTCACTGAATCTGCTGTTAATATCCTTGTTGACCTATCATCATGCCTAAAACAAAGAAATAAATTATTTAATTGAAGACTGGGTGCGAGTCGGGTCCAGATACATATATCAGGTAAAAGTATATGTGCAGGCGGGTGGATGATTAGTATGAAGCTGTGGATTCTGGTGTCATTTCAGCTAAACCGCACATCTCTATTAGACATATTTGGTCAGTGTTCTTTTAGATGTGCTGAAAAAGTTAATGTTGATCCACTAGTTTGGCACAGGACAGTGTTCAACGGGAAGCATTCAAGCCTTTTTAAATTAATTGCACCAATGGAGCAATAGTACTAGTTTGTTTTAATCAAACCAAACCTAAAAGTCTTTAAAAACAAATAACGTTTAGTTAATTAACAAAATGAAAAAAAAAATTTTCACATTTAAGTTGCTAGAATTTTTTTTTTTTAAACGTACATGTATAGGCAAGAGCAGGGCAAGGAAAATTCCCACAGTATTTCCAATACAAATTTTCCTTCTGAGAAAAAAAAATACTAACTATATTCTCTTTGTTCTGCTGTATTAAAGCAGCAATTAAGCATTTTTGAAGTCCTTATTTTTAGCCCCAAAATTTAGATAAATAATACAGAATTTTTATAATAATGTACTAAATTAAATACAAAACTGATATACAGCACATACCATGATGCCGTCACAAGCAGCTTTGAGTTGGGGCTAAACTGGCAGTAAGATATTGGACGGTCGTCTCCGATCTGGCTGCAGAAGTTATTTACATTCTAAATAAAACAAATTACATTTATAAAAACAAATTTATACACAGCAGTGACAAGACAAATATAGATTTTTTTTTTCATTTTTTTGACATGCTGTCGTACCCGCAAGTTCTTGTGAAGCTCTTGCTGTTTAATTGTTCGTGTAGATTCTGGAATTTCTTTTTGGGCTCTTGCTGCGTCTAAACGTTTCACAGCTCTGCAAAACAAAACAACAATTCCAAATTTTAAATTATTATAATAATATTTATACTGCTGATGGAAAACAGTTTCAGAGTTTACCTAGGCAGTGAATACTTGGCTAACCACAAACGCGCTTCCTTCAGAGATGTAGGTCCTTCATGGTACCATGTCTGTTGATACTGCACAAAATATGCATATACAATCACCTTACGTTTTTTATACAAATAAATTAGTCTATAATAAAGTGAAACATCTACTAAAGCAGATGCTCCTACCTCTTCATGAGTGCGTTTTGCTTTTTCATCCTCTTTCTTGGATTTCTTTAAGGCATCAGGACCAAGTACTGAAAGAACGTTTCTCAATCTGTGTAAAGAAGAAAACAAAGAAAACTAAGAATAATAATAATAAACACCTGAATTAAACTGAACTCTCTGTAATGGATATTAGCCTGAACAGATAAAACAGATTAAGTAGGTTTTGTCCTTTAATTTGGGACATTGATGGAATGTCCCAAATGATGGAAGATGATGGAATAGGGCAATTCAGTGAATAAATTGGAAATAGTTTAGTAAAAAGATGATGTCACTGATTTGGAAATTGTTGATGAATAAATCCAAAGTTCTGCTGTACACCTCTTCAGTGTGGTGTGGAGAAGTGGCAGTGATAAATCAGCCACAAAACTAAATACAATTTTGGTTTTTCTTAAATAAATGATGACAGAAATAAATTATTTTTGTAGTTGAATGTACTTCTCAAAGCAGCAATCCTAATAATAACTATTTTAAAGAAATGCTTACTTTTTTAAAGCAGGTATTAATTTTAACAGAAATAAAATGGAACGTTAGAAGAAAAAAAAGTAAAACCTATTTCATTGGTTAGCTAAAAGTCAAAAAGTGTTCTATATTAAACTTTTTAAATAAAAACAAATCAAAATTTCAATTAACTTTGCTTTTTGGTTACTAAAATATGTTTATTAAAAAAAACATTAGGAAAAATAGAATTTAGTAAAAACTTAAACGGATTTCATAAAGACTACATAGTGTAACGGTACACTGGAGTCAAGGTTCAGTATGTCCCTTGGTTTTTGGGGGTAGGAGTGTATGTTACAACAAAAAGTAATAACAAATTTCCAGTTTGTGTCTTTTCTGTTTATTTTAAACAGGCAGAAGTATTTGGCATAAACAGCTACAGAACTGAAGAGCTTCTTGTGATGCAAAAGTACAAAATAAATGTATTTTTAGAATTAGTATAAGTATAAACCTTTATAATTAGGAAACTAATAAGAAATGTATAATTTACAAATCAAATTCAGGAAAAACAATAATTATGTATTAAAGGTAAGATTCAGTAAACTTCAAAAGTGAAATCTCGTTTAAGGAAAATGCAGCACTGTGTACATCCATAAAGCAGTTACAGATGTTCAATACTATGTGTGTATAGAGAAGTCACGCATTACTTAAAGACTGACTTACAAGCTCACATGATGAGACTGTATCTTATATTTTCATTGTTTACGGACATAAGTGACCGTATTAGTGGAGTTTTTTTGCAGCATCGGCTGCTTTGAAGCAGTGTGACGATAAAACGAATTTGAGTTACCCGAGGTAGCGCTTATTTGTCACACATGCTGTCAGATTTAGAGCAGTGGACCAATCAGAAGAACTTTAGTGAGTGCTAATGTGTCGTGTTTTTAAACACTAAGATGCATTCTTTGTGAATGTCTTGCTCAGTTGTTGCACTGCCTTAACAGTCACTGCACATCTGGACTGAATGTATTCGTCAAGGGAGCATGGGAACAGAACAGTGACCATTGTATTGGGGTAGTTCAGGATGAATACATGTACTGATACACCCCTCAGTGTTTCCTCTAGGATTTTCTCTAGCTGTGGTGGCAGGCCTTTTACACTGATTTTCCAACTACCTATGGCGTTATTTCAATGACAAATATCGTAAGCCCAGTATTTCAAGTTCAGATCGCATTAATGTAATACGAGCATGCAAATCTCTTTGCTTGGTCGCAGATATGCTGTTTGTGCACAAAAACTTCTTGCACACCCTCAAATATATGCTGCTCAAGCACAGATTTTCTTGTGCACTCTCAAATAAACCCTGTTGAAGTGCGATTTAGTGCGTTTATGTAACAAGTATCTCCAACATTTACTAGATCTGCTAGGAATATTTATGAAAGTCTCCAACAGACCTACAGAGCAGCATTAATGCGTCCTAAAGTAAGGTGAAACAGCCATAAACTTCAGCAAGATAAAGTCATTGTATGCAGAACCACAGACCTTTTTCTAGAAGTATAATTATGGAAACTGTGCTCCTTATAACTGAAAATGAAAGCTACATCATGTTTGCTAACCTCACGCAGCCCTGCCAGTCAGCCAGCATGTAAGCTAACCTTAAAGGTTTAAACAAATAACGCACAGCACTACTACAACTACAGAAAAGTTTGCTCTGTTATAATTCACTTACATTGTAATTAGTTTTGGTGCGATGACTGCTTTTTCCCTAACATTCTTAAGACAATCTTGTTTTATGTTCAGCAGAAAAATGAAATAAAAAAGGAAATAGTGAAAAAAAAATTACTTTTGCACTTATTGTGCAACTACCCCTTTAAATTAGCAGTTTTTAAATCCAGAACAAAATGCAATGCTTTTACAGCCACTGACCTCTCTCGTCTCTCTGCAGGCCCCTCCCCGAACAATGTGATTGGTTCTCCAAGTGCACGAAGGCAGGCCTTCACCTCTACATCATCAGTAGAGACGGTGATCTGTCTGGCTCTCTTCCTGCGCTCAAACTCTGCCAGCACTTCAGCCTGTCTCTCGCTCACACGCTCCTCCATCTCCATGGACTCACCTGACGATAGAAACATCACATGATTAGAAAGCAAAGTAAAAGTTGTGAATTTTAAATGAAAATGACATTTTGATAACAGACCACATTGTTAAAACTGCATTTGAGATGATGTGCAATTAAACTACTCATCTAGTTAGTTCAGTTAACCATTTTTTGTGCGCCCATTATTTCACTATTTGTTTTCATGTTTTATTACTACATAAAAACAAAACGATTTCCACAAAACATTTTTTAAATGTTTTTTATTGTCTTTGTGTATACATTAAGTGTTTTATGCACTATCCCTAAATACATACAAAAATAATAGAGGATGAAAATTGCTATGACTGATGTGATTAAGTTTTTGTATATAAATCTATCTATCTATCTATCTATCTATCTACATACATACATACATACATACATACATACATACATATACATATATATATATATATATAGCTAAATAACAAACAATAATTCTTTTTGATAATTACATTTTTTTTTTATATTTCACAAGTGGCGCTAAAGAAAGAAAAGATTTATTTCTATTTTTTATCAAGGGAATGCTAATAATAATGACCTTAAAAATTGTTGCACTATTTATTAAAACGTTTCATTTTATTCAAAAACAATTTAAAACTATATTATAGGAAATACTGTAAAATTACCTGGGGAAATTTTGAAAAAGCATAATTTATCTGGAGGGTCATTAATTTAGAAACTGTATGTAAGATGGTATAATTACAATATCATACTCAACGGAGGGAAAAATATTTTGAGGACCAAAATGAGCAAAAATATTCAGTTTAGTACTGATGATGTTATTTATATGGCCAAAGAGTAAGATGTTTTGAAACTCTGCTGAATCTATTACATATTTATAATACAGCAGACTACTTCCATAAGAAGCACAGATATCAGCTGTCACACTATCTCCAAATGACTGAAAGTGATATTTAAATGCTTAGTTTTATAAGCCAAGATCTGTAGTTTTTCTTAAAGAGGCAAACTTTAAGCTGCAATGAGGTGTAGTACAAATAACCCTCACAAACATCTTATTATGCATCACATTTAAAACTCATGTTTCGAGAAATGTAACTTATTTAAAATTACGTGATAATAAATATATTGAAAAGTCCAGTAACTGTTTATCTTTAAATTGAACAATATAGAGATTATTCTGGAGTTTACTTTATAACAATCAATAAAGAGTTGAATGCAAAGAAATGCAGATTTATGCGGATAATAAATATATGAAAAAGTCCAGTTCATCTTTAAATTAAACAATGCACAGGTCAGTCTGGTGTTTCCTTAATAACAATCAATAAAAAATACAGCAAAAAGATCCAAATGTCCCGAAGATGCGCTAATTGAAACATCCGAGCTTAAAAATATCAAGTTTACCACTGGAGATATTAATATGTCCAGCCTCAATGCCAGCTTTAACGGCATCTTTGGCAGTGGTGGATGTCCCTTCACGGCTGAGACGCTCCTTCTCCTTTTCCTCAAGGCTTCCATAGAAGATCCTGGACCTTTTCACAACTGGAGCTTCATCTTCATCTGACATCTTTCCTGATATTTGTCCAACAACACCTAATCCAAAAAAAAAGGCATTAACATCAGAGACCAATAGTGTAAGTGACATCTAATGTAAATATCTATGTAAGTTATGAAAGCCCCAGCATGCATGTTACATCCGCAAAGTTACTTCACTGTACCACAGTATTATTATTTTGCAGGGTGTTCAAAAAAATAAGACTAATTTTACCGAAACCAAGACAAACTCATAAAAGATAAACATTAACTCTTCACTAATCCCTTACCCTTTACCAAACAAACGAAGCTTCCTTTAAAAGCAGCTTGTTTTGTAAGATAGTGCTGTGATAAAATCCACAAACACGACCACACGACGCGGGCTACTCGGCGCACAGTATGTCGTCATATCCGCCTTCTTGACTTTTACCGTCATGGAAATAAATAGTGACTTCTAGCGGTCGGAATTATGTCACAGAGTTGTTGCTTTTTGCATTATAACCCTGATTATAACACAATTTCAATAAGGCAAAAATCGAATAACAACTATCATCTACATATTTAGAACAGAGATCAAATAAAAAATCTATAAAATATAAATACAAATGATACTCTTAAACCATAGAACAATCACAACTAAAAGAAAGAAAGAAGAAAAAAACATGTACACCGTGTCTTGTATTATTTAGATTTTTTTCCAATAAACTAAACAATCTTCTTCCACATTTTGATTTTATCAACTTTAAAGATTTACAGTATAGCCAAATATCATTTTGGAAAACTAAAAATAGTGTTTATTTTTAAGGCACTTGCATTTATGAATATAACATTTCCCCCAAATTAGAATTGTTCAATACAAATTGAAAATCAACATCTTTCCCTAATAAACCAAGAAAAATATAATTTTTAGAAAAGGAATTATATCAGAAAGTGAGTGGCTACATCTAAAGTTACCTCGGACCAGACGGAAACTGCAGACGTTTTTTTCCTATTTCTGCGGAGAATTTTTTAAAAATCTGCGGATTTATGCAGAATGTTTTTGTGAGCATCATAACTAAAGATTTATTATATATAATAAAAAGTAATATATTTTAACTTGTATTTAATGTTTACAATGCACATTCATTTAGATACACTTTGTTTTGTAAAGAAAGCAAGTCTTGTATATAATAAATCTACTAAAAGACAGAAAATATTACTTTACAAACTATATTGTAAATAAATAATATAAATATGTTTTATATTAGTCAATAATATTACTGAAATTAACTTAGAAACAGATTAAATATAAATTTATGATGGGCAAAAATATCTGTGGAAATTCTGTGTGCACAGATTTCGTATGGGCCTAGTTATACCCAATTTCTGTAGTGCATTATTAATCAGTGTTTTTGAGTCCAAAGTCTCAAAATATTCGAATGCAAGTCCTAAAAGCTCCGTGTACGTTTTCGTTTACGTTGCTCACGAGAAAACGAAAAAACGAGATTTTGGCTGGATTTTCGTTTTTTGGTTTAGGGTAGGAAAACGGATAAACGACTTTAAAATTCATTTTACACATGTAGGCGGTGCTGAAACGCCCACTTTCCTCTAATTGGTCAACCAAATCTGCGCTCGTGACGTCACCTTCAAAATAAAAGCCTTACACGCAGGCTTTTAATTGTTATTATTTAATTATATATTAACTAAGTTTACATATTCTATCATTTGAACCACACACAGTTAGCAGGCTTACATTCATTGCGTATGTATAAATTAAATAAAAACATAAAGCAGTATTCTTAGACATTTGTCATTAAAATAAGGTCATAGTTCACTGCTAAGCTTCTTGCTGCTGTGCACCTGATGCAGAGCAAAGAAAGCCATTTCCGAGGAGCACCTGGTTTTCAGAGCAAGGGCTTTATAATAATAATAATAATAATAATAATAATAATAATAATAATAATAATAATAATAATAAATTATTATTATTATTATTATTATTAATATCAGTTACTAGTGTTTTTATTGTTTGGTGTGTGTTTTTTTTTTTAATAGTTGTTAGCAGAACCAGAATAAGAACACGTTGGGCCCTGCTATAAAAACAAAGGGTACCATTTGTTTTCATTTATTTCTTCCTATTTTAATTATATATTGTAATTATTTTTTTGATAATTAATGCTATTTTATTGCAACGCCAAAGTAGGCCTGTCTTATTATTTTTTTTATTATTAAATTTGCTGTTATTGTAGGCTAGATGGCAGGCTTTAAATATTTTAAATAACATTTACTCATAACCTTACTAATTCGAGAGCCGAACCTAAAAAAGTTTAAGTGCAATAAGCCTGTACAATAAAGGGAGCCGCAATGCAAATTTCTAGCGCATTCTTTCACTCAACAATTATTGCTCTTCTTGAGAAAGTGCTACAGCGGGC
Source organism: Danio rerio (assembly GCF_052040795.2). Lineage (NCBI taxonomy): Eukaryota > Metazoa > Chordata > Actinopteri > Cypriniformes > Danionidae > Danio > Danio rerio. The sequence goes on along the minus strand of NC_141025.1, from coordinate 63,772,971 downwards.
CCTGCTATTTCACATATAAGGTTAGTGATACGTATTTTAAATTAGTATTGCACATTATTCATTCATTTTCTTGTCGGCTTAGTCCCTTTATTAATCTGGGGTCGCCACAGCGGAATGAACCGCCAACTTATTTAGCAAGTTTTTACGCAGCGGATGCCCTTCCAGCCACAATGGTGGATGGTGGTGTTAAACCCGTACTCTTTTTCGAAAGATATTCTGGGATTTTAGGGTATATGCTGAAGCATGCTAATAGGACATTTAATTTGTCAGTAACCTGGGTTAAGCACTTCCAGCAAACTGCCAAAGGGAAAATCAGCATGTTTAAGGTCTGTTTTCTTTAAAAAATCAGCGATTTCCACTGGCTGAGTGATATCCGATATAAAGTGGGTCTCAGATTGTACAAGAAGCACTGCATTAAATTACATTTCCCTCGCCATGTCTTTATAATATGAACATTTATTTTACCTTATTGTATTCAATGGAGCGTCTGCGCTAGTCTGCCGATTCTGACGGGCGAGTGCGAGTAAAGGGTCTTTTGTCTCGTTTTACGCTTGAAAAACTAAATGAATGCCAAAGTTTATTTAACTGAATGTATTTTAATTGCATCACAACATCAATGCTGTAAAAGGAACCGTATAAAATGGAAAAAAAACTCACAACAACCGGTCACCGGAAGTTTATAAGTATGGGAACAACACTAGCTCGGCATATATCCAATTATATTCATCTGTCTCGATATTCTACTGCATCTCAGAATATTACAGAGCACCAAAAATGTAAAAATATATATTTATTATATTTAAGATATTTTTGTCAACAGCAGACGGCAACTAGCCGTGACGCAAATTCCCGGGTCTCTGTGCTCCAATCAGGTGAGCCCTCCTCAGCGCTCGCCATGACAACGAGACAACAGTGACGTGCCTTGTAAAAATTTGCATATGCATTCCTATAAAGCTCGTGTGCTCTCAGTCAGCGTTGTCAGTTCGCCCGGTGTAGCTGTTTGTACTTGACCAAGGTGAGTTCAATACCGACGGTACGAGTGGAGCTACGCCAAACTCACGAAGTCCGCTTCGTGATGCTTCACCCGGGCCCGTCTGTGCTGTAGTTCCTTGCGGTTTGCGTACATAAACGCAATATCGCGAAGAATATTACGTGTTTGTTGCTCGAAATGTGCCGCCGAGCAACATCCAGTGAATACTGGCACGGCCTGGCGCCCGGTCTTTCCGTGCACTCCCTGGGGCGAGGCGGCCTTTGAGCCCTAGGCAGGGAACAAACAACCCCCGAGGACCCTCAGGGAAACACGGGCGGCCGGTAGTGGGACCTCGCTGCGAGGGTTATGGTGGGTGGGAGTAGCGAGGCCCACTCATCTTCTATTTTAAACTATAGTTTCAAACTTTAGTTTACTATAGTTTGAAATAGAAACCATGATAACTGTTATGATTGAACTTTATGCAAAGAGCCTAGGATGACCAAGAGCAACAGATTCGGCCATTTTGAAGTGAAAGCGATCGCTCGTGCATTGGATATCATTGCTGTCGCAATGGCAAACAGCGGCTTTGTTTTTATTTAATTTATTCAAAAAGCGCGTTATTGTTTCCCAAATTGCACTAGAGTATCGCCTCTTGGTGATTCTATGCTCTCTGCTCTTTGTCTGAATGTTGTAATGTTTTGCTTTGTTTTTCAGATGAGTTGTTGAGCAAAGAAGGACTATTGAAGACAACAGTTGAAGACGACCGCGGGTCATCTCCACGAGCGCGCGCATCATAATGTTTTCGGTTTGTTTTCTGAGAGTTTGTCTTGTTTAGATAAGTTTGCAGGTCAAACTAAATAAACTATACTCTTCCTAAACACCTGTCTCGTGTTTTATTTGTCTTCTACAGCAATACACTGTCATTTAAGTCTGTTGAATGCATTTGTATGCAACATGGTTTGATAATACAGTAGTCTACAAATAAATAGTTGTTATAAATTTACCTTCAATAGTCAACATTTAATGTAGGTAATCAAAAGTTAATCATATTTGTTCTAAGACATAAGAGTAATGTTATGGTTGTTGGATACCTGTATTTATTATTATGCTGTATGTTTAAAACCAGCAGATTTACTATATATGTAACATGTCATGAACTTACTGTTATTCAAAAAATTGCTTAAAATATCTTAAGACAAGAATGGGTGTTGTCATTGGTTTTATGTCAACCTACTGTAGGTTTTAGGGTGAATACAGCAGATATAGGCAACCTATATCATAATATTGGTAGTATGAGTTATTTAATGACCCAAATCAAGTAAAACGTCTCTTCCTCAAGCATGCAAAAGTCAAATGTAGATATATATAAAACAGTTTCCAACAATAAAATTTTGTCTTGTGAAAAAGACCAGTGGGGTTGGTAAGAAAAAAAGTTAATGTCAAGTTATATGTATTTATAAAAGAAGTTCATAATGGTCATTAGATTATGTGACCGCTAGATGGCGCTCGTTTAAAAGAAGCGTTAATTTCAAAGGAGCGTTACCCTGTACTAAAATGGCGGATCTGTTGACGCATTCCGTCCAAAACACAACATTAGGGTAGGCGACATTTAACGTATATCTATGGACGCTAACTAGTATTCACGTATCATGCTCAACTCTATATATTTTTTTACGCACTTTGAGAGTGTTTGCGTTATTTCAGAGAGATATTTAAGCACATATGAAGTAACAGTGCCGTCTGTGTACTAGTTACACAATGCAGCATTTAGCTCGCTCGTAAACATCGCTGCTGTCCTCAGATCATTGTCTGAGCAAAAGTTTCATCATAAGCCATGACTGTCAGATGCTCTTCATCTCAGGAGCTGTATTTTTAGATGCTTGATAACAGATATAAGGTGAGTTATGGCTGGAGTGGACGCTGCCAGACGGGCTTATATTAATTTTGGCATGACAGGAGAGAACAGGATACTAATGAGTGACAGAGAGAGTCCACAAAAACAGCTCTCCGGTTGCATTTCATTTGATGAATATTATCTTTTAGAGCTTCAAGTCTTGCCTCAGGTTTTTCCCTCAGGTGTTTCTCGTCAGATTTGTCGTCTTAGAAAGGTGACAAATGTTTAAGTTTAAGACATATACTTAAATTAATATAAGTACTGAAATAGCCTATAGTACCTTTGTATAAGATTTCAGGTAAATCGTAAACCCATATTATGAAATCATGATCGACTTATTGATTGACTTATTTAAATATATAATAAATAAACATAATTCAATTTCAATATTAAACATAAATTGCAAGAAAACCTAGCAAGATTACTAATACCTGCAGTAAACTACAATTAAAATAAAAAGTGAACATTGAATATTAGATGAAAGGCTTAACTTGAATAAGCAATCAGTTTTAAAATGATAAAGATCGCCATAGAAATATTGCTGTGTTGCATTTAATAAATATTACAAGAATATTAAAAGCCCATAAATAATGCAGATTTTTATTATTTGATCCCAAAGTCTGAACTGAACTGGCTGATGAGGCTCTGGATGCAAAGTTCATGTTTGCCTTTAATCTTTGACCTTTAAATTCCCATCCAGCAGTACAGTATGTTGTGTCAGTATAAATCTGGCTATAAAGCCTCATTGAACAATTTCCCAAAAGCCAGTGCAAGGTGTAAAGACAACTGAGAATTGACTGTGTTTGTTGTGGGGCTGTTTCGGTTGCTGTTGATAAGCTAATGTGTGTGTGTGGTGCATTTATTTGCATCTAAACTCTCTGTATGTGTTGTATTTTGGACCTCTGTATTTAAATGTGCTCTCTCTCGCAGCATGTTTCCATCAACTGTTTCGCTTGAATACGAGTTATATATATATATATATATATATATAAATATATATATTTGGCTAGAAGAAAAACAGTTTTTAATTTTTTTCAAACCATTTTAAGGTCAATGTTATTAGCCCTCTTAAGCAATATTTTTTGGATAGTCTACAGAACAAACCACTGTTATACAATGACTTGCCTAATTACCCTAACTTGCCTGAATAACCTAGTTAACCCTTTAAATCTCACTTTAAGCTGAATATTGAGAAATGTCTTGTCAAATAATATGGACTGTCTTCATGGCGTGTCATTATTATAAATGAGTTATTAAAACTATTATGTTCAGAAATGTGTTCAGAAAATCTGCTCTCCGTTAAACAGAAATTGGGGAAAAACATACAGTGGGGCTAATAAGTCAGGGGTGAATAATTCAGACTTCAACTGTACATCAAAACGAATATTTGCTGAATGTGAATTGAATGTCTTGATGTAGTTACCCTCTAGATCAGTTTGGGAATGTAAACAGTTTGCTGGTGTGACTGGCAGGATTGCAGAGTCGTGCTGTGCGGCGATCCTTCATTCACTCCGGACGGTCTCATTGACACTGATTACATTACAGCGATCCAGAGTTCAAGCCAATTGAAGGACAGAATCAAGTTTCAATTGGCCAAATTTTCTCGGTCATTTAACTCTCCCATGTTGGCTTTCGGGTCACTTTGTTTTGTTTTTTTTGTTTTTTAACAGCCGGAAAAAAAAATAAACAATATTTTTTCGTCTTGTTTACACTCACCGGCCACTTTATTAGGTACACCTTATTTAAATGCTTTCAGAACTGCCTTAATCCTTCATGGCATAGATTCAACAAGGTACTGGAAATATTGCTCAGAGATTTTGCTCCATATTGACATGATAGCATCACACAGCTGCTGCAGATTTGTCGGCTGCACATCCATGATGCGAATCTCCCGTTTCACCACATCCCAAAGGTGCTCTATTGGATTGAGATCTGATGACTGTGAAGGCCATTTGAGTACAGTGAACTCATTGTCATGTTCAAGAAACAAGTCTGAGATGATTCACGCTTTATGACATGGTGTGTTATCGCTGTTGTTAACACTGTTGTTATAAAGGAATGGACCACCACAACCAGCCTGAACCGTTGATACAAGGCAGGATGGATCCCTGCTTCGTGTTGTTGTCGCCAAATTCTGACCCGGCCATCCGAATGTCGCAGCAGAAATAAAGACTTATTAGACCAGCGAACGTTTTTCCAATCTTGATAACGTTCACTCCGTTAACGAGCAGTTGAACAGGTGTACCTAATAAAGTGGCCAGTGAGGGTATGTTTGTGTGTGTGTATTGACTTTACTAGTTTTCTCTGCGACACTCATTGCTCCAGAAACTTGCCATGGGCCCTATAGTAGATGATTATTTTTGTGTTAGCAGCAGCCAGCAGTCTTAATAACAGCCGGAGAAGAATGTGTGTCTATAATCTCTAAGCTTTTACTATGATGATCATATTGGAAGCCATTGTCAAGAGATAGTCCACCCAAAACTACAAGTTCTGTCAACCTTTACTCAGACTTCGCTTTCTTCTGCTGGAACGCAAAAGAAGATCATTTGAAGGCTGTTATCATCCGTCCACATGGTTAATCAGCTATAGATCACATACGGCTGCAGCCGGAACTTAACTAGAATTATTAATATTATTTATTAAATTTCCCATTAATTATAACTCATTAATGCCTACCCCTACCTTAACCGTCACAGTAATGTAAAACAGATCTGGACTCTTCTCTATTAGTATAGCTGATTAACAATGTGAATGGACGATAACAGCCTTCTGAGTGACATTTACTGCGCGGAAGGCCCCTACTGGCCCATATTTATCAACTGATAACCACTGATAAAGCTGATTAAAGCAGCTGACTGGACATGGTGAAACGACATTATTGGACCACACTAACCAGCCAAATGTGGGGTCCCATATGTGACATGGCACTAGACTTTTAGGTATTTTAGAGATGTGTAATAAATGAATGTATGATGTGGTTTTATGTGTCTTTGGCAGCGAGAAGAGGCTGAATCCAAAGCCCGAGAAGAAGCAGAGAAACAGAGGATCGAACGAGAGAAACACTTCCAGAAGGAGGAGCTGGAACGCTTGGAAAGAAAGAAGGTAAAATAAAAGTCCACCAATCAAGCTAAACACAGCATCACGCTCTCTCATTCACACACACACATAGGCGTGCTCGCTCGCTCGCTCGGGAGTGATATTGTTAGACCGCCGGCTCCCGTTCAGATTACACCAGTTACCGACCGCTCCCATGCTTTATCCGGAAATTAATCCCACGTTGCAATAAATCTGGTCGGGTCCCGCAGACCTCTAATCTGGCATTACGGTGGCTCAGTGGTTAGCACTGTCGCCTCAAAGAAAGAAGGTCACTGGTTCGAGTCCCGGCTGAGTCATTTGGCATTTCTGTGTGGAGTTTGCATGTTTTTAGTGTGTGTGAATGAGTGTCTATGGATGTTTCCCAGTACTGCTTTGCAGCTGGAAGGGCATCCGCTGTGTAAAACATATGCTGAATAAGTTGGCGGTTCATTCTGTTGTGGTGACCCCTGATAAATAAACGGGCTAAACTGAAGGAAAATGAATGAATGAATTTTTAAAAGTTGTTAAATATAGCACTTAGGAAATATTTTTAAACGATTTAAATTTCACAGGAGGGCTCAACATTTTGTCTTCAATTGTATTTGAGATTTTAGTTCAGTACTGTTGGTTTAACGTTTGTGTTTACATTTTTAGCGTCTGGAAGAAATCATGAAGAGGACTTGACGCAGGAGCACAGGTGAGATGTGTGTGTGTTTCATTAAGTCTAATCTTAAACACACACAATGAAAGAAAATTAACCTAGTTTATTCATTTCTTTGAATATGACAGCGGTAAAAATCTATTTATAGTACTGAGAATATATAAAAATCACTCTTTTATTAATATCATGTAAGTAGGGTTAAAATAAAAAAATACAATGTTGTTTTCCTCTCGTCTTGCAGTAATACAGAAAAATCCGTCAGAAGCTCTTCATAGTGGTGCGACAAACCAATCACCAATGAGGTAATCGAGACGCTGCATGAATTGAAATTGAAATGAAGCTGCATGAATTATGTTTTGCTTATTTTCCCGCTTGTGTGTCTTCCTCAGCTCTGTGTCCTGGGACGCAGCACCGGTCATTAATGGAGCTCCGCCCACTAAGCATCAGAATGGACTGTCCTCCAATGGAGACGCAGCAGACTTTGAGGAGATAATCAAGCTGTCCAATCACAGTGGGAACAGTGGGCAGAGTCAACCGGCTGACCCAATCATGGCCTTCGAGGGAGGAGAACCGTTCATGATGAAGGCGTGGCCTATGAAACCTCAACATGTGGCAGGTAGAATCAGATTTTGTTCGATTACGTACAGTAGAAACCAGACGTTTACATACACTTTATAAAGAGGCATATAATTATTTTTTGAAAAAAGTCAGATGTTAATGTGACTAAACTTATTTTTTTAGGTAAGTTAGGATGATCAAATTTGTTTCCGTTCTGCTTAATAGCAAAATAATGAGAGAGATATTTTTGAGAAATTGTTATAACCTTTCTTGAAAGTCACGTTTACATACAGTAAGATTATTCTGCCTCTGAAAAAGCTCAGATGATGATGTCAAGCTTTTGGAAGTTTCTGATTGGCTAATTGACAACATTTGAGTTAATTGGAGGCATTGTAGAATAGTATTTAAGGAAAACCTCAAACACACACTGCTTCCTTGTGTGACAACATGGGAAAATCAACAAGCCAGAATCAACAAAAAAGCCAGATTACAATTTGCTGAATTACACTGGAAAAAGGAATAATTTCATGAGACATGCTGGTGGTCTGATGGAACTAAGATTGAACTGTTTGGCTATAATGACCAGTGTTACATTTGGAGGACGAAGGGAAAAGCTTACACGCTTATGAACACCATCCTAACTGTGAAGTATGGGGGCGGCAGCATCATGTTGTGGGGCTGTTTTGCTGCAGGAAGGACTGGTCCACTTCACAGCATAGATGACATCATGAAGAAAGAACATCATGTAGAAATACTGAAGCAACATCTCAAGACGTCAGCCAGGAAATGAAAACTTGGCCACAAATGGGTCTTCCAAACAGACCATGACCCTAACCATACTGCCAAATTAGTTCAAATGTGCTTTAAGGACAACAGAGTGAATGTTTTGAAGTGGCCATCACAAAGCCCTGACCTCAATCCTATAGAACATTTGTGGGCATAGTTGAAAAAGCTTGTGCGAGCAAGACAGTCAACACATCTGATTCAGTTACACCAATTCTGTCAGGAGGAATGGGCCAAAATTCCTGCAAACTATTGTGAGGAGCTTGTGGAAGAATACCCAAAACATTTGACCAAAGTTAAACAGTTTAAAAGCAAAGATTAAAAAAAATACCAAGGAAATGTGTGTAAACTTTTGACTGTCTAGAACACAGGTGTCAAACTCAGTTCCAAAAGGGCCGCAGCTCTGCACAGTTTAGTTCGAACCCTAATTAAACACACCTGATCAAACTAATAGCGTCCTTCAGGCTTGTTTGAAACCTACAGGTAAGTGTGTTGGAGCAGGGTTGGAACTAAACTGTGCAGGGCTTCGGCCCTCCAGGAATTGAGTTTGACACCCCTGTTCTAGAAATTAATAGAAAATTCTCAAATAAAAATCTCTCATTATTCTGGCATTTAGCAAATGTAAATCATTTAGGTTATCCTAACATACCTAAAATAGTAAACGTTTAGTATCATTTACCATCAGACATTTTTTTAAATGGTTATGTTTCTTTTTTTAGAGTGTATGTAAACTTCTGGTTTCAGCTGTATGTTAGATCATATATGGATCAAATCTGGGCACCAGTGGAGTTGCTTTTCAGTGTTTCGTCTTTCAGCAGTGACATTTACATTATACTGAACTGAACTAAACTGAACCCAAAATAAAATGTTGAAAATAATGTATAAAGGATGATTAAGAGAGTCTCTAAGCTATTTTCCATGCATGAAACTGATGATTTCTGCAGTTTGTTGACTTTAGGACAGTGTGAATGACTGAAAAAAGCAGCCTTGGCATTCTGCAAAGCGTCTCTATTTTCAGCTTCATAATACCAGTCATAGATGTTGTTGGCAAGCTTTTAATAGTTCAATAAATCATCTTCTCACATGTGTTTCTGCTGTTTTCCTGCAGAGGTGCTGTGAGAGATGAGATATCAGAGTCTTCTGGATATGAAGAGAAGAAGAGAAGCCTTACTCTACCACCGCTTCCACCCTGATGTGTGCCAAACCAACAAAAACAGACTGCTTTAACTTTAGAAACACAGCCAAGCCGGACGCGCTCTGGAGAAAGTGCCAGATGACGACCTTAAAGAGACACTTATATACATATACAACATTTGCAAAAAGTCTCTGTCTATTTCAGTGTGTGTGTCATGGTGCAACATTTGTTGAGTTTCTTTAACAAGTCACCTGCCGATCATGTGGTGCACCTTAAAAGAGTCGCTATATATTGAATTTTAGAAAAGACAACTTGGCTTATCTTTATGATATGAATTATTGTTGTTGTTGTTGCTCTTGTTATGATGTATTGTTATCGTTCTTTTAAGTAGAGAAAAAAAGCAAACGTGTGTCTTGAACTATTGCGTTATTTAACGTGTGGCGCATCAGAAGAGGCCGATATTCTGTATGTTAATGTATATTTGCCTGATTATGACAGACCTGTGGAATAAATCTTTATGAAAGGGGCTGTTTGTCAGTGAGTGGAGTGTTTGCTGTAGTTTAAGCTAATCGTAATAATGTGATTTTTATTTTAGTCTGGCTATATCATGATGGTAGAACAGTGCTTTATAATAAAAATAATAATAATTCCTTACATTTATATAGCGCTTTTCTTGGCACTCAAAGCGCTTTACACATAGGGGGAATCTCCTCATCTACTTTTTTTTTTTTTAATGCAAGAAAGAACATTACAAATATATAATATGAACAAAGAGACAAAGAGGGTTACATAAATAGAATTCCAGCAAATTTATCAAGTTTAAATGATTTACACCAAGAAAGCGTTTTACATGCAGTGTAATTATGACTGTTTATGACTGTTCCAGTTACTATGACCATTTATGTGAAGCTGCTTTGACACAATCTACATTGTAAAAGCGCTATACAAATAAAGCTGAATTGAATTGAATTGTAATTGTTAGAGTCTTTTAAAGAGTTCACATAAATTTCAAAGTCCAAAGTCAAAGTCCTTTCTGAAAATAAAAAAGTAAGGGTGTATCTTTGAAAATTAACATTTATGGAAGTAAAACTTTGCTATAAAAAAACAATAAATCAATAATAAATTTACAATGAGAAGGATCTACACTCAGAGAGTAACCAAAGAACACAATTTTTGGGGAAATACAGAAGTTTGGAAATAAGAATTTTTTAATGAAACTGGAAAAGTCAACCCAAAACACTTTACAGTAAGTACACTCTCAAAATAAATGCTTTAGTGTTTCATCATATTGAGTACAAAATGAGCATTTAGGGGAAATATTATTAAATTTAGCTAGTTTGGTATTTATTGGGTAGCAATCTCCTCATCTACCACCAGTGTAGCATCCACCTGGATGAAGCGACAGCAGCCGTTTTCCACCAGACCGCACACCACAGAGAGAGAAGACAAAGTATTAACGCCATGATGGACAGAGGCCAGTGGGTAAATTTGGCCAGGATGGTGGTGTTAAACCCGTACTCTTTTTCGAAAGATATTCTGGGATTTTAGGGTATATGCTGAAGCATGCTAATAGGACATTTAATTTGTCAGTAACCTGGGTTAAGCGCTTCCAGCAAACTGCCGAAGGTAAAATCAGCACGTTTAAGGTCTGTTTTCTTTAAAAATCAGCGATCTCCACTGGCTGAGTGATATCCGATATAAAGTAGGTCTCAGATTGTACAAGAAGCACTGCATTAAATTACATTTCCCCCGCCATGTCTTTATAATATGAGCATTTATTTTACCTCATTGTATTCAATGGAGCGTCTGCGCTAGTCTGCCGATTCTGACGGGCGAGTGCGAGTAAAGGGTCTTTTGTCTCGTTTTACGCTTGAAAAACTAAATGAATGCCAAAGTTTATTTAACTGAATGTATTTTAATTGCATCACAACATCAATGCTGTAAAAGGAACTGTATAAAATGGAAAAAACTCACTATAACCGGTCACCGGAAGTTTATAAGTATGGGAACAACAGCTCGGCATATATCCAATTATATTCATCTGTCTCCATATTCTACTGCATCCCAGAATATTACAGAACACCAAAAATGTAAAAATATATATTTATTACATTTGAGATATTTTTGTCAACAGCAGACGGCAACTAGCCGTGACGCAAATTCCGGAGTCTCTGTGCTCCAATCAGGTGAGCCCTCCTCAGCGCTCGCCATGACAACGAGACAACAGTGACGTGCCTTGTAAAGATTTGCATATGCATTCCTATAAAGCTCGTGTGCTCTCAGTCAGCGTCGTCAGTTCGCCCGGTGTAGCTGTTTGTACTTGACCAAGGTGAGTTCAATACCGACGGTACGAGTGGAGCTACGCCAAACTCACGAAGTCCGCTTCGTGATGCTTCACCCGGGCCCGTCTGTGCTGTAGTTCCTTGCGGTTTGCGTACATAAACGCAATATCGCGAAGAATATTACGTGTTTGTTGCTCGAAATGTGCCGCCGAGCAACATCCAGTGAATACTGGCACGGCCTGGCGCCCGGTCTTTCCGTGCACTCCCTGGGGCGAGGCGGCCTTTGAGCCCTAGGCAGGGAACAAACAACCCCCGAGGACCCTCAGGGAAACACGGGCGGCCGGTAGTGGGACCTCGCTGCGAGGGTTATGGTGGGTGGGAGTAGCGAGGCCCACTCATCTTCTATTTTAAACTATAGTTTCAAACTTTAGTTTACTATAGTTTGAAATAGAAACCATGATAACTGTTATGATTGAACTTTATGCAAAGAGCCTAGGATGACCAAGAGCAACAGATTCGGCCATTTTGAAGTGAAAGCGATCGCTCGTGCATTGGATATCATTGCTGTCGCAATGGCAAACAGCGGCTTTGTTTTTATTTAATTTATTCAAAAAGCGCGTTATTGTTTCCCAAATTGCACTAGAGGATCGCCTCTTGGTGATTCTATGCTCTCTGCTCTTTGTCTGGATGTTGTAATGTTTTGCTTTGTTTTTCAGATGAGTTGTTGAGCAAAGAAGGACTATTGAAGACAACAGCTGAACGCGGGTCATCTCCACGAGCGCGCGCATCATAATGTTTTCGGTCTGTTTTCTGAGAGTTTGTCTTCTTTAGATAAGTTTGCAGGTCAAACAAAATAAACTATACTCTTCCTAAACACATGTCTCGTGTTTTATTTGTCTTCTACAGCAATACACTGTCATTTAAGTCTGTTGAATGCATTTGTATGCAACATGGTTTGATAATACAGTAGTCTACAAATAAATAGTTGTTATAAATGTACCTTCAGTAGTCAACATTTAGTGTAGGTAATCAAAAGTTAATCATATTTGTCCTAAGACATAAGAGTAATGTTATGGTTGTTACATACCTGTATTTATTATTATGCTGTATGTTTAAAACTAGCAGATTTACTATATATGTAACATGTCATGAACTTACTGTTATTCAAAAAATTGCTTAAAATATCTTAAGACAAGAATGGGTGTTGTCATTGGTTTTATGTCAACCTACTGTAGGTTTTAGGGTGAATACAGCAGATATAGGCAACCTATATCATAATATTGGTAGTTTGATTTATTTAATGACCCAAATCAAGTAAAACGTCTCTTCCTCAAGCATGCAAAAGTCAAATATAGATATATATATAAAACACAGTTTCCAACAATAAAATTTTGTCTTGTGAAAAAGACCAGTGGGGTTGGTAAGAAAAAAAGTTAATGTCAAGTTATATGTATTTATAAAAGAAGTTCATAATATTTAGTTATTAGAATATGTGACCGCTAGATGGCGCTCGTTTAAAAGAAGCGTTAATTTCAAAGGAGCGTTACTCTGTACTAAAATGGCGGATCTGTTGACGCATTCCGTCCAAAACACAACATTAGGGTAGGCGACATTTAACGTATATATCTATGGACGCTAACTAGTATTCACGTATCATGCTCAACTCTTAATATTCTTTTACGCACTTTGAGAGTGTTTGCGTTATTTCAGAGAGATATTTAAGCACATATGAAGTAACAGTGCCGTCTGTGTACTATAGCTACACAATGCAGCATTTAGCTCGCTCGTAAACATCGCTGCTGTCCTCAGATCATTGTCTGAGCAGAAGTTTCATCATAAGCCATGACTGTCAGATGCTCTTCATCTCAGGAGCTGTATTTTTATATGCTTGATAACAGATATAAGGTGAGTTATGGCTGGAGTGGACGCTGCCAGACGGGCTTATATTAATTTTGGCATGACAGGAGAGAACAGGATACTAATGAGTGACAGAGAGAGTCCACAAAAACTGCTCTCCGGTTGCATTTCATTTGATGAATATTATCTTTTAGAGCTTCAAGTCTTGCCTCAGGTTTTTCCCTCAGGTGTTTCTCGTCAGATTTGTCGTCTTAGAAAGGTGACAAATGTTTAAGTTTAAGACATATACTTAAATTAATATATAAGTACTGAAATAGCCTATAGTACCTTTGTATAAGATTTCAGGTAAATCGTAAACCCATATTATGAAATCATGATCGACTTATTGATTGACTTATTTAAATATATAATAAATAAACATAATTCAATTTCAATATTAAACATAAATTGCAAGAAAACCTAGCAAGATTACTAATACCTGCAGTAAACTACAATTAAAATAAAAAGTGAACATTGAATATTAGATGAAAGGCTTAACTTGAATAAGCAATCAGTTTTAAAATGATAAAGATCGCCATAGAAATATTGCTGTGTTGCATTTAATAAATATTACAAGAATATTAAAAGCCCATTAGGCTTGGGCGGTATCCAAATTTTGAGACCGTCAAACCGCCTCCATATTTTACCCCGGTATCCGGTATTACCGGCGTATAATAAAAAAAATTATGACGTAAGGCTCAGACAGCGTCACCAAACTGTTGGCTTGAGCCTAAACCATTCAGAAACTGAATACCTTCTATGCAATCTTAGGCTCGCGGTCAGAGAGGAGAGAGAGGGAGAGAGAGAGAGAGAGAGAGAGAGAGAGAGAGAGATAGAGAGAGAGAGAGAGAGACGGCCTCTCTCTCTCTCTATCTCTCTCTTACACACACACACATCTCTCCCGCGATTTATTCAGAAATTTACTCCCACACCGTAAGAAATCTGGCCGGCTCCCGCGGAACAGCAGCGATTGACAGCTTTATTAAGTCGAACCCGTTTACAGCCCGACATTATTTAAGTGTGCTCATGCACACAGCTCTAATGCATTTTTTTCAAGAATGAGTCATTTATATGTTTTAACATCATTTATTCGTAACAAGCGTAGACTATAGGCCACTTGGAAGTTGGAACAAATAAAATAAGTCCTCTGAAACATCGTAACATCTCAGCACTCTAACAATTTGCCTTTAAATTGGCTAACACAATTAAAAAAAGAAATCTTGCTTAACAAATCAAATTAAAATAAACTCTAAATGATGACGGGTATTTTGGCAATAACGAAATTTAGTTAAAGGCTGTGAAAGAATTGTTTCTCCATTTCTCTTCACAATCTGGCATTAGGGCGGCGGTGAAGCTGAATATTAAAAGAATAATGCCACCATTAGTCTGTATACTCTGTCTACATTATGATTATATGGTTTAATTAATATTTATTTATAAGTTTAAACCCTGTACTCACCAAGATTAGGCTACGTGTGTTTGTGGAGGAACATTATTAAATCCACTGGCTTTAGCGCAGTCTCTCACTCATGGTGCGTCCAGCAGCTGAACACCCTTTCATGCGGCTACAGGTCGAGATGCAGAGTTCTGATCCGGCTGATTTTGCAAGTTTTGTGTAGGATTGTTTGTTCATCTTCTACCAGTCAGGAACATGCATTTAATTTGCCATGACAGCAGTTTCAGGGTAGCGAGTGGCCTAGTCATTTTACCTGTCAGCTTGCGGTTTAGGGCTCTACCGTAATACGCAGTGTATGAGCGACCGCGAAATACCTGCGGCTGGAATAACCGCTCCTTCTGAGCTAGTGACTGGCTTGACCGCCGTAATAATTCGCTTTTTTTTTACTACTTCGTCATCATTTGCTTCACTTTTGCAGGGATGGATTTTAATGCAGGGATTTGGATTTTTTCGGGTCTCGCCGGGTTCGGGCAAAGATCTTCAGCTCTAATGCAGACCTCTCGTTCATATTAACCACGTCTCCCTTCTGTTCAGTCGAAACTCCCAAACTGCAGGACACTTTGAAGCGCGACACGTCACGTCACCTCTCCCCCTCCCTCTCACCCTCTCCCCCTCCCTCTCCCTCTTTCTCTCTCTCTCCTCCACACTGTTCCGTGATGGCAACCATACATACGTTTTTGTAGGCATTAAATAAAGGATATTTAATATTTTATGACGGTATAACGGTATTGAAACTGACACCGTTTCTATTTTTAGATCCCGCGGTATACCATAATACCGTAATACCGCCCAAGCCTAAAGCCCATAAATGATGCAGATTTTTATTATTTGATCCCAAAGTCTGAACTGAACTGGCTGATGAGGCTCTGGATGCAAAGTTCATGTTTGCCTTTAATCTTTGACCTTTAAATTCCCATCCAGCAGTACAGTATGTTGTGTCAGTATAAATCTGGCTATAAAGCCTCATTGAACAATTTCCCAAAAGCCAGTGCAAGGTGTAAAGACAACTGAGAATTGACTGTGTTTGTTGTGGGGCTGTTTCGGTTGCTGTTGATAAGCTAATGTGTGTGTGTGGTGCATTTATTTGCATCTAAACTCTCTGTATGTGTTGTATTTTGGACCTCTGTATTTAAATGTGCTCTCTCTCCATAGACTGTAAAAGTCTCTCTCGCAGCATGTTTCCATCAGCCGTTTCGCTTGAATACGAATTGCTTTGTTTAATGGTTTCACACACACACACACACACACACACACACACACACACACACACACACATATATATATATATATATATATATATATATATATATATATATATATATATATATATATATATATATATATTTGGCTAGAAGAAAAACAGTTTTTAATTTTTTTCAAACCATTTTAAGGTCAATGTTATTAGCCCTCTTAAGCAATATTTTTTGTATAGTCTACAGAACAAACCACTGTTATACAATGACTTGCCTAATTACCCTAACTTGCCTGAATAACCTAGTTAACCCTTTAAATCTCACTTTAAGCTGAATATTGAGAAATGTCTTGTCAAATAATATGGACTGTCTTCATGGCGTGTCATTATTAGAAATGAGTTATTAAAACTATTATGTTCAGAAATGTGTTCAGAAAATCTGCTCTCCGTTAAACAGAAATTGGGGAAAAACATACAGTGGGGCTAATAAGTCAGGGGTGAATAATTCAGACTTCAACTGTACATCAAAACGAATATTTGCTGAATGTGAATTGAATGTCTTGATGTAGTTACCCTCTAGATCAGTTTGGAAATGTAAACAGTTTGCTGGTGTGACAGGCAGGATTGCAGAGTCGTGCTGTGCGGCGATCCTTCATTCACTCCGGACGGTCTCATTGACACTGATTACATTACAGCGATCCAGAGTTCAAGCCAATTGAAGGACAGAATCGAGTTTCAATTGGCCAAATTTTCTCGTTCATTTAACTCTCCCATGTTGGCTTTCGGGTCACTTTGTTTTTTTTTGTTTTTTTTTAACAGCCGGAAAAAAAATAAACAATATTTCTTCGTCTTGTTTACACTCACCGGCCACTTTATTAGGTACACCTTATTTAAATGCTTTCAGAACTGCCTTAATCCTTCATGGCATAGATTCAACAAGGTACTGGAAATATTCCTCAGAGATTTTGCTCCATATTGACATGATAGCATCACACAGCTGCTGCAGATTTGTCGGCTGCACATCCATGATGCGAATCTCCCGTTTCACCACATCCCAAAGGTGCTCTATTGGATTGAGATCTGATGACTGTGAAGGCCATTTGAGTACAGTGAACTCATTGTCATGTTCAAGAAACAAGTCTGAGATGATTCACGCTTTATGACATGGTGTGTTATCGCTGTTGTTAACACTGTTGTTAACACTGTTGTTATAAAGGAATGGACCACCACAACCAGCCTGAACCGTTGATACAAGGCAGGATGGATCCCTGCTTCGTGTTGTTGTCGCCAAATTCTGACCCGGCCATCCGAATGTCGCAGCAGAAATAAAGACTTATTAGACCAGCGAACGTTTTTCCAATCTTGATAACGTTCACTCCGTTAACGAGCAGTTGAACAGGTGTACCTAATAAAGTGGCCAGTGAGGGTATGTGTGTGTGTATTGACTTTATTAGTTTTCTCTGCGACACTCATTGCTCCAGAAACTTGCCATGGGCCCTATAGTAGATGATTATTTTTGTGTTAGCAGCTGCCAGCAGTCTTAATAACAGCCGGAGAAGAATGTGTGTCTATAATCTCTAAGCTTTTACTATGATGATCATATTGGAAGCCATTGTCAAGAGATAGTCCACCCAAAACTACAAGTTCTGTCAACCTTTACTCAGACTTCGCTTTCTTCTGCTGGAACGCAAAAGAAGATCATTTGAAGGCTGTTATCATCCGTCCACATGGTTAATCAGCTATAGATCACATACGGCTGCAGCCGGAACTTAACTAGAATTATTAATATTATTTATTAAATTTCCCATTAATTATAACTCATTAATGCCTACCCCTACCTTAACCGTCACAGTAATGTAAAACAGATCTGGACTCTTCTCTATTAGTATAGCTGATTAACAATGTGAATGGACGATAACAGCCTTCTGAGTGACATTTACTGCGCGGAAGGCCCCTACTGGCCCATATCTATCAACTGATAACCACTGATAAAGCTGATTAAAGCAGCTGACTGGACATGGTGAAACGACATTATTGGACCACACTAACCAGCCAAATGTGGGGTCCCATATGTGACGTGGCACTAGACTTTTAGGTATTTTAGAGATGTGTAATAAATGAATGTATGATGTGGTTTTATGTGTCTTTGGCAGCGAGAAGAGGCTGAATCCAAAGCCCGAGAAGAAGCAGAGAAACAGCGGATCGAACGAGAGAAACACTTCCAGAAGGAGGAGCTGGAACGCTTGGAAAGAAAGAAGGTAAAATAAAAGTCCACCAATCAAGCTAAACACAGCATCACGCTCTCTCATTCACACACACACATAGGCGTGCTCGCTCGCTCGCTCGGGAGTGATATTGTTAGACCGCCGGCTCCCGTTCAGATTACACCAGTTACCGACCGCTCCCATGCTTTATCCGGAAATTAATCCCACGTTGCAATAAATCTGGTCGGGTCCCGCAGACCTCTAATCTGGCATTACGGTGGCTCAGTGGTTAGCACTGTCGCCTCAAAGAAAGAAGGTCACTGGTTCGAGTCCCGGCTGAGTCATTTGGCATTTCTGTGTGGAGTTTGCATGTTTTTAGTGTGTGTGAATGAGTGTCTATGGATGTTTCCCAGTACTGCTTTGCAGCTGGAAGGGCATCCGCTGTGTAAAACATATGCTGAATAAGTTGGCGGTTCATTCTGTTGTGGTGACCCCTGATAAATAAAGGGGCTAAACTGAAGGAAAATGAATGAATTAATTTTTAAAAATTGTTAAATATAGCACTTGGGAAATATTTTTAAACGATTTAAATTTCACAGGAGGGCTCAAGATTTTGTCTTCAATTGTATTTGAGATTTTAGTTCAGTACTGTTGGTTTAACGTTTGTGTTTACATTTTTAGTGTCTGGAAGAAATCATGAAGAGGACTCGTAAGAGTGACGCAGGAGCACAGGTGAGATGTGTGTGTGTTTCATTAAGTCTAATCTTAAACACACACAATGAAAGAAAATTAACCTGGTTTATTCATTTCTTTGAATATGACAGCGGTAAAAATCTATTTATAGTACTGTGAATATATAAAAATCACTCTTTTATTAATATCATGTAAGTAGGGTTAAAATAAAAAAATACAATGTTGTTTTCCTCTCGTCTTGCAGTAATACAGAAAAATCCGTCAGAAGCTCTTCATACTGGTGCGACAAACCAATCACCAATGAGGTAATCGAGACGCTGCATGAATTGAAATTGAAATGAAGCTGCATGAATTATGTTTTGCTTATTTTCCCGCTTGTGTGTCTTCCTCAGCTCAGTGTCCTGGGACGCAGCACCGGTCATTAACGGAGCTCCGCCCACTAAGCATCAGAATGGACTGTCCTCCAATGGAGACGCTGCAGACTTTGAGGAGATAATCAAGCTGTCCAATCACAGTGGGAACAGTGGGCAGAGTCAACCGGCTGACCCAATCATGGCCTTCGAGGGAGGAGAACCGTTCATGATGAAGGCGGGGCCTATAAAACCTCAACATGTGGCAGGTAGAATCAGATTTTGTTCGATTACGTACAGTAGAAACCTGATGTTTACATACACTTTATAAAGAGGCACATAATTATTTTTTGAAAAAAGTCAGATGTTAATGTGACTAAACTTTTTAGGTAAGTTAGGATGATCAAATTTGTTTCTGTTCTGCTTAATAGCAAAATAATGAGAGAGATATTTTTGAGAAATTGTTATAACCTTTCTTGAAGTGTGGTTTATTCATAAACTAATGTCGAGAGGATCACGTGCTTATAATCAACACGGCTGGCTCCTTGCTAGCTCCGTAATCAGCCCTATTAGATGATTACGGAAGCATTATAAATAACCTGAGTTTTCCACTCCAGTTATCTTCGTCTTGAAGCTCCCCCCCTTTCCACCCCTACATCCTCCCACTTTTTCTGATCGGGCGACACGGTGGCCCAGTGGCTAGCACTGTTGCCTCACAGCAAGAACACCGCTAGTCCAACCCATCGGGCTGGTTGGTGTTTCTGTGTGGAGTTTGCATGTTTTCCCCGTGTTCGCGTGGGTTTTCCCCGGGTTCCCCGGTTTCCTCCCACCGTCCAAAAACATAAACCATAGCCAATCGACTAAAACAAATTATCACCCAATACAACCTGAGTTTACACTTCTCACGGTGACAAGCAGGGGAGTTCTCGAGACCTACCTGACCTCGAATTCCCCTCTCGCCCTTCTAACGGGAGGGAGCCCCGGGCTCGAGGATATTCCGAGCTCAGGGCTCTCTCCCGGGACAGCATGCCAAATACGCTTTATTGATTATCAGCTAAGTGTGAACTCTTGAAAGTCACGTTTACATACAGTAAGATTATTCTGCCTCTGAAAAAGCTCAGATGATGATGTCAAGCTTTTGGAAGTTTCTGATTGGATAATTGACAACATCTGAGTTAATTGGAGGCACAACTGTAGAATAGGATTGAAGGAAAACCTCAAACACACACTGCTTCCTTGTGTGACAACATGGGAAAATCAACAAGCCAGAATCAACAAAAAAGCCAGATTACAATTTGCTGAATTACACTGGGAAAAGGAATAATTTTTGGAGACATGTCCTGTGCTCTGATGGAGCTAAGATTGAACTGTTTGGCTATAATGACCAGTGTTACATTTGGAGGACGAAGGGGAAAGCTTACACGCTTATGAACACCATCCTAACTGTGAAGTATGGGGGCGGCAGCATCATGTTGTGGGGCTGTTTTGCTGTAGGAGGGACTGGTCCACTTCACAGCATAGATGACATCATGAAGAAAGAACATTATGTAGAAATACTGAAGCAACATCTCAAGACATCAGCCAGGAAATGAAAACTTGGCCACAAATGGCTCTTCCAAACAGACCATGACCCTAAGCATACTGCCAAATTAGTTCAAATGTGCTTTAAGGACAACAGAGTGAATGTTTTGAAGTGGCCATCACAAAGCCCTGACCTCAATCCTATAGAACATTTGTGGGCATAGTTGAAAAAGCTTGTGCGAGCAAGACAGTCGACACATCTGATTCAGTTACACCAATTCTGTCAGGAGGAATGGGCCAAAATTCCTGCAAACTATTGTGAGGAGCTTGTGGAAGAATACCCAAAACATTTGACCAAAGTTAAACAGTTTAAATGCAAAGATAAAAAAAAAATACCAAGGAAATGTGTGTAAACTTTTGACTGTCTAGAACACAGGTGTCAAACTCAGTTCCAAAAGGGCCGCAGCTCTGCACAGTTTAGTTCGAACCCTAATTAAACACACCTGATCAAACTAATAGCGTCCTTCAGGCTTGTTTGAAACCTACAGGTAAGTGTGTTGGAGCAGGGTTGGAACTAAACTGTGCAGGGCTTCGGCCCTCCAGCAATTGAGTTTGACACCCCTGTTCTAGAAATTAATAGAAAATTCTCAAATAAAAATCTCTCATTATTCTGGCATTTAGCAAATGTAAATCATTTAGGTTATCCTAACAGACCTAAAATAGTAAACGTTTAGTATCATTTACCATCAGACATTTTTTTAAATGGTTATGTTTCTTTTTTTAGAGTGTATGTAAACTTCTGGTTTCAGCTGTATGTTAGATCATATATGGATCAAATCTGGGCACCAGTGGAGTTGCTTTCCAGTGTTTCGTCTTTCAGCAGTGACATTTACATTATACTGAACTGAACTAAACTGAACCCAAAATAAAATCTTGAAAATAATGTATAAAGGATGATTAAGAGAGTCTCTAAGCTATTTTCCATGCATGAAACTGATGATTTCTGCAGTTTGTTGACTTTAGGACAGTGTGAATGACTGAAAAAAGCAGCCTTGGCATTCTGCAAAGCATCTCTATTTTCAGCTTCATAATACCAGTCATAGATGTTGTTGGCAAGCTTTTAATAGTTCAATAAATCATCTTCTCACATGTGTTTCTGCTGTTTTCCTGCAGAGGTGCTGTGAGAGATGAGATATCAGAGTCTTCTGGATATGAAGAGAAGAAGAGAAGCCTTACTCTACCACCGCTTCCACCCTGATGTGTGCCAAACCAACAAAAACAGACTGCTTTAACTTTAGAAACACAGCCGAGCCGGACGCGCTCAGGAGAAAGTGCCAGATGACGACCTTAAAGAGACACTTATATACATATACAACATTTGCAAAAAGTCTCTGTCTATTTCACTGTGTGTGTCATGGTGCAACATTTGTTGAGTTTCTTTAACAAGTCACCTGCCGATCATGTGGTGCACCTTAAAAGAGTCGCTATATATTGAATTTTAGAAAAGACAACTTGGCTTATCTTTATGATATGAATTATTGTTGTTGTTGTTGCTCTTGTTATGATGTATTGTTATCGTTCTTTGAAGTAGAGAAAAAAAGCAAACGTGTGTCTTGAACTATTGCGTTATTTAACGTGTGGCGCATCAGAAGAGGCCGATATTCTGTATGTTAATGTATATTTGCCTGATTATGACAGACCTGTGGAATAAATCTTTATGAAAGGGGCTGTTTGTCAGTGAGTGGAGTGTTTGCTGTAGTTTAAGCTAATCGTAATAATGTGATTTTTATTTTAGTCTGGCTATATCATGATGGTAGAACAGTGCTTTATAATAAAAATAATAATAATTCCTTACATTTATATAGCGCTTTTCTTGGCACTCAAAGCGCTTTACACATAGGGGGAATCTCCTCATCTACTTTTTTTTTTTTTTTAATGCAAGAAAGAACATTACAAAGATATAATATGAACAAAGAGACAAAGAGGGTTACATAAATAGAATTCCAGCAAATTTATCAAGTTTAAATGATTTACACCAAGAAAGCGTTTTACATGCAGTGTAATTATGACTGTTTATGACTGTTCCAGTTACTATGACCATTTATGTGAAGCTGCTTTGACACAATCTACATTGTAAAAGCGCTATACAAATAAAGCTGAATTGAATTGAATTGAATTGTAATTGTTAGAGTCTTTTAAAGAGTTCACATAAATTTCAAAGTCCAAAGTCAAAGTCCTTTCTGAAAATAAAAAAGTAAGGGTGTATCTTTGAAAATTAACATTTATGGAAGTAAAACTTTGCTATAAAAAAACAATAAATCAATAATAAATTTACAATGAGAAGGATCTACACTCAGAGAGTAACCAAAGAACACAATTTTTGGGGAAATACAGAAGTTTGGAAATAAGAATTTTTTAATGAAACTGGAAAAGTCAACCCAAAACACTTTACAGTAAGTACACTCCCAAAATAAATGCTTTAGTGTTTCATCATATTGAGTACAAAATGAGCATTTAGGGGAAATATTATTAAATTTAGCTAGTTTGGTATTTATTGGGTAGCAATCTCCTCATCTACCACCAGTGTAGCATCCACCTGGATGAAGCGACAGCAGCCGTTTTCCACCAGACCGCACACCACAGAGAGAGAAGACAGAGTATTAAAGCCATGATGGACAGAGGCCAGTGTGTAAATTTGGCCAGGATGGTGGTGTTAAACCCGTACTCTTTTTCGAAAGATATTCTGGGATTTTAGGGTATATGCTGAAGCATGCTAATAGGACATTTAATTTGTCAGTAACCTGGGTTAAGCGCTTCCAGCAAACTGCCAAAGGGAAAATCAGCATGTTTAAGGTCTGTTTTCTTTAAAAAATCAGCGATCTCCACTGGCTGAGTGATATCCGATATAAAGTGGGTCTCAGATTGCACAAGAAGCACTGCATTAAATTACATTTCCCTCGCCATGACTTTATAATATGAGCATTTATTTTACCTCATTGTATTCAATGGAGCGTCTGCGCTAGTCTGCCGATTCTGACGGGCGAGTGCGAGTAAAGGGTCTTTTGTCTCGTTTTACGCTTGAAAAACTAAATGAATGCCAAAGTTTATTTAACGGAATGTATTTTAATTGCATCACAACATCAATGCTGTAAAAGGAACTGTATAAAATGGAAAAAACTCACTATAACCGGTCACCGGAAGTTTATAAGTATGGGAACAACAGCTCGGCATATATCCAATTATATTCATCTGTCTCCATATTCTACTGCATCCCAGAATATTACAGAACACCAAAAATGTAAAAATATATATTTATTATATTTAAGATATTTTTGTCAACAGCAGACGGCAGCCGTGACGCAAATTCCGGAGTCTCTGTGCTCCAATCAGGTGAGCCCTCCTCAGCGCTCGCCATGACAACGAGACAACAGTGACGTGCCTTGTAAAAATTTGCATATGCATTCCTATAAAGCTCGTGTGCTCTCAGTCAGCGTCGTCAGTTCGCCCGGTGTAGCTGTTTGTACTTGACCAAGGTGAGTTCAATACCGACGGTACGAGTGGAGCTACGCCAAACTCACGAAGTCCGCTTCGTGATGCTTCACCCGGGCCCGTCTGTGCTGTAGTTCCTTGCGGTTTGCGTACATAAACGCAATATCGCGAAGAATATTACGTGTTTGTTGCTCGAAATGTGCCGCCGAGCAACATCCAGTGAATACTGGCACGGCCTGGCGCCCGGTCTTTCCGTGCACTCCCTGGGGCGAGGCGGCCTTTGAGCCCTAGGCAGGGAACAAACAACCCCCGAGGACCCTCAGGGAAACACGGGCGGCCGGTAGTGGGACCTCGCTGCGAGGGTTATGGTGGGTGGGAGTAGCGAGGCCCACTCATCTTCTATTTTAAACTATAGTTTCAAACTTTAGTTTACTATAGTTTGAAATAGAAACCATGATAACTGTTATGATTGAACTTTATGCAAAGAGCCTAGGATGACCAAGAGCAACAGATTCGGCCATTTTGAAGTGAAAGCGATCGCTCGTGCATTGGATATCATTGCTGTCGCAATGGCAAACAGCGGCTTTGTTTTTATTTAATTTATTCAAAAAGCGCGTTATTGTTTCCCAAATTGCACTAGAGGATCGCCTCTTGGTGATTCTATGCTCTCTGCTCTTTGTCTGGATGTTGTAATGTTTTGCTTTGTTTTTCAGATGAGTTGTTGAGCAAAGAAGGACTATTGAAGACAACAGTTGAAGACGACCGCGGGTCATCTCCACGAGCGCGCGCATCATAATGTTTTCGGTCTGTTTTCTGAGAGTTTGTCTTCTTTAGATAAGTTTGCAGGTCAAACAAAATAAACTATACTCTTCCTAAACACCAGTCTCGTGTTTTATTTGTCTTCTACAGCAATACACTGTCATTTAAGTCTGTTGAATGCATTTGTATGCAATATGGTTTGATATGGTTTGATAATACAGTAGTCTACAAATAAATAGTTGTTATAAATGTACCTTCAATAGTCAACATTTAGTGTAGGTAATCAAAAGTTAATCATATTTGTCCTAAGACATAAGAGTAATGTTATGGTTGTTACATACCTGTATTTATTATTATGCTGTATGTTTAAAACCAGCAGATTTACTATATATGTAACATGTCATGAACTTACTGTTATTCGAAAAATTGCTTAAAATATCTTAAGACAAGAATGGGTGTTGTCATTGGTTTTATGTCAACCTACTGTAGGTTTTAGGGTGAATACAGCAGATATAGGCAACCTATATCATAATATTGGTAGTATAAGTTATTTAATGATGGCGCTCGTTTAAAAGAAGCGTTCATTTCAAAGGAGCGTTACCCTGTACTAAAATGGCGGATCTGTTGACGCATTCCGTCCAAATCACAACATTAGGGTAGGCGACATTTAACGTATATATCTATGGACGCTAACTAGTATTCACGTATCATGCTCAACTCTTAATATTTTTTTACGCACTTTGAGAGTGTTTGCGTTATTTCAGAGAGATATTTAAGCACACATGAAGTAACAGTGCCGTCTGTGTACTATAGTTACACAATGCAGCATTTATCTCGCTCGTAATCGCTGCTGTCCTCAGATCATTGTCTGAGCAGAAGTTTCATCATAAGCCATGACTGTCAGATGCTCTTCATCTCAGGAGCTGTATTTTTATATGCTTGATAACAGATATAAGGTGAGTTATGGCTGGAGTGGACGCTGCCAGACGGGCTTATATTAATTTTGGCATGACAGGAGAGAACAGGATACTAATGAGTGACAGAGAGAGTCCACAAAAACTGCTCTCCGGTTGCATTTCATTTGATGAATATTATCTTTTAGAGCTTCAAGTCTTGCCTCAGGTTTTTCCCTCAGGTGTTTCTCGTCAGATTTGTCGTCTTAGAAAGGTGACAAATGTTTAAGTTTAAGACATATACTTAAATTAATATAAGTACTGAAATAGCCTATAGTACCTTTGTATAAGATTTCAGGTAAATCGTAAACCCATATTATGAAATCATGATCGACTTATTGATTGACTTATTTAAATATATAATAAATAAACATAATTCAATTTCAATATTAAACATAAATTGCAAGAAAACCTAGCAAGATTACTAATACCTGCAGTAAACTACAATTAAAATAAAAAGTGAACATTTGAATATTAGATGAAAGGCTTAACTTGAATAAGCAATCAGTTTTAAAATGATAAAGATCGCCATAGAAATATTGCTGTGTTGCATTTAATAAATATTACAAGAATATTAAAAGCCCATAAATGATGCAGATTTTTATTATTTGATCCCAAAGTCTGAACTGAACTGGCTGATGAGGCTCTGGATGCAAAGTTCATGTTTGCCTTTAATCTTTGACCTTTAAATTCCCATCCAGCAGTACAGTATGTTGTGTCAGTATAAATCTGGCTATAAAGCCTCATTGAACAATTTCCCAAAAGCCAGTGCAAGGTGTAAAGACAACTGAGAATTGACTGTGTTTGTTGTGGGGCTGTTTCGGTTGCTGTTGATAAGCTAATGTGTGTGTGTGGTGCATTTATTTGCATCTAAACTCTCTGTATGTGTTGTATTTTGGACCTCTGTATTTAAATGTGCTCTCTCTCCATAGACTGTAAAAGTCTCTCTCGCAGCATGTTTCCATCAGCCGTTTCGCTTGAATACGAATTGCTTTGTTTAATGGTTTCACACACACACACACACACACACACACACACACACACATATATATATATATATATATATATATATATATATATATATATATATATATATATATATATATATTTGGCTAGAAGAAAAACAGTTTTTAATTTTTTTCAAACCATTTTAAGGTCAATGTTATTAGCCCTCTTAAGCAATATTTTTTGTATAGTCTACAGAACAAACCACTGTTATACAATGACTTGCCTAATTAACCTAACTTGCCTGAATAACCTAGTTAACCCTTTAAATCTCACTTTAAGCTGAATATTGAGAAATGTCTTGTCAAATAATATGGACTGTCTTCATGGCGTGTCATTATTAGAAATGAGTTTTTAAAACTATTATGTTCAGAAATGTGTTCAGAAAATCTGCTCTCTGTTAAACAGAAATTGGGGAAAAACATACAGTGGGGCTAATAAGTCAGGGGTGAATAATTCAGACTTCAACTGTACATCAAAACGAATATTTGCTGAATGTGAATTGAATGTCTTGATGTAGTTACCCTCTAGATCAGTTTGGGAATGTAAACAGTTTGCTGGTGTGACTGGCAGGATTGCAGAGTCGTGCTGTGCGGCGATCCTTCATTCACTCCGGACGGTCTCATTGACACTGATTACATTACAGCGATCCAGAGTTCAAGCCAATTGAAGGACAGAATCAAGTTTCAATTGGCCAAATTTTCTCGGTCATTTAACTCTCCCATGTTGGCTTTCGGGTCACTTTGTTTTGTTTTTTTTGTTTTTTAACAGCCGGAAAAAAAAATAAACAATATTTTTTCGTCTTGTTTACACTCACCGGCCACTTTATTATGTACACCTTATTTAAATGCTTTCAGAACTGCCTTAATCCTTCATGGCATAGATTCAACAAGGTACTGGAAATATTCCTCAGAGATTTTGCTCCATATTGACATGATAGCATCACACAGCTGCTGCAGATTTGTCGGCTGCACATCCATGATGCGAATCTCCCGTTTCACCACATCCTAAAGGTGCTCTATTGGATTGAGATCTGATGACTGTGAAGGCCATTTGAGTACAGTGAACTCATTGTCATGTTCAAGAAACAAGTCTGAGATGATTCACGCTTTATGACATGGTGTGTTATCGCTGTTGTTAACACTGTTGTTATAAAGGAATGGACCACCACAACCAGCCTGAACCGTTGATACAAGGCAGGATGGATCCCTGCTTCGTGTTGTTGTCGCCAAATTCTGACCCGGCCATCCGAATGTCGCAGCAGAAATAAAGACTTATTAGACCAGCGAACGTTTTTCCAATCTTGATAACGTTCACTCCGTTAACGAGCAGTTGAACAGGTGTACCTAATAAAGTGGCCAGTGAGGGTATGTGTGTGTGTGTATTGACTTTATTAGTTTTCTCTGCGACACTCATCGCTCCAGAAACTTTCCATGGGCCCTATAGTAGATGACTATTTTTGTGTTAGCAGCTGCCAGCAGTCTTAATAACAGCCGGAGAAGAATGTGTGTCTATAATCTCTAAGCTTTTACTATGATGATCATATTGGAAGCCATTGTCAAGAGATAGTCCACCCAAAACTACAAGTTCTGTCAACCTTTACTCAGACTTCACTTTCTTCTGCTGGAACGCAAAAGAAGATCATTTGAAGGCTGTTATCATCCGTCCACATGGTTAATCAGCTATAGATCGCATACGGCTGCAGCCGGAACTTAACTAGAATTATTAATATTATTTATTAAATTTCCCATTAATTATAACTCATTAATGCCTACCCCTACCTTAACCGTCACAGTAATGTAAAACAGATCTGGACTCTTCTCTATTAGTATAGCTGATTAACAATGTGAATGGACGATAACAGCCTTCTGAGTGACATTTACTGCGCGGAAGGCCCCTACTGGCCCATATTTATCAACTGATACCCACTGAAAAAGCTGATTAAAGCAGCTGACTGGACATGGTGAAACGACATTATTGGACCACACTAACCAGCCAAATGTGGGGTCCCATATGTGACATGGCACTAGACTTTTAGGTATTTTAGAGATGTGTAATAAATGAATGTATGATGTGGTTTTATGTGTCTTTGGCAGCGAGAAGAGGCTGAATCCAAAGCCCGAGAAGAAGCAGAGAAACAGAGGATCGAACGAGAGAAACACTTCCAGAAGGAGGAGCTGGAACGCTTGGAAAGAAAGAAGGTAAAATAAAAGTCCACCAATCAAGCTAAACACAGCATCACGCTCTCTCATTCACACACACACATAGGCGTGCTCGCTCGCTCGCTCGGGAGTGGTATTGTTAGACCGCCGGCTCCCGTTCAGATTACACCAGTTACCGACCGCTCCCATGCTTTATCCGGAAATTAATCCCACGTTGCAATAAATCTGGTCGGGTCCCGCAGACCTCTAATCTGGCATTACGGTGGCTCAGTGGTTAGCACTGTCGCCTCAAAGAAAGAAGGTCACTGGTTCGAGTCCCGGCTGGGTCATTTGGCATTTCTGTGTGGAGTTTGCATGTTTTTAGTGTGTGTGAATGAGTGTCTATGGATGTTTCCCAGTACTGCTTTGCAGCTGGATGGGCATCCGCTGTGTAAAACATATGCTGAATAAGTTGGCGGTTCATTCTGTTGTGGTGACCCCTGATAAATAAACGGGCTAAACTGAAGGAAAATGAATGAATGAATTTTTAAAAGTTGTTAAATATAGCACTTGGGAAATATTTTTAAACGATTTAAATTTCACAGGAGGGCTCAACATTTTGTCTTCAATTGTATTTGAGATTTTAGTTCAGTACTGTTGGTTTAACGTTTGTGTTTACATTTTTAGCGTCTGGAAGAAATCATGAAGAGGACTTGACGCAGGAGCACAGGTGAGATGTGTGTGTGTTTCATTAAGTCTAATCTTAAACACACACAATGAAAGAAAATTAATCTGGTTTATTCATTTCTTTGAATATGACAGCGGTAAAAATCTATTTATAGTACTGTGAATATATAAAAATCACTTTTTTATTAATATCATGTAAGTAGGGTTAAAATAAAAAAATACAATGTTGTTTTCCTCTCGTCTTGCAGTAATACAGAAAAATCCGTCAGAAGCTCTTCATAGTGGTGCGACAAACCAATCACCAATGAGGTAATCGAGACGCTGCATGAATTGAAATTGAAATGAAGCTGCATGAATTATGTTTTGCTTATTTTCCCGCTTGTGTGTCTTCCTCAGCTCTGTGTCCTGGGACGCAGCACCGGTCATTAACGGAGCTCCGCCCACTAAGCATCAGAATGGACTGTCCTCCAATGGAGACGCTGCAGACTTTAAGGAGATAATCAAGCTGTCCAATCACAGTGGGAACAGTGGGCAGAGTCAACCGGCTGACCCAATCATGGCCTTCGAGGGAGGAGAACCGTTCATGATGAAGGCGTGGCCTATGAAACCTCAACATGTGGCAGGTAGAATCAGATTTTCTTCGATTACGTACAGTAGAAACCAGACGTTTACATACACTTTATAAAGAGGCATATAATAATTTTTTGAAAAAAGTCAGATGTTAATGTGACTAAACTTATTTTTTTAGGTAAGTTAGGATGATCAAATTTGTTTCTGTTCTGCTTAATAGCAAAATAATGAGAGAGATATTTTTGAGAAATTGTTATAACCTTTCTTGAAAGTCACGTTTACATACAGTAAGATTATTCTGCCTCTGAAAAAGCTCAGATGATGATGTCAAGCTTTTGGAAGTTTCTGATTGGATAATTGACAACATTTGAGTTAATTGAAGGCACAACTGTAGAATAGGATTGAAGGAAAACCTCAAACACACACTGCTTCCTTGTGTGACAACATGGGAAAATCAACAAGCCAGAATCAACAAAAAAGCCAGATTACAATTTGCTGAATTACACTGGGAAAAAGACTAATTTCATGAGACATGCTGGTGGTCTGATGGAACTAAGATTGAACTGTTTGGCTATAATGACCAGTGTTACATTTGGAGGACGAAGGGGAAAGCTTACACGCTTATGAACACCATCCTAACTGTGAAGTATGGGGGCGGCAGCATCATGTTGTGGGGCTGTTTTGCTGTAGGAGGGACTGGTCCACTTCACAGCATAGATGACATCATGAAGAAAGAACATTATGTAGAAATACTGAAGCAACATCTCAAGACATCAGCCAGGAAATGAAAACTTGGCCACAAATGGCTCTTCCAAACAGACCATGACCCTAATCATACTGCCAAATTAGTTCAAATGTGCTTTAAGGACAACAGAGTGAATGTTTTGGAGTGGCCATCACAAAGCCCTGATCTCAATCCTATAGAACATTTGTGGGCAGAGTCCAGTGGTGCTCGCTGCAGAGCCATTTGAGGAGAGCTGAGCTCCAGAGAGGGGGAGCTTAAGCTTGAGCTCCACCTTTTTTGCACTTCTTCTACGAGTGATGTCACTGGGGGTAGGGTTAGGGATGGGGTTGGTGTACGCATTAAAACAGCTTACAGGAGGAGGAGCGACAGCTCATGCTCTCCCCTTGCTGGAGCTCAGCTCTCCTCAAATGGCTCTGCAGCGAGCACCCTCTCGGCAGAGTTGAAAAAGCTTGTGCGAGCAAGACATCCAACAAATTTGTATCAGTTACATCAATTCTGTCAGGAGGAATGAGCCAAAATTCATGCAAACTATTGTGAGAAGCTTGTGGAAGGATACCCAAAACATTTGACCAAAGTTAAACAGTTTAAAAGCAAAGCAAAAAAATACCAAGGAAATGTGTGTAAACTTTTGACTGTCTAGAAATTAATAGAAAATTCTCAAAAAAAATCTCTCTTTATTCTGGCATTTAGCAAATGTAAATCATTTAGGTTATCCTAACAGACCTAAAATAGTAAACGTTTAGTATCATTTACCATCAGACATTATTTAAATGATTATGTTTCTTTTTTTAGAGTGTATGTAAACTTCTGGTTTCAGCTGTATGTTAGATCATATATGGATCAAATCTGGGCACCAGTGGAGTTGCTTTTCAGTGTTTCGTCTTTCAGCAGTGACATTTACATTATACTGAACTGAACTAAACTGAACCCAAAATAAAATCTTGAAAATAATGTATAAAGGATGATTAAGAGAGTCTCCAAGCTATTTTCCATGCATGAAACTGATGATTTCTGCTGTTTGTTGACTTTAGGACAGTGTGAATGACTGAAAAAGCAGCCTTGGCATTCTGCAAAGCGTCTCTATTTTCAGCTTCATAATACCAGTCATAGATGTTGTTGGCAAGCTTTTAATAGTTCAATAAATCATCTTCTCACATGTGTTTCTGCTGTTTTCCTGCAGAGGTGCTGTGAGAGATGAGATATCAGAGTCTTCTGGATATGAAGAGAAGAAGAGAAGCCTTACTCTACCACCGCTTCCACCCTGACGTGTGCCAAACCAACAAAAACAGACTGCTTTAACTTTAGAAACACAGCTGAGCCGGACGCGCTCAGGAGAAAGTGCCAGAAGACGATCTTAAAGAGACACTTATATACATATACAACGTTTGCAAAAAGTTTCTGTCTATTTCACTGTGTGTGTCATGGTGCAACATTTGTTGAGTTTCTTTAACAAGTCACCTGCCGATCATGTGGTGCACCTTAAAAGAGTCGCTATATATTGAATTTTAGAAAAGACAACTTGGCTTATCTTTATGATATGAATTATTGTTGTTGTTGTTGCTCTTGTTATGATGTATTGTTATCGTTCTTTTAAGTAGAGAAAAAAAGCAAACGTGTGTCTTGAACTATTGCGTTATTTAACGTGTGGCGCATCAGAAGAGGCCGATATTCTGTATGTTAATGTATATTTGCCTGATTATGACAGACCTGTGGAATAAATCTTTATGAAAGGGGCTGTTTGTCAGTGAGTGGAGTGTTTGCTGTAGTTTAAGCTAATCGTAATAATGTGATTTTTATTTTAGTCTGGCTATATCATGATGGTAGAACAGTGCTTTATAATAAAAATAATAATAGTTCCTTACATTTATATAGCGCTTTTCTTGGCACTCAAAGCGCTTTACACATAGGGGGAATCTCCTCATCTACTTTTTTTTTTTTAATGCAAGAAAGAACATTACAAAGATATAATATGAACAAAGAGACAAAGAGGGTTACATAAATAGAATTCCAGCAAATTTATCAAGTTTAAATGATTTACACCAAGAAAGCGTTTTACATGCAGTGTAATTATGACTGTTTATGACTGTTCCAGTTACTATGACCATTTATGTGAAGCTGCTTTGACACAATCTACATTGTAAAAGCGCTATACAAATAAAGCTGAATTGAATTGAATTGAATTGTAATTGTTAGAGTCTTTTAAAGAGTTCACATAAATTTTTAAAGTCCTTTCTGAAAATAAAAAAGTAAGGGTGTTTCTTTGAAAATTAACATTTGTGGAAGTAAAACTTTGCTATAAAAAAAACAATAAATCAATAATAAATTTACAATGAGAAGGATCTACACTCAGAGAGTAACCAAAGAACACAATTTTTGGGGAAATACAAAGTTTGGAAATAAGAATTTTTTAATGAAACTGGAAAAGTCAACCCAAAACACTTTACAGTAAGTACACTCCCAAAATAAATGCTTTAGTGTTTCATCATATTGAGTACAAAATGAGCATTTAGGGGAAATATTATTAAATTTAGCTAGTTTGGTATTTATTGGGTAGCAATCTCCTCATCTACCACCAGTGTAGCATCCACCTGGATGAAGCGACAGCAGCCGTTTTCCACCAGACCGCACACCACAGAGAGAGAAGACAGAGTATTAAAGCCATGATGGACAGAGGCCAGTGTGTAAATTTGGCCAGGATGGTGGTGTTAAACCCGTACTCTTTTTCGAAAGATATTCTGGGATTTTAGGGTATATGCTGAAGCATGCTAATAGGACATTTAATTTGTCAGTAACCTGGGTTAAGCGCTTCCAGCAAACTGCCAAAGGGAAAATCAGCATGTTTAAGGTCTGTTTTCTTTAAAAAATCAGCGATCTCCACTGGCTGAGTGATATCCGATATAAAGTGGGTCTCAGATTGCACAAGAAGCACTGCATTAAATTACATTTCCCTCGCCATGACTTTATAATATGAGCATTTATTTTACCTCATTGTATTCAATGGAGCGTCTGCGCTAGTCTGCCGATTCTGACGGGCGAGTGCGAGTAAAGGGTCTTTTGTCTCGTTTTACGCTTGAAAAACTAAATGAATGCCAAAGTTTATTTAACGGAATGTATTTTAATTGCATCACAACATCAATGCTGTAAAAGGAACTGTATAAAATGGAAAAAACTCACTATAACCGGTCACCGGAAGTTTATAAGTATGGGAACAACAGCTCGGCATATATCCAATTATATTCATCTGTCTCCATATTCTACTGCATCCCAGAATATTACAGAACACCAAAAATGTAAAAATATATATTTATTATATTTAAGATATTTTTGTCAACAGCAGACGGCAGCCGTGACGCAAATTCCGGAGTCTCTGTGCTCCAATCAGGTGAGCCCTCCTCAGCGCTCGCCATGACAACGAGACAACAGTGACGTGCCTTGTAAAGATTTGCATATGCATTCCTATAAAGCTCGTGTGCTCTCAGTCAGCGTTGTCAGTTCGCCCGGTGTAGCTGTTTGTACTTGACCAAGGTGAGTTCAATACCGACGGTACGAGTGGAGCTACGCCAAACTCACGAAGTCCGCTTCGTGATGCTTCACCCGGGCCCGTCTGTGCTGTAGTTCCTTGCGGTTTGCGTACATAAACGCAATATCGCGAAGAATATTACGTGTTTGTTGCTCGAAATGTGCCGCCGAGCAACATCCAGTGAATACTGGCACGGCCTGGCGCCCGGTCTTTCCGTGCACTCCCTGGGGCGAGGCGGCCTTTGAGCCCTAGGCAGGGAACAAACAACCCCCGAGGACCCTCAGGGAAACACGGGCGGCCGGTAGTGGGACCTCGCTGCGAGGGTTATGGTGGGTGGGAGTAGCGAGGCCCACTCATCTTCTATTTTAAACTATAGTTTCAAACTTTAGTTTACTATAGTTTGAAATAGAAACCATGATAACTGTTATGATTGAACTTTATGCAAAGAGCCTAGGATGACCAAGAGCAACAGATTCGGCCATTTTGAAGTGAAAGCGATCGCTCGTGCATTGGATATCATTGCTGTCGCAATGGCAAACAGCGGCTTTGTTTTTATTTAATTTATTCAAAAAGCGCGTTATTGTTTCCCAAATTGCACTAGAGGATCGCCTCTTGGTGATTCTATGCTCTCTGCTCTTTGTCTGGATGTTGTAATGTTTTGCTTTGTTTTTCAGATGAGTTGTTGAGCAAAGAAGGACTATTGAAGACAACAGTTGAAGACGACCGCGGGTCATCCCCACGAGCGCGCGCATCATAATGTTTTCGGTCTGTTTTCTGAGAGTTTGTCTTTTTAGATAAGTTTGCAGGTCAAACAAAATAAACTATACTCTTCCTAAACACCTGTCTCGTGTTTTATTTGTCTTCTACAGCAATACACTGTCATTTAAGTCTGTTGAATGCATTTGTATGCAACATGGTTTGATAATACAGTAGTCTACAAATAAATAGTTGTTATAAATGTACCTTCAATAGTCAACATTTAGTGTAGGTAATCAAAAGTTAATCATATTTGTCCTAAGACATAAGAGTAATGTTATGGTTGTTACATACCTGTATTTATTATTATGCTGTATGTTTAAAACCAGCAGATTTACTATATATGTAACATGTCATGAACTTACTGTTATTCAAAAAATTGCTTAAAATATCTTAAGACAAGAATGGGTGTTGTCATTGGTTTTATGTCAACCTACTGTAGGTTTTAGGGTGAATACAGCAGATATAGGCAACCTATATCATAATATTGGTAGTATGAGTTATTTAATGACCCAAATCAAGTAAAACGTCTCTTCCTCAAGCATGCAAAAGTCAAATATAGATATATATAAAACAGTTTCCAACAATAAAATTTTGTCTTGTGAAAAAGACCAGTGGGGTTGGCAAGAAAAAAAGTTAATGTCAAGTTATATGTATTTATAAAAGTTCATAATAGTCATTAGATTATGTGACCGCTAGATGGCGCTCGTTTAAAAGAAGCGTTAATTTCAAAGGAGCGTTACCCTGTACTAAAAAGGCGGATCTATTGACGCATTCCGTCCAAAACACAACATTAGGGTAGGCGACATTTAACGTATATCTATGGACGCTAACTAGTATTCACGTATCATGCTCAACTCTATTATAAATATTATTAAATATTCTTTTACGCACTTTGAGAGTGTTTGCGTTATTTCAGAGAGATATTTAAGCACATATGAAGTAACAGTGCCGTCTGTGTACTATAGTTACACAATGCAGCATTTAGCTCGCTCGTAAACATCGCTGCTGTCCTCAGATCATTGTCTGAGCAGAAGTTTCATCATAAGCCATGACCGTCAGATGCTCTTCACCTCAGGAGCTGTATTTTTCATATGCTTGATAACAGATATAAGGTGAGTTATGGCTGGAGTGGACGCTGTCAGACGGGCTTATATTAATTTTGGCATGACAGGAGAGAACAGGATACTAATGAGTGACAGAGAGAGTCCACAAAAACTGCTCTCCGGTTGCATTTCATTTGATGAATATTATCTTTTAGAGCTTCAAGTCTTGCCTCAGGTTTTTCCCTCAGGTGTTTCTCGTCAGATTTGTCGTCTTAGAAAGGTGACAAATGTTTCAGTTTAAGACATATACTTAAATTAATATAAGTACTGAAATAGCCTATAGTACCTTTGTATAAGATTTCAGGTAAATCGTAAACCCATATTATGAAATCATGATCGACTTATTGATTGACTTATTTAAATATATAATAAATAAACATAATTCAATTTCAATATTAAACATAAATTGCAAGAAAACCTAGCAAGATTACTAATACCTGCAGTAAACTACAATTAAAATAAAAAGTGAACATTGAATATTAGATGAAAGGCTTAACTTGAATAAGCAATCAGTTTTAAAATGATAAAGATCGCCATAGAAATATTGCTGTGTTGCATTTAATAAATATTACAAGAATATTAAAAGCCCATAAATAATGCAGATTTTTATTATTTGATCCCAAAGTCTGAACTGAACTGGCTGATGAGGCTCTGGATGCAAAGTTCATGTTTGCCTTTAATCTTTGACCTTTAAATTCCCATCCAGCAGTACAGTATGTTGTGTCAGTATAAATCTGGCTATAAAGCCTCATTACACAATTTCCCAAAAGCCAGTGCAAGGTGTAAAGACAACTGAGAATTGACTGTGTTTGTTGTGGGGCTGTTTCGGTTGCTGTTGATAAGCTAATGTGTGTGTGTGGTGCATTTATTTGCATCTAAACTCTCTGTATGTGTTGTATTTTGGACCTCTGTATTTAAATGTGCTCTCTCTCCATAGACTGTAAAAGTCTCTCTCGCAGCATGTTTCCATCAGCCGTTTCGCTTGAATACGAATTGCTTTGTTTAATGGGTTTACACACACACACACATATATACACAAATATATATATATATATATATATATATATATATATATATATATATATATATATATATATATATATATTTGACTAGAAGAAAAATAGTT
Source organism: Danio rerio (assembly GCF_052040795.2). Lineage (NCBI taxonomy): Eukaryota > Metazoa > Chordata > Actinopteri > Cypriniformes > Danionidae > Danio > Danio rerio. The sequence goes on along the minus strand of NC_141025.1, from coordinate 63,735,444 downwards.
TTTATTTTTTTTCAAACCATTTTAAGGTCAATGTTATTAGCCCTCTTAAGCAATATTTTTTGGATAGTCTACAGAACAAACCACTGTTATACAATGACTTGCCTAATTACCCTAACTTGCCTGAATAACCTAGTTAACCCTTTAAATCTCACTTTAAGCTGAATATTGAGAAATGTCTTGTCAAATAATATGGACTGTCTTCATGGCGTGTCATTATTATAAATGAGTTATTAAAACTATTATGTTCAGAAATGTGTTCAGAAAATCTGCTCTCCGTTAAACAGAAATTGGGGAAAAACATACAGTGGGGCTAATAAGTCAGGGGTGAATAATTCAGACTTCAACTGTACATCAAAACGAATATTTGCTGAATGTGAATTGAATGTCTTGATGTAGTTACCCTCTAGATCAGTTTGGGAATGTAAACAGTTTGCTGGTGTGACAGGCAGGATTGCAGAGTCGTGCTGTGCGGCGATCCTTCATTCACTCCGGACGGTCTCATTGACACTGATTACATTACAGCGATCCAGAGTTCAAGCCAATTGAAGGACAGAATCAAGTTTCAATTGGCCAAATTTTCTCGGTCATTTAACTCTCCCATGTTGGATTTCGGGCCACTTTGTTTTTTTTTTTTTTTTTTAACAGCCGGAAAAAAAATAAACAATATTTTTTTGTCTTGTTTACACTCACCGGCCACTTTATTAGGTACACCTTATTTAAATGCCTTCAGAACTGCCTTAATCCTTCATGGCATAGATTCAACAAGGTACTGGAAATATTCCTCAGAGATTTTGCTCCATATTGACATGATAGCATCACACAGCTGCTGCAGATTTGTCGGCTGCACATCCATGATGCGAATCTCCCGTTTCACCACATCCCAAAGGTGCTCTATTGGATTGAGATCTGGTGACTGTGAAGGCCATTTGAGTACAGTGAACTCATTGTCATGTTCAAGAAACCAATCTGAGATGATTCACGCTTTATGACATGGTGTGTTATCGCTGTTGTTAACACTGTTGTTATAAAGGAATGGACCACCACAACCAGCCTGAACGGTTGATACAAGGCAGGATGGATCCCTGCTTAGTGTTGTTGTTGCCAAATTCTGACCCGGCCATCCGAATGTCGCAGCAGAAATAAAGACTTATTAGACCAGCGAACGTTTTTCCAATCTTGATAACGTTCACTACGTTAACGAGCAGTTGAACAGGTGTACCTAATAAAGTGGCCAGTGAGGGTATGTGTGTGTGTATTGACTTTATTAGTTTTCTCTGCGACACTCATCGCTCCAGAAACTTTCCATGGGCCCTATAGTAGATGATTATTTTTGTGTTAGCAGCTGCCAGCAGTCTTAATAACAGCCGGAGAAGAATGTGTGTCTATAATCTCTAAGCTTTTACTATGATGATCATATTGGAAGCCATTGTCAAGAGATAGTCCACCCAAAACTACAAGTTCTGTCAACCTTTACTCAGACTTCGCTTTCTTCTGCTGGAACGCAAAAGAAGATCATTTGAAGGCTGTTATTATCCATCCACATGGTTAATCAGCTATAGATCACATAAGGCTGCAGCCGGAACTTAACTAGAATTATTTATATTATTTATTAAATTTCCCATTAATTATAACTCATTAATGTTACCTTAACCGTCACCGTAATGTAAAACAGATCTGGACTCTTCTCTATTAGTATAGCTGATTAACAATGTGAATGGACGATAACAGCCTTCTGAGTGACATTTACTGCGCGGAAGGCCCCTACTGGCCCATATCTATCAACTGATAACCACTGATAAAGCTGATTAAAGCAGCTGACTGGACATGGTGAAACGACATTATTGGACCACACTAACCAGCCAAATGTGGGGTCCCATATGTGACATGGCACTAGACTTTTAGGTATTTTAGAGATGTGTAATAAATAAATGTATGATGTGGTTTTATGTGTCTTTGGCAGCGAGAAGAGGCTGAATCCAAAGCCCGAGAAGAAGCAGAGAAACAAAGGATCGAACGAGAGAAACACTTCCAGAAGGAGGAGCTGGAACGCTTGGAGAGAAAGAAGGTAAAATAAAAGTCCACCAATCAAGCTAAACACAGCATCACGCTCTCTCATTCACACACACACACATAGGCGTGCTCGCTCGCTCGGGAGTGATATTGTTAGACCGCCGGCTCCCGTTCAGATTACACCAGTTACCGACCGCTCCCATGCTTTATCCGGAAATTAATCCCACGTTGCAATAAATCTGGTCAGGCCCCGCAGACCTCTAATCTGGCATTACGGTGGCTCAGTGGTTAGCACTGTCGCCTCAAAGAAAGAAGGTCACTGGTTCGAGTCCCGGCTGGGTCATTTGGCATTTCTGTGTGGAGTTTGCATGTTCTTAGTGTGTGTGAATGAGTGTCTATGGATGTTTCCCAGTACTGCTTTGCAGCTGGAAGGGCATCCGCTGTGTAAAACATATGCTGAATAAGTTGGCGGTTCATTCTGTTGTGGTGACCCCTGATAAATAAAGGGGCTAAACTGAAGGAAAATGAATGAATGAATTTTTAAAACTTGTTAAATATAGCACTTGGGAAATATTTTTAAACGATTTAAATTTCACAGGAGGGCTCAACATTTTGTCTTCAATTGTATTTGAGATTTTAGTTCAGTACTGTTGGTTTAACGTTTGTGTTTACATTTTTAGCGTCTGGAAGAAATCATGAAGAGGACTTGACGCAGGAGCACAGGTGAGATGTGTGTGTGTTTCATAAATTCATCTTAAACACACTCAGTAAAAGAAAATTAACCTGGTTTATTCATTTCTTTGCAGAAAGATGTTAAAACTTGAACTCAAGTGAATCGCAGAGTCACTGACAGCGGTAAAAATCTATTTATAGTACTGTGAATATATAAAAATCACTTTTTTATTAATATCATGTAAGTAGGGTTAAAATAAAAAAATACAATGTTGTTTTCCTCTCGTCTTGCAATAATACAGAAAAATCCGTCAGAAGCTCTTCATACTGGTGCGACAAACTAATCACCAATGAGGTAATCGAGGCGCTGCATGAATTGAAATTGAAATGAAGCTGCATGAATTATGTTTTGCTTATTTTCCCGCTTGTGTGTCTTCCTCAGCTCTGTGTCCTGGGACGCAGCACTGGTCAATAACGGAGCTCCGCCCACTAAGCATCAGAATGGACTGTCCTCCAATGGAGACGCTGCAGACTTTGAGGAGATAATCAAGCTGTCCAATCACAGTGGGAACAGTGGGCAGAGTCAACCGGCTGACGACCCAATCATGGCCTTCGAGGGAGGAGAACCGTTCATGATGTAGGCGTGGCCTATGAAACCTCAACATGTGGCAGGTAGAATCAGATTTTGTTCGATTACGTACAGTTGAAACCAGACGTTTACATACACTTTATAAAGAGGCATATAATTATTATTTTTTTTTAATGAGACTAAACTTATTTTTTTAGGTAAGTTAGGATGATCAAATTTGTTTCTGTTCTGCTTAATAGCAAAATAATGAGAGAGATATTTTTGAGAAATTGTTATAACCTTTCTTGAAAGTCACGTTTACATGCAGTAAGATTATTCTGCCTCTGAAAAAGCTCAGATGATGATGTCAAGCTTTTGAAAGTTTCTGATTGGATAATTGACAACATTTGAGTTATTTGGAGGCACAACTGTAGAATAGGATTGAAGGAAAACCTCAAACACACACTGCTTCCTTGTGTGACAACATGGGAAAATCAACAAGACAGAATCAACAAAAAAGCCAGATTACAATTTGCTGAATTACACTGGGAAAAGGAATAATTTCATGAGACATGCTGGTGGTCTGATGGAACTAAGATTGAACTGTTTGGCTATAATGACCAGTGTTACATTTGGAGGACAAAGGGGAAAGCTTACACGCTTATGAACACCATCCTAACTGTGAAGTATGGGGGCGGCAGCATCATGTTGTGGGGCTGTTTTGCTGTAGGAGGGACTGGTCCACTTCACAGCATAGATGACATCATGAAGAAAGAACATTATGTAGAAATACTGAAGCAACATCTCAAGACATCAGCCAGGAAATGAAAACCTGGCCACAAATGGCTCTTCCAAACAGACTATGACACTAAGCATACTGCCAAATTAGTTCAAATGTGCTTTAAGGACAACAGAGTGAATGTTTTGGAGTGGCCATCACAAAGCCCTGATCTCAATCCTATAGAAAATTTTTGGGCAGAGTCCAGTGGTGCTCGCTGCAGAGCCATTTGAGGAGAGCTGAGCTCCAGAGAGGGGGAGCTTAAGCTTGAGCTCCACCTTTTTTGCACTTCTTCTACGAGTGATGTCACTGGGGGTAGGGTTAGGGGTGGGGTTGGTGTACGCATTAAAACAGCTTACAGGAGGAGGAGCGACAGCTCATGCTCTCCCCTTGCTGGAGCTCAGCTCTCCTCAAATGGCTCTGCAGCGAGCACCCTCTCGGCAGAGTTGAAAAAGCTTGTGCGAGCAAGACATCCAACAAATCTGTATCAGTTACATCAATTCTGTCAGGAGGAATGAGCCAAAATTCATGCAAACTATTGTGAGAAGCTTGTGGAAGGATACCCAAAACATTTGACCAAAGTTAAACAGTTTAAAAGCAAAGCAAAAAAATACCAAGGAAATGTGTGTAAACTTTTGACTGTCTAGAAATTAATAGAAAATTCTCAAATAAAAATCTCTCTTTATTCTGGCATTTAGCAAATGTAAATCATTTAGGTTATCCTAACGGACCTAAAATAGTAAACGATTAGTATCATTTACCATCAGACATTTTTTTAAATGGTTGTGTTTCTTTTTTTAGAGTGTATGTAAACTTCTGGTTTCAGCTGTATGTTAGATCATATATGGATCAAATCTGGGCACCAGTGGAGTTGCTTTTCAGTGTTTCGTCTTTCAGCAGTGACATTTACATTATACTGAACTGAACTAAACTGAACCTAAAATAAAATCTTGAAAATAATGTATAAAGGATGATTAAGAGAGTCTCCAAGCTATTTTCCAGGCATGAAACTGATGATTTCTGCTGTTTGTTGACTTTAGGACAGTGTGAATGACTGAAAAAAGCAGCCTTGGCATTCTGCAAAGCGTCTCTATTTTCAGCTTCATAATACCAGTCATAGATGTTGTTGGCAAGCTTTTAATAGTTCAATAAATCATCTTCTCACATGTGTTTCTGCTGTTTTCCTGCAGAGGTGCTGTGAGAGATGAGATATCAGAGTCTTCTGGATATGAAGAGAAGAAGAGAAGCCTTACTCTACCACCGCTTCCACCCTGACGTGTGCCAAACCAACAAAAACAGACTGCTTTAACTTTAGAAACACAGCCGAGCCGGACGCGCTCTGGAGAAAGTGCCAGAAGACGACCTTAAAGAGACACTTATATACATATACAACGTTTGCAAAAAGTCTCTGTCTATTTCAGTGTGTGTGTCATGGTGCAACATTTGTTGAGTTTCTTTAACAAGTCACCTGCCGATCATGTGGTGCACCTTAAAAGAGTCGCTATATATTGAATTTTAGAAAAGACAACTTGGCTTATCTTTATGATATGAATTATTGTTGTTGTTGTTGCTCTTGTTATGATGTATTGTTATCGTTCTTTTAAGTAGAGAAAAAAAGCAAACGTGTGTCTTGAACTATTGCGTTATTTAACGTGTGGCGCATCAGAAGAGGCCGATATTCTGTATGTTAATGTATATTTGCCTGATTATGACAGACCTGTGGAATAAATCTTTATGAAAGGGGCTGTTTGTCAGTGAGTGGAGTGTTTGCTGTAGTTTAAGCTAATCGTAATAATGTGATTTTTATTTTAGTCTGGCTATATCATGATGGTAGAACAGTGCTTTATAATAAAAATAATAATAGTTCCTTACATTTATATAGCGCTTTTCTTGGCACTCAAAGCGCTTTACACATAGGGGGAATCTCCTCATCTACTTTTTTTTTTTTAATGCAAGAAAGAACATTACAAAGATATAATATGAACAAAGAGACAAAGAGGGTTACATAAATAGAATTCCAGCAAATTTATCAAGTTTAAATGATTTACACCAAGAAAGCGTTTTACATGCAGTGTAATTATGACTGTTTATGACTGTTCCAGTTACTATGACCATTTATGTGAAGCTGCTTTGACACAATCTACATTGTAAAAGCGCTATACAAATAAAGCTGAATTGAATTGAATTGAATTGTAATTGTTAGAGTCTTTTAAAGAGTTCACATAAATTTTTAAAGTCCTTTCTGAAAATAAAAAAGTAAGGGTGTTTCTTTGAAAATTAACATTTGTGGAAGTAAAACTTTGCTATAAAAAAAACAATAAATCAATAATAAATTTACAATGAGAAGGATCTACACTCAGAGAGTAACCAAAGAACACAATTTTTGGGGAAATACAAAGTTTGGAAATAAGAATTTTTTAATGAAACTGGAAAAGTCAACCCAAAACACTTTACAGTAAGTACACTCCCAAAATAAATGCTTTAGTGTTTCATCATATTGAGTACAAAATGAGCATTTAGGGGAAATATTATTAAATTTAGCTAGTTTGGTATTTATTGGGTAGCAATCTCCTCATCTACCACCAGTGTAGCATCCACCTGGATGAAGCGACAGCAGCCGTTTTCCACCAGACCGCACACCACAGAGAGAGAAGACAGAGTATTAAAGCCATGATGGACAGAGGCCAGTGTGTAAATTTGGCCAGGATGGTGGTGTTAAACCCGTACTCTTTTTCGAAAGATATTCTGGGATTTTAGGGTATATGCTGAAGCATGCTAATAGGACATTTAATTTGTCAGTAACCTGGGTTAAGCGCTTCCAGCAAACTGCCAAAGGGAAAATCAGCATGTTTAAGGTCTGTTTTCTTTAAAAAATCAGCGATCTCCACTGGCTGAGTGATATCCGATATAAAGTGGGTCTCAGATTGCACAAGAAGCACTGCATTAAATTACATTTCCCTCGCCATGACTTTATAATATGAGCATTTATTTTACCTCATTGTATTCAATGGAGCGTCTGCGCTAGTCTGCCGATTCTGACGGGCGAGTGCGAGTAAAGGGTCTTTTGTCTCGTTTTACGCTTGAAAAACTAAATGAATGCCAAAGTTTATTTAACGGAATGTATTTTAATTGCATCACAACATCAATGCTGTAAAAGGAACTGTATAAAATGGAAAAAACTCACTATAACCGGTCACCGGAAGTTTATAAGTATGGGAACAACAGCTCGGCATATATCCAATTATATTCATCTGTCTCCATATTCTACTGCATCCCAGAATATTACAGAACACCAAAAATGTAAAAATATATATTTATTATATTTAAGATATTTTTGTCAACAGCAGACGGCAACTAGCCGTGACGCAAATTCCGGAGTCTCTGTGCTCCAATCAGGTGAGCCCTCCTCAGCGCTCGCCATGACAACGAGACAACAGTGACGTGCCTTGTAAAGATTTGCATATGCATTCCTATAAAGCTCGTGTGCTCTCAGTCAGCGTTGTCAGTTCGCCCGGTGTAGCTGTTTGTACTTGACCAAGGTGAGTTCAATACCGACGGTACGAGTGGAGCTACGCCAAACTCACGAAGTCCGCTTCGTGATGCTTCACCCGGGCCCGTCTGTGCTGTAGTTCCTTGCGGTTTGCGTACATAAACGCAATATCGCGAAGAATATTACGTGTTTGTTGCTCGAAATGTGCCGCCGAGCAACATCCAGTGAATACTGGCACGGCCTGGCGCCCGGTCTTTCCGTGCACTCCCTGGGGCGAGGCGGCCTTTGAGCCCTAGGCAGGGAACAAACAACCCCCGAGGACCCTCAGGGAAACACGGGCGGCCGGTAGTGGGACCTCGCTGCGAGGGTTATGGTGGGTGGGAGTAGCGAGGCCCACTCATCTTCTATTTTCAACTATAGTTTCAAACTTTAGTTTACTATAGTTTGAAATAGAAACCATGATAACTGTTATGATTGAACTTTATGCAAAGAGCCTAGGATGACCAAGAGCAACAGATTCGGCCATTTTGAAGTGAAAGCGATCGCTCGTGCATTGGATATCATTGCTGTCGCAATGGCAAACAGCGGCTTTGTTTTTATTTAATTTATTCAAAAAGCGCGTTATTGTTTCCCAAATTGCACTAGAGGATCGCCTCTTGGTGATTCTATGCTCTCTGCTCTTTGTCTGGATGTTGTAATGTTTTGCTTTGTTTTTCAGATGAGTTGTTGAGCAAAGAAGGACTATTGAAGACAACAGTTGAAGACGACCGCGGGTCATCCCCACGAGCGCGCGCATCATAATGTTTTCGGTCTGTTTTCTGAGAGTTTGTCTTTTTAGATAAGTTTGCAGGTCAAACAAAATAAACTATACTCTTCCTAAACACCTGTCTCGTGTTTTATTTGTCTTCTACAGCAATACACTGTCATTTAAGTCTGTTGAATGCATTTGTATGCAACATGGTTTGATAATACAGTAGTCTACAAATAAATAGTTGTTATAAATGTACCTTCAATAGTCAACATTTAGTGTAGGTAATCAAAAGTTAATCATATTTGTCCTAAGACATAAGAGTAATGTTATGGTTGTTACATACCTGTATTTATTATTATGCTGTATGTTTAAAACCAGCAGATTTACTATATATGTAACATGTCATGAACTTACTGTTATTCAAAAAATTGCTTAAAATATCTTAAGACAAGAATGGGTGTTGTCATTGGTTTTATGTCAACCTACTGTAGGTTTTAGGGTGAATACAGCAGATATAGGCAACCTATATCATAATATTGGTAGTATGAGTTATTTAATGACCCAAATCAAGTAAAACGTCTCTTCCTCAAGCATGCAAAAGTCAAATATAGATATATATAAAACACAGTTTCCAACAATAAAATTTTGTCTTGTGAAAAAGACCAGTGGGGTTGGCAAGAAAAAAAGTTAATGTCAAGTTATATGTATTTATAAAAGTTCATAATAGTCATTAGATTATGTGACCGCTAGATGGCGCTCGTTTAAAAGAAGCGTTAATTTCAAAGGAGCGTTACCCTGTACTAAAAAGGCGGATCTATTGACGCATTCCGTCCAAAACACAACATTAGGGTAGGCGACATTTAACGTATATCTATGGACGCTAACTAGTATTCACGTATCATGCTCAACTCTATTATAAATATTATTAAATATTCTTTTACGCACTTTGAGAGTGTTTGCGTTATTTCAGAGAGATATTTAAGCACATATGAAGTAACAGTGCCGTCTGTGTACTATAGTTACACAATGCAGCATTTAGCTCGCTCGTAAACATCGCTGCTGTCCTCAGATCATTGTCTGAGCAGAAGTTTCATCATAAGCCATGACTGTCAGATGCTCTTCATCTCAGGAGCTGTATTTTTCATATGCTTGATAACAGATATAAGGTGAGTTATGGCTGGAGTGGACGCTGTCAGACGGGCTTATATTAATTTTGGCATGACAGGAGAGAACAGGATACTAATGAGTGACAGAGAGAGTCCACAAAAACTGCTCTCCGGTTGCATTTCATTTGATGAATATTATCTTTTAGAGCTTCAAGTCTTGCCTCAGGTTTTTCCCTCAGGTGTTTCTCGTCAGATTTGTCGTCTTAGAAAGGTGACAAATGTTTCAGTTTAAGACATATACTTAAATTAATATAAGTACTGAAATAGCCTATAGTACCTTTGTATAAGATTTCAGGTAAATCGTAAACCCATATTATGAAATCATGATCGACTTATTGATTGACTTATTTAAATATATAATAAATAAACATAATTCAATTTCAATATTAAACATAAATTGCAAGAAAACCTAGCAAGATTACTAATACCTGCAGTAAACTACAATTAAAATAAAAAGTGAACATTGAATATTAGATGAAAGGCTTAACTTGAATAAGCAATCAGTTTTAAAATGATAAAGATCGCCATAGAAATATTGCTGTGTTGCATTTAATAAATATTACAAGAATATTAAAAGCCCATAAATAATGCAGATTTTTATTATTTGATCCCAAAGTCTGAACTGAACTGGCTGATGAGGCTCTGGATGCAAAGTTCATGTTTGCCTTTAATCTTTGACCTTTAAATTCCCATCCAGCAGTACAGTATGTTGTGTCAGTATAAATCTGGCTATAAAGCCTCATTACACAATTTCCCAAAAGCCAGTGCAAGGTGTAAAGACAACTGAGAATTGACTGTGTTTGTTGTGGGGCTGTTTCGGTTGCTGTTGATAAGCTAATGTGTGTGTGTGGTGCATTTATTTGCATCTAAACTCTCTGTATGTGTTGTATTTTGGACCTCTGTATTTAAATGTGCTCTCTCTCCATAGACTGTAAAAGTCTCTCTCGCAGCATGTTTCCATCAGCCGTTTCGCTTGAATACGAATTGCTTTGTTTAATGGGTTTACACACACACACACATATATACACAAATATATATATATATATATATATATATATATATATATATATATATATATATATATATATATATATATATATATATATATATATATTTGACTAGAAGAAAAATAGTTTTTATTTTTTTTCAAACCATTTTAAGGTCAATGTTATTAGCCCTCTTAAGCAATATTTTTTGGATAGTCTACAGAACAAACCACTGTTATACAATGACTTGCCTAATTACCCTAACTTGCCTGAATAACCTAGTTAACCCTTTAAATCTCACTTTAAGCTGAATATTGAGAAATGTCTTGTCAAATAATATGGACTGTCTTCATGGCGTGTCATTATTATAAATGAGTTATTAAAACTATTATGTTCAGAAATGTGTTCAGAAAATCTGCTCTCCGTTAAACAGAAATTGGGGAAAAACATACAGTGGGGCTAATAAGTCAGGGGTGAATAATTCAGACTTCAACTGTACATCAAAACGAATATTTGCTGAATGTGAATTGAATGTCTTGATGTAGTTACCCTCTAGATCAGTTTGGGAATGTAAACAGTTTGCTGGTGTGACAGGCAGGATTGCAGAGTCGTGCTGTGCGGCGATCCTTCATTCACTCCGGACGGTCTCATTGACACTGATTACATTACAGCGATCCAGAGTTCAAGCCAATTGAAGGACAGAATCAAGTTTCAATTGGCCAAATTTTCTCGGTCATTTAACTCTCCCATGTTGGATTTCGGGCCACTTTGTTTTTTTTTTTTTTTTTAACAGCCGGAAAAAAAATAAACAATATTTTTTTGTCTTGTTTACACTCACCGGCCACTTTATTAGGTACACCTTATTTAAATGCCTTCAGAACTGCCTTAATCCTTCATGGCATAGATTCAACAAGGTACTGGAAATATTCCTCAGAGATTTTGCTCCATATTGACATGATAGCATCACACAGCTGCTGCAGATTTGTCGGCTGCACATCCATGATGCGAATCTCCCGTTTCACCACATCCCAAAGGTGCTCTATTGGATTGAGATCTGGTGACTGTGAAGGCCATTTGAGTACAGTGAACTCATTGTCATGTTCAAGAAACCAATCTGAGATGATTCACGCTTTATGACATGGTGTGTTATCGCTGTTGTTAACACTGTTGTTATAAAGGAATGGACCACCACAACCAGCCTGAACGGTTGATACAAGGCAGGATGGATCCCTGCTTAGTGTTGTTGTTGCCAAATTCTGACCCGGCCATCCGAATGTCGCAGCAGAAATAAAGACTTATTAGACCAGCGAACGTTTTTCCAATCTTGATAACGTTCACTACGTTAACGAGCAGTTGAACAGGTGTACCTAATAAAGTGGCCAGTGAGGGTATGTGTGTGTGTATTGACTTTATTAGTTTTCTCTGCGACACTCATCGCTCCAGAAACTTTCCATGGGCCCTATAGTAGATGATTATTTTTGTGTTAGCAGCTGCCAGCAGTCTTAATAACAGCCGGAGAAGAATGTGTGTCTATAATCTCTAAGCTTTTACTATGATGATCATATTGGAAGCCATTGTCAAGAGATAGTCCACCCAAAACTACAAGTTCTGTCAACCTTTACTCAGACTTCGCTTTCTTCTGCTGGAACGCAAAAGAAGATCATTTGAAGGCTGTTATTATCCATCCACATGGTTAATCAGCTATAGATCACATAAGGCTGCAGCCGGAACTTAACTAGAATTATTTATATTATTTATTAAATTTCCCATTAATTATAACTCATTAATGTTACCTTAACCGTCACCGTAATGTAAAACAGATCTGGACTCTTCTCTATTAGTATAGCTGATTAACAATGTGAATGGACGATAACAGCCTTCTGAGTGACATTTACTGCGCGGAAGGCCCCTACTGGCCCATATCTATCAACTGATAACCACTGATAAAGCTGATTAAAGCAGCTGACTGGACATGGTGAAACGACATTATTGGACCACACTAACCAGCCAAATGTGGGGTCCCATATGTGACGTGGCACTAGACTTTTAGGTATTTTAGAGATGTGTAATAAATAAATGTATGATGTGGTTTTATGTGTCTTTGGCAGCGAGAAGAGGCTGAATCCAAAGCCCGAGAAGAAGCAGAGAAACAAAGGATCGAACGAGAGAAACACTTCCAGAAGGAGGAGCTGGAACGCTTGGAGAGAAAGAAGGTAAAATAAAAGTCCACCAATCAAGCTAAACACAGCATCACGCTCTCTCATTCACACACACACACATAGGCGTGCTCGCTCGCTCGGGAGTGATATTGTTAGACCGCCGGCTCCCGTTCAGATTACACCAGTTACCGACCGCTCCCATGCTTTATCCGGAAATTAATCCCACGTTGCAATAAATCTGGTCAGGCCCCGCAGACCTCTAATCTGGCATTACGGTGGCTCAGTGGTTAGCACTGTCGCCTCAAAGAAAGAAGGTCACTGGTTCGAGTCCCGGCTGGGTCATTTGGCATTTCTGTGTGGAGTTTGCATGTTCTTAGTGTGTGTGAATGAGTGTCTATGGATGTTTCCCAGTACTGCTTTGCAGCTGGAAGGGCATCCGCTGTGTAAAACATATGCTGAATAAGTTGGCGGTTCATTCTGTTGTGGTGACCCCTGATAAATAAAGGGGCTAAACTGAAGGAAAATGAATGAATGAATTTTTAAAACTTGTTAAATATAGCACTTGGGAAATATTTTTAAACGATTTAAATTTCACAGGAGGGCTCAACATTTTGTCTTCAATTGTATTTGAGATTTTAGTTCAGTACTGTTGGTTTAACGTTTGTGTTTACATTTTTAGCGTCTGGAAGAAATCATGAAGAGGACTTGACGCAGGAGCACAGGTGAGATGTGTGTGTGTTTCATAAATTCATCTTAAACACACTCAGTAAAAGAAAATTAACCTGGTTTATTCATTTCTTTGCAGAAAGATGTTAAAACTTGAACTCAAGTGAATCGCAGAGTCACTGACAGCGGTAAAAATCTATTTATAGTACTGTGAATATATAAAAATCACTTTTTTATTAATATCATGTAAGTAGGGTTAAAATAAAAAAATACAATGTTGTTTTCCTCTCGTCTTGCAATAATACAGAAAAATCCGTCAGAAGCTCTTCATACTGGTGCGACAAACTAATCACCAATGAGGTAATCGAGGCGCTGCATGAATTGAAATTGAAATGAAGCTGCATGAATTATGTTTTGCTTATTTTCCCGCTTGTGTGTCTTCCTCAGCTCTGTGTCCTGGGACGCAGCACTGGTCAATAACGGAGCTCCGCCCACTAAGCATCAGAATGGACTGTCCTCCAATGGAGACGCTGCAGACTTTGAGGAGATAATCAAGCTGTCCAATCACAGTGGGAACAGTGGGCAGAGTCAACCGGCTGACGACCCAATCATGGCCTTCGAGGGAGGAGAACCGTTCATGATGTAGGCGTGGCCTATGAAACCTCAACATGTGGCAGGTAGAATCAGATTTTGTTCGATTACGTACAGTTGAAACCAGACGTTTACATACACTTTATAAAGAGGCATATAATTATTATTTTTTTTTAATGAGACTAAACTTATTTTTTTAGGTAAGTTAGGATGATCAAATTTGTTTCTGTTCTGCTTAATAGCAAAATAATGAGAGAGATATTTTTGAGAAATTGTTATAACCTTTCTTGAAAGTCACGTTTACATGCAGTAAGATTATTCTGCCTCTGAAAAAGCTCAGATGATGATGTCAAGCTTTTGAAAGTTTCTGATTGGATAATTGACAACATTTGAGTTATTTGGAGGCACAACTGTAGAATAGGATTGAAGGAAAACCTCAAACACACACTGCTTCCTTGTGTGACAACATGGGAAAATCAACAAGACAGAATCAACAAAAAAGCCAGATTACAATTTGTTGAATTACACTGGGAAAAGGAATAATTTCATGAGACATGCTGGTGGTCTGATGGAACTAAGATTGAACTGTTTGGCTATAATGACCAGTGTTACATTTGGAGGACAAAGGGGAAAGCTTACACGCTTATGAACACCATCCTAACTGTGAAGTATGGGGGCGGCAGCATCATGTTGTGGGGCTGTTTTGCTGTAGGAGGGACTGGTCCACTTCACAGCATAGATGACATCATGAAGAAAGAACATTATGTAGAAATACTGAAGCAACATCTCAAGACATCAGCCAGGAAATGAAAACCTGGCCACAAATGGCTCTTCCAAACAGACTATGACACTAAGCATACTGCCAAATTAGTTCAAATGTGCTTTAAGGACAACAGAGTGAATGTTTTGGAGTGGCCATCACAAAGCCCTGATCTCAATCCTATAGAAAATTTTTGGGCAGAGTCCAGTGGTGCTCGCTGCAGAGCCATTTGAGGAGAGCTGAGCTCCAGAGAGGGGGAGCTTAAGCTTGAGCTCCACCTTTTTTGCACTTCTTCTACGAGTGATGTCACTGGGGGTAGGGTTAGGGGTGGGGTTGGTGTACGCATTAAAACAGCTTACAGGAGGAGGAGCGACAGCTCATGCTCTCCCCTTGCTGGAGCTCAGCTCTCCTCAAATGGCTCTGCAGCGAGCACCCTCTCGGCAGAGTTGAAAAAGCTTGTGCGAGCAAGACATCCAACAAATCTGTATCAGTTACATCAATTCTGTCAGGAGGAATGAGCCAAAATTCATGCAAACTATTGTGAGAAGCTTGTGGAAGGATACCCAAAACATTTGACCAAAGTTAAACAGTTTAAAAGCAAAGCAAAAAAATACCAAGGAAATGTGTGTAAACTTTTGACTGTCTAGAAATTAATAGAAAATTCTCAAATAAAAATCTCTCTTTATTCTGGCATTTAGCAAATGTAAATCATTTAGGTTATCCTAACGGACCTAAAATAGTAAACGATTAGTATCATTTACCATCAGACATTTTTTTAAATGGTTGTGTTTCTTTTTTTAGAGTGTATGTAAACTTCTGGTTTCAGCTGTATGTTAGATCATATATGGATCAAATCTGGGCACCAGTGGAGTTGCTTTTCAGTGTTTCGTCTTTCAGCAGTGACATTTACATTATACTGAACTGAACTAAACTGAACCTAAAATAAAATCTTGAAAATAATGTATAAAGGATGATTAAGAGAGTCTCCAAGCTATTTTCCAGGCATGAAACTGATGATTTCTGCTGTTTGTTGACTTTAGGACAGTGTGAATGACTGAAAAAAGCAGCCTTGGCATTCTGCAAAGCGTCTCTATTTTCAGCTTCATAATACCAGTCATAGATGTTGTTGGCAAGCTTTTAATAGTTCAATAAATCATCTTCTCACATGTGTTTCTGCTGTTTTCCTGCAGAGGTGCTGTGAGAGATGAGATATCAGAGTCTTCTGGATATGAAGAGAAGAAGAGAAGCCTTACTCTACCACCGCTTCCACCCTGACGTGTGCCAAACCAACAAAAACAGACTGCTTTAACTTTAGAAACACAGCCGAGCCGGACGCGCTCTGGAGAAAGTGCCAGAAGACGACCTTAAAGAGACACTTATATACATATACAACGTTTGCAAAAAGTCTCTGTCTATTTCAGTGTGTGTGTCATGGTGCAACATTTGTTGAGTTTCTTTAACAAGTCACCTGCCGATCATGTGGTGCACCTTAAAAGAGTCGCTATATATTGAATTTTAGAAAAGACAACTTGGCTTATCTTTATGATATGAATTATTGTTGTTGTTGTTGCTCTTGTTATGATGTATTGTTATCGTTCTTTTAAGTAGAGAAAAAAAGCAAACGTGTGTCTTGAACTATTGCGTTATTTAACGTGTGGCGCATCAGAAGAGGCCGATATTCTGTATGTTAATGTATATTTGCCTGATTATGACAGACCTGTGGAATAAATCTTTATGAAAGGGGCTGTTTGTCAGTGAGTGGAGTGTTTGCTGTAGTTTAAGCTAATCGTAATAATGTGATTTTTATTTTAGTCTGGCTATATCATGATGGTAGAACAGTGCTTTATAATAAAAATAATAATAGTTCCTTACATTTATATAGCGCTTTTCTTGGCACTCAAAGCGCTTTACACATAGGGGGAATCTCCTCATCTACTTTTTTTTTTTTAATGCAAGAAAGAACATTACAAAGATATAATATGAACAAAGAGACAAAGAGGGTTACATAAATAGAATTCCAGCAAATTTATCAAGTTTAAATGATTTACACCAAGAAAGCGTTTTACATGCAGTGTAATTATGACTGTTTATGACTGTTCCAGTTACTATGACCATTTATGTGAAGCTGCTTTGACACAATCTACATTGTAAAAGCGCTATACAAATAAAGCTGAATTGAATTGAATTGAATTGTAATTGTTAGAGTCTTTTAAAGAGTTCACATAAATTTTTAAAGTCCTTTCTGAAAATAAAAAAGTAAGGGTGTTTCTTTGAAAATTAACATTTGTGGAAGTAAAACTTTGCTATAAAAAAAACAATAAATCAATAATAAATTTACAATGAGAAGGATCTACACTCAGAGAGTAACCAAAGAACACAATTTTTGGGGAAATACAAAGTTTGGAAATAAGAATTTTTTAATGAAACTGGAAAAGTCAACCCAAAACACTTTACAGTAAGTACACTCCCAAAATAAATGCTTTAGTGTTTCATCATATTGAGTACAAAATGAGCATTTAGGGGAAATATTATTAAATTTAGCTAGTTTGGTATTTATTGGGTAGCAATCTCCTCATCTACCACCAGTGTAGCATCCACCTGGATGAAGCGACAGCAGCCGTTTTCCACCAGACCGCACACCACAGAGAGAGAAGACAGAGTATTAAAGCCATGATGGACAGAGGCCAGTGTGTAAATTTGGCCAGGATGGTGGTGTTAAACCCGTACTCTTTTTCGAAAGATATTCTGGGATTTTAGGGTATATGCTGAAGCATGCTAATAGGACATTTAATTTGTCAGTAACCTGGGTTAAGCGCTTCCAGCAAACTGCCAAAGGGAAAATCAGCATGTTTAAGGTCTGTTTTCTTTAAAAAATCAGCGATCTCCACTGGCTGAGTGATATCCGATATAAAGTGGGTCTCAGATTGCACAAGAAGCACTGCATTAAATTACATTTCCCTCGCCATGACTTTATAATATGAGCATTTATTTTACCTCATTGTATTCAATGGAGCGTCTGCGCTAGTCTGCCGATTCTGACGGGCGAGTGCGAGTAAAGGGTCTTTTGTCTCGTTTTACGCTTGAAAAACTAAATGAATGCCAAAGTTTATTTAACGGAATGTATTTTAATTGCATCACAACATCAATGCTGTAAAAGGAACTGTATAAAATGGAAAAAACTCACTATAACCGGTCACCGGAAGTTTATAAGTATGGGAACAACAGCTCGGCATATATCCAATTATATTCATCTGTCTCCATATTCTACTGCATCCCAGAATATTACAGAACACCAAAAATGTAAAAATATATATTTATTATATTTAAGATATTTTTGTCAACAGCAGACGGCAGCCGTGACGCAAATTCCGGAGTCTCTGTGCTCCAATCAGGTGAGCCCTCCTCAGCGCTCGCCATGACAACGAGACAACAGTGACGTGCCTTGTAAAGATTTGCATATGCATTCCTATAAAGCTCGTGTGCTCTCAGTCAGCGTTGTCAGTTCGCCCGGTGTAGCTGTTTGTACTTGACCAAGGTGAGTTCAATACCGACGGTACGAGTGGAGCTACGCCAAACTCACGAAGTCCGCTTCGTGATGCTTCACCCGGGCCCGTCTGTGCTGTAGTTCCTTGCGGTTTGCGTACATAAACGCAATATCGCGAAGAATATTACGTGTTTGTTGCTCGAAATGTGCCGCCGAGCAACATCCAGTGAATACTGGCACGGCCTGGCGCCCGGTCTTTCCGTGCACTCCCTGGGGCGAGGCGGCCTTTGAGCCCTAGGCAGGGAACAAACAACCCCCGAGGACCCTCAGGGAAACACGGGCGGCCGGTAGTGGGACCTCGCTGCGAGGGTTATGGTGGGTGGGAGTAGCGAGGCCCACTCATCTTCTATTTTAAACTATAGTTTCAAACTTTAGTTTACTATAGTTTGAAATAGAAACCATGATAACTGTTATGATTGAACTTTATGCAAAGAGCCTAGGATGACCAAGAGCAACAGATTCGGCCATTTTGAAGTGAAAGCGATCGCTCGTGCATTGGATATCATTGCTGTCGCAATGGCAAACAGCGGCTTTGTTTTTATTTAATTTATTCAAAAAGCGCGTTATTGTTTCCCAAATTGCACTAGAGGATCGCCTCTTGGTGATTCTATGCTCTCTGCTCTTTGTCTGGATGTTGTAATGTTTTGCTTTGTTTTTCAGATGAGTTGTTGAGCAAAGAAGGACTATTGAAGACAACAGTTGAAGACGACCGCGGGTCATCCCCACGAGCGCGCGCATCATAATGTTTTCGGTCTGTTTTCTGAGAGTTTGTCTTTTTAGATAAGTTTGCAGGTCAAACAAAATAAACTATACTCTTCCTAAACACCTGTCTCGTGTTTTATTTGTCTTCTACAGCAATACACTGTCATTTAAGTCTGTTGAATGCATTTGTATGCAACATGGTTTGATAATACAGTAGTCTACAAATAAATAGTTGTTATAAATGTACCTTCAATAGTCAACATTTAGTGTAGGTAATCAAAAGTTAATCATATTTGTCCTAAGACATAAGAGTAATGTTATGGTTGTTACATACCTGTATTTATTATTATGCTGTATGTTTAAAACCAGCAGATTTACTATATATGTAACATGTCATGAACTTACTGTTATTCAAAAAATTGCTTAAAATATCTTAAGACAAGAATGGGTGTTGTCATTGGTTTTATGTCAACCTACTGTAGGTTTTAGGGTGAATACAGCAGATATAGGCAACCTATATCATAATATTGGTAGTATGAGTTATTTAATGACCCAAATCAAGTAAAACGTCTCTTCCTCAAGCATGCAAAAGTCAAATATAGATATATATAAAACACAGTTTCCAACAATAAAATTTTGTCTTGTGAAAAAGACCAGTGGGGTTGGCAAGAAAAAAAGTTAATGTCAAGTTATATGTATTTATAAAAGTTCATAATAGTCATTAGATTATGTGACCGCTAGATGGCGCTCGTTTAAAAGAAGCGTTAATTTCAAAGGAGCGTTACCCTGTACTAAAAAGGCGGATCTATTGACGCATTCCGTCCAAAACACAACATTAGGGTAGGCGACATTTAACGTATATCTATGGACGCTAACTAGTATTCACGTATCATGCTCAACTCTATTATAAATATTATTAAATATTCTTTTACGCACTTTGAGAGTGTTTGCGTTATTTCAGAGAGATATTTAAGCACATATGAAGTAACAGTGCCGTCTGTGTACTATAGTTACACAATGCAGCATTTATCTCGCTCGTAAACATCGCTGCTGTCCTCAGATCATTGTCTGAGCAGAAGT
The DNA here is from genome assembly GCF_052040795.2 of Danio rerio. Classification (NCBI taxonomy): domain Eukaryota; kingdom Metazoa; phylum Chordata; class Actinopteri; order Cypriniformes; family Danionidae; genus Danio; species Danio rerio. The sequence goes on along the minus strand of NC_141025.1, from coordinate 63,715,521 downwards.
TTCATCATAAGCCATGACCGTCAGATGCTCTTCACCTCAGGAGCTGTATTTTTATATGCTTGATAACAGATATAAGGTGAGTTATGGCTGGAGTGGACGCTGTCAGACGGGCTTATATTAATTTTGGCATGACAGGAGAGAACAGGATACTAATGAGTGACAGAGAGAGTCCACAAAAACTGCTCTCCGGTTGCATTTCATTTGATGAATATTATCTTTTAGAGCTTCAAGTCTTGCCTCAGGTTTTTCCCTCAGGTGTTTCTCGTCAGATTTGTCGTCTTAGAAAGGTGACAAATGTTTCAGTTTAAGACATATACTTAAATTAATATAAGTACTGAAATAGCCTATAGTACCTTTGTATAAGATTTCAGGTAAATCGTAAACCCATATTATGAAATCATGATCGACTTATTGATTGACTTATTTAAATATATAATAAATAAACATAATTCAATTTCAATATTAAACATAAATTGCAAGAAAACCTAGCAAGATTACTAATACCTGCAGTAAACTACAATTAAAATAAAAAGTGAACATTGAATATTAGATGAAAGGCTTAACTTGAATAAGCAATCAGTTTTAAAATGATAAAGATCGCCATAGAAATATTGCTGTGTTGCATTTAATAAATATTACAAGAATATTAAAAGCCCATAAATAATGCAGATTTTTATTATTTGATCCCAAAGTCTGAACTGAACTGGCTGATGAGGCTCTGGATGCAAAGTTCATGTTTGCCTTTAATCTTTGACCTTTAAATTCCCATCCAGCAGTACAGTATGTTGTGTCAGTATAAATCTGGCTATAAAGCCTCATTACACAATTTCCCAAAAGCCAGTGCAAGGTGTAAAGACAACTGAGAATTGACTGTGTTTGTTGTGGGGCTGTTTCGGTTGCTGTTGATAAGCTAATGTGTGTGTGTGGTGCATTTATTTGCATCTAAACTCTCTGTATGTGTTGTATTTTGGACCTCTGTATTTAAATGTGCTCTCTCTCCATAGACTGTAAAAGTCTCTCTCGCAGCATGTTTCCATCAGCCGTTTCGCTTGAATACGAATTGCTTTGTTTAATGGGTTTACACACACACACACACATATATACACAAATATATATATATATATATATATATATATATATATATATATATATATATATATATATATATTTGACTAGAAGAAAAATAGTTTTTATTTTTTTTCAAACCATTTTAAGGTCAATGTTATTAGCCCTCTTAAGCAATATTTTTTGGATAGTCTACAGAACAAACCACTGTTATACAATGACTTGCCTAATTACCCTAACTTGCCTGAATAACCTAGTTAACCCTTTAAATCTCACTTTAAGCTGAATATTGAGAAATGTCTTGTCAAATAATATGGACTGTCTTCATGGCGTGTCATTATTATAAATGAGTTATTAAAACTATTATGTTCAGAAATGTGTTCAGAAAATCTGCTCTCCGTTAAACAGAAATTGGGGAAAAACATACAGTGGGGCTAATAAGTCAGGGGTGAATAATTCAGACTTCAACTGTACATCAAAACGAATATTTGCTGAATGTGAATTGAATGTCTTGATGTAGTTACCCTCTAGATCAGTTTGGGAATGTAAACAGTTTGCTGGTGTGACAGGCAGGATTGCAGAGTCGTGCTGTGCGGCGATCCTTCATTCACTCCGGACGGTCTCATTGACACTGATTACATTACAGCGATCCAGAGTTCAAGCCAATTGAAGGACAGAATCAAGTTTCAATTGGCCAAATTTTCTCGGTCATTTAACTCTCCCATGTTGGATTTCGGGCCACTTTGTTTTTTTGTTTTTTTTTTAACAGCCGGAAAAAAAATAAACAATATTTTTTTGTCTTGTTTACACTCACCGGCCACTTTATTAGGTACACCTTATTTAAATGCCTTCAGAACTGCCTTAATCCTTCATGGCATAGATTCAACAAGGTACTGGAAATATTCCTCAGAGATTTTGCTCCATATTGACATGATAGCATCACACAGCTGCTGCAGATTTGTCGGCTGCACATCCATGATGCGAATCTCCCGTTTCACCACATCCCAAAGGTGCTCTATTGGATTGAGATCTGGTGACTGTGAAGGCCATTTGAGTACAGTGAACTCATTGTCATGTTCAAGAAACCAATCTGAGATGATTCACGCTTTATGACATGGTGTGTTATCGCTGTTGTTAACACTGTTGTTATAAAGGAATGGACCACCACAACCAGCCTGAACGGTTGATACAAGGCAGGATGGATCCCTGCTTAGTGTTGTTGTTGCCAAATTCTGACCCGGCCATCCGAATGTCGCAGCAGAAATAAAGACTTATTAGACCAGCGAACGTTTTTCCAATCTTGATAACGTTCACTACGTTAACGAGCAGTTGAACAGGTGTACCTAATAAAGTGGCCAGTGAGGGTATGTGTGTGTGTATTGACTTTATTAGTTTTCTCTGCGACACTCATCGCTCCAGAAACTTTCCATGGGCCCTATAGTAGATGATTATTTTTGTGTTAGCAGCTGCCAGCAGTCTTAATAACAGCCGGAGAAGAATGTGTGTCTATAATCTCTAAGCTTTTACTATGATGATCATATTGGAAGCCATTGTCAAGAGATAGTCCACCCAAAACTACAAGTTCTGTCAACCTTTACTCAGACTTCGCTTTCTTCTGCTGGAACGCAAAAGAAGATCATTTGAAGGCTGTTATTATCCATCCACATGGTTAATCAGCTATAGATCACATAAGGCTGCAGCCGGAACTTAACTAGAATTATTTATATTATTTATTAAATTTCCCATTAATTATAACTCATTAATGTTACCTTAACCGTCACCGTAATGTAAAACAGATCTGGACTCTTCTCTATTAGTATAGCTGATTAACAATGTGAATGGACGATAACAGCCTTCTGAGTGACATTTACTGCGCGGAAGGCCCCTACTGGCCCATATCTATCAACTGATAACCACTGATAAAGCTGATTAAAGCAGCTGACTGGACATGGTGAAACGACATTATTGGACCACACTAACCAGCCAAATGTGGGGTCCCATATGTGACGTGGCACTAGACTTTTAGGTATTTTAGAGATGTGTAATAAATAAATGTATGATGTGGTTTTATGTGTCTTTGGCAGCGAGAAGAGGCTGAATCCAAAGCCCGAGAAGAAGCAGAGAAACAAAGGATCGAACGAGAGAAACACTTCCAGAAGGAGGAGCTGGAACGCTTGGAGAGAAAGAAGGTAAAATAAAAGTCCACCAATCAAGCTAAACACAGCATCACGCTCTCTCATTCACACACACACACATAGGCGTGCTCGCTCGCTCGGGAGTGATATTGTTAGACCGCCGGCTCCCGTTCAGATTACACCAGTTACCGACCGCTCCCATGCTTTATCCGGAAATTAATCCCACGTTGCAATAAATCTGGTCAGGCCCCGCAGACCTCTAATCTGGCATTACGGTGGCTCAGTGGTTAGCACTGTCGCCTCAAAGAAAGAAGGTCACTGGTTCGAGTCCCGGCTGGGTCATTTGGCATTTCTGTGTGGAGTTTGCATGTTCTTAGTGTGTGTGAATGAGTGTCTATGGATGTTTCCCAGTACTGCTTTGCAGCTGGAAGGGCATCCGCTGTGTAAAACATATGCTGAATAAGTTGGCGGTTCATTCTGTTGTGGTGACCCCTGATAAATAAAGGGGCTAAACTGAAGGAAAATGAATGAATGAATTTTTAAAACTTGTTAAATATAGCACTTGGGAAATATTTTTAAACGATTTAAATTTCACAGGAGGGCTCAACATTTTGTCTTCAATTGTATTTGAGATTTTAGTTCAGTACTGTTGGTTTAACGTTTGTGTTTACATTTTTAGCGTCTGGAAGAAATCATGAAGAGGACTTGACGCAGGAGCACAGGTGAGATGTGTGTGTGTTTCATAAATTCATCTTAAACACACTCAGTAAAAGAAAATTAACCTGGTTTATTCATTTCTTTGCAGAAAGATGTTAAAACTTGAACTCAAGTGAATCGCAGAGTCACTGACAGCGGTAAAAATCTATTTATAGTACTGTGAATATATAAAAATCACTTTTTTATTAATATCATGTAAGTAGGGTTAAAATAAAAAAATACAATGTTGTTTTCCTCTCGTCTTGCAATAATACAGAAAAATCCGTCAGAAGCTCTTCATACTGGTGCGACAAACTAATCACCAATGAGGTAATCGAGGCGCTGCATGAATTGAAATTGAAATGAAGCTGCATGAATTATGTTTTGCTTATTTTCCCGCTTGTGTGTCTTCCTCAGCTCTGTGTCCTGGGACGCAGCACTGGTCAATAACGGAGCTCCGCCCACTAAGCATCAGAATGGACTGTCCTCCAATGGAGACGCTGCAGACTTTGAGGAGATAATCAAGCTGTCCAATCACAGTGGGAACAGTGGGCAGAGTCAACCGGCTGACGACCCAATCATGGCCTTCGAGGGAGGAGAACCGTTCATGATGTAGGCGTGGCCTATGAAACCTCAACATGTGGCAGGTAGAATCAGATTTTGTTCGATTACGTACAGTTGAAACCAGACGTTTACATACACTTTATAAAGAGGCATATAATTATTATTTTTTTTTAATGAGACTAAACTTATTTTTTTAGGTAAGTTAGGATGATCAAATTTGTTTCTGTTCTGCTTAATAGCAAAATAATGAGAGAGATATTTTTGAGAAATTGTTATAACCTTTCTTGAAAGTCACGTTTACATGCAGTAAGATTATTCTGCCTCTGAAAAAGCTCAGATGATGATGTCAAGCTTTTGAAAGTTTCTGATTGGATAATTGACAACATTTGAGTTATTTGGAGGCACAACTGTAGAATAGGATTGAAGGAAAACCTCAAACACACACTGCTTCCTTGTGTGACAACATGGGAAAATCAACAAGACAGAATCAACAAAAAAGCCAGATTACAATTTGCTGAATTACACTGGGAAAAGGAATAATTTCATGAGACATGCTGGTGGTCTGATGGAACTAAGATTGAACTGTTTGGCTATAATGACCAGTGTTACATTTGGAGGACAAAGGGGAAAGCTTACACGCTTATGAACACCATCCTAACTGTGAAGTATGGGGGCGGCAGCATCATGTTGTGGGGCTGTTTTGCTGTAGGAGGGACTGGTCCACTTCACAGCATAGATGACATCATGAAGAAAGAACATTATGTAGAAATACTGAAGCAACATCTCAAGACATCAGCCAGGAAATGAAAACCTGGCCACAAATGGCTCTTCCAAACAGACTATGACACTAAGCATACTGCCAAATTAGTTCAAATGTGCTTTAAGGACAACAGAGTGAATGTTTTGGAGTGGCCATCACAAAGCCCTGATCTCAATCCTATAGAAAATTTTTGGGCAGAGTCCAGTGGTGCTCGCTGCAGAGCCATTTGAGGAGAGCTGAGCTCCAGAGAGGGGGAGCTTAAGCTTGAGCTCCACCTTTTTTGCACTTCTTCTACGAGTGATGTCACTGGGGGTAGGGTTAGGGGTGGGGTTGGTGTACGCATTAAAACAGCTTACAGGAGGAGGAGCGACAGCTCATGCTCTCCCCTTGCTGGAGCTCAGCTCTCCTCAAATGGCTCTGCAGCGAGCACCCTCTCGGCAGAGTTGAAAAAGCTTGTGCGAGCAAGACATCCAACAAATCTGTATCAGTTACATCAATTCTGTCAGGAGGAATGAGCCAAAATTCATGCAAACTATTGTGAGAAGCTTGTGGAAGGATACCCAAAACATTTGACCAAAGTTAAACAGTTTAAAAGCAAAGCAAAAAAATACCAAGGAAATGTGTGTAAACTTTTGACTGTCTAGAAATTAATAGAAAATTCTCAAATAAAAATCTCTCTTTATTCTGGCATTTAGCAAATGTAAATCATTTAGGTTATCCTAACGGACCTAAAATAGTAAACGATTAGTATCATTTACCATCAGACATTTTTTTAAATGGTTGTGTTTCTTTTTTTAGAGTGTATGTAAACTTCTGGTTTCAGCTGTATGTTAGATCATATATGGATCAAATCTGGGCACCAGTGGAGTTGCTTTTCAGTGTTTCGTCTTTCAGCAGTGACATTTACATTATACTGAACTGAACTAAACTGAACCTAAAATAAAATCTTGAAAATAATGTATAAAGGATGATTAAGAGAGTCTCCAAGCTATTTTCCAGGCATGAAACTGATGATTTCTGCTGTTTGTTGACTTTAGGACAGTGTGAATGACTGAAAAAAGCAGCCTTGGCATTCTGCAAAGCGTCTCTATTTTCAGCTTCATAATACCAGTCATAGATGTTGTTGGCAAGCTTTTAATAGTTCAATAAATCATCTTCTCACATGTGTTTCTGCTGTTTTCCTGCAGAGGTGCTGTGAGAGATGAGATATCAGAGTCTTCTGGATATGAAGAGAAGAAGAGAAGCCTTACTCTACCACCGCTTCCACCCTGACGTGTGCCAAACCAACAAAAACAGACTGCTTTAACTTTAGAAACACAGCCGAGCCGGACGCGCTCAGGAGAAAGTGCCAGAAGACGATCTTAAAGAGACACTTATATACATATACAACGTTTGCAAAAAGTCTCTGTCTATTTCAGTGTGTGTGTCATGGTGCAACATTTGTTGAGTTTCTTTAACAAGTCACCTGCCGATCATGTGGTGCACCTTAAAAGAGTCGCTATATATTGAATTTTAGAAAAGACAACTTGGCTTATCTTTATGATATGAATTATTGTTGTTGTTGTTGCTCTTGTTATGATGTATTGTTATCGTTCTTTTAAGTAGAGAAAAAAAGCAAACGTGTGTCTTGAACTATTGCGTTATTTAACGTGTGGCGCATCAGAAGAGGCCGATATTCTGTATGTTAATGTATATTTGCCTGATTATGACAGACCTGTGGAATAAATCTTTATGAAAGGGGCTGTTTGTCAGTGAGTGGAGTGTTTGCTGTAGTTTAAGCTAATCGTAATAATGTGATTTTTATTTTAGTCTGGCTATATCATGATGGTAGAACAGTGCTTTATAATAAAAATAATAATAGTTCCTTACATTTATATAGCGCTTTTCTTGGCACTCAAAGCGCTTTACACATAGGGGGAATCTCCTCATATACTTTTTTTAATGCAAGAAAGAACATTACAAATATATAATATGAACAAAGAGACAAAGAGGGTTACATAAATAGAATTCCAGCAAATTAATCAAGTTTAAATAATTTACACCAAGAAAGCGTTTTACATGCAGTGTAATTGTTAGAGTCTTTTAAAGAGTTCACATAAATTTCTAAGATCTTTCTGAAAATAAAAAAGTAAGGGTGTATCTTTGAAAATTAACATTTATGGAAGTAAAACTTTGCTATAAAAAAACAATAAATCAATAATAAATTTACAATGAGAAGGATCTACACTCAGAGAGTAACCAAAGAACACAATTTTTGGGGAAATACAGAAGTTTGGAAATAAGAATTTTTTTAATGAAATTGGAAAAGTCAACCCAAAACACTTTACAGTAAGTACACTCTCAAAATAAATGCTTTAGTGTTTCATCATACTGAGTACAAAATTAGCATTAGGGGGAAATATTGTTATTAAATTTAGCTAGTTTGGTATTTATTGGGTAGCAATCTCCTCATCTACCACCAGTGTAGCATCCACCTGGATGAAGCGACAGCAGCCGTTTTCCACCAGACCGCACACCACAGAGAGAGGAGACAGAGTGATAAAGCCAATTGTGATATGGGGAGGGTCGGGAGGCCATGAAGGACAGAGGCCAGTGGGTAAATTTGGCCAGGATGGTGGTGTTAAACCCGTACTCTTTTTCGAAAGACTACCTGGGATTTTAGGGTATATGCTGAAGCATGCTAATAGGACATTTAATTTGTCAGTAACCTGGGTTAAGCGCTTCCAGCAAACTGCCAAAGGAAAAATCAGCATGTTTAAGGTCTGTTTTCTTTAAAAAATCAGCGATCTCCTCTGGCTGAGTGATATCCGAAATAAAGTGGGTCTCAGGTTGCACAAGAAGCACTGCATTAAATTACATTTCCCCCGCCATGTCTTTATAATATGAGCATTTATTTTACCTCATTGTATTCAATGGAGCGTCTGCGCTAGTCTGCCGATTCTGACGGGCGAGTGCGAGTAAAGGGTCTTTTGTCTCGTTTTACGCTTGAAAAACTAAATGAATGCCAAAGTTTATTTAACGGAATGTATTTTAATTGCATCACAACATCAATGCTGTAAAAGGAACCGTATAAAATGGAAAAAACTCACAATAACCGGTCACCGGAAGTTTATAAGTATGGGAACAACACTAGCTCGGCATATATCCAATTATATTCATCTGTCTCGATATTCTACTGCATCCCAGAATATTACAGAGCACCAAAAATGTAAAAATATATATTTATTATATTTAAGATATTTTTGTCAACAGCAGACGGCAACTAGCCGTGACGCAAATTCACGAGTCTCTGTGCTCCAATCAGGTGAGCCCTCCTCAGCGCTCGCCATGACAACGAGACAACAGTGACGTGCCTTGTAAAAATTTGCATATGCATTCCTATAAAGCTCGTGTGCTCTCAGTCAGCGTTGTCAGTTCGCCCGGTGTAGCTGTTTGTACTTGACCAAGGTGAGTTCAATACCGACGGTACGAGTGGAGCTACGCCAAACTCACGAAGTCCGCTTCGTGATGCTTCACCCGGGCCCGTCTGTGCTGTAGTTCCTTGCGGTTTGCGTACATAAACGCAATATCGCGAAGAATATTACGTGTTTGTTGCTCGAAATGTGCCGCCGAGCAACATCCAGTGAATACTGGCACGGCCTGGCGCCCGGTCATTCCGTGCACTCCCTGGGGCGAGGCGGCCTTTGAGCCCTAGGCAGGGAACAAACAACCCCCGAGGACCCTCAGGGAAACACGGGGGGCCGGTAGTGGGACCTCGCTGCGAGGGTTATGGTGGGTGGGAGTAGCGAGGCCCACTCATCTTCTATTTTAAACTATAGTTTCAAACTTTAGTTTACTATAGTTTGAAATAGAAACCATGATAACTGTTATGATTTAACTTTATGCAAAGAGCCTAGGATGACCAAGAGCAACAGATTCGGCCATTTTTGAAGTGAAAGCGATCGCTCGTGCATTGGATATCATTGCTGTCGCAATGGCAAACAGCGGCTTTGTTTTTATTTAATTTATTCAAAAAGCGCGTTATTGTTTCCCAAATTGCACTAGAGTATCGCCTCTTGGTGATTCTATGCTCTCTGCTCTTTGTCTGAATGTTGTAATGTTTTGCTTTGTTTTTCAGATGAGTTGTTGAGCAAAGAAGGACTATTGAAGACAACAGTTGAAGACGACCGCGGGTCATCTCCACGAGCGCGCGCATCATAATGTTTTCGGTTTGTTTTCTGAGAGTTTGTCTTTTTAGATAAGTTTGCAGGTCAAACAAAATAAACTATACTCTTCCTAAACACCTGTCTCGTGTTTTATTTGTCTTCTACAGCAATACACTGTCATTTAAGTCTGTTGAATGCATTTGTATGCAATATGGTTTGATAATACAGTAGTCTACAAATAAATAGTTGTTATAAATGTACCTTCAGTAGTCAACATTTAGTGTAGGTAATCAAAAGTTAATCATATTTGTCCTAAGACATAAGAGTAATGTTATGGTTGTTACATACCTGTATTTATTATTATGCTGTATGTTTAAAACTAGCAGATTTACTATATATGTAACATGTCATGAACTTACTGTTATTCAAAAAATTGCTTAAAATATCTTAAGACAAGAATGGGTGTTGTCATTGGTTTTATGTCAACCTACTGTAGGTTTTAGGGTGAATACAGCAGATATAGGCAACCTATATCATAATATTGGTAGTATGAGTTATTTAATGACCCAAATCAAGTAAAACGTCTCTTCCTCAAGCATGCAAAAGTCAAATATAGATATATATAAAACACAGTTTCCAACAATAAAATTTTGTCTTATGAAAAAGACCAGTGGGGTTGGTAAGAAAAAAAGTTAATGTCAAGTTATATGTATTTATAAAATAAGTTCATAATAGTCATTAGATTATGTGACCGCTAAATGGCGCTCATTTAAAAGAAGCGTTCATTTCAAAGGAGCGTTACCCTGTACTAAAATGGCGAATCTGTTGACGCATTCCGTCCACAACACAACATTAGGGTAGGCGACATTTAACGTATATATCTATGGACGCTAACAAGTATTCACGTCGTATCATGCTCAACTCTTAATACTCTTTTACGCACTTTGAGAGTGTTTGCGTTATTTCAGAGAGATATTTAAGCACATATGAAGTAACAGTGCCATCTGTGTACTATAGCTACACAATGCAGCATTTAGCTCGCTCGTAAACATCGCTGCTGTCCTCAGATCATTGTCTGAGCAGAAGTTTCATCATTAGCCCTGACTGTCAGATGCTCTTCATCTCAGGAGCTGTATTTTTAGATGCTCGATAACAGATATAAGGTGAGTTAATAGAACACAGCCAGGAACTCTTCTGCGCGAGTCAGCGTGACGTGCGTGCGCGGGCTCATCATTTGAATTAAATAACGGATACAAGCAACGGGCGGAACGGTAATCAAAGGTAAGTACGATATTCGACGTTTCACATGTTTTATTTGTCGTTTTACTTATAATTTATGTTGAATTGAACTTTAGATGTGTAACGTTTTACATTATAATAAATTTTTAATGAACACTTAACCACTTTATACGTTTTTATGTCGCCCTGTATTGACGAGGTCATTGACAGCAGCTAATGAATATATATATTTAAAAAAATAGCTGTTTTGGTTATTTATTTGGCAATTTCAGCAAAATTACTTAATTTTATGTCTTCATTGCTTTCTAACCTGTGTAAAAATATAAGATGATCTATCAAATCGACTTGGAATGAGCATAAAAAGTATTGCTCCGGCTATAACGTTAAAGGCTAACTTAACGTTATAAGCACTTCGCAAATAGCATTAACGGTGCTTATCATCGAGCTAACATTTTTTAACATGTAATCCTAACAAAGTGAATCGCTGTCGGTTCACGGTTTTGTTACTTTGTTTGTAAATTTATAGATGGTCTCCTCGCCAGAGAAGCTTGCTATTTCGTAAGTTGTCTAACGTTACCCTATCGCTAGTCAAGTCAAGTTAATTCTTTGTGGTTTCATTCTTTACTGATTTCCTTTGTTCACAAACCATGCTTGTCTGTTTTTTTTTCTGATTGCTGTGCTATGTTCTGGTGTAAGTTTTTTTTTCCCTGTTTATTAAAAATAATTTTGTCTACATCCTTCTCTTTCGATTCACGTTACTGCAGTTTACTCATAAAAGTATCTTTAAAAATGTTTGTAAACGCATTCATTTTTTTAAAAATTATATCATGAAGCTTTTTATAATTTCACAAGGAAATGCAATCCAAACAAGATCATTGAATTTCTCACAAAATACCATGCAACTTAATATACTGAGTGAGGAGTCAAAATTGTGGCTAGTTTATGGTACAGATACTGTGGATTGGACATATATATTAATGGAATTGTACTTTGTAATAGTAGATACCAGGTGAGATGTCATACTGATTAACATGTTATTTTTCATATAACTTTTTAATGGCAGTTTCGCTGGAATCTCCAATTGAAAACATCATCGTGTGCGCTTAGACTTCTGTTCCAGTTCTGACTACACACCACTCTGCTTATGTGGATCACTGACTACTATGTTCTCTGAAGGTATTCATTCATTCATTCATTTATTCATTCAGTCATTTATTCTTTTTCTTTTTGGCTTAGTGCCTTTATTAATCTGGGGTCACCACAGCGGAATGAACCGCCAACTTATCCAGCATGTTTTTATGCAGCGGATGCCCTTCCAGCCTCAATCCATCTCTGGGAAACATCCACACTTATTCACTACGGACAATTTTAGCCTACCCAATTAACTTGTACCGCATATCTTTGGACAGTGGGGGAAACCGGAGCACCTGGAGGAAACCCACGCAAACTCCACACAGAGACGCCAACTGACCCAGCCAAGGCTCGAACCAACGACCTTCTTGCTGTGAGGCGCCACTGCAGCGCAGAACCTGAAGGTATTACTGTAGTAAAACAACAGCACCCATGACGGTAACGCTTTCTTTTACAACCCACAAAGTACCGCGTAAGTACAGTGAAATAACGGTGTGCTTTTCTGTACATATAGTGTACCTACGCAAACGTTAATTATATGTACAGAAAAGTACACCGTTATTTCACTGTACTTACGCGGTACTTTGCGGGTTGTAATATATATATATATATATGTAATCCAAAGTAATTGTCTTAAAACCATGCATATTTTAATGAGAATGAGAATGAGAATTAGTCAACAGGGCTCAACACTTAAGATTTTTTTCTACTGGCCTGGTGTGGCCAGTGGAAAAGATTTTTACTTGTCCTGCCAACTTTTTCTCTGGCCTACCAAAAAAATATAAAAGATAATTTTATGCCATTAATTAAGATAAGTTTTTAACCACATGTTTAAAATTGTGTATCAAAAGAAGACAAATGTATAGTAGTTGTCCATATATTAACTCTTTTTATTCAGCAATATAACTTTTTTTAACAATTGATATTTTAACGAAGGTTGAAGGTTTCAGATTACCAGTTAACTATTCATAAATTGAGAGTCTTATTAAATTATACTTAAACCGTATTAGTAAAAAGAGTGTTACTGAACAGTACTTATATTATTTTTTACCTTTACAAATTGTCAGTAGCCAGCACATGCTCTATTAGGGAGATTGTTAGTTGTATAAATCAAAAGCATCCTGTTTTTAAGCACTGTGGTATGAGCTTGGTGAAATGATCTTTAATTGGATATTAATAATCTGTTATTGACTTATTAAAGTGAATGCTTGCAAAAAATATATATATTTTTATCAGCAAAACTTTGGGTGTAATCAAGAGATTCTGGTGACTCATAAAATTAAGATGGTGAGCAGGAAATAAAAAATATGAATGTGAGACAAAGGAAAGTCTGCATTTTTTAATTGATACTATAATACAAAGGAGAAATAAATAGAAATATTATAAAGAGGACAGAGTTTTCTACTGAACTGAAATATATTTTCTGCCATTGACAAAACTACTGTAAGCTACTCGCATGAAAAAACTATAGTAAAAATATGTTTTTGAACCATACTACAGTTTATTGCTAATATATATATATATATGTATGTATATATAATTTGTTTTTCACGCTAATAATGTTATCTTTCAGACATCATCATGATCATCATTGGTATTATTAATATTATGATTAAATTAGGATTTTTTTCTTAATTTCCTAATATATAATAAAAAATACATTTTATAATAAACAGCCTCATTATTCATTTATTCATATGATTAATATATGAATATAGAATATAGAATACGTGTTAGCTTTTGTAAGTGATTTGATTTAGTATATGTCACATTCTCAATATTATTAGTAAAGGAAACATTGGATCTATGTGGCATTAATATATATGTCAGTTAATATGGAAAGCGAGTGCATGTTTTTGGCAAAACTAATATTTTTAGTATTTTATTTTAAATGCGTGCTTGTAAAACAATATTATTTGCACAAATAAATGATGGGGTTCTTCTTTAAAAAAAGTAGTTTCTCTACCCCCTTTAAAACATATGGGCCTTTTACGCTATAACTAACGTGGTTCAAGAGATGGGTAAGCGACAGAGAATTTTGGGAAACATTCTTCACTACATAGTTCTTTCCCCAAACAATGCATCGTATGATAGTGCAGTGGTGAGTTTGAGAAACGCAGCCCTGCTGGTGTGTTATGAATTGCATGTTTTAAATGACAGTGAGACATTTATTGGCGGTGTAACAATTAAGCTTAAATAGGCTGAGCATATTTTTATTAATATTAAAACACATTAATAAAAACTAGCCACTCTTTGATTTTTTTAGTTTCTGTATATTTTTATCAAACAAAAAATGCAATGAATTGTTTATTTTGGTTTTCATTTTATTAGAATAAATATAATTATTAGGCGACACAACTTCTACACTGGCTCTTGCGTTTTTACATATCCTAAAGACTTTTTTGGCTCAAAGACATATGCCTGTTAATTTCAGCGCTGTATTTTGACAGATTTCGCAAAGGCTTCAGCTGTTCTACCTCTCAGCTGGTACCGTTTTGTGACTGTGTGGCGTCTGTATCAAGTGTCTGGATGACAGCGAGGGAGAACGAGATGAGATCAGACCCCAGATTCGATGTGTGGCCTCATGTCAAAGTTACTTTACTGCATTTAAAAAAAAAATTGGCTCATCTAAATTAACTTTTCATTCGATTAAAAGCCGAAATATTGCCAGACAGACAAAGCAACTTTCTGTTCAGTGATAACATACGCACACACACAGAATACACTCTTGTCGGCCTATTCATTATTGATTTTTTAACATTAAACGCATAATAAACAAGTGCAAAAAAGAAGAGCTGAACTTTGGAAAAAGTAATCACTGCGGATGCCGCAATGGTTGCTTTGTTTCTCTGTAGTTGGCTAGGCTTATTAATGGCGCTGCATTGCTTAATCACTCGTTTTAATAATAAATAAGATTATTTATTATTTAAAATTGTAAGATGATGGTCGCGTGATTTTTAAAATGAGAGTATGCATTGCGGATTTATGGCTATTGATCTTATCTACCGGCGACCCACTCAGAGTTAAACATCAAGTAGGTGTGTTAAAGGTGCATGTATAAATTAGTTGTGTTGCCCCCAGATGCTGCAAATAAATCATATGAATAAATAATCACTAGGCGATTTATTATAAAATGAAATTTAATATTTATTATATTTTAGGAAATTTAAAAATAATAATTTAATAATAATAATAATAATACTAATGATGATCATGATGATAATAACTATTATTTTTAATTTTGTGTATTAGAAGTGAAAAAAAAACATAATTTAATAATAATATTAATGATGATGATGGAGATTCTTGTTGTTGTTGTTGTTATTATTATTATTATTAATAATAATAATAATAATAAGTAGGGTATTGTTTATTTATTTTTGGAAAAGTCTACTTTTACAATTTGACACTTGTAAACCAGAGCAGAAAGTTCTAACCGGCAGGCCCATGTCATATGCAGTACAGATATTTAATAAATAACCTACTATAAATCAAAAGAATTCACGCATGCTTTTTGTTTTCACAAGCTTTGGAGATGTAACATTCGGCTTTTAAATAATAGGTCACCTATAGCTTTCACTTGAGGCTGTGTTCAAAATGACATCAGTGTTTTTAAAGTGCACTGCAAAGGGAGCACAACTGTAAATATGAAGATCGCTAAAACTAAACTGTAAAAATAGGTAAAAAGCAAATTACACCTAAGAGAGATGATCTTAATGCTTTTTTTATTTTTAATCATTCAATGTTTAAATGTTATATTGTTCTAAATGAATAGGGCATAGGGGGATAAGTGGCAATAGAACACATCTAGAACTATGTTTCAACTAGCTGCAGAGCTGTAGTTGCGAGCGCTCAAGTTTGCGACGCAGTTTGCAAATGTTTGTTGGAGCGATGGATTTGGGAAATGGCAAATCAACAAACTGCTTGTAACGACGGAACTTGCGACCTAAGTTGATGGTTTTGGGAACCGCACCCTAGATCTCTGCACCATAGGCCTAGCTTTATTATCACAATTTTCATAATTTAATTATTTCATATTCTATTTAATTCTATTTCATATTATAAAATATCTAATTGTGTGTTCTGAAGGTTGGAATGACTAGAGTGTTAGTAATTTATGATAAAAAGAATTTTCAGTTTTGAGTAAACAATCCTTTGTGAAAACTAGGGGGCGCACAGATTCTTTCTGAGGGGGCAATCATCAATCATGCTTTGCAATCAACAAAGCAACCATCGCGGCACCGCAGTGATCACTTTTTCCGAAGTTCGGCTGTTCTTTTTGCACTTAATTATTATGCGTTTAATGTAAAAAAATCAATAATAAATAGGCCTTCAAGAGTATATCGTGTGCTTGTGAAAACATTAAGTGTTTGTGGAAAACATCTTTGTGAGGGAACTTTGCTGAGGTAACGCAAAAAAATTTTTTTTTTCTCACACCCATTTTTTATGAAGGCAAAATGGCTATTTAGATGATTACAACAGGTTTGTAATGGCTGATTGACTCTTTTTTATTGATCGGATTGCAGGCCATTTATAGATAAAATTATAATGCATAGATCAGGAAAATACCACGTAAAAAAAAAGATCATGCAATTTTTTAAATAGAATAAATGTATACTATATATAATAATTTGTGCCCCCCAGTTTTTATAAAGGATTGTTCACTCAAAACTTAAAATTCTTTCTGTCATTAATTACAAACACTCCCGTCGTTCCAACCTTTAGAACACACATTTAAATATTTTAAAATATATGACATAGCAATTAAATTATGAAAATTGTGAGATTAAAGCTAGTCCTATAGTCCAGAGATCCGGTCCCCGCGTCAGGTCAGGTGCGCCCGAAAATAAAACGCGCACACGGCGATGGAGGCGCACTCAACTCACAAGGGAGAAAAGTGGGTGACATGAGACGATCAGCTTAATTAATTACATGTTTCGGTCAACTAAATCTTTAAACACAACTCTTGAGCTCTAAAAGGAAGAAACGCAGAAGAAATTTGCTGTTAAATAAATTTTAGCAGAGACTCAACTGCCAGTCATTTTCACATTAGTTGTTCGGGAAGATGTAGCCTAATAAAATGTTTAAATAAAAATAAATAGTTCACTGCACAGTCCCACAGTAGGCTGCACTATAAATAATATTTAAATTTATTCATTAAAGTTTTATTATTAATATGATTACAGTTAAGCTAAAATTGACAAAACGCATAACACTTTGAATGTTTGCTTTCATTTTGACATTGCTAAAAAGCGCACTTTTACAGTTGTGTAGAGAAACATCCCATTATGCAGCAGCAGTCTAGGTATAATAAATGCCTTTTGCATTTAAAGATGTCCAGCCTGCGAAGTCAAGTTTGCAGTGATATAAATGGAATATATATATTGCTTAAGTGCAACTACCGCGGATCAACCGAGAAACCTCTCACAATCTTTTACAAATATGTAATTAAGGCTATACTGCTATTTGCTTATACAAAATTAAACAACATTAAATATATTACAGCATATCGAATTTGTTTTGACTTGTAGCTCATGGCCCTAAAATAAAAATAACCCGAAAACAAGTTATTAAAATTTAAATAACTAAAAATGTTAATTTATTATAAATTAATAAATAAAATGACGGGTAGGCCTAGTCACCTAATGGTTTATAATGGTTTACAAATGACAAGCAGACAATATCACGAAAAAAATACACTTATGATAGCCTAAGATAAATCTTTATTTTTACATTTAAAATGATGAAAAAAGTTTTATAGCCTATTAAGTTGACTGTTATCCGTGCCAAACATATTTTCACGGTAATAACTGTGAATTTAGGCATCTTTTTTAGGTATTTTTCTGGCTACACTAATGCCTTAAAATGTAACTAAGTCATTGTTTTGAATGACATTAGGGTAACATTTAGCTTTTCTCTAACACTGATGTTGGTTGGATAATAGGCTCCGTAAAGCGGGATGACTCGGTTAAGCTGATTTTACTATATTTATTTACCGGATATACGAATAGTCTGATCGTGGGTCAGCTTGCATGTGTGGGCATAATTTGACGTCTTTACCTAAAACTTTAAACATTCATATGCCTGCTATTTGACATAAAATTGAAATAAATAAGGAGAATAAAATATGATTTAAAGCACTCGTTTGGCACTGAAGCCATGATCCGTCTGCATTAATAAGCGGTATCGTTGCAATACCATCATTAATAAAATCAGTAATAGCGACACTGTGCATATTAATATTACTATTAAAACGTATAATACTGCCTTAGGTCTGTAACAAAGTGAAGTAATAATAAATGTGAATAAATAGCCTAAATGAAAGGAACTAGAGAGACCAAAATCAGCCACCAGGTTTAGTGCCCCCCTATGGATTTAAAATGCCCCCTCAGTTCTGATTCCTGGCGCCGGGCCTGGATGTGAGTCTAGTTACCAGCGTGAAAAACAGGTAGTAATAGAAACTTTTTTTATCACGTGTTTGAGGCCATATTTGACTACAAAAGTGCAGTCAGTAGGCTACTTTAACTTTTACCAGAGTTGTTTTAAGCATCAGTATCACTTTTTTTTGAGTAGGATGTGTGTATTTTTGCCATCTCTGTCCATTTCATAAAAATAAATAATATTACAATAAAAAGTATGGTTAAATAACTGAAATGTGTTCTTAAACAAAAACGTGTGTAGCATGCAGTCAAAAT
Source organism: Danio rerio (assembly GCF_052040795.2). NCBI lineage: Eukaryota > Metazoa > Chordata > Actinopteri > Cypriniformes > Danionidae > Danio > Danio rerio. Next base: position 63,697,091 of record NC_141025.1, on the reverse strand, counting down.
AGCATTTATTATTTGAATGTCACGTTAATTTTCTTAAAATAACACATAAGGATGTGCATTATATCAACTAAAACAGAGTTTTTCTTTGTTATAGCAGGTGCAGCCAAACTGCGACACAACAGCCACGGAATTTACAGGGCCGTGAGAGATCACCTGTACGGTCTGGCGGTGGCAGACGCAGAGCGGAAAAACTATCTGATGCTTTTGTTGTTGTTAATGTTAAATTGACTAATACATGTTTTGTCATTACTTTTGTCTGCAAATATTAGGCTAATAAATAATATTTTTTAAACAAAATGTTGAATTTCTGAATCATGTGAATTTTCTAAAACGTTTATAAAGGTATTTCTCACAACCAAATTTCGACTTAAAATTGACGTATTTTTCGTTGTTTGGACGTCTTACAATTACGTCTTTTGGACGACATGAAAAAGACGTCTTTTCACGTTTCACTTTTCCACCTGTTTTCCACGTTGTTTGGACGCCTTACAATTACGTCTTTTCGACGACGTTAAAAAGACGTAGTTTCGTCTTTCACTTTCCCACCTGTTTTCCACGTTGTTTGGACGTCTGACAATGTCGTCTTTTCGACGTCTATTCGACGAACTATTGCTGGGTGGGGAGCTCATCTGTTTGTCGGAACTACTAGACACAATTTTTTTTATCAACTATAATGTGTTTAATTAGTTAATTTAAAATTCATTTCATTATTCCAGCAATAATTGTTGAGTGAAAGAATGCGCTAGAAATTTGCATTGCGGCTCCCTTTATTGTACAGGCTTATTGCACTTAAACTTTTTTAGGTTCGGCTCTCGAATTAGTAAGGTTATGAGTAAATGTTATTTAAAATATTTAAAGCCTGCCATCTAGCCTACAATAACAGCAAATTTAATAATAGAAAAAAATAATAAGACAGGCCTACTTTGGCGTTGCAATAAAATAGTATTAATTATCAAAAAAATAATTACAATATATAATTAAAATAGGAAGAAGTAAATGAAAACAAATGGTACCCTTTGTTTTTATAGCAGGGCCCAAAGTGTTCTTATTCTGGTTCTGCTAACAACTATTAAAAAGAAAAAAAACACACCAAACAATAAAAACACTAGTAACTGATATTAATAATAATAATAATTATTATTATTATAAAGCCCTATTATATTATTATAAAGATTGTTATGAAACAATCATGTAAACCAGGTGCTCCTCGGAAATGGCTATCTTTGCTCTGCATCAGGTGCACAGCAGCAAGAAGCTTGGCAGTGAACTATGACCTTATTTTAATGACAAATGTCTAAGAATACTGCTTTACGTTTTTATTTAATTTATACATACGCAATGAATGTAAGCCTGCTAACTGTGTGTGGTTCAAATGATAGAATATGTAAACTTAGTTAATATATAATTAAATAATAATAATTAAAAGCCTGCGTGTAAGGCTTTTATTTTGAGGGTGACGTCACGAGCGCAGATTTGGTTGACCAATTAGAGGAAAGTGGGCGTTTCAGCACCGCCTACATGTGTAAAATGAATTTTAAAGTCGTTTATCCGTTTTCCTACCCTAAACCAAAAAACGAAAATCCAGCCAAAATCTCGTTTTTTCGTTTTCTCGTGAGCAAAAGGAAAAACGGCCGTTTTCTCCATTTCCTTTATTCCGTTTGAAAATGGAAAACAAATGAACAAAACGTACACGGACCGTTCTAAAACAACAAGTTTTGTACATTTAGTTTTAAAGGTTTAACTAAATAAATCGATCAAAAACTTGAAGAAAAAAACTAAGGTTAATGAACATTTCAACCGTCTATGCCCTTAAATAGACAGTGAAAGAATAATTCAACTAATGCGATTATCAATTTAAAACTTGAAAAAATATAAAAACAGAAAAAACACACACGTTTATCCCTTTTTTCTCCCTTCACGCTTAAACTACATTTCCCATGATTCCTTCTGCTCTTTCTACGGTCTAAAGCGTGAATGATTACGGTAAGTGATGTGAGCTGAAATAGTCATCTTCTTTCAGTTTAGAATTGTTTGTCAATAGTTTGCCAAGCTTACTAAAATAAACGATCTTCACGGTTCATTATCCTGACGTTTGTCACTGTTTAAGACCCAGAATTTAGAGCTACTAGGCTAATTAGCATGTAGCTGCTAAACAATAACGTTATGGTGTTGAAGCAGGCGTCGCTGAATTTCTTGAAATTACGAAATACACAACACGACGGTAAACGTTCAAGTAAAGTGTACTGTGTATGCAGATATAATACTGCAATCATGGGCTTTTGCAACGTTAGGTTCCTTAAAACATAGCATTTGAGCTTTCTCAGAGTCAAAATATATATGAAGAGTTGAATAGAACTACCACAACTCAACTAGGTTAACCCATCGATTTCTAATGAACATACATTATATATGTAACGTTAACGTTAATAAGTGTGTAAATTAACTTAAGCAGCGCGTGTAACGTGTTTCCAGGCAACGAGAAGCCGGTGATGTGAAGATGCTGAGGAGGAAACCAACGCGCCTCGAGCTCAAGCTGGACGACACGGAGGAGTTTGAAAGTGTCAAGAAAGAGCTGGAGGTAAAATTTTGGACTTGTCATCGTGTCTTAAACATGTGTCATAAATAGTTGCTTCAATTTACTGTACACACATAAAGACATGTTCCTTCATCCCAGTGGGGACTCTCATAGACCCCTTAATGATGGTTCTACTGTACAAACAGTAGATTCTATCCCCCTACCCCTAAACACAACCCAATTTATCTGTACTGCATGTCTTTGGACTGTGGGGGAAACCGGAGCACCCGGAGGGAACCCACGCGAATGCAGGGAGAACATGCAAACTCCACACAGAAACGCCAACTGAACCATGGTTCGAACCAGCGACCTTCTTGCTGTGAGGCGACAGCACTAGGTCTGGTGCGACTGCTTCGTCCGAGGACAGGATTTTCCCGAATGTAATTCTATAAATTTGATGGGAGTAAACCCAATATAGAAATGTAAACAGAGATACGCTAGTGCTTGAGCCTACAAATGGACAAAGCAGTAAAATTAGTTATAAATCTTAGTGCAGCATGGTAAACAGTGTCCAGTGCATGCAGACTAGAAGACGAAGCATACATATAGATAACATCAGCGTAGTCCAATATCAACATAAATGTTGCATCAACCAGCTTTTTTGTAGCATCAAAAGTAAAGTTGTATTGGAGTTGTTCTACAGCTGATTTTGATAGACTACAGTTATGTGTTAGTAACCACAGCGAAAATATATTTCTGCTAAAAACATTATCAATTATGATTAAGTTATGATAATGATATTATTAGGTTATGAAAATGATACTTTAGTCCCTGCTCTCCCCTACTTAATTAAAATAAAGCAAAAATTCTTAGTCCACCACTGCAAATCAGTCAGTAATAGTGTGATTTCTTCATCATTCTTTTTCTCATTTAAAAGCAAGCATGTAAGCAAATCTTACAGAAAGTAAGAAGCTTTCTATAATCTCATGTTACTTTCCCCACATGTGTTAAGAGTCGGAAGAAACAGAGGGATGAGGTGGATGTCGTCGGTGTCGCCACATCCAGTGAGATGAGCGGAGCGGCAGGTGGCACTGCTGATGGGAAAACCAGAGAGCAGATGATTCACGAGAGAATTGGATACAAACCCCACCCCAAGCCTAACACGTTACCATCGCTCTTCGGAAACCTTCAGTTTTGACAAGTGCCAATCCTGAACAATGGACTATAAGGTCTTGAGAATCTGTAACACAGACACGTACGTGCACACAGAATATATTCTGCATCAATCTTGCCAGATTAGAAATGGACATAAAATTATGGCTTTGGTTAACGGTGTTTGTGATAACTGATTTCAAATGACTATTTTTCTATTGAAATAAATAAAGCCTTTCTAGTTGGATGTGGAAATGGTGTGTAAATGTGATATTGGCAGAATTATATTTTTGATAATACCGATTAGGGCGCAACGATTATAAATTTTGGTTGTACGATTATAGTATTAGAAATAATCACGTTTATCATGATTATTTGCATTCATTGATCCCAAAACCCCATTAGTTTATAAATAGTTTAAAACGGTTTTAAATTTTGTTTTATATATTGTGCCCAACTAAATATTTGTTGCTGGTTTAATCGTTTAATTTTATTTAAGTGCATATAAAAAATTCAGTGGATATTATTGATGCATTATTTGGTAAAACTGCTCATTCAATGTGTTTTTGGTCATTATCAATGCACCGGTAAAATAGACCCAGCGGCGAAACCACGACTGCTTGCATGATGCTCATGCCTCGTGTTGACGCACTGCTTCTGCATGCAGTATGAAAGCTCTAATCTGTTAACATGGATGCGAAAAAAAACACTCTCTGGTCATGCCTGCGGTGTGAAACAGGCTTGAGTCTTTCACCACTGTCTTTAAAAACATTCAGTTGATCCCAGCTGGGGATTCGCCACATGATTGCTCTCCACAACGCCATTATTTGTAACTTTAAGTGGGTTTGCCAATCTGTGTCCTTTCCAGTGCTTCTTCCTTAAACCGTTAGCCGTTTGCAATTCCCACGGTCACAAAAGCCCCCTGTCATCTCAACTAGGTGCACCTGAAAAGCACGAGTGTGTTGTGTTGCGTGCGCGTCCCTCCATTGAAAAAAACTAACTTGGACGAGCTTGCCTTAGTTAATAGCCCCAGTCATAGTGAGTAGAGTGCACTGCTTATTAGCCTTAATGTACAAACAAGTGCACAGTTGCCATAACAAGTTGCTGCAGTCTTGTTCCGTGCAGAAATGCAGTGTTGAGAAGCCCATACGTGACTAATTAAATCCCGGTTAATAGTGAAACCAGCTAATCGTTGCATCCCTAATACAGATTATACTACTAATATATATATATATATATATATATATATATATATATATATATATTAGGGATGCAACAATACAGTTAGCCCACGGTTCAATACATACCTCGGTTTTTTAACACTGTTTTCGGTTCGGTTTGGTTCTCATGGCTTAACACGTTTTTTTATTCTACAGGCAATAGGAACAGTAAGAGGTAAAGGAGAAAAAAATAAAAAAGATTTTTTGCAAAACTCATTTTGTTTTACTTAAAAGCCAAAAAAAGTACAGTAGTTCCTGGTGTATTGAATAAAAAAATGAACACTGAAATCTGACAGCTGCTGGTAGCCCATGTACAAACTGGGGAACACATAAAATCCTACACTTTGAAAATAAACATACATGGGAAGTAATAAAGATAAATTGGCCATTTCAAATAAACATATTTGTACTTAAGTAAACATAAATAAACCATCTTAATTATCTCGATGCTGAAAAATGCGAGACTGTAATCTGTAACATGGATCGAGTGCTTTTATATGATGACAAAAGCCCACATCTCCCATCACCATAAACGACTACAAATCTTTAGCAATAAACACCCGCACTGCCTTTGTTATTTATATGCGTCTCTCGGAACCAGTTGGGTATGTTGGCTTGAAAGATTCAGCGAGGGACTGTTGCTATTTGGAGGACTTTATTACCTTCTCTGCTATCCTGCCTTCATACAGTGATATTGCTGGGTGATGGTGCAGCAGATGTGCAGTCATGGTTATACGTGTAAAACAATGCTTTCACAGTTATTTTTTGTCACCGTTTTTTCTTTTATTGGCATTATACTTATCGGGAAAACCGAAATGTCCTCACACCGCAGATTTGTAAGACGCCTGCGCTTCCTCGTACTGTTGCTTCTCTTCGCCGGCGCTTCCTTGTACTGTTGCCTCAGCCTCACTTTACCGCTGCTCGCCATGTTAAAGTGTGGAATGATGGTCAAGAACCCCTAACTTTAAGACATAGTGATTGTATATATACTCGCGAGGAGGAGTTTCCTCATCTCAGCTCATGGACTTACAGGCACACACAGTCAATTCGGGGAGATATAAAACGCACACAAATTATTTAAACGCAAAACCGTGAAAACCGCAATTCACAAGCACGTATTGAACCGTGGAGGTCGTACCGAATGTATGTACAGGCTATATGACATAATACATTACTTGCCATACTTGCTCAACTACTTACTTTTTTGGGGGAGTAACTATTGTTATGCATTACTTTTAAAAGTAACTTTCCCCAACACTGGGTATAACACAACACTGAAATAAAAAATAAAAAGCACTGGAGATAAGAGAATGAAAACACTGACAGATTTTATTTTAGAAACCACCTAAAGTTACCAGTAATGGCACGTCTGATTAGTGATCATGTGGTGAATGTTAATACACCATAAACACTTATTCAAGAGTGTATAAAACACTCTTCTAGTGGGTTAAAATCCGCTATAAAAATAACTAAAAGCCATTCTCTTTAAAGCCTGTGGGACGGAGTTAGCAGGTAAAAGTGTTTACCACATCTACACATTTTATGCATGAGGGGTTCCGTTTGATACTTCGTTTAATTGTCAGGATGCTGTCAGCCATGCAAGTGGCAGCTATATGTAAATTGTAACACCACATACACAATAGTAAAAGGGTGTGCTTTTACTAAGATTAAACTAATATTGCAGCTCATTAAAAGACCAGCTATTAAGATGATGGATGCAAATAATAAGTTATGCATCAATATCATCTGCGCAATATTAGACACCACCTGTAAATCATCACATCATCCCTACTATCATCGTAACTATGTTTCATTCATGCAGTGCCGGTGGGTGCATGCATATTTTTTAGTTCTGATGAGTAGTGATTCCAAATGCAATAAATCTGTTAATATAAAACTTGTAGTAAGAGTAAATGGTGGGCACGACTACATTTTTGATGCAAACCAAGCAAAAGGTTAATTTTGAGCCCTGCATATTTATCTGGGAAGAATGATGTACATCTGACCTTTTAGTCAACATAACTTTTGGAGACATTTATGTGGCCAAATGTAATCGTTTTTCACAAATCAGATGTTTTTTGCATTTTCTCTGATCGGATGTCTATGTAAACAAACCCTAAAAGTGACAGTGGATAATTTCCTGCCTTGATGCTTTCACTGAATCATTCATTTAAATGATTCTTTCAAAACAGCTGATTCATTTAGAAACAAAACAAGTAGCTCTTTTAATGAATGCATTACTAAGTCATTGATAGGGCCAGACAGAATTTGTGGAAATGTTTTGCTATTCCTGCGGATACTTTTGTTAAAAATCTGTAAATTTATCCGGAATTTTTTTAGGAGTATCGTAACTAAAAACTTTATATATTAAATGAAATAAAACATTTTACATTTATTTAATGTTTACAATGCAAATACATGTAGATCCACTTATTTGATAAACAAAGCAAGTCTGTCATATAATATGTCTACTAAAGGACAGAAAATATTACTTTACAAACTGTATTGTAAATGAATCAAATGAACATTTTATTATTACTATTATTATATCACAATAATAATAATGAAATTCTTTTAAAAACTGAATAAATATAAATCTACACCGATTTACACAAGTAAACACATAGACTCAATGATAGGCTAAATATTCTGTGGAAATCTGTGGATTTCTGCGCGTGCAGATTTCGTGTGGGCCTAGTCATTGAGTTGAAAACAGATTCATTCAGAAAGACACACACACAAAAAGACAGAAAGAATTGCTCTGTTTGAAACCCTTTTCTTTGGCACAACACAAAAAAAATCTACTAATATTTGTCAACTTAACACCGCTTCGTCTGTAGAACATAGTTGTAATTTACGTGTTGATATTCAGGAAATTATTTGTTCTATGATATTACTTATAGCTAGCCAACACAAAATCTGCATGCGCAGAAATCTATTTACTTATTTGCTTGTGTAAACGTGCTTAAATTTATATTTATTCAGTTAACCCATCACTGAGAAACATCCATACACTCATTCACACACATACACTACGGACAATTTAGCTTACCCAATTCACCTAAAGCGCATGTCTTTGGACTTGTGGGGGAAACTGGATTATTTTCTGTCTTTCAGTAGATATATTATATGATATATTATACAACTTGCTTTGTTTACCAAATAAATTGGATCTAGATGGATTTGCATTGTAAACATTCAATAAAATTTAAAAAGCTATTATTTATGTCATATTTAGTTACGATACTCCCAAAATAATTCTGCATAAATCTGCAGATTTTTTACAAAATTCTCTGCAGAATTAGCAAAAAATGTCCACAGATTCTGCAAATATTCTCAATCTAAAAAACAAATATACAAAAGATATTGTGTTCATAACATTGTGCTTTTGAAGTTCTTTCTAATGAATGTTTATGATGCAGTGAATGCTTTTGGAGTCTTTAAGCACGGCATCTTTTTGCACTGCATTTATGTTTTTTTCCAAAGCAACAGCAATAGTTTAAAGAGGCAACTGCGATATACATATTCCAGAGAAAAAAGAAACATTTAAAAACGTCAAGCATCAAAAACAATTTAGTTTATAAATGAAATCCCAACAACTATCGCTGAAATCATAACATTTATTCATCATTTTCTTTAACGATTACAGTACGGTTTACATGTCGGACATTACAGACGGTGAACTGTAAACAGACTAAGAAATGTTAACACGGCCACAACACTGGACATGAGGTTCAGTCCTTCCACGCAAGGGCTAGCAGTTTTTTCCCTACACATTAAACAGCACAAACATCTTCTGATATCGAAAGCAATCTGCAGTACGAATAAGCCTCGTAACGGAGAACCGATCCTCAAATACAGTTCTACAGAGTGGCACCTGCTACAAAAACAACATGATGTGAATATTTACCTCTGAGATTACACACATTTCTTTGTTCTGCTTGTAACTAAAATATAAAGGAAAGGTATTTTAAATAGGCTTTCTACTAAAACCCACATGTTTACTGGTTTAAAATATGTGATTTTCTCCGTAAGAAAGCCTCGGCTTTTGTTTTCACAAGCAATTCAGACACTCTTTGGGCACTTTAATTGGGTCCTGAATGTAAAAGGCGCACCCAAACAAAGGGGCATATATTGAACATAAAATTCACATTCTGCTACCCAGTAACAATCAGAGTGATGACCTTAATGTTCCAAAGGGCTCATGATTTACCCGACATCGCAAACGCGCCACATTTTGTCATTTAAAAGATGTCATAACGTAAAAGGATCTACATAAAGATTGCCAGAACACATTGATATCACACACAGTCATACTAGAGTGTTACAAATATAAATTATAAAAAGAAATCGGTGACACTGGCATCAGATATAATTTATTTTTCTCCAATCTCCCCCCCAATATTTATTTAAAATCACTCCAAAGGGAGCAAAGTTCGACTTCAAACTCTGCAAACACAGAGTCCCAAAACCTCTCTTTCTTGTGCAAACATCATTCAGTCCAGTGTTTAAGTCTAAACAATGGTCACTGATTATTAACTGTCGTTTCACTGATTTGAAACACTTGGCCATAACAACCTCAAAAAAAAAAAAAAAAAGTATTAAACACCTTCCCACCGCCGCTAGTGCTTGTTTACTGGGTCCAGCAGATCCAGTTTGGCTTTTAGAGTTTACAGAGTCGGCCTCCTGGGTGTCAGTACCCTTGTTTAAGGCAAAGGGGTTTAGTAAGGCTCTGTTGCACCCAAAAGCACCTTCATAAACATAATAATCCATGAGATGTGTAGAACAGATGTGTTTATAGTGAACAGGGTCACTCGGGACTCGGTACCATCTGGAGGTAGACTGATAAGGTGACGGTTATGATCTTAATGTTTTAAATTGTGCAGGCTGATGTGTAGAGATGAAGGATGCGCAGCTTGTTTGTTCTTTTTACCAAATTGCCAGACAAATTCATAAAAATTAGAGTTACGAAAAAATTAAAATGTTCGCAAAAAATTCAGTTAGCAATGTAAATATGTCAAAAATGTATTGGATTTAAATTTTCAAGACTGGGAAAGTTAAAGAAATCCAATCTATGTTCTATCTGCCCATGTGCAACTTGAACATTTTACAAAAACGTAAGCGCATTCGCTCAAAATTGGTGATTGTGAACATTAATATAACTAGAGTTTGTAATTGCAAATTCAGTGAAGTCACTGTTTTTAATATTTGCAATTAAATTTTTAAAATTGGGAATTACACAGGTGTTCAATAAACTTTACTTGTAAATTGTCACAATAAATGTTAAGGGAAATCATTAGAATTTTACAAAAGTGTCTGGATTCCGATGAAAAGGAATTTGTCTGCGAAAATTAAGTGAAATCTTTCTTAAATTAATTAGACTGAAAATTTTTAAGACTGGGAAAGTTACAAGAATTCAGTCTACTTTCTATTGGCCAATTTGCAACAGGAAAATGTAACAAAAAACGTAACCGTATTTGCCCAAAATTGATTGCAAAAGATTGTAAAATTTCACCTTTGAAAATTCGCTCTTCCCAATATTTGCAAATTTGTAAATTTTCAAAATTGGGAATTTAACATGACTCCAATAAACTTAATAGTTTGCGAGGAAACTTTGTAAACCGTTGCGATAAATATTAAGGGAAGTCATTAGTACTTTACGAAATTTTGTGGATTCCCATTAGTTTGTCTGCGAAAATTTAGTAAAAATCTTTCACATGTATTGGATTGAAATTTTTAAGACAGGGAAAGTTTATGGGAATAATATTCTACTTTCTTTTGCATTTTGGAAACTGTTACAGAAAGGTGTGGGAAAATCTTTCACATTTGCACAAAATGCTGATCGCCTACATTAAAACAGGTTTGTCAGTGAAAATTGGAAACCTTCGTAAATCTTTGTGATAAATGTGTAGAGAAATCTTTCACATTTGTGCAAAACTGATGATGGTGTGAAAATTTGGTGAATAGTAATAAATGAGTTGGAATTTCACGCAAATCCAATTACCATCTAATCAGTTAATTTGGAGAACCTTGTCAACTGGTGCAATAATAGTGCACTTGCGATATTAGCGGTTGCGTGGATTCCTATTAAAATGACTAGAGTTTGGTTGCAAAAATTTGGTGAAATTTTGAGTGTTTTTCTTCATGACTGGTCGCAAGAGGTCAAAAATGCTGTAAGTTGTATCATATTTAGTGAGTTCCAAAAGGAACTGGAATCCAATCTACTTTTTTTGAAACTTGGAAACAGTTACAAACTGTTTTGCATTTGTGCAAAAATGATTGCGTACATTAAAATGTCTAAAGTTTGTCTGTAAAAGTTATGAATGTTGATAAATGTGACGCCTTTTTCAAATTTGAGCTTTTTAATTTTCACAAATGTAAAAATGTGATGTAAGGTACCAGTTAATTTGGAAACCTTGTAAATCTTTGCAATAAATAAGTAGAGAAACCTTTTGCATTTGTGCAAACGACTACTAGAGTCAAAACGGCTAGAGTTTGTCAGTAAAAATTCAATGAATAGTGATAAATCTGATGTCTTTTTTCAAATTTAAGCTTTTTAATTTTTACGAATGTCATGATAATTTAGTTATCAGTAAATTTGGAAGCCTCGTAAATCGTTGCGATAATGAAATAGAGAAATCTTTTGTATTTGTGCAAAATTGACAATGGCCGGAAAATTTAGTAAATGGTAATAAATGATATTTAAATTATGACGATTTTAAGATTAGTTATCTTCGAATCAGTTAATTTGGAAACCTTATTACCGGTTATGCGGATTCCTATTAAAATGACTCGAGTTTGGCTGCAAAAATTTGGTGAAATTCCACACTGATTTGTCATGATTGGTCGCAAGAGGTAAAAAATGTTTACAAATGTTTCATATTAATTTGTGCCGCTAAGCAATGTAAAGTTCTTTTTTAGCTTTGCTTAATATACACAACTACACCATTAACATTAAACAAAACTTCCTCACTCATATTTTCCAAAATTAAATAACCAAAACAGAGCTGTCAGGAAATGAGATATGGTGCTAATTTGTGTAAACAAATCAAAATAAATCTTTAAAATGCTACTTGGCCAATATTTACCAAGATGAATGAAATCATATGGTGCTTTACACTTGTTGTGTTGCATGCTGGGATTGTACAGTGGGCAATTTTTTTCTTTTTGAGGTTATACACGAGAGGTTAATGACAGTGTTCTGTAATATCCACCACTACTGCCTTCTTCCAGCTGAACAGAAAATAGCCGAGGCCTGCTCCCGCCGCCACCGCGATGCACAGGTAACCGTTGTACGTCATGAACACCAGCATGAGGAAGTAACTGACCACCACTTGGATGATGTGAAGAAGCGTCTGTAAGAAGTGGGCCATACTAAGCATTCGCTGGCTGGAAGAGAGAACAGAATTAGGTGTTCATATTGTTACAGGACAACAGTCACCATGTTATCAGTGTGAAGAAATCCCAGGAGACACATGTTTACCCTCTGTGTGGGAATGACTGTGTACACAGGGTGATTAAATCAGTGTGTGAAAGCTTAAGGCTGATCCACGTCAGCCTGTTTTTACTGACATCATCAGTCATAATGACATCAGTCTAACAGCAGTGATGAAAGAAAATGATTTCAAAACAGATCAGGGATGCAATGGGTTTTCAAACTAATCTAAAGAGCACTACACTGAAGATGGGAGAACGTAGTAATTATGCTTGTGCATTTACACAAATAATATAAATTGTTCACATATGATCTGTAATTTATATATATATATATATATATATATATATATATATATATATATATATATATATATATATATATATATATATATATATATGTGTGTGTGTGTCTCAAACTCAATTTTTGGCTCTGCACGGTTTTGCTCCAACACTAATCAAACACAGCTGATCCAAATAACTGAGGTGTTCAAAAGAGTCATGAACATCTTCATTAGTTGGATCAGCTGTGTTGGATCAGGGTTGGAGCAAAACTGTGCAGAGCTGCGGCTCTCCAGAAATTGAGTTTGAGACCTATGATATAAATGAAGTTATTCAATTTTTAAACATACCTTTTTATTGTCATGCATACATTTTTTTTTAGATGTATTATTTGGCAACCATAAAAATAAGAAAACCTGCTAAGCCCTTTTCCATCCGCTTTGGTAAATCATGACAAATGAAAAGTTAACATTTTATGTTGTCTCAAATTTATATTATATATTATTTATATTTTATAATATATTATATATATTATATAAATTTATATTTATATTATATTTTGCATAATTCTGGCATAAAAGTCAACATTTGTTGTCAGTTTTTTCATAACTTCAACTTTAAAAGCATAATATTGTCTAAATTGTCACTGACATTTCTCATAACTTTAAGTTTTTTATTTTTATAACAGTATTCTGACTATCATAACTTTTTACTATAATAATAATATAATACTAATCTAATATTATTGACTGTCATAAGTTTGACCTATCCCCTAATTTTCATATAATTTTAAGTGCTGTGGTGTAAAATACCAAATTACAAATATTTAAACTACTGTAATTGTGTACTTTTAAAAGTGTACTTTTACTTTCCCTTGAGGTCATTTTTAGTGTTGTATCCTTCAACTTGCAGTCACTACTTTATTGTTTTTCTTATCTATGGTGATTGGCTAGTAGAGAAGTAGAAGTAGAGTACTAGAAATGGAACAATAAATTCTGTGATTGTCATCCAATCAAAATCGCACATAGAAAATGTCATTATAAAGAACAACCTCAAGACAGAAAATCGTTACACAATGACAGAGAAACTGTTTAGACTTCATGTCACTGATAAAAAGATAGTGGATGTCTACCGTATGATGACTGAAATCACAGAATGACCTTAAACAATCACTAAATGCACCACATTTTCACAAACACATGCACAAATTGACACATCAACTTTTTACAGCGTAATAATCACTACTCGAGTACTTTTAAAAGGTCTTTAATTATTAGCCCCTTTAAGCTATATTTTTGTTCTGTTTTAGTCTACAGAACAAACCATCATTATACAATAACTTGCCTAATTACCCTAACCTGCCTAGTTAACCTAATTAACCTAGTTAAACCTTTAAACGTCACTATAAGTGTCTTGAAAAATAACTATTAAAATATTTTGTACTGTCAAAGTGGCAAAACATTGCAACGATAAAATAAATCAGTTATTAGAAATGAGTTATTAAAACTATTATGTTTAGAAATGTGTTGAAAAAAATCCTCTCTCCGTTCAACAGAAATTGGGGAAAAAAAATAAACAAGGGGGCTAATAATTCTGACTTCAACTGTACGTCATAATTTCAACTAAATATTTCTGGCTTTTATCAAAATTACCTATTTTGTCAAATATTACCTAGTTTGTTGGGCTTTGTTAAATTAAAATGGGAATTTATTTTTATATTTTTAATAAGTTTGTCTTATAATTGTGACCATTATTCCATAATTATTTACAAATGCCTGATTTTATCCCGCTTGTAGCTGAAAATGGGCTTACAAAATCAGAATACTTTCCACGGCACATGACAAGCTACAGACCGAAAGTCATACCGAAAGTCAAGACTGCCACAAGGGGGCATTTTCCGAAAGCTGTGTCCAAATGTCGTGTGCAGTGAAAAGACGGTTTAACAGATCCAAGTCTTCAGGTTTTAATTTTGGGTAGTTTTTCCTCTAGTTATTTTTCATTGGCTCAAGTATTACCCCATAGAGTAAAAAATAAATAAGTAAGCAAACTGAGTAGCACACATTATTCCATTGACTGACCCGACTGTTTTGTGTGTCTCCATGAGTACGGTGCCATCAGATCCTGGTACGGGCATGGAGTTGTAGCGCACGTTCACCTGATTCCTTCTCAACAGGACCTCCCGGCCGATCTTTAGGCCCTCGTACAACACAGCCAACAAGAACACGCCAATGCATGCGCCGGCCATCTCTACAGAACAGAGAGAAATAAAATGTCAAAAACCAACTTGAGTCTGCAATAAATTACAGTAACACAAGGGATTTTATATACAAAGAAACCAAGTAATGCAAGTAAAGTGACGCCTTTCATTTCAAATGACTTTAGTGACAAACAATATTTCATTTTGTACATTGTCCCTGTATAAATAAATAAAATAAAATAAAAAAATATATAAAATAAATATAAAATATGGGTTAAAGAACGTTCCATTGTCATTTAGTGTAACAGATCTATTCATGTAAAAAAAGAAACGATATGCCTATTCTGACCTGTACTTATTCAAACATATAAAACAAAATGCAATCTCTCTAAACTATATGAAGACATACAAAATGGTAAGACTCATTTATCAAATTACATAAAACAAAAATGGGGCATGGTGGCTCAGTGGTTAGCACTGTTGCCTCACAGCAAGAAGGTCACTGGTTCGAGTCCCAGGCTGGCTCAGTTGGCATTTCGGTGTGGAGTTTGGAGTTTGTGAAGTTCTCCCTGTGTTGGTGTGGATCATACCTGGCAACATTGGGATGTGAAAATAAGGGATTTGCCCACCACAAAGGAAGATTTAAAATGGCAATTAATTAGGCTTTCATTTTTTAATTAACTTCATTTATATTTAATTTAATAATTGGTTTGATCATTAATTATTATTTTAATATGTCATCAAAGTCTTCTTGTTCTAAATATGCCTGAAAGGGTTTGGGAATATATTGTTTTGCTGAATGAAAATTTAGAAGGTGTCTTCTGTAAACCACAATAAAAATGTTTGACTTTAATTATCATTAAATTGCATTAGCTATCACTTATATTGTCTTGATAAGAGAAACCCTCATTTCATCTTTGTACCAATATCCAAGTGTAATCTGGACATTTTTTATAATTCCAATGAATGAGTTTGATAAAACGGGTACAAATCTAGTAAGACCTGTACAACCAGTGCTAATGCTTTTCACTGAAAGAAGAGATCTAGAGCCATTATTCACAAGAATGCCACTGTTTTGTGTGGTACAAACAACAACAAACAGTGACGTGTTGTTGATGTGTTGATATCTTATTTCATGTCTCATTGCGGAAAGTGAGTAACGCAAGGTCAGGAGGTTACTGGCTGTTGACTGAGACTCTCATTGGTAAATCAGCATTGATAATTAATTAATCTGCCAATATGTCTGTATCATTTCATTCCTACACTGTAGGAAATATTCATAATATCTGTAAATTAACAGTTTTTCTGTACTTTGCGATATGTTTTTATTATTTTTCTCCCTGTTTATTTGTGCTTTTGAATCGTGTTATGATGTACAGATCTTTCTTCCAACAACTTTTATCCTTGAGAAGCTAGAAAAAGTGACTTTTATAAACATTTGTAATAGTTTAAAGTGACCTATTATTTGGGTTGTTGTGGTATATTACGCTACAAAAACCTTAAATTAAGCTGCCAGTACATTTTCAGTTATTTTACAAACTTATTTATCTATGTATTATTTTTTATACATTACATTATTTCAAACTACTAAAATGTCAATAAAAGTCCCTTTGTTAAACTGTAGAACTACTACAGTGGTTTGCTCTATGTAGAACTACTACAATTTGCTTTATGGCTACAAGTTCAAATCTCAGTTTACCCTTATCAGACAAAGATTTAATGAAATGATGCAGCTGTATCAATTTTCAGCAAGATCTTTCAGAAATCACTCTAACATGAATTATTATTCATTTATTTATTTTCTTTTTGGCTTAGTCCCTTTATTAATCTGGGGTCGCCACAGCGGAAGGAACCGCCAACTTGTCCAGCGTATGTTTTATGCAGCAGATGCCCTTCCAGCTGGAATCCATCACTGGGAAACACCCATACACACTCTCTTACACTAATACACTACGGACAATTTTAGCCTACCCAATTCACCTGTACCACATGTTTTTGGACTTGTGGGGGAAAGCATCCACAGAAAATCCATGCAAAGGCAGGGAAAACATCCAAACTCCACACTGAAATGCAACTGACCCAGCCAAACCTCGAACCAGCGATCTTCTTGTTCTGAGGCGACAACACTACCTACTGTGCCACTGTGTCGCCCATTATTATTATTATCATTATTATTATTATTATTATTAATGGTAATAGTTATAAGCAATAATGACTGGAGTAATCATTTTATTTGAAACTACATACAATAAGAAAGCAGTTATTTACAATTTAAAAAAATATTTAACAATTTTCTGTTACATTTAATAAATGCTGCCTTGATGAACAGAATAATTTTCTTTAAAAAAAAGTAGAGGGCGACATGGTGGTGCAGTGGGTAGAATGATTCCCTCACATCAAGAAGATCACTGGTTCGAGCTGGGTCAGTTGGCATTTCTGTGTGGAGTTTGCATGTTTTTCATGCGTTTACGTGGATTTCCTCCGGGTGCTCCGGTTACCCCAACAAGTCAAAAGACGTGGTATAGGTGAATTGGGTAAGCCAAGTTGTTCGTAGTGTGTGTGTGTGAATGATTATGTATGGGTGTTTCCCAGTGATGGGTTGCAGCAGGAAGGGCATCCACTGCAAAAACATATGCTGGATAAGTTGACGGTTCATTTCGCTGTGGCGACCCTAAAATAATAAATGGACTAAGCCGAAAAGAAAATGAATGAATGAAAAAAAAGTTGTGTATATTTACACGAGTACACTATACATATTTTGTTAGCCTTATATAAAACAAAATACGCGTGTCATGACAGTAAGTTTGAAGTTTGAATGTGTTGATTTTTTTTTGCATGTCATGGTGAAGTCCAGCTTGCATTTGTGGGAATCTTTGATGTTTTTGGCTCTGAAAGTAAATGTTGGAATCTGAAGACAGTGTGTTGTTGACAGTCTGCCTTCTCCACTCCACAGCTAAACACACACACTCTGCTAAAACAGAGGGTGTCATTACCCTTTAAAATGCTTTAAGCACTCATTTCATAAACAAAACATACTTTTATAAAACTGTGAAACCCAGAATAACAAAAATATATATAAAAAAAAGAAAAGAAAATTGTTGTTATTTAGGATGACAAATACATATTTTTCAAAAGAGCAGATTACACAGCCAGCAGTCCTGCCATAACTTCTCCAAGTTTGAAAACCTGAGTTACACAGATCGTCTCACCTCCTGGTGTGTTGATGACCAGCCCAGCAAAAAGCAGCTCCACATTTTTGTAGCCGAAGTAGAAGGTCATTTGCTGCAATGTATAAATTAAATCAACCAATCAGTTGCCAAAGTTTCTTTATATAATGAAAATCTATTATAGTTTGAAATCACATCAATCCGCACATCAAACAACAACTTCCCAAGATCAAACATGAATAACAGCATGGTGAGAATGTTGCCATCTTGAAAGAACAATATTTACACCTAATTTAATTTAGCAATATTTTTTATTATTTATTTTATGCTGAACCTCGAATCATTACTTTGTGAACAATGTTTTATTTCATGATAAAAACATAGTTAAAGTACTAAAATTATTAGTTCTGCTGTTTATAAACTTTAGTTTTGATGATATACAGTTCACGTTACAATAATCAGCCCTCCTAAATTATTAGCTCCCCTGTATATTTTTCCCCAATTTCTGTTTAATGGAAAGATTTTTTTCAACACATTTCTAAACATGATAGTTAATTTTAATAATAGCTAATATCTCATTTCTTTTACCTTTGACATGATGACAGTACCTAATATTTTAAGTTAATTACGTGAGTTAGGGTAATTAGGCAAGTCTAAGCCCCTTTCACACAGTGATACCGGTAAATATCCGGAAAATTTCCGGAACGACTTTACCGGTATATTCAAAAAAACGCTGTTCACACAGGCGAGGACGTTACGGAAATTTTCCGGAAAAGAGCATTCACACATCCATTCCAAAATACCGGTAAATTCTGACATCATTCACCACAAATGAGCTTTAAACGGCTGCGCTTGTATTTGTAAACATTTGACTAAATTACAAACTCTGTGGATGATCAATATTGTGAACAACTTTCTCAGGATCACTTTCGCATGTCGAGATGTTCATAATATGTGCGTGTGCTGGCGCTCACAGGCTGTTTCACAGGCACACGAACGTAAACAAACAACGGCTTATCATAAGCATCTCATCGATGATTATTTACACAGTTGGCATTAAGAAGAACATACAAACATGATCTGACTAACTTCTAGCAGCTAAATGTGTCTGGAAAAAAATTCCAAGGCTTTTATCCTCACAAACCGCGCGGACGTAAATGCGTCTGACTGTTGTGATTGGCTAAAGCAGACGTCTCACGTCAGTACGTTCTAGACGTGCACGCGCTTATTACGGGAATCTTCCTTCTGCATTCACACAGCGCAGCATTCCGGCAAATTGCCGGTAATGTTACAACTTCTCTTTTCGGAAAATAGCCAGAACGAATTTACCGGTATTTTCAAAAAGGACCTGTTCACACATACAACCTTTCCGGAAAATTGCCGGCAATTTTCCGGAAAGGTCTGTATGTGTGAAAGGGGCTATTGTTAACAGTGGTTTGTTCTGTAGATCAGTGGTCCTCAACCACCGGGCCGCGGAACGGTACATGGATCGATTGGTACGGGGTCGCACAAGAAATTCTTAATTATTTAGTCTTTTATTTTGAAAAATGACCGTATTCTCTCGCTTACATCCTGGTCACTTGAGCACCCAAATTTAACCCACAAACAGCAAAAAGAGTAAGAAACAGACATTTTTGAAAAGTAGTGATGGAAGGTTATTTAACTGACTCGAGTTAAATAAGATGAACGAATCTTTTTGAGTCATTTAGTTCAATTTGCCAAAATATCATTAATATGCTATGAGTTGCTTCCAAACACATCTACAACTAGCCCAAAGGTTGAACATATTAAAAACAAGTCATAGAATGTTATAGAATGCTATAAGTAAGAGAAAACAATCGTTCATTGTTTACCTGGCCTTTTGTCTATGATGGTATTTTTGTCTCTTTGCTCTGCTCACCTCTTCATGTATTAAAATTTGTGTGGTTCATTCTCGTGACACTGACAGTCACATATAATCCTAACCAATGCACAGTCTGAGCCGGAAGGACATATGAATTAGTTTACCTTGGGTCACCTTGAGTCATTTGTTCATCACATGACAGGATGGGCAGCATGTAAAGAAGGATGACTTGAGAAATTAAACGGATCTCATCTTTTTACGGCTCTAAATCCATATGATTGGCTTCTGCCTTTTACTTGATGAACAAACGAGTCAAACCGAGGACTCGAGAGTTAAAAGGATCAAACCTTTTTCCAGCTCTAAACGCATATGATTGGCTTCAGTCTTTCACATGATGAATAAATCAAAAGACTTGAAAAATGAATGAAACCACCTGCACAACTGTGCACATACGCGGATGGACAAATCAATACCTGAGAGGACTCGTCCAGGGACGGACTGGCCATCTAGCATTTCTGGAGTTGGACCATAAAAAAGGAAAGCAAAAAAATGGCTCTAAAATCAGACGCTGCCAAATGCATAAAATTAAATAAAATAGTCTTAAATTGGGGCAGCACAGTGGCATAGTGGGTAGCGCTGTCACTTCACAGCAAGAAGGTCGCTACTTCGAGCCTCGGCTGGGACAGCTGGTGTTTCTGTGTGGAGTATACATGTTCACGTGGGTTTCACATGTGGTAGAGGTGAATTGGATAGGCTTAATTGTCGGTAGTGCATGTATGTGAATGTGTGTGCATAGGGGTTTCCCAGTGATGGGTTGCAGCTTGGAGGGCATCTGCTGCGTAAAACATATGCTGGATAAGTTGGCGGTTCATTCTGCTGTTGCACTCCCAGATTAATAAAGGGACTAAGCCGAAAAGAAAATGAATGAATGAAATGATTGCATGTATAAATTTGTTATAAATAGGTTGTTTTGTTCCAGTCACATGCATTAAATGTTTAAATATCTATGACATATGGTACTCCTTATATTATTTCACCATCTGTACACCAATATAAATAGTGCATGGGCTGTGTCGGTGTGGTAATGCTGATGTGGCTACAGTGCCAAGGCTGATTTTTAGTCCCAGTCCGCCCCTAGGCTCGTCGTTCCCAAGTCACATTGAAGATTTGTTAAAAATGAAAGAATCATTCAAGAACGACCCATCACTATTGAAAGTTTCTTTGCTAAGGGGAAAAGGCCCAGTGAAGGACCCACGAACTGCCATGGAATGGATCCGCAACCCATTTGTCAACAAATCAGGTTCAAAATCAGCATGACTGTGTAAGAAG
The DNA here is from genome assembly GCF_052040795.2 of Danio rerio. Taxonomy (NCBI): domain Eukaryota; kingdom Metazoa; phylum Chordata; class Actinopteri; order Cypriniformes; family Danionidae; genus Danio; species Danio rerio. The sequence goes on along the minus strand of NC_141025.1, from coordinate 63,675,952 downwards.
ATCAACTGTTGCACACGAAGGATGGTGACCTTTTAGTGCCCGTTAACATATAGCATGGTTTCCGCTACATTCGTTCTGCCATGGCGGGGCGCCACACCAAAATTCATCCCAACACAGCTACATTACATAGCTTCTCATACAAAACATTCAGTCAGCTGTTGTTTTTAATAGCTGATTATAAATCACACCAAAACGCATTATAAGGTACGTGAATTATAACAGCACAAGCTTTTCTGTAACCGTAGTAGTGTTGTGTGTTATTTGTTTAACCCTTTAAGGTGACGTGCTCACAGACTGACTGACTGACTGACAGGTGCGTGATGCCAGCAAACACGACATAGCTTTCAGTTAAGATAAACACAGTTTCCATAATTATACTTTAATTATAGATAAATAATTAAATGGTTATGCATACAATGACATTATCTTGCTGGAGTTTAAAGCCGTTTCACTTTACTTCAGGAGGCATTAATGCTGCTCTGTAGGTCTATTGGAGAAATTCATAAATATTCCTAGCAAATCTAGTAAATGTTGGAGACATACTCACTACATAAAAGCGCTAAATCGCATTTCAGCAGTGTTTATTTGAGAGCGCACAAGAAGATCTGCGCTTGAGACGCGTATATTTGAGAGCGTGCAAGAAGTTTTGTGCACGAGCAGAGGAAATCGGCGCGCAAGCAAAGAGATTCGCATATGCTCTTATTGCATAAATACGATCTCGACTTGTAATACTGCACTCACGAAATTTCTCCATTTGTCATTGAAATAACGCCTTTTCGCACAAGTTCGTAGATTCCAATAGAGGTGGGCAGCTTGCGCGCAGTAGCAGCATGATGTGCTCGCGTTTTCCAGACGCACTCTAATGAATCCCAGGAGCGTATGACAAGAATTGATCAGCTTTAGCTTTTATGGAACATAAACATGTTGGTAAGACTAATTATCTCAGACAAACACAGAACACACAAACACTGCAATGCTTTGTAATTTTTTCCATAAATAAAACTTGTATCAGAGTGAGAGCGATGTTTTGCTGTCGCCTAGCAACCCCCGCATCCCTGTACCCCCAGTCCACGGCAAAATTGTCATGCATTGACCGGTCTGTGGTGATTATAAGGTTGAGGACCACTGTTATAGACAATCAAAAATATTGATCTTGAAATCATTAAAAAAATTAAAACTGCTTTTATTCTAGCCAAAATAAAAGATTTCTAAAGAAGAAAAAATATTACAGGAAATACAGTGGAAAATGCCTTGCTCTTTTAAACATCATTTGGGAAATATTGAAAAATGAAAATAATTTTGACTTTAACTGTACGGCAGGATGTTCTCATGTAATACTCAGTGTGTCTCAAAGTTGTAAACAAAGTTCATCAATGTCCTTGTCAGTGCCCAAATTCATGCACACAACCTACTGATAAATGATTCTGAGAGCTAGGGTGCTGCTGATTGAGATATAGTAAGATCAGGTAGGTTTGATTAAGGTTTGGAGTTAAAATCTGCAAGACCTTCCAGGACCAAGTGCGGTAACCCCTGTTCTAAATCCTGGCACACAGGATAAATGAAATGCAGGTTGTCTCACCATCATCATCATGTGATCTCCGTGGCCATTGCCAGAGGTCGTTAAATGACCCCCATGATCGTCTGAGGCAGGAGACGGCATGGTTGTCTCCTCGACATGGTGATGTGAATGTGACGAATCCATCTTACTGTACAGAAATGCTGTGGAGAGATCAGAGAACAAAACAATTCTTAAACATTCTCGATACGAATTTAACAAATCTCCAATATGATAAAGAACCGTTCACCAGTATATTAAATATACATTTCTTCTAAGTATATTCAGCACACAGATTACTATAGCAGCGTTAGAAAAAAAGCATAGAAAAGCATTTTTTTGCATTGTGATCATTAAATTTCTCTACCTGAAAACTGTTAGACTCCCCAGAAAACCGTCGAATAGTGCTATTTAAATCTTGTGAAGCTGTATCCGTATCATAATATTTATTGCAGAAAACTAAAATATCACAAAATCAGATTTTTTATCCCAAACACACACTGTGACTCTTTTTTGCATTATTTTGAATGCTTTGTGAGTGTTCGTTTCATGTGTATTAGAGCGGAAGAGAGCAAATGTAAACATCACATCCTTTTGATTCTTCAGCCAAAAATTTCCTCAGTGCTTTACAAATAAACACACACACAGACAGACACAGGCTTTCAGACATCCTAGAAAATCAGGATGATTTGAAAAGATCTCAAGCTTCATTACAAGTAGTCTACAAACAAATCTATAAAAAAAAAAAAAAAAAAAAAGTGAAGATATAAAAATTTGTACATATAGCCCTCTAACAGGGGTCATATGTAAATGTACCCAATAAATATAATGTAGCATATTTGTGTAATACAAAACAACTTTAATAGTAAACAAATAATGAATGTCTTGTATTAACGTGTAAATTTGATTTAAAAAGTGCTGCCATATGATTAATTTAAAAAATGTATATAAATACACACATATACTGCACATAAAATACAAAAATGTACAAAAGATTTAGTTTTAAAATTAGTTTTAAAATTCACAATGTCTTAATATCTGCAATATTGTTACTTTACCTTTAACGACTACAATTTCTGTAGACTATTTGAATACTGCACTGTAAAATCCAAAAAGGTTCAGGTAACTCAAACCATTTGAGGAAAACGATTGCAACAAACCATTTAAGTTGAAAAACTAATCTTAATGAGTACTGTGAACTTAACCCATTTGAGTAAACAAAAGCAATTTGAGCACAATAAAACCCAATAAATGAAGAGAACTCAAACCAACTGAGTACTGTAAAACCCAATAAGTTAAGGCAACTCAAACCGTTTGAGGAAACAAATTGCTACAAACTATTTCAGTTAAACTAAATTATGCGAGTACTGTGAACTTACTCCATTTAAGTTAAAGAAATTAGGTATTTAATGAACTAATTTCCTTCAACACTGAGGTCAAAACTCTTTTCAAATGAGTAGAATAAACTTTCAGTAAATTGAGTTAACTACACTCGTTTCATTTGATAAAGTTGACTGCTTGGTTTTACGGTGTGTTAGACTCCCCAGAGAGCCATAAACCACTGTTTATTGATTTATTTAGGCTCTTTCATATTTATATTTGCTTGTAATTTATTATATTTTATGCAGTTGCACTGCAGAAAAAAGACTTGAACATCCCAGTCAATCTAAATCAATAAATAAGCTACTCAAATCATAGGGTAAAATTATATTCATATCACAGCACAACAAAATATCACAATGCCAGCTTTTTCCAATATTGTGCAACCAATACAATCATGTACATATTTATAAACACAAACATACACAGTATATGCACAAATATATTTTGCAAATATTACCTTTTATTATTTTGGCAGCACAACTAAAAATAAATATGAATTCACAATTTGTATCCAAGAAAATAACATGTACATTACAAGTACAACTGAAGTATAAAGTAAACCCTTTGGATATTTTCCATTCGTAAAAAAAACAACAACAAAAAAAACAATCAAGTTTGGAGAAAACAAATAACAGATAAAGAGACCTTCGTTAATCGAATGCCCTGACAGCCCTAGGCAACTCACTTGGACAATATTGTCCAGATAATCTAATACTGCCTCAATAAAACCATTACTTTCCCCATTTAAACTGCAAACATGCTTTCCTAAAGGTTTGGGACAGCTGCAGGGATGAAATGCACGTCGCAGATGACACACAGCAGACTAAATGAATGTGATTTCTGCACTTACAATTAGTCAGCGTGTTCTTGTTTGCTTAAGTCAGCACTTGGCTGCTTTTTTTCTAGTCTAGAATGACATTTTCCCACATGTTTAGCTCAGCCACATTAGGGAGAAAGCAGTCAAAGTACATTCAGAAAATAAGTCTCCACTTGTATCCAGTTTTCAGACATGAATGTACACAGTTAAGAAGTAATCATGTGACTGTTCTTATAGCCTACACACACACACACACACACACACACACACACACACACACACACACACACACACACACACACACACACACACACACACACACACACACACACACACACACACACACACACACACACACACACACACACACACACACTACATACATATTTTAAAAAGAAAATTGTTCAAATAAAATACAAAAATGTTTCCTACAGCCAACATGGATGGCTTCTGAACAAGTTTGTTAAACAATACATTAACTTTTTTCTGGCCATTTCAGAAATTTGCTGTAAAAAATGAGTGTTCCCCATGATTCGTTTATGTTGTCTTAACACCAATTTTTAAACTTGATTGAAAATAAAACAATTAAGTTGTTAGTTTTTTTGTGTGTGTAAGGACTTAAACTTTGAAAACGCAAACAAAACAAACATTAAGAAAACCCAATAGAGAATTTTCCTAGACATAACTCACCCAAAAAAAAAATCTCTCTGAATTCCTTGCTTCCTCAAAGAAGTGTCTTGCTGTTCAACCACAGAAATGTGCAGGTAATTCCTGTCTGTCCTTTCTCAGTTGTCTTTCAACATGCAGGCGTAACGAGTGTGTAAAGTGCAGCTCTGTAGTTACTGTTCAAGAGTGTGTCGAACTGAACTGACTTCTCATGTGACCTCTCATCTGCCTTTCATTTCCCTCTTTTGCCATTAATCCAATCACAAGGCTTTATCCACGCCCACAAAACCTGCTGTCTAAAAAAACCTCTCTTCATTCACCACTGCTTAGAATGCCTGGAAAGTCTGCTATATTTCTGAAAAACCACCATTAAAAAAATAAAAGTGTAGTGCCAGATTAAATTTAATTCCTGTCAAATTTGGTACAATTTTGAAAATTCATTCATTTATTTTTTTTTAGCTTAGTCCCTTTATTAATCTGGGGTCGCCACAGCAGAATGAACCATGACATTTTTTCTTGAATCTACCTTAAAATTATTTTAATTTAAAAAAGAATAAATAATTGCTTCAAAGTATAGTGACACATTTTATATGATGACTCTCAAATTTGCTAGGTATAGGGATGCACCCATATGGATTTTTTTGGCCGATATCGATAACCGATAACTTTTAAGATTTGGAGGCTGATAACTGATATACTATAGCTGGTAAATATAAATATTTCAAAATGTTATATTTTTTATACAGTGAACAACTGAATTTATTTTAAAAACTTCATAAAAGTTTGAACTAATTTTATAAACTGAATAGCCTCTTCCTCTATGTGAAAAAAACAATAATTTCACAATTGCAAGGTGATTATATAGATATATTTACGATTTCACACGAATCATGCCAAAATAAATTATTTCCTTTTCTTTGCATAGCAAATTAACATGCCACTTGACCGTTGCATAAAAATAATAGGTTAAATAGCGAACTAGTATTTAATAACCATAGTTACACAAACATATTTTAAATAAAATGAAAGATCTAGAAACTCAACTAAAAACTAATGAATAAAAAAACTTTGAATAAAACGTGTGACAGTAAGGTACATATGCAGAAATATGTAATGTCCGAAAAAGTGTTTTGAGATTTATGTTATCTATCGGCTTATAGATATCGGCCTAATTTTGACATCAGACCGATAACGATAACATTAAAAGTACCATTTATCGGCCGATAACGATATGGCCTAGTAAAAATGTATTTAAATGTACAAAATAATAATGAACAAATTTATTTTGTCAATTTTATTCTTTCTTCAAACTATTTTGCATTTTAGCTACTTCAAAGTCTACACCATTTGACCAACTACAACAATTTCCCCCCCTTTTTCTCAGTATATATATTGTGTAAACACTCAGTGTTTACCAATATAGCTGACTGGAATACTAAAATTTAAATCTGAAGAATTGATTTACCTATCCCAGTTAGCTTTGCCCCTTTTTACTTTGGATGTGAAACAAAGCCTCAGCTGTCAAATTTGGATTTTATTATGAAAAAAATGCAGCTCTGCCTTATTAATTAACATTAAGGTATGCTGAAAGTTACTGTAAAACTTACCAAAAACTGTATCGTGTCTCATGTAAATTACAGATCAGTGTTTCATACTAAAATCCATCAGATACATTTACTGCAGAGCAAGTCAATATCTATAAACATTTAATTCATTCTAAAGTGGAGCATTATAATAAATATATGCATTTTGGTGCATATTCTGTGTCTTTAAATATCCCTTTCTTCAATATTTACATTTTTATGCTTGTACAGTGACTATTTAAAATTTTATTTCAAACAAGAGTAGAATCATAATTGTCTCTATAAATGTATCATTACGCGATCATGTGTTAATGTGTGACTATGTGTCATTAAGTACAAAAATAAATAGTTTATACAAGTATAAAACGCAGTTCATCTTTAACTTTAAGAAATAATAACCACCAACGGAAATTTTCTGTATAAATGAAAAGCACTAGTTATCTTTTGAGCATGCATAATCATTTTTACCTTTAAAAAAAAAGTTAATTTGTCTTGTGAAAATATGATGTGTTTCCCAGAACTTGGTTGCAGCTGGAAGGGCATCCACTGCGTAAAACATATACTGGAATAGTTGGCGGTTCACTCCACTGTGGCGACCCCTGATAATTGAGGGACTTAGCCGAAGGAAAATGATTAAATGAAAGAATATGCCAAATACAGCGAATATGTAACAATTAATTAATGCAGAGTGCAATTTAATATAACCTTAAGACTAATTAAGTCTATTCAAAATAAAGCATTTAAACAAACAGTAGACCAACATATTATTATTTTTGTTTTATTTTTGTTTGAGAAATAAAAATAAGTTTTTTTTAACCCTTATTTTACATCTACAGAATTGTGAGAAAATTATGATCTTTATTTTAAGCAAAAAAACAAATAAATAAAATAAAATAATCACGATTCTCATTTTAACTTTAATCATGCAGGTCTATTATCAATGCAAAATTAGAAATTCTTTCTAAATAGAGTTAAGGGCATCTTGTGAAAAAATTATATTCAATATTTAAATAGCAGAAAAACTAAATATTGCAATGTCATATTTTTTCCAATATCATGAAGCCCTAACACATATAAAATTAAGTATATTAATGACCCAAATCGTTTTTCTTTGTTTCTTTATGTTAATTACACCAGAATATGTCTTCAAGAGACAATGTGAACTCGTTGCAAACCTTTGCTTGAGTTCAGGAGAGTACGTGTGCGTTTTAAGAACTTATCGATGTCCAAAGAACAGCTTTTAACAACGTTCACCTGTATAAGGCTTCAGTTACGTGCTGAACGCTTGTTCCCATAAAGATAACCGACTGACAAATTAAGATACAAAAAACAAGTGTGTGAGACAGATGTCACCAAGATGACAAACTGTCTTGAGTGTTAAATATCTGCACAGCTATATTCCAGAGTTAATTTGACTTCAAATGTTACATAAAAAGGGATTACATCAATAACCTTTTCAACATTGATAGATGACCTAAGTGAAGGACGAGGATTTGGTCAATCATTACTGATCATTATGATGGTCAGACCCTCTCATTGGCAGGTCATAAAAACTGGAAAGTGCGCAAATAAATGTGAAGGGGGCAGGATGAACTACTGTTAACAGTGTAAAGTAGTGTTAATCTACCAACTTCAGTGCAGAGATCAAGATGAGGTACAAAGATCAAATCAACTCCACAACAGCCGAGACACACAGTGCATTTCAAAGTTTCACAACAGCAAACAAATGAGGTTAAATGTAAATGTTGATTTTATTTGGTTTACTAGAGATCGTGGATAATATGGTCAAACAAACAGATCTGATTCAATCTTAAGGAAACAAACAATTAATGGTCAACTATTGCTTAAGATATAACTTTAGTCCCATTAAAACTCATTCCGGTCATTTGGGAAAAACTTATAGGCACAACACTGAAGCCACCAGAACAGTGTTTTATATTTTGCTGATTTATGTGTACTTGTATTATAAACACGGTTGTGCAATGACAAAAAATCTTAAATAACAATATACAAGTCATCTAATATCCTGATAACAATATATATCACAATAACATCTCTGTAAATTAAATCAATTAATAGTTCATATACTCTGACCAAAGGACTATTGCTATAAATATAAGTATAATTTTTTTTGTATTTTATATATATATATATATATATATATATATATATATATATATATATATATATATATATATATATATATATATATATATATTTAGCATTTCAGTTTGGATATCATTTTAGATCACTGCACAATAAAATGTTGTATTTCCATATATTGCATTTTTTATATTATGAGAATTTATATATATAATATATAAATATATATTAAAAATCATAAAAAATCTAGTGCAAAGCACAATCTTTGTGAGACTGACCATAAAAGAATGTAGAAAAAATGATGACCAAAAAAAAAAAAATCAACAATTTTATTTAAAATCTAAATGAATCCAGTCTGATAGGACTCGCAGCGTTTACATTTTGCTTTTATAGCAGTCTTATACAAAACCTCACTCTCAGAAACCAAAATCACAGTGTATGATGAAATACAGAACTCATATTGCAAAATTGATGGTTCATGCAATTTAAAAACCAAGCTTAAGTCACATATACGTGGTTCTTATAAGTACTTTATTCATTTATTCATTACTAAACTGTATAACGCATGTCTATCTATACTGCACTCAACAACCAACAGAGCTTATAAATACACACTAAATCTTGTCGAGAGTGAGTTTGTGACACACAGAGCATCTAATTTGAGAAAATTGAGATGCTTTTATCTGGAAGCGTCTAATTAATTCTAAAAAGAATGTCATGCTCATACAGCAGAGGGACAATGAGGTAGTGTTGCGCTGACCTGCTACTGCACTTTCATACAGATCTAAATCAGAAGACTTTACACCTGTTTACACAAGAGTAATTCATAAGAGAGGTAAAAAAAAACAAGATAAATTATTCCCAATCACGGTGGGGCTAAGAAGTCTCATCTACATCAGTAACATTCTAGACAATGGAAATGAAATATGGCTCAGGACTTCATCTAACAAGGGTTGCCGAGTTCCAATCCCTAGTTTTCTATAGTTCAGCAAAACAATCAACCTATAAATAAACACACACGTTGAATTCAGTGACCTTCCTTCCTGAACTTTTGATACTAACTTCCTCGCAGAAGAAACTAAAGGTTGTATAAGGGAACAAAAGCAAGTCATGGCAAAATGAAAAGGATATTTCTCCTTTGTAGCCACACAATAGACTTTATTTTACATAGCTCAAGCCATCAGGCCAATTCTTGCAGCACAAAATAAAACAACAGACCATTTTTCTATCCTGTGGAAAATAAAAAAGCTGAATGTCTTGAGCTGCTGAAATCTTAATTAAGTGTTGTATAGGCCTAAAACTAACAAGCGCTGCATGTCCATTAATTCTCTTAAAAAACAGCCTAAACTTATTGAGGGAACACATCCAATATTTATAGTTTATAGTATAGTATAGTTCGTGAACAAGCATGGAAAGTATGTAAAGGAGTATTTATTTATCATTAACAACCAACAATCCTCAAAATACAACAGTGCTGCTGATATATAGGTAACACTTTATAATAACTACACACTATCATATTAAGCATTAGCATCTAGTGATTTCATTATTTGTTAAGAAATAACTCTACATTATTAAACGTTAGTAGGCAGTTTATAACTGAAGCTACAAATGCTCCATTCTTGACTTATAACCATATTTTTATTGTGCTGAATAATTGTACTTTTATAGTTTGTAACTGGTTGATTTTTCATGTCTAAATGAAGTATTGCATTTTTTACAAACCATTTGTATTTAAGAATAGTTGGTGGTTTTTAAGATAATTCAGATTGAGTTAATAAATGATTAATAAACTAATAAAATTAACGTTTATAATGTGTATTATTCAGGCATATAGTAATGGTTACTATGTATGTTAATAAATGCTTAATTAACTCAACATTATCCAGTTTTGTGGCCTAATCTAAAGTGTGGAGTAAGTAGGCTTTATTAATCCCTTATAAATGACAATTAAAGATTAAAATTACTGTAAAGTTTAAACATTGTTGAATAACAGGAGTGACTGATTATCAAAATGTGACATAAAATTGGATAAAACAACTATATAATAATTTAAGAATATAATAAGATGCATTAAACTGCACAATCATTTTATTTTAGATTGCAAAGATTGCACAGATTTGTTGTTCAATTAAAAGTACAGTTTCATTTGTGTATCTTCAAATAAATAGGAATAAATAAATTTGTTTATTTTGTTTTTTCCTGTTTAGAATTTAACTAAGCCTTTAATTGTCATTTATAAGGGATTTATAAATCATGAATAGTCATCACTTTAGATTTGGTCACAAAAAAAATTTTTAAAAACAGCCTAAACTTATTGAGGAAACACATCCAATATTTATAGTTTCGTGAACAAGCATGGAAAGTATGTTTTTCAATTAAAAGTACATTCATTTGTGTATCTTCAAATTAATAGGACTGAATAAAGTCGTTTATTTTCTTTTTTCCTGTTTAGAATTTAACTGAGCCTTTAATTGTCATTTATAAGGGATTTATAAACCATGAATAGTCATCACTTTAGATTTGGTCACAAAACTGGATGAAGTGGAGTTAATAAAGCATTTGTTAACAGACAAATTAATACTAGTATATGCCTGAATAATAAGAATTAAACATGTTAATTTCAATAGTTTATTAATCATTTACAAACTCTGATCTTAATTATGCTTAAATAACTGGTTTGTAAATAATGCATTACTTAATTTAGCAATGAAAAATAAATCATTACCAAAGTATGAAAGTACAATTATTAAGCACATTATAAATGTGCTTACAAGTCAAGATTACAGCATTTGTAGCTGCAGTTATAAAGTGCTTATTAACGTTTGTTAATGTAGAGTTAATGCTTAACAGATAATGAATAAACTATTTGCTATAATGCGTAATAAATTGTTCATAGTGTGTAGTTATTATAAAGTGTTACCGTTTGTTTTGCCTGCATTAATGCGTTCAGTGTAAGCTGCACAATTAAATAATAAAAGATTGTGATCTCAATTCAAACCCGCGCAACATGAATGAGAAATTATGACATTTGTATGTTTATTAATCTTTCAAAGCACTGCATTCAAATCTGCATTTTATAAAGAGAAATCCTGTTTTATACTTTTTCAGTTAGTTACAAACAATAAAATAACACAGAAGAACTGGAAGAACAGTTTATAGATATAAACACTGATGGTTGTGGTAAAGATTAAAATCACTGTTTAATGGAACTTGATGCAGGTGAATGTTGTAGCGATTACCTTGTATAACCAACAGGTGGCGACAAACAACCATCAAAATTATCAAATCAAATCACTTTTATTGTCAAATCATCAGCAGCATGTGTGGTTTGATGAGTGAAAAGCCTAGGTGCTGGCTCCAGACAGTACAAAATACAGATAGTGTATTTACAGACACTATCTGTGGATACAAACAAGTAAAAATTATCCACCTATAATGAAACTTATGTGTCAATTGTTGAATCATTAATTGAAAATGAATATGATCTGTTGTACAAGATGTTAGATTTCTATATTTAGCATTTTCAGCAACAGTAGCAAAGATCATTTTCATATTGAATGATTTTAATTTTTTCAGCTGGTTCTTTTTCATTGTTATTTTTATTAAAACTACAGGTTCTAAGTTGTGTTTGTTAAAACCAATGGTTTTTGCAGAAATATTTCTATATTATATTTTCTATAAATGGATTACAAATGACATTTGTCTACTTTTTTGCTGATCTGAAAAAATGAGCACTGATAATTAGTCTTGTTTATTTGTGAAGTGTGATTTTAGATCATTACTCAGGCAATGCTAGCAAAAAAGCTTTAAATGTCTCGCATGTATGTCATATTGACCACATGTACTTACATACTTACTGACATGGTGATCTTGGCATTAGAAAAGGCTAAACAATATTTGTTTTCTCTCACCCTTTCAACTTTTTTAAATACATTTCTAGATCTGAAAAAAAAACTATATCAATTAATAATTTGTTTCATTCATTCATTCATTTTCTTTTTGCTTAGTCCCTTTATTGATCTGGGGTTGTCACAGCATAATGAACTGTCAACTTATCCTGATTATGTTTATTCAGCAGATGCCTTCCAGCTGCAACCCAACACTGGGAAACATCCATACTTGCGTATTAACACTCATACACTACAGACAATTTAGCTTACCCAATTCACCTCTAGTGCATTCCTTTGGACTTGTGGGGGAAACCGGAGCAAACCCACACCAACACGGGGATGCAAACTCCACACAGAAATGCACAGAAAAATTCCCTTTTCCTTAATCCTTATCCAGCAAATCACAAACAAGTGGAAACATCATGGGGCCAAATATTGTTGTAGCAAAGCTTGAAAAAAATAATTAACATGCACACCAAAAAGCTGTTATTGCAATGAGCAGCTTTTGTGTTGTTTTTTTTAATTGAACATGCTTTTTGATTACTAAAATAGATTTTAACCATTAGAACTGAAAAAACATTAAAAAAAAAAAAAAAAAAACAATTTGGGAAAATATAAAAATATAAAAACAGAATTTGGGGGAAGACATAAAATAGAACAAAAAGTTTTATTAAAAATTGTGTTTATTAAATACTAGATTTAATAGATTTTTAGATTACTAAAAGAAAAAATAATATTTTAGGAATGTTTTAATCTTCATGATGTAAAACAACATTTAAAATATCAAGATTGATAATTGTTAAAACTGTCATTAAGAAATTATATAAATGAAAAAACTTGATGTTCTAAAAAATATAAACACATTAATGAAATTATAATTAGAAAGTAAGACATAACCTTAAAACTCAAAATGTTTAGAAAAAAATACTAAATGGACATGTAAACAGAGTCATGAACACACCAGAACAGGTCTTAAAGGGATAGTCCACTAAAAATTAAAACAATTACTCAATATTTACCCGCCCCTGTGTGGTTTATTTACTTACACTAAAGATATGTGTACCTGCTGTAACCACTGACGTACATAAAAAAAAATTAAAAAAAACACTATGGAAATCAATGTTTAGTCTCCAGCATTCTTCAAAATTTCTTCTTTCGATTTCACAAGATAAAAAAGTCAAAAAGGTTTTAAACAAGTGAAGAGTGAGTGAATGATGACAGCTTTTCATTTTATAACTGTCCCTTTAAGGATTTCTTCTTGTGTGTTCTCTACTAAAGATGTTTTATTTTGTTGAGGTGTTACTTTTATTTGTATCTTTAAATATTTTTCAAGGCCACTAAAACAAAGTTGAAGTGCGGTTACAGTTAATTATGCCTCAGGATAGCAGATTCACATGGTTTATGACTCGAGTTTACGAAAAGTGAAAAAACCGAACCCAAAACCAGCATGATCAACTATTTTGACAATATAATAGCGTTTACAGGTCATCATAATTTGCTGTTCAGCACAAATCAACAGAATCTTTATGTACATCACAAACAGTCGCTTGCAAACAGAGCTTCATGTCTCTCAGAGGTCAAAGCAACAGAGATTACAAAAAGTACATCACACAAAACTAACCTCAACAGCAGGAGACGAGCGCGTCCACCGGTTCCTTTAGTGTTTTAATATCAACTGAAGGTCATTAGTTTTGGGAAAATAGTAAATGAACCCAATCTTTGCACTGTTCCTACAGAGCAGCACCGAGATACTCCGACCCAGCGAAGTAACGTGCACGAAGTCAGCAACAAAACTGACCGTAATCCAAAATAAAAGTCCTATGAGGGGAAAAGCTTGAGCGAGTGATTTGTATTCCTAGTCGTTATCAGTAATACTGACACACCAATCGCATGTATTATTCTTCTTAACATTGTTAAGTAATTGCGAATCATTTTAATAGCATTATTTCAACAACACTAATGAAACATCAAAAGCAAGATCAAAGAAGTTGAAGACTGTTAAAGAAATCTGATAATAGGATGAAAGAAAATCAGTAATCCACCATTTTCAGCACAGATTTAAAAGAAGTCGTGGTCCTACTATTTTGTGTATTAATTCAAAATGAAGAAAATCTATTTTATTGTTTTGAAAATTACAAATTTTCAGTGGATGCCATGGAAATTAATGCTTCCGGTGCTTTTTGTGGCATGTTTACCGTTACGTTTCACGTGATGTGAAAACTTTCCGTACTTCCGTTGCCACATGGCAAGTTATCCACGATGTTAATGTAATGTAAAGAATGGCAATGTTTATAGTTTTGCACATATATGCGCATGTGACGACTTTAACTTCCAACAAATTCCTTCGTTGAACGGAGTGAAAACTGTCTTGTTTTCACGAGACATTTCATTTCTACATTGAAATTCTTTAGGCTAGACAATATAAGTTAGCAAACATTTTATTTATTTGTGAAGACTATATAAGACTCCATATTTAGCTTCCTGCTCGTCGAATATTAGCGATACACATACGAACAAAATTAACAATTATAAAACTTAGTGTAATACATTATATTGAATGAACGAAAAGTAGGTGTTTGGAAGAATGATAGTGACAATTCAGCTAAATAGCAGCCTCTAGCGTTGCTACTCAGCTAGTAAACTTATATCACAGATATTCGTTTGAACTAAACATCGTGTCAGGTATAAAAAGTTCTGAACTGAAGTTTCGGATGAATGCTTTGTGATATTTAAATTCAGAACTTAAAGTGACAAACAATTAAACTAAAAAAAATAAAACATATATAAGGTCGCTGGTTCGAGCCTCGGCTCAGTTGACGTTTCTGTGTGGAGTTTGCATGTTCTCCCTGAATTCGCATGTGATTCCTCCGGGTGCTCCGGTTTCCCCCACAGTCCTAAGACATGCGGTACAGGTGAATTGGGTAGGCTAAATTGTCCGTAGTGTTTGTGTATGTGGATGTTTCCCAGAGATAGGTTGCGGCTGGAAGGGCATCCGCTGTATGTACATACATACATACATATATGTATGTATGTATGTATGTATACATACATATATTAGTGCTGTCAAAATTAGTGCGTTAACGTATGAGATTAATTTGAAATATTTAACGCGTTAAAAAAATTCATGCAATTAATGCAGTTGCATTTTTTTCCCTGTTGTGTATGAGTACAATTGTTTGTATTCAATACTTTATTAATATTATTATAATTTTCCATTTTCCATATCTGCAATGCCTATTTTGGCATTTTTTTGCAGTCCACTTAGAATCCAACATGGAAATACATTTTTTCTTTATTGGCATTAATTGTTTAAAAATTCAAATGGCATTAACATGCCTGTGTTTTAATTTCTTCAATAAATATGGCTGTCAAGCCAGGATCTTGATGGTTTATTGTGGGTATGTTGTTTTTATGAAGAAATCTGTGTTATAAAGTTAAACAAAAATTCTAATAAACGATATTTTGATTTTAAACAGTTTTTGTCTGGCGTTTACATTAATTTTACATTAGAATAGCCAAAATTACAAATTTCAGTCTTTTAAATGCAATTAATTAAAAAAAGTGTGATTAATTAGTTAATTTTTAATCGATTGACAGCACTAATATATATATATATATATATATATATATATATATATATATATATATATATATATATATATATATTATGCATATGCTTATTACAGGTCTCTGAGAATGCAAACTTCAAACTAAATTATTGTATATAAATACCTGATTTGTACATACTCTCTGTACATATACAATTATAATTATGCTTATATCTATCTACATACCCCCGATTATTTATAGCAACCTGTACATATCTATTGTAAATCTGTTCATAGTTAATATAACCTGTGTATAATGTTCATAGTACATGCACCTGTAAATATAACCATAGTTTTTTTCATAATTGCACTTAATAACTTATATTTACAGTTGAAGTCGGAACTATTAACCCCCCTAAATTATTAGTTTATTTTTCCCCCAGTTTCTGTTTAACGGAGAGAAGATTTTTTTTCCCAACACATTTCTAAACATAATAGTTTTAATGACTCATCTCTAATAACTGATTTATTTTATCTTTGCAATGATGACAGTAAATAATATTTGACTAGATATTTTTTAAGACTTCTATACAGCTTAAAGTGACATTTAAAGGCTTAACTAGGTTAATTAGGTTAACTTGACAGGTTTAGGTAATTAGGCAAGTTAGTCTACAGAACAAACCGTTGTTATACAATATCGAAAAGATATACAGCTTAAAGGGGCTAATAATTTTGACCTTAAATTGGTGTTTAAAAATTTAAAAACTGCTTTTATTTTAGTCGAAATAAAACAAATAAGAGTTTCTTCAGAAGAAAAAATATTATCAGACATACTGTGAAAATGTCCTTGCTCTGTTAAACATCATCTTGAAAATATTTTAAAAAGAAACGAAATTTCAAAGGGGGGCTAAAAATTCTGACTTCAACTGTATATCCTGCACATGCTGCTATTGCACTCCTAGTTAGACCTAAACTGCTTTTCATTGCCTTGAACACGTGCAATAAAAATACAGTTGACTCTAATCTAATCATCTAATTAAAAAATAAAGAAATAATCAATAACACTAAAGACCTATTTTATATTTACTTATACCTCTTCGTTTCAAACCAACGCTCAGCACTGGTATCATTTAAAGTGTTACCAAGCTCCAAAACATTAATACTGCACCATCAGTAATAATAAATGGAATAAATTCTCTTGGCAAACAGTCCAGTGGATTAATCTGTACACGGAGACATTTATTACATTTTACACAGCAGGATTGGATAGAGGAATGCCATCTACTCATACAGGGGAGGAATTGTGAAGCTAGTTTGGTTACTCTTACTCCAATTAATTAGTATAATAATTATGAGATTTGTCACACAAAAGCCACTGGAAACAACCTGTATACATCGATTAGATAAAACAATAACATCCGATTACTCATAAATTAAGAACATAGCTTCAAGATACAGACACTCTTACAAACATTTAAAGGTATCATTCACAAAAGAAAGAACCTCACGCTGATAAACCAGACAATACTCCAAAGAGACAAAGACTTGCATTGGATCACATCAAAGATATACATGCAAGCCATTGCAAATACTGTGGTAATGGGCATGTAAATATCCCGACCGTTGATTTGTTTGAACTGCAGGACATGTGTTGTAAAGTTGATAAAGAGTGTTTTATATAGTTAAGATTGTTAGATGATATGTCCAGTAGCAGTCTTTGTCTCATTGCTTTGTGAGCCTTTAAGAATTGTAACTTATGCAACGGTTGGACATAACGGTTTATCCGGCGACGCGGTAGTTGGCGTGGATCTCTGGCTTAATGTCGCACACCATTTTCAGTAGGTTGCCGAGCACAGCCTCCTTGTTCTGCTGATAGCTCCCCTGGATGCGGCCCATTTTATCCACAGTCTCCTTGTCCACCTCTACAGCAGAGTTTCCATGAGACCCCAGTGCCTGCAGGAACATGCAATGGGAGATAACTGTCATTCATAATTAAAACTAATGCATACTATTATGTATCACTATTATACTCATGTATACTGTTATGTACAGTTGATGTCAAAATTATTAGCCCTCCTGTGAATTTTGATTTTCTTAAATTTTTTTTAATTAGGAGTCAGGAATTTTTCACAATCATTTCTACAATATTTTTTTCTTCAGTAGCAAGTCTTATTTGTTTTATTTTGGCTAGAATAAAAGCAGTTTGAATTTTTTTTAAAACATTATATTGTCAATATTATTAGCCTCCTTAAGCAACAATTTTTTTTGATTGTCTACATCAGTGGTTCCCAAAGTGGGGGTTGAGAGACAATCACGCTTGGTGATTTCCAAAAATATCATACATGTTTTTATACTATTAGATTTACCATATTTTATCCATAATATTAGTTATAATATTTACATTAAAAAAAACATGCAAATAAAAAGCAACAGCCTTTCAACAGTTTTGCCATTGGATTGCGACTTCTGGTGTTATTATTAGGCCAGACTAATGACTCCAAAATAGTGATGACAAAAAGCAGATTGATTTTACATGAAAATGTTAAACTTTAACACCTTTACAGTATTCACATACATAAAAATAAAGGCCACGACTGAACATTGAGGCTCCATGCCGCAGTCTCCAAAATCTCCAATGTTTACAGTCTGGTGCTGTAAACATTGTGTCCACCATTCTCATGAAGTGATGTCAATATTAACAAATGAAACAAATGAATAATGACCATTAAAAATTATATGGTTGTTAGACTGTTGCACTTTTTTGCTTTGTCAATACGCTTGTTTATAAAGTGCCTACTGTTGTGTGTGTACCATTGTGTGCAATGTTTGTATGTTTATAACCACCTCCAAGGATAGTGGGGGTCGCGAGTCACTGAAATTGTTTAATGGGGGCCACAAGCTGAAAAGTTTGGGAAACCCTGGTCTACAAAACCATCGTTATACAATAACTTGGCTAATTACCCTAATGCAGAGTTCAGATTGCATGATTTTAGCCCGATTCAAATGTGAAATGTGTTCTGACAGAAAATAACATCGGCGATTACTACAGCCAATGAGAGAAGCATCCACTACTAGTATATATATCTGCATAGTATTTAGGTAAGATATATATATATATATATATATATATATATATATATATATATATATATATATATATATATATATATATATATATATATATATATATATATATAACCTAAATACTAGCATCTTGAAAAATGTCTAGTAAAATATAATGTGCTGTCATCATTGCAAAGATAGAAAAAAATCAGAAATTAAAATGATTATATTTAGAAATTAGTTGGAAAAAACAGGTTAAACAGAAATTGGGGAAATGCATATACAGGGGGGCTAATAATTCTGACTTCCAACTGTATACCAGAACTACCAGTCTAGAGGTTGGTTTAATTGCAAATTTTGAACGTTGCAGAGTGACATTAGATTCACTGACCGATAAAACAGACTGCATTTGTGTGCTCCACTATGTGTGCTTATGACATAACCTTCGGTCTATTTGACAGTTGATCAGTTGCACTGATGCTAACAAAAACATGTGACACCTGCATGTGCCTTGAATGTGTACATTTAGAAAATAGTATATAAGGGCTTGTATTAACAAAACATTTGATCTTACTATTAAGAGTCTATTGATTTTATTTACAAGTTTTTTTTTTTCTTTAAAACTATCCATTCATATCCAGAGACAAAGTTTTACTAAGAAATAGGGAGAAGTGTAAAAAGAGTAGTTCATACAAACAAGACAATTCTGCCATTATTTACTCATCCTCCTCTTGTTCCATACCTGTTAGAGTGTCTGTCTAATGTTGGATAAAAAAAACAATAATTTGAAGAATGTTGGAAACCTGTAACTACTAAACGCGATAGTAGGGAAAAAATACCATGGAAGTCAATAGGTACATTCTTTAAAATATCTTCTTTTGTGTTCAACAACAAAAAAAAAAGCACACACTCACTCAAACTGGCCTAACAGCGTTCGGTGTTCATCATGCTTGTAAATTGAATTTTTTGGCTACAAATTGTTGGATATTTTTAGCTTGTGATGTCATGGATTGCCAGTTGGGGCTGAACGAGATTGTCTCATGATCTTTGAACCTGTAAAGTTTGCCTTTTTTTTAATTCCACTTGTTTTTATATTGGAGATCTATTTTAATAAATGTGCCTTTTCAGAGTATTTAATACGTTGATCCTTTGCTCTTCCAAACTAGTTTGGAACAAAGATTGCAGAATTTATATTTTTAGCTAAAAGTAAAGATGGGGCTGACCTCATTACTATAGATGATGTCTGCATGATTACTTATTACGCACACCTTGATGGAGAGTGGTGTATGTTTGAGATTTATTAAAAGAAACTTTGTGCAGAGCAATATTATGCTGCAATATTCCAAAAATTTCAAAATTAAAATGTTGCCACATTCAATTAACTTTTTGCAGGTTCCTTGCTTTTAATGTTGTGGACACAAAATAAAATAAAAACTATTCTTCCAAACTATGTTCTTGTGAGGTTAGTGTATTTTCTTATTTTTTAATTGTTAAGCAAACATAGTTTAAAATACTTTTAAAATATTTTAAATACATAATTTTTTAATACATTTGACCAAATATATAGAAATAGGCCAATATGTATTTAAAGAACATTTATTTGCACAAATAATATATTTTTGGGCATTATGAAATAAGACTTAAGATATTATTGAAAGCGTATTTCTTACAGTATGGGAATCCCTCCTTACTGATGGTAATAACTTATTAAAAGCTAATTGTAGTCAAATTAAAATGTTTTATTTTCATTGCAGATTACTGGCAACAGTCAATTTAGCATAGTTTGCGGTTTGGTCTTACTAGTTACTTAGAAGTCCTCTTCACTTCTAACGTTTGACTAATTTAGGAGCCAGTTTTAGTCAAACTCTTTGTGACATACTCTTCAAGCTAAAGTTAAAGAGTTATTTTTATTTATAATTTAAGCACATTATTTATAAGATTTTCTCCCAAATCTAAATGTACATGACATTCTTAGCTTTAATATGCTTCGGAATACGTCCATTGGAGATTTATCCAACAAGAAGTTAATGATGACAAAGAACTGCAATATCACGTGCACATGACAATCAAAATCAAATAGATGTTTGTTTAGTAGAATCTATGACATGAGATGAGAAAGTTCTGCCTGCTTCTAGAAAGGCAGGAAGGGAAACAGCTGCTCACTTGTTGCGGTTTAAATAGAGACACGGAAAAATACTGCCATTCACAGCATGGTGTAATAATTGATATGTGGAAACTTTGGAAGATCAAAAAGACTCTTGGGATTGAAACATAGGAGACTTTATTAACAATATTATATTACTGTTTTTTCTAACAGTACATACTGTACGTTTCTTAAAATTGCACACATGTATCATGAGGGAAATATTAATTTTATGTCTATAAGTTTTTGACTGTCAAAAGTAACCGTTAATGGGAATTTTATAAATCATGACGTACAAAAATCTGAGCAAAAATTATCCAAAAATGTCTCCTGAAGATAAAAAGTCACCTACATCATGGATAGCACGAGGCTGAGTAAATTAACAGCAAATTATCTTATTTTTGGGTGAACCAACCCTTTAATAATGGAACTTTTAAGCTTTTTTTTAACAGGAAAAAAACAACCCTATTTAAACACTGCAAAGACAATCACATTAAAGGCAAGGCAGAATTCTTTAACACATATTTTAACATTGTTGATCATATGCATTTATTAATGTTTCTAGAATTTAAAAAGTAATGAATCTCACCGCAGCCTCCTTTGTCTTAAACTCTTTCTCTCGTTGCAGACGATACTGCTCAATCTCAGCCTGTGCCTCCTCTTTGGCCTGCTTCAAACGACGATTCTTCCCTATTATTAACACACACACACACACACACACACACACACACACACACACACACACACACACAGTTATCATTATTAAAATAGTGTCATAACCAAATTTATTTATATATTTGGGGTTCAATAATTGTCACAATCATTATGGATCCTTCGGACACTTTCCTTTTCTATCTCGATATGTCAAAATGTACAATAATATTTTAAAATATATTATTTTTTCAAAAATGTTCAATTAAAAAAAATTAGGGAAAAAAAGACCAAAAAAAAAAAACAGTGCTATAGGCAGAAAGAGAGAAAATACAATAAAATATTACTGTTTTAGAGAAAATGCTTTTTTATATATGGGAAATGAAAGCAGGCAGCAAAAAATATCTAAAAAACAGGAACTGAGTGAATGTCCAGTGAGTCAGTGTCATTGTGACACTCTAGTAAAGACGATATTTAGTACATTTAGTCATTATTTCCCCAGCTACAAAGAATTATTCTAAAAACATAAACGCTTTTTTACGAATAACAACAAAAACGTGTCAAATTCCTCAAGAACTTGATGAAGTCAAAGATGATATGAAATCTTAAAATGTGTTGTGGCAAAATATGTCCTTATTAAATGGTTTTAAAATTAGTGTAAAACATATTGTTGTAAAAAAGTAAGAATTAAGGATATAACATTAAGGTTACATGTCAACAATTGATATAAATGTAATCAATTATACATGATTTTCTATGGAGTATTTAGCATTAAAAACAGAAATGAAAAACGACACGATTCAATTTTGTCAACAAAAGAACTGAAATGATCAACAGAAAGGTTTTATTCCGCATTCAAACCATATTATTCATTTATTCATTCTCTCGTTGTTTTCATACAGATTTACATCGACATCGGCTTGCTGGACAGCTAGCATGTCAGCTAAGCTCCAGTGTATAGCGATGACAAGCAAAACGATTACTTACTTTTACGGGCTTCTGCGACCTTTTCTGCGGCTCGTTTTTCAGCCTGGAGCAGCTGCTGGATGCCCTGAGACTGGCTCGCCATGCTTTGGTACGGATTTTATTTGAATCAATGCAGATGGACGCGTTTGGATGTCCGTATCTCCCGCAGTGGAGAAGGTCGACTGAACGTCAGCTGATCGAGCGTCACACTGAACGCTGATGACAATCACGTGACTGCACGAGACTCACAGCGTGTCATGACTTCAGGCTTTCATTAGATGGCGCTGGCGTTACAATGTATTTTTGATGTCAACATGGTATTATAGAGATAGTTCACCCAAAAATACAAAAATAAATATTCTGACATTTACTTTCCATTCGCTTGACCAAACCTATTTGAGTTTCTTTCTTCTAATGAACACAAAATAAAAATATTTTGAGAAATGTTGGACACCTGTGACCATTCACTTCCATAGTATTTGTTTCATCCTAATATAAAAATGACAGGTTTTTAACATTTTTCAAGATATCTTCTTTTGTGTTTAAAATAAACTCATAAAGGTTTTCAACCACTTGAGAGTGTATAATGAGTGCAATTATATTTCTGAGTGAATTATTCCTTTAGTTAAATGTATGTAGACTTATTTACATGGACACAGCAAATTCTGGTCTTTGAAATCAACTCCCGGGGAGTTAAAATCAACTCAATCTGAGTGTATATGCGTGACCATCAAATTTATTCCCTGAGTTAAAATCATTTTGCTTTTGGAGTTGAATTTAAACACATTTTTGAGTTAAATTTTAAGTCTTTCTGGAGTTAAAATTGTAATCCTACAGAGATCACGTTCGCGACTAAATCATGTTACAATTCAAAACATTCCATAAGCAAAATTAAATGTGTCCAATTTTACAGACATAAAGCGGTACTGCTGGATAAAACATAAATGTTATCTTGCTGTGTAAGTTAGCCTACTTGAAATGTAAACAGCAGCTTTCTTTATCTGATCAAGTATCACTTCTTTTTAAGACTGAACACACATGTTCAGAAACAGAGAAAGGAAAGATTATTAGTTAGTGTTAGCTTGTTCACATCAACAACTTTTAAAAACATACTGGCAGCTCTCTGCAACTCTCACATGGCTGCCCACAAAAGCTAAGCAGGGCTGCGTCCGGTCAGTACCTGGATGGGAGACCACATGGGAAAGCTAGGTTGCTGTCAGAATAGATGTTAGTGAGGCCAGCAGGAGGTGCCCTACCTGCTCTCTGTGTGGGTCCTAATGCCCCAGTATAGTGACAGAGACTCTCTGCACTCCGTGTGTGCCGTCTTTCGGATGAGACGTTAAAATGAGCGGACTCTCTGTGGTTGTTAAAAATCTAAGAAAATCTTGAAAAAGAGTACAGTGATTTAACCCTGTCATCCTGGCCAAATCTGCTCTCTGGTCTCTGTCCATCATGGCCTCCTAACCATCCCTATATCATAAATGGTTTAATCCCTCTGTCTCCTCTCCACCAATCAGCTGGTGTGTGATGTGTGGTCTGGTGTAATATGGCTGCCGTTGCGTCATCCAGGTGGATGCTGCACACTGGTGGTGAATGAAAACATTACCCCCCTATGTGTAAAAGCACTAAATGTAAGGAATTATTATTATAAAAATACCGCACAAAACAGCCACATTGGAAAAGTTAACTTATGTTAGATGCTAAGAACGCCGCATGCAATCACTAGCGGTCAAAATACAAAACGAAACAATAACAGCAAAACACATTTCTGTCATAAAATTTCCACATTTCAAAAAAGCTTTTAAAATTGTATAACAATGCACGTTTACCTACCTCACAACGAAGACCATGACAACAGTTATTTTGTGCTGCTCAGCAGGGTTGTGTAATGGCAGACTTTCTAAAAAAATCTAAAATTATAGTGCGAATACTACTTATTTTCTCTATGTTTACATGTTTTGGTGTCCATATACTCCCAATAGGCCCTTGCCCTCATTTTAGCTCCTGTCAGCTAATCAGTGTGCACACCACTTCCAATGTTCTGTCGGGTAGTTTTAGCTTGTCAGATACGGAAAAATAATAGCCTATCTATCTATATATTTTCATTTTTAAAAATTTAACAGCGGATTTCTGTTTTACATCTGTGACTTGGAAAAAAACTGCAGTGTATCTTTGCTGAAGAATTTTATTAGCTACTGTTATATTTACAAATTCTTCTGTAAATTTGCACATTCTTCATATACATATGAATAAAATAAATTAGATAATTATACAGTGTCTCATTAAATAATTCTAAAGTATAAAATTAACAACCCCTTATATTAAGAAATAAATGTGCCAGTAGCAACCAATGTTCTTCATGTTGTTCAGCTTGACATAAACATTGCATATTGAATTCCTTATATGTTAACTTGTAATTAACCTTACTTTTTAATCTCTAAAGACCAATTAATGTTGCTAGGTTGGTTAAAAATTACCTAAACATAAAAGTTTGCAGCCCAGAAATGTTAGTGTAACCTCTGATTATCATCTAATCCTAAAGCACTCCATTGCAGGTGGGCACTGTACATGTTCAGCATCAGGAAGATCAGGACTTTCCAAATGAAGCATGCTGCCCAACTTTTCATCCAGGCCCTCGTCCTTCCTGGGCTGGATTTTTGCAACAATTCTGGACGGAGGTCCATCATCTGCAGGCAAACCTCTTCAAAAAACTTAAAATGTTGCAGCATGAGTGGTCTTCAACAACCCCAAGAGAGCCCACGTCACTTTACCTCTCTGAATTGGCTACTGGTTGCAGCTAGTGCAAAATGCTTGGGCTCTACAGCATTGTATCTGCACTTACAGTAAGAGTCTACATGCCCACCAGAAGCCTGTAATTGATGAGCAACACCTCATGCTACCATCTCAGAAAGGCATATAATCACTCAGGCATTGCTTCTACTAGAGGAATGATCTTAAACACGTCTGAAACACTGAATTCTTGATCATATTCAAGTTATAGCGGAATAATCATCTTTTGTGTGCAGGGATGGGCAGTATTTCTGATGCATGCATTTTAAATACGTATTTCAAATACAAAATATAATTTTGTAATTTGAATTTTTTTGGAGTTAATGAAAATGGGTTAATATTTTCAATCAAAATACTTTTTTGTCTTGTTATTTTTGTGTTTTTTAAATACTGTAAAATACTTTGTAAGAAGTCTACATGATGATATATATTCGGTCTCATATTGATGCTTTCTCAGTTATTTGCCATGGCATGAGATCAGAACAGAAACTTGATTAAGAAGGTGGTCAATGTTTGGACTATGCATGAAATTATGCAACACATGTAAAGAAAATAACTGACAAACGGCAACAAAAGTCAAAAATCATTTAAAGTAGTATACCGCACAATGCTAAGACCAGTAATTTACAATGACAGTGATTTTAGTAGTTTTCAGAAATCATGTCTTTACATTAGGTATTGAAGATTTCAATTGCAAATAAAATAGATTTATTAAAATTAATTAAATAAATTAATTAATTAATAAAAACTTTGTATACATCACCATCTTAAAATATAAGAGATTTCACTGACCACGCAATGGATAAAAACACAATGAAGTGATACAATACTCAGGTATTTACCACTTCTAATATATAGTATCCGGCGACACAGTGGTGCAGTAGGTACTGCTGTCGCCTCACAGCAAGAAGGTCGCTGGTTTGAGCCTCAGCTGGGTCAGTTGGCGTTTCTGTGTGGAGTTTGCATGTCCTTCCTGTGTCCGTGTGGGTTTCCTTCGGGTGCTCCGGTTTCCCACACAGTCCAAAGACATGCGGTACAGATGAATGGGTATAGGGTAAATTGTCCGTAGTGTATGAGTGTGAATGAGTGTGTAAGAATGTTTCCCAGAGATGGGGTGCAACTGGATGGGCATCTGATGTGAAAAACATATGCTGGATAAGTTGGCAGTTCATTCATTCTGCTGTGGCAACCCCAGATTAATAAAGGGACTAAGCTGAAAAAAAAACTAAATGAATGAATGAATGAATAACTATAGTATCCAAAATATAGGTATAAACAACTTAGAATACTACATGTCTTATTTCAAACCATGTTTATATGAGCAAAAGTTTGGAACAATACACATTAGACAAAAATGAATCATGCTTAATATTCAGTTAGAAATCCATTGTTTGAATTATCTGCATCAAGCCTGTGATCACTAAAGCTTTATATTTTACTGTTGTCATGTGTTCCAGGCTTTCATCTCAGCCTCTTTCAGTTGCTGTTTGTTTTGGTGTGTTAGTCTTCTGTTTAGCAGGTGAAATACCTGCTCTATAACTGGGTTGTCAAATTCAGTTCCTAAAGGGCTGCAGCCCTGCACAGTTTAGTTTCAACCCTGCTTCAACACACTTACCTAGAAGTTTTATCCAAGCCTGAAGGACCAATCAGGCGTGCTTAATTGGGGTTAATGCTTAACTGTGCAGAGCTGCAGTACTCCCGGAACTGAATTTGAAATCTGTGTTTTATAGGGCTTAGGTCATGAGATGTAATTCCCCTGACAAAAAAAAAAACTTGTTGTTTTGTTGTTTTTGTTTGTTTTGTATGTTGTTTTGGCAGTGTGTGTTTGTGTCATTATCTTGCTGCACTGAAGGATCTCCAATACTGAAGGATATGTCAGTACTCGCTATAAACAATGTGTACTTCATAATTAATTATTTTGCCCTCATAATTTTTTATCAAATAACATAACCTTCCCTTCCATCTCGAAACATTTTTTTCTTCACTTCTGGTCACAAAGAAAGAATTTCAAATGGGGCTTTCAAGTTTGTCTCATTTCTGCCCTGTTTTTTTCTTAGCAACGCCAAACTTTCAGTGATCGAATTGGTTACCAAAAAACAAAATAATGCACCCCCTTCCATTTTTTTCTTATTTCAGGACCTTTTCAATTGGATGTACATAAAAATTTTGACAGAAAGAACAACCATTTCTTCCGTTTCATGCCCAGTTTAAAGCCCAAGGCACAATATTACCTCCGTTTCACAGACGAGCTTGTATAGGATCATGTACAGATTCATTTTCTCCAAACATTAGCCTGTCCATTACTTTGGTAATGGCTCATCTTTGACTCATTAGTCCATATATTTTTTTGTGTCCCATCATTTTTGATGCTCATCTCTGTAATGGGTGTCTTGCATCGTCTGATGTAGCCTAGCCACTTCTGTTGACAAAGTCTTCTATAAACAGTACTGAGATACCTTCATTTTTGCCCCCTTGAGGTTGTTGCTAATATAACTAACAGTCGGTTTAGGGTCAGTCTAAACAATTTGTTCTCACAATGTTTCTGTTGTCAACTACTATTGTTTTACTTGATCAACCCGTTTGACGTCTGTTACTTAGTACAGCAGGTTTCTTTCTTCCTATAGGGACATAAAAAATGGTTGTACTGGCTACAATGATTCTGTTCATCTTTTCTCAGCTTCAATGCCCGGATTGTATGTTGGTTACATCTCTGAAATATAAATGCAGTCTGAACGGACAAAAACCTAATCTAAAACTGAGCATAGTTTCAGTGTTTCTTGTTTGAGTAGTTGATGTAATAGGTTACACCTGGGAAACACAACACACATATCTGTCCCATGTTGTGAGTTGTAAATAAATACCTGGAAACAAAAGCTGAAAACATATCTCATCTCATATCTTATTTGATCGATCAAATGTTTTAAAAGAGTGGTCCACTAGGATATCATATTTTAAACTTTAGTTGATGTGTAATGTAGCTGTGAACATAAACAACATCTCTGAATGCAATACTCTCTAAATTTATTGCAAAGGGGGATATTGGCTTTTACAGGGTTAGCTTTGCAAAGAATACAGCGAACAAAGTTTAGAGACTACAAAAAAAAAAAAAAAAAAATACACCTGCACTGTAAACGATTTCTTGTTAAATTAACAGTAAGTTACTGGCAACAATTATCCAGTAGCTGCTGTATTTCATAAAACAGTAACATTACTGTAATACTAATTACATTAGTATTACATTTACTGTAAAATGTAATACATCATTTTACTGTTGTTGATTTTTACTGTAACACCAATTACAGTAGTGATACACATACTGCAAAACTGAAAACAGTATTTTATTGTACATTTTTACCATGAAGAACTACGGTATTTTAATGTTACTTTCATTATTACTGTATAGTATTTTACAGTTATTAAATGTTATTTTATTTTATTTAATAGTGCTACTTTGTAATGGGTTAAAATGTTCAAAAATTGCACAAGTGTTATTTTAACTGTTCAAGACGTACAAGAAAAATAAAGAAACTGAAACTTTAACTTCACAATAAAGGTTTATTGTGTAAACCATGCTAAAACAGTAGCAATAATTCAATATAACAGAGCAACAGAACACTAATAAACAATTGATCATTAAAACCAGTCAACAATTAATGCATCAAAAAGCATTACAATTTTAAAAAAGGTGAGAATACTGCTACAAGACAGGAAATGATGAAGGCCAAATGATGTTGTGGAAAGGGACAGTGAAAAAGGGCAGCAACATGATGATGATCCTGCAAAAATGACAAGCAAAATCAATCACTGAAGTAAAAACTAATCATCCCTCAAACCATTTAATTCATTCAGAAACGAAACACTGCACTGCTGTTTAAATATATATATATATATATATAGTTTGATATATATATATATCAGTTATATAAAACAATTTTTTAATTGTTTTTGTTGGTGAAATACAGTTTGTTGTCAATTCACAATTACACTAACGTTAATGGGGAAAAGATCAGCGGGCATTGTTCTTGAGAATCGCTAGTCAGGTGTCCACACAGGTGTGTAAAAAATAAAGTCTCATCTTAACTTAATGTCCGACTCTGTATAGCTCGAATATCTGATTCCATGATCACACTACTAGTGCTTCCACGGATTCAAGAGGGGTGAACACAGTTCATTCTGACTTTAAAAGGCTACATATTTAAAATTAAATAAATAAAATAATCTAAGTTAACGTGACTAATGTTAATTAAATACTTTAAGGCTTTTAACACGTATAAATCCACTTCTAACTTACAGATAAGATTGCGTTAGAGAACATGAAAGCCGTGGGTGATTTTTTAAAAAATAATGCTAATGATAAGTTACTGATATATGGTTTGCATAAAACAAAGTAATCACTAAGCATTCATTTTTGGCAAAATCTGCAGAGAGGCTCAGCGACACGAGGAAATGTGTTAAAGTTGAGTAGAGAACTAAAGAGCAGTCTAGCCCACTTGAAAACATGAAATGTTTGTGGTAATATTCTGCTGTCAATTCATATTACTGTATTTCAATATGCAGCAGTGATGGCATGTCAGCGAGACAAATAAACATTTTATCGAGTCATTTCATACAATTTATTTATTTATTTTTTATAAAAAAAAGTATACGAAAAAAAGTATATTTTAGTATACGAACACCTCTCCAGTGACATTTCCTCAAACTAAATCATCATAACGTTACTGTGCACAGCATCAGTAAAACGTTTAGAATAATTTAAATACTTAATTTTTTAAAACAGTCACTGCTGATTACAAACTAACATTAAAGCTAAGCTTACAGAAATCCTGTATGCATGACAATATAAAGATGTATTACTCACTGATGTCGAAGCACTTCCAGGTCATCAGAGATGTAGACAGGACAGAATGTGTGCTATCAAATGAGCTCTTGTGCAGCCTTTGTTGGACATCCAGGTAGTATGTTCACCCACACTGTAAGAAACAAAAACAGAAACAATTTATTAAAATGTGAGGGATGGTAAACATGTTTGGTCTACAGAGAGAAGAAAATGTTTACTTTAAGCATTGATCCTAATGAATCTATTTCTGAACTACATTTAACCTTATCACGGAAACAGCATTTTTGAGCTTTTAGACCAGGGGTGCTCAACCTTGTTTGCTTTAAATTAGAATTAAAACAATAAATCTCTATGTCAAATAAAATACTTCAGATCTAAATAAAGCAGGTGTTTTTACCTAAAGGTTCCTTCCTTCCAGTTAGTTTGGCTGCAAATCCCTCCACATCTGTGCTTTATTTGGTTCTTGTCTTAAGAGTAACTGGTGTCGCATTCCAGGTCCATCACAATCTGGGCTAGAAGGACAATATGACAAAAGACAAGACACATATAAATAAAAGTCTCAGAATAAAATATTTAAAGGAATAGTTTACTATTTTGCCACTATTTACTCCACGTGTTTTAAACTAGTTTGAATTTCTGTTAAACACTAAAGCAGATATTTTTAAGAATGTTAGTAACCAGTAACTATTGACATCCATATTTAAACCAAATTTCTTTAAAAAATATGAGTTTGTGTTCAACGGAACAAAATAAATATATAACTATTTTGAAACAAGTGGAGAATGCCAAAGATGCTATTATTTTCATTTTTGGGTGAACTGTCCCTTCAATTCAAGTGTCAAGCAATAGTCATAAAAACTGATGTGTCGCTTGAGGAAAACTAAATCAAGTACCTTCTGTGAACAAGCAGAATCATTATGCCATTGTATTCAGTGATTCTCTTTTACATTTTCCCACTATGAAACGATAGCTTCAACATGCAATCCATGTTAAGACAAAAATGAATAGCATAAAATAACATATTGAACTAAACTTACAGTTTCCAGGCTGTTTGAAAAAAAACAAACAAACACATATGCCCAGTAAAATTGCTAATAAACACAAAGACAACAGTTATAGAAAAAAATGTTTGTCTAATATTTACTCAGCACTTGGTAGGCAAATAGCCTAGCCGTGGATGTTTTAACACCAGATTTTTTTATCTTAGGAACTGCTGGAAGAAGAAAAAGAGGTTGTACATGAAACTCCTCACAACAAATCTGTGAACAACTTGACATTTAAAAATCTAATCAAAATGAGGAAGACATCAACATTACCTTGAATAATCAAGTGAGGAGTGATTGGTAGCATCAGTTTTTCAACATCAATTACTGTAGCTGAAAAACAGATAAATATAATAAGAGTAAAATAAGATTTAACATTAATTAATCTAAATCTATGGTACAACCATACCAATCTGTATGAGGTTAAAATACATTTGTACACAAATCATTCCCTGACCCCATCAATTTCTCTTAGAATAGGATGGATATATATATATATATATATATATATATATATATATATATATATATATATATATATATATATATATATATATATATATAGTGATAATGACTTTGGGTTATATCTGTGTACTCAGAACGTACACTCACCTCAGGTACACCTGAACACCAAAAATTAAATGTACAATTAATGACACACTATACATCAAGCTCATTAACATTATTGAGAAATAGACAATTAATATGTATTTTGTTAATATTAACTTTAGCTTAAAATAATTCAACTGCATTTAATTTTCAGCTCCATTTAATAAAACAGTTAAGACTCATTTCATTATGAGTTTAGTTTAAATAACTAACTTAAAGTTGAAAAATTTTACCATAATGATAGCTTAGTCAAAATGACTATGTGAAGACCAGAGCTTACCTTAACGGTAAACGTTTAACGTTTCATGGTGACTTCGCCTTCATCTCAGTGTTGTGCTGAAATAGAGAATGCATTAATGCAGTTACAATAAGTTAAAGTTATGTTTTTTCAGGTAACTTAGCGTATGGTCAAAAACTCACTAAAGATAAACTCACTGTATCTATACCTCGCAAACACTACAATGACCGCCTGGCGTCTGTTATTTCTTGTTTAAAATACCATTCGTTAACGGCGAGCGTGACATAACATAAGAACCTAACGTTACAACTATTGTCACTTGGTTAATTCTTTTAAATTACACACTCAATACACAGAAATATATACAAAACAATCCTTCAACGGACAGAATTTGACTTTAAAACACTTACCGAGGATGAATTCGCTGGATGAAAGACGACAGGTGAATTTCAAATTAGGAGAGCCGTTGCCTGCAGGTCGAGTCGTGTCCGTTCGGTTCTATGAATCGGCTCCTTAGTGAACAGTAAAGATTTGAATCCGCCTAAAACCGATTCCTTTTTGTATATGATTCATTACTATTTCGTAATACTGCTTTGCCACACGCATTAATTATACACTAATTGCATATTGCTGAATGTGCTTGTGAACACGTGATCAAATAATTCCCGAGCAAACGGTTCAATACGATTCAGAGTCGCTCGAGAGCTGAACCGAATCAGTCCAAACGTGATATTGATTACAATATAGTAACATTATTTTTTATTCACTTTACCAGCGAAATTATTGCATATATCTGACGTTGACAATAAGAATAAAATTCGTTTGAAGTGTTTTGAGAATTAATATTTTTTTTTCTCCCAGAATTCATTTCACATCAACAAGCAAATGGTAATGGCGGATGAGAAAGCCCAGCTAATATTATAAATATTGCGTTTAATATGTCACGAAATGAAATTTTAACAGTGTTTCATGCGAGAATGTAGTTCTTACAAACTCAAATCTGTGGTTTATTTATAGATATCATGTGTAAATTTTAAGCGTGCTTTGCCGATAGCGGAGATTCCTCCAGGGTGTCCATCATCACTCATGTATCCGGCGAAACGAGGTTATAATCGGCTAGACATGTAAGACTTGCCCCGGTCTTAGATGGCTCTATAATGAATGTGTTATGAAATTTAGTTTTAACCGTTTTTCATGCGGGAATGTAGTTGTTTTAAACTCGAGTCTGTGGTTTATTTATAGAGATGGTGCGTATTTTAAAATATTGTTTTGAAAATGCGGAGATGTGACCTCCATGGTGACGGGTGCCCAATCCTCATGAATCCGTCTAAAGCAGGCTGGTCATTCTGACAGTTAAGCTGACTTTGGTTTCATGAATCAATTACTTTTGTTCCAGTTTACGTTTTGGTTAAGCACAAAGTTATGTTGATTAAAAATTATTTAATATTTTCATGTTAACCTTATAAAATTAAGTTGCAGTACACCCAAAAATGGAAAACCAGGGGACAGTTTTATGCACTGAACAGTCTGAAGAAACTGGTTAGTTTATTTTTCTTCACAAAATACTTTGTCAAAAAATAAAATAAACATAATAGTAATAATATAAAGTGTGTGTAGAGTTTTTCATGGTCATTTGCAGTACTGTATTTAGATGCACAGTAACTGATTTTTTCCCCAAATTCATTGTAAAATCTGCAGTAGCATACTGTTAACCATGTTCACAGTATGGAAATGTTGAGAATACGTTATCATGCTGTGAAAACAGCAATATATACAGTAACACACTGTGCACAGCTTATACAGTAAACAACTGTTGAGAAATGCAGTATAATACCGTGAAAACAACAGAAATCGTTTACAGTGTGGGCTAATAAGATCCAAAATTCTTCAGGTTAGGAGCATTCATTTGACATATTTCCACAGAGCTTCTATGTTTCTTTATTTGGGCTTCCAAAGGACACGACACAAAGAGAGAAGTGCTTTCAATTTAATTTTAATTATGTTCCAGAGAGAAAGGGCGAGGCAGTGGCGCAGTAGGTAGTGCTTTCGCCTCACAGCTGGATTGCTGGTTCGAACCTCGGCTCAGTTGGCGTTTCTGTGTGGAGTTGCATGTTCTCTCTGCCTTCGCGTGGGTTTCCTCCGGGTGATCCGGTTTCCTACAGTCCAAAGACATGCGGTACAGGTGAATTGGGTAGGCTAAATTGTCCGTACTGTATGAGTGTGTGTTTGAATGTATGTGTGTGGATGTTTCCCAGAGATAAGTTGCGGCTGAAAGGGCAACTGCTGCATAAAAACTTGCTGGATAAGTTGGCGGTTCATTCTGCTGTGGCGACCCCGGATTAATAAAGGGACTAAGCCAACAAAATGCCGAAAATTAATGAATGAATGCTCCAGAGAGTTATAAAAAAATATATAGGTAGCATTTGACAAAGGACAGCTTCCAGAAACTTTCCCTGTTCAGTACTGGATTCAGCTAAAACTACTTAAAGAAGGAGCAGCTCTAAACATAATAGCAGAAAGTGTGGATTG
The DNA here is from genome assembly GCF_052040795.2 of Danio rerio. Taxonomy (NCBI): domain Eukaryota; kingdom Metazoa; phylum Chordata; class Actinopteri; order Cypriniformes; family Danionidae; genus Danio; species Danio rerio. The sequence goes on along the minus strand of NC_141025.1, from coordinate 63,641,535 downwards.
TAAGCCTCAACCTGTAAGTATTTTTATTTAAAATTTATCTATTACATGCATAGTGTCTAGCATTGATGGTATGTTGTAGCAAGGATGTAAACAAGGATGTAAACAACAGGAAATGCTATTTGACACCATTAACAATTTAGCTACAAGTTCATATTTACCAGTATTTATCAAACAGTATTTACTCTAACTTATTTACACTTTGCTAGTAGAGGATCGACACTTCCTGGTGACATGGAACTGATCTGAGAATCACAGCACATTATTTTAGCTGACCAATCAGAGCCTCTTGAAGGCGGGCTTTCGGAGGAACTAGGAAATATGACGCCATTTTCATGTTAGCTGAGTAGCAGTATATAGTTAAAGACATACAAAAAAATATCATGTTATTTTTTATAACAAATGAAGCATACGCACACATTGTTTTGCACTTTATAAACACAACCAAACCAAGCCTTAAAAATACACTCTGGACCACCCTTTTAAGTATCTCTCTCTCTCTCTCTCTCTCTCTCTCTCAATTTAATTCAATTCAATTCGATTTAATTCAGTTCAGTTCAATTCAATAATCGCTTTATTGGCATGACAAATGTAACAAATGTAGTGTCAAAGCATTTATAAAGTTTACATTAAAAAGAACAAAATAATGTGTAACATGTATAATAAACACAGTAATTAGTAGTAGTTAAAAAATTCTGTCATCATTTACTCTTCCTTGACTTGTTCCAAACCTGTTTGAGTGTCTTCTGTGTTTATTTAGAAAAATGTATTTTATAAAATGTTGCAAACTGGTTGCCCATAGGCTATTTGTTTTTACTAATATGGGTGTAAACGGTTTCCAACATTCTTTAGAATCGCTTTTTGTGTGTTCAACAGAAGAAAGATACTCATAAAAGTCTGGAACCACTTGAGGGTGGGTGAGTAAAAAATGTTGAGTACATTTTTATTTTTGGGTGAACTGTCCCTTTAAGCCCAGAGTAATGAGTACGTACTGGTGCGTGTAGACTAGAGGAAATGTCGCCATCTTATGGTCGTTTCTATAATTAATTACATGCGATGGATATTTGGTATTCGTCAGACAGGCAGGCATCTGCTGACCATCCATTTAAAATCAACACTCACTGACTATAAGCTGTGACTATCTTTCTCTTTAAGTGAAGTGTTTCTAAAGTATATTAAATTGAGATTTTCAATCATTTTAGGAGTGTATATAATCGAGAAATCCTGCAGTCTCCTACTCCACACCCCTCGTGTCAGGTCAGTGAGTGACCATTAAATGAACACCTGTCCGCCTTCTTCTTTCAAGGAAAGACCTTTAAGGCAGGTACACACAGCAGTGATCATACTTGACCACACACACACAGGAACAGTTGCAGGGCTCGGAGGGTCGTGTGGTAAACGTCATAAGCCTGTGGCAGCGCTGGAGCTGAGCGGAAACCCCTCCCGAATCCCAACTCAACTCCTCCAACCCCAGTCAAAGAAAAGAGGAATACCGAGGAATCAGGAAACACGGACAAATACCACAGTACACCATTACAGTAAGCCGACGAGCTATTTTATTACATACGCTATTTTGTTCGCACGCAAATTGTGTTTAGTGCGCTGCAGGTCTCGGGAATGCGCGCTTGTGTTCAATTGTTTTGCTGTTTTTCCAAAGGAAAAGGCCAGGCAGCATTAGCAGGGCAGCGCTAGCAGCGGCTAACGTCCCACCAGCACAGGAAAGCCAATGAACATGTTCAGTAAGCGTATAAAATATGTTCTGCAGTTTGTCAACTGTCCGTCGTTGTTATTTGCGGTTGTTATGGACGTGTGAGTGTGTGCTGAATCTAAACGCAGAGTCGGCCGTCACTCTTATTAAACTTTTGACAACAGCGGTATGAACAACACAGCTAAACTGCGGTTTAATTACCTTGACCGACATAACCCATTGCAAATGAAGTCTGTAAGATCATTCTGTCACTGTGACGTTGAGGACGATTGAGAAGGGCTTTTATATTGATAAGGTAACTTTGAAAGAGTAAAATATTAACTAACGTTAATCAGTTTCCTCCCTACTTCCTTCATGTGATGCTCATAACTTATTTTAGGTCTAACATACTTTGCACATCATTACTTTACGGTTGTGGCATCAGATGATACTAATGTGTTTTATTGCAGAATGAAGGGGACATGAACGTTTGACAGGCAGATAAAGTTGGGGATTTTATACACGTACATATATGGAAGAACTTGAGAGACGATTTGGAAATACCAATTTATGGGTTTACTAGCCTGTTTGACTACAATTTTAATAGTTGTTTTCCTTTTAAAAAGTCTAATACAACTTTTAAATTACATCAACATTGATATTCAGAGTTTTAAAAAAGAAAGTAAAGAAAGAAAATGTCAAGCGGTCAAAATATCCAAATTGTTTGTGATTAAATACAATATTCCAAAAAAATACTAATTTCTTAATTTTCTCTATATACACTCACCGGCCACTTTAATAGGTACACCTGTCCAACTGATCTTTAATGTAAATTTGGCAGCAACTCAATGCATTTAGGCATGTGGACGTGGTCAAGACGATCTGCTGCAGTTCAAATTGAGCATCAGAATGGGGAAGAAAGGTGATTTAGGACTTTGAAAGTGGCATGGTGGTTGGTGCCAGGCCGGCTGGTCTGAGTATTTCAGAAACTGCTGATCTACTGGGATTTTTACAAAACCATCAACCATCTCTAAGGTTTACAGAGAATGATCACAAAAAAGAAAATATCCAGTGAGCGGCAGTTCTGTGGGCGCAAATGCCTTTTTGATGCCAGAGGTCAAAGGAGAATGGCCAGACTGGTTTAAGCTGATAGAAAGGCAACAGTAACTCGAATAACCACTCGTTACAACTAAGGTATGCAGAAGAGCATCTCTGAATGCACAACATGTCTAACCTTGAGGCAGATGGACTACAGGAGGAGAAGACTACACCAGGTGCCACACCTGTCAGCTAAGAACAGTAAACTAAGGCTACAATCTGCACAGGCTCACCAAAATTGGACAATAGAAGATTGGAAAAATGTTGCCTGGTCTGATGAGTCTTGATTTCTGGTGCGACATTTGGATGGTAGGGTCAGAATTTGACATCAACAACATGAAAACATGGCTCCATCTTGCCTTGTATCAACGGTTCAGGTTGGTAGTGTAATGGTGTGGGGCATACTTTAGGCCCATTGGTACCAATTGAGCATCGTGTCATCGCCACAGCCTTCATAGTATTGTTGCTTACCATGTTCATTCCTATATGACCAGAGTGTGCCCACCTTCTGATGGCTGCTTTCAGTAAGATAGCGCACCATATCATAAAGTGCGAATCATCTCAGACTGGTGTCTTGAACATGACAATGAGTTCACTGTACTCAAATGGCCCCAACAGCTACCAGATCTCAATCCAATTGAGCACCTTTAGAATGTAGTGGAACAAGAGATTCACATCATGCATGTGCAGCCGATAAATCTGCAACAACTGCGTGACGTTATCATGTCAGTATGGACCAAAATCTCTGAGGAATATTTCCTGTACCTTATTGAATCTATGCCATGAAGGATTAAGGCAGTTCTGAAGGCAAACGGGGTTCCAACTCTGTACTAGTAGTGTGTACCTAGTAAAGTGGCTGGTAAGCGTATTTGTGTCTAGGATAAATATGAACATGGATTAAATCACAATTGTCATGTACTTTTGCCTCATTTGTACCACTGACACCTGTTAGTCTATTGTTTATATTTGAACATTTTTTGGATTATGAGTAAAATGCTATTCATTTCCTGTGGGAAAGCTATCACAACCAATGGCCTGTGAAGGAAGCAAACGTTTTGTGTCTAGAAACAGGTGATGAGAAACGTCCTGATTGCAGTTTACCTGGATTACAGTGGAAGAGCACACACTGTCTGTCTTTGATCGCCAATACATGTTAACACTCACAAGCAGCTGACTTTGTTTACATGATGTATTTGGTGTCTCATTCCTCAGACGCTCATTTAGAGGGCACACATTCCTCTGCTAGTGTGCTCAGAAGTGCTATTCAAGCAGCTGTGCCCCCACAGAGCTCACACAGCAAATCCTTGTTGAGCTAAACTCCCACTGATGTGCATTAACCAGCCTAATTGTGTTATGGGTGAGAGGATTATACAGCAGCGTTTGGCCACAGTGGTTATTTAGTTTACAGCTCTATGATGTGTTTTCACGGACGGGTTGGGCTTTTGCTTTTGAGCTGTCATTGAAGGTATTGATTTTGTTGCATGAAGCTGTTTCAATTGCACATTACATTTTTTAATTTTTACATGGCAAAACATACAATTTTATTTCATACAATTTTACAACAGGATTTTTGTATTAAAACACTTATTTGTTGCACCTATATCGATATTTATTTAGATAATTTAGAATTATTACGCAGCCCTGTATTAGAAGCTTAAAAGATGCTTAATTTATTAATTTGTATAATTGACTGATATGGAGTTTTGATGGTCAGTTTAAACAAGATCAGTAGTAAATTTCATTATTATTATTATTGTATTATTGTTGTTGTTGTTGTTGTTGTTGTTTTTATTAATATTATTATGTTGTAGTATATTATTATTAGTATATAATATACGATTCAAAGGTAATAAGTAGCCTGTCATGTGATAGTTTACGTTATTTAAATAAAAATGGATATATCTTTTCTACAAAATTATAAATAAATAATTAATAGTTTATACATTTCAGTTTATATTTTAATAGATTAATTTTTAAATAATTTATGTACATTTTATAATACATATATCAAATTTTATTTGTATTTTTTAAATCATTAGACCATGCGTAACTTAAGATCTTTGAATTTTAATTAAATAATAAAAATTACTACAATGTAGTGTATTTACTACTAAATAGTTAATGGTGCCAAATAGCATTTCCTGTTGTTTACATCCTTGTTTACATCCTTGCTACAGCATACCATCAATGCTAGACACTGTGCATGTAATAGATCAATGTAGTGTATTTAATACTTATAATAGTAATCTAGTAGTGCTTTATTTTGTCTGAACTGACCATCAAGCAAAAAAATTGACCCAGAAGTTTTATAGAAAAAAAAAAGTCAATGATTACAGGTTTCTGAAACTTGTAACCATTGCAATGGTAATGCCGAACTGAGCCTGGTTTGTCTTGAGCTTTTTTCCTTCACTTTCGTCAATTGATGAAGTTTGTTTCTCGACATTGTTGCCACTGGCTTGTTTGGTTTGGGACTTGTGAAGCTGCGCATCGATGCATTTCCTCTTCAATGTTTGGACTGCTTTCAGCAGTGAAATTACTATACTGCTATAATTATATACTATAATTTCAAAAATTGTACTATAATTTCAATGTTAAGCACAATCTTCATTGTTAAAGCGCTGTAGAAATAAAGATGAATTCGATTAAAGTAAAAACAACATATTTTACAATACCTTTTTCTGTGTTTAACAGATGAAAGGAACTCATAAAATGTAAGTAAATAAAGACAGATTTTTGGATGGTCTCTCTATTAGTTAGTGACATCCTACATGTGGAGTGATAACCTGATTTTAAAAGTTCCAGATCAAACCAATGTCAGATTATTGCTGTAAATACCAGACATGGCATTGGTTTGCTATTTTTGTTTGTTATTTTGGTATATTTTAAGGGCTTCCTTACATCATTTAGAGGTTACATTCGGGTAATATAGCACTTACACACTAGGGCGGTGCGATTTAGGGAAAATATCTATTGGTGATGTTTTTATTTCTTTATTTTTTTATTGACAGATATTGTGTTTTCAATTTGATTTGCGATTTTAATTTTGTAGTCAAGCTTTAGCTCAATAATCTATACCATAGCTTCTTACTGCTAAAATGCATTGAGTGTTAGTTAAAAAAAGGAACTTAAAGATATTAACTTATTTCAACATTTATTCAAATTTATTTTTAAATATTCAGAAATTAAACACATTTTTTTCTCTATAGCAAACAGTAAACACAAATAAAATGACCTGAGTTTTCTGTAAACAACTTTAACTCGTTTTAGGCAGATAGTGTAGCATATTATACAAAAAAAATAATTATAAAAATTCAGAACACTCAGGAAACTGTCATGGCTAAACAACTCTCTACTTTGCTGTAGCTTTCTACTAGATTGAGTGTCACTGGCAATACTTTCAGTTGGCTTTTTACAAAGACACTCATCACTTAATTGTGCTTGCTCACTTGCTGGTAAAACCATCACAAATATATGTGATGCTCTGGGCAGGGGAAATTAAATAATACAAATATATTTCATTTCGCAGCCCCTTGCGATTTAGCTAATCGCAACGTTTCAAACTGCGATTCGATTTCGATTAATCACACAACCCTATAACTCACTGTTCAAATATTGTGATTTAATACTCATAGCAAACTAAAAGTAAAATGAAATATTTATTCAATGACGAATATAGGTAGTAATGCATGCTAGTATTCAGTTTGATTACATGCATGATATAATTAATTTTAGATTTCATATTTGGAATACTTCTAACCATAGGTCAAGAGCTGTAGTTCCACTCATACAAATTTGCAATGCTGTTTGCAAAAGTTCACTAATGTCAGAACGTGCGACATTAGTTGGCTAGCTGTGCTTTTGAAAATCTGCCCCAGGTTGTATGTAATGGAGAAAATAGATATGCTGCCCATGTCCATTGATAGCAGAACTCTACTCTCAACAGTTTTCACTGATAGTTTATGCACACATTTTTTTTAAAAACAAAACCATTACATAACATTCACAACAAATGAAAAAAAAAATCTAAATAGTTAAATTGTTCATCCATAAATTTAATCTCAATCTATAATGATTAGGCTACACCTAATCACATTAAAAACACACTGAGAACATTAACCTCCTAGGGCTTAGTGGCCACAATCGTGGATTGCACATTTAGCTCTTAAGTGGCTATTTAAAACTTTGAAGGTTTTATATTTTGTTACCAACATACCATGTCATCCTGCAACAGTTTTGCAGCAAATGAAATGTCCCAAAAACTATTTTTAACTGTCCTAAATGGGAAACAAAAATGTTGTTTTTACTGTCTTTTATAGTCAACATTTTCAAAACTATTTCTATGTTAAGTATGCATTACAAAACATTCAGGAAAATGTGTTTTATGTAAATTCGGACCACGAGTCCACATATATGGACATTTTTTTTGTACAAGTACATCATGTCAAAAGATGATACTTAGATTTTTAAAAAAAATTCCAATTAGGTTCCAATAAGACCAAATATCAAAGAGAAATAAAAAAAATGCATGTAAAAAAACACCTTGGGAAATTGAAATTGAAAATAAATTGAACAACACATAAAAAAAAAATATTACAGTACTGTATGGTTTCTTACGGGTCACCCTAATCAGGCTTACTGCAAACAGTACCCTTTTGGTAGAGGTTGTGTAGGCAAGAAGATTTTGATCGACAGCATTCGTGTCCCAAGTAGGGATGTAACAATTCACTTTGAGTCGGGTGAAAATTAATTCAAATATGTGACCATTCAAACCAGTTGAAATGTGCGTGATGCATGTTTTGAACAGAGGGGGTCTGTGTTTACAGTTGCAATCCTGCTTTACCTTCACATAAGTGGCAAGCAAGAGGTGGGGCGCAGAGTAAAATGACATCGGTGAAGTGCGCCAGACAAACTCAAACTGTGTGCAGATACTGCAAAAAGATGTTTACATACTAACAGAAGAACGAATATGATGCACATGAACAGTAGCACAGTAAAAAACTACTGTTACAGACGTCTATACGCAAAAACACTATTTATAAGCTAGACCATGTGCACCTCTTGCTCTGGCAAGTGCTACAGAGATCACACAGTGCATCAGTGTTATCATAGCGAAAGTGGTTACAGAAGCAGGTATTAGACTATTTTTATCCTCTCCTTTTCAAATTAGTTTTTGCATATTTTAATAGTTTGCTTATTATTGAATATTTAAAAATGTTCAAGATGATCTCTTCTTAAGTGTATCAAATATGATACTTCTACTAATTAATTATACAAGTAATATTAATTACTCACCTTCGTAAACATGTTCAATTCCGGTCTCTATTCTATTTTATAATTAATTAGTAATTTAATAATATTTTTTTTTATGCCAGTGTCCAGTCACTTGGAGCAGAAGGCTGCTCTCTGGTTTAAAATAGGCTTACTTCTCCACACCAGCCATCTCTGTCCCCACTGAAATATATATATATATATATATATATATATATATATATATATATATTTTTTTTTTTATCAGTAGGGGACATTGTGCTAAGACCACAGCTTATGCCAGAAAACATAGATATGCTGATAATTATTTTAATAAAAATGTAAAATCCCAGCGCTTATTATTTTTTGGAATTTGTTTTTAAAATAACAATTTAGTTATGGCAGAAAATAGTATTTTGCAAAAATATGAAAAAAATAAAAGGGCTCCTCACCTTAAATTTGTTTCAAATAATTTTGTTTAAAAAAATCGTGACTGAATTGAAAGATTAGAGTTGTGAATTGTATCAAATCGAGAATCAGGTGAATCACTACATCACTACTCCTAATTATAAAGTTATACAGTTAATTCACATATCATGATTATTTCAAATATACCCTTGTAAACAACAATAGAGGACATAGAGCAGATTCTGTTCTTGTTTTTTGGCATGTGGCTGTTTGTCATGAGAAGACGAGAAGGTTTGTTTAAACTTCTGTCAAGCCATGGCTCATTGTCGTGTGCGATCACTGTGTTATTACGGTCATGTCTTGGTTGTGCATTTAAAAATGGAACTTCCTGTGTTTTATTTTCATGGCTTGTAGCATTCGCTGTTGATGGTTCTCTCTAAACCAGTAGCTTTCAGTTGCCAGTCTTTAATATTTTGGTGTCATTTCGTTGTGGTAAATGAAGGTACCCTTTGGAAAAGGTTTAAAAAAAAGTGATATGGCATGGTGGAAACAGAAAAAAAAATGTGTACCATACACTCTCAGAAATAAAGATACAGGAGCTGTAACTGGAGCTATACGTTTTCAAAAGAGACATATTTGTTCTTAGAGGGTCCATAACGGTACCTTAATGGTACTTTTTAGGTACCTTTGGGCATTAATATGCACTTTTGAGGCACCACTGTGGACTCTTTTGGGTACAAAAATGTATCTTTTGAAAAGATATTGCCTCAGTGACAGCTCCTGTACCTTTAATTCTGAGAGTGTAGCATATTGTACTGAACCATACCTTACTGCTTTTAGTAGAAACAGGGATAAGTTCTATATCATGGGATTGTTCATTCAGTTTACACTGTAAGAAAATGCTGTGTTCCACACAGTTCCTTCATGGTGTCACACTCCCAGCATAAATCTCCCTTAACTGTTAAATGGGTAGTTTGAACAGGCAGAAAAACAGAAAAAAATTATTTGAGTGATGTCATCTGTTGTGCTAGTCATAAGAGATTCATTTAAATGTATGTTAATACCAGGTGAAAACAGTGCCTTACAGTTCAGCGGTCACATTAGAAAATAAAGTCAATAATTGATAAATGGGGTGACGCAGTAGGTAGTACTGTCGCCTCACAGCAAGAAGGCTGCTGGTTCGAGCTTTGGCTGGGTCAGTTGGCGTTTCAGTGTAGAGCTTGCATGTTCTTTCCGCGTTCGCATGGGTTTCCTCCGGGTGTTCTGGTTTCCCCCACAGTCCAAAGACATGCAGTACAGGTGAAATGGGTATTCTAAATTGTCTGTAGTATATGAGTGGATATGGATGTTTCCCTGAGATGGGTTGCTGGAAGTGCATCCACTGCGTAAAACATGTGCTGGATAAGTGGGTGGATCAAGTTTGCCCTAGTGTTGTCCCGATACTGAATTTCGGCACCAATCAGTTCTGAAGTTTTAAAAACTTTAATTTCCCACTAACGTTTAAGCGCTGTTGAGCACATTCTTCACAGAAACTGTGGTTGGCTTTGAAGCTCATCAATTCACTGCTGTAACATGTATACAGGGACACTAGAGCAGTTTAAAGCCGCAAAGATTGGTGGATTCATCAGTGGATCGCTTGTATGTCAGCTCATAAAGAGATCAACTGATTTTCACTGCTTTAAACAGCTCCAATGTCTGTTTCTGCACTGTGAAAAGCAATAAACTGATGACCTTCATGGCCAGTCACAGTCATTTCTGTTGAGCATGTGAACACGATGGCAAATCAGCAGTGTTTAGGAACGCACTCAACAGCGCTCAAAAGTAAGCAGAAAATGGACAGGTTTTTTTATGCAGTACTGTGACAACACTTGTCTGCCCACAATTTTTAAAAATCTTTTTTTTAATATGGCAATGCAGAAGAAAATATCTGTCGCTATTTTTTTTATGCAACTTTCAGGAGTTACACAAAAGTTGGTTTTAAAATTCAGTATAGTATCAGAATTAGACCTATATTCTTTCTGATGAGACGTTCCTGGTCTTATCATCCAAAGAATTGTTTCTCTTTGTAACACTTCATCATTCTTGATCTGTTTCTTGTCATGCTAATGTCCCCTATGTGTATTGCTTATTTTGACCTAACAATGAAAGAGCTTGCTTTTTAACATTTATTTAAAAATAAAATTGTGTAAAAATACCATTGGAAAAATCTCTATTTAAAAGGACTCAAATTTGTTGCCAAAAATATCATAAATTCTATAAGTTTTGCACAGCTGTTGTCTTAAATTACAATTTTTGACAACATTTGATCCTAATTGCCTAATTCCTTCTAATCACCTTTTCTCAATATTAAGTCATCTATCCTCGCAGTGTCTCTTTATCAACATCCATAAGATATGAATGAATAAAAGATGATTCTGCGTCAACTTTTTAAAAAATATTTGAATAACTGACATCTGTCACGAGTTGTCATTTTGTCACTCTTTGTAATTTCACAGGAAACCACATGGCTGTTACTCTCAAATTAACAACCACTTGTTCAGTAACATGCAGTTATCTGGCCGCTTCTGTCTCTTCTTGTGGCTTGCTGACACGAATTACCAAGCTTTTAAAGTTGGCTATTTTAACAAACCAGATAATTGCTGTCAGGAAATTGCTGTTAGGTATATACATGTCACTCACTTGACTTTATGATGCAAATCAAATTTTACATGTGCTTTGCCAGAACAATACCTTTTAATCCTCATAAACAAAGAGGAAAAGAAATAGTCAGTTTTCTGCAAGACCAGTCGTCTTCATCACTTTTAGTGGCAAACATCCACAATAAAGCTGCTTTCTTGTAATCTTCTTAATGATTCTGTGCTCTTTAAGCTAAAAGTGGTCCTCTCGTGTTATTATTTGATGGAAGAAGGAGAGCAGAAGGCTTGTACTCTCAGATAAGGAGGTTATTAAGGGCTTTGTGAAGTATTAAATGACATTACTAATCTTTGTAATTAAACAGCCTTCTGCTTTAATCCAGACTAGAGCTGCACGGTTCTGGATCAATTGAAAAGCACTGACACGGTCTCAGCTTCTGATATTGAAAGGGTTTTGGATTAACAGTAGTAGTTGTATGTCATTGTCTTCTAGCATGTTTTTATATATGAGCCTCAAGGCACAAATACCTGAAGTTGTTCTTCTTCACCTCCTCCTCCTTCTTCTTCTTTTTTTTTTTTCAGCTGCTAAGAAAGGAACCGGAGGGTGTGCAAATGAGTTGTTGCGTTACTGTACATACTTTCAGTTCACCAGTAGTGACTGTTTTGTAAATCTGGCAATTTCTTGACAGACTTGAGTTTATTGCTCGTGTGGGTTTTAGATGGTCGTCGTCTAACAGGAAGTCTGTTTTCACTTGATTTGCACTTGATAAACTGCATTCTCTTTAGATTAACTTGTTTCACAAAGTACAGCGTGAATGTTTGCCGGCATATTTCTCAGTTTCTGTTGCATTCACTGGTTGGGTGAGGTTATTTGGTGGAATTTAGATGTGCTGATGATAAAAAGGTAAGTATGATCTGTGGTGTTTTTGCTGCATGGTTATTTAAAACTGGTCAGGACTTTGAGGTGGACAACACAAATTAAGGTTTTGGTGGGATGCTCAGATGAAGACTTATGTTAGAGTCTTTTACAAATATGTTTAGGCATTGGATAGTTGGGTATAATATGTTGCTTATGGTTTTCTGCTGGAAGGGATTGCAGTTACTATTTATTAACTTGTGTTTAGAACATAATAAATACAGTACTGTGCAATAGGCATGGGACATTGGGACAATAGCCATTTTCAAGTTATACTGTGATTTGGAAAAGTCAAGGTTTTAAAATCTTCAAAGTTTTGTGCAATTTGTTTTTAGGACAACTGTATCTACATTAGAAATGATTACCAAAGATGGTGTTTTAAGTTGTAAAATAGTCTGTTTTTCAAACAAGCGAAGACAGCAAAAGTCAATAATTCATTTAGCCTAACATGTTTACAGTTCCAAAATATTTAATGTTTCTCAAAATAAAAACATTGTGTTTTTGTAAAAAAGGTTTTTGTATTTTACCCAAGCATTTAAAAACAATACATTTTAGAGCAGTAATCACAATACTGCGAAACTGTGATATTTTTATTCAAGGTTGTCATACCATCAGAATCTTATACCGGCCCATGCGTACTGTGCAAAAGTCTTTAAAAATTATAAAAAGCATGTATAGGCAATATTAAAGGCATTATAAGATTCACTTGCAGAGAAAAAGAAAGATACACATCGCTAGAAACGAACCATTTTACTTGGTAGCACTGGTGCTCCTAACTTTAAAAATTTAGGAGCACCAGCCAAAATGTAGTCGCACCCACCAGTTACCATTTCTACAAGTATTATATTAACAAAAGGAATTTAATGCAGTGCTTCTTGTCAGTCTAAGATCCACTTTATATCATATATGTATTAGGTAGATAAAATCACAGATTTTTTTAAAGAAATCAGACTTTAAACGTGGTCATTTTAGAATGGAGAGGGTTCCCTTGCTTCTTAAAAGTACTTGAATTTTAGACATATGGATTCAAGGCCTGAAAAAGTACTTATAATAAACATAGGTCCTTGAAAGTGCTTAAATGAAATAAAAAAATTGTTTATTGTTTTATTTTTCCAACAATTGTACTCAAATTGTCAAAAACTGAGAGAAAAAACAGTGAAATTCTTAAATTAATAATCTTGCCTTTAAGTCTTGTACAATAACACCTTATTTTTTAAACTTTTTTTCAACATTTTAGAGACCACATTTTAATATTACCAACATTGAATTCAGCAAATTTGATTAAAGTTCTTTAAACTTGACTTTTTAAATTAGTCAAATTTTTTTGAAAGTTACTCTGATATATGTAACCTATATATTTAGTATAAGAAATGTTAAGTGCTTCTATGGCACTACATATGCTGGGGTATGAATTACATAGGTACTTGTTTTAAAATTGATGGTGCTTTAAAAAGTCATTGAAAGTCCTTGAATCTGCTGCTCTTAAAAGCATGGGAACCCTGTAAGGAAGAACTCTTTGAAATGCTTGAAAGATGCTTGATATTAAATAGCACATTATTTCAGAAATGTCTCACAAAAGTTCAAGCTGTTGCTTAGTGCTAAAGAGGTCACATTAAACACGTTAGACTTTTGATGCTAGGCTTTTGATTCAAAAAGTAAAGTTGTTCTGAATGTTGTGCACATATTTCCCATATTTTCTGTTTGTATATTAAAGGTATAGTTTGTCCAAAAGTTATGACCCAGCACTTGCCTCCATACCTTTCGCTAGATTGTTGCAAAAGTCTTAGCCTCCCGAAGCTGGTGATGCTTCAATTAGCTGGCTATTCAATTAGTTTGTCATGGGGGCCAGTTCATGAAAAGCATCTCAAATGTGGGGCCGGAAAGATATGACTTGCAACTTGAGTGATGACACAACAACATATAGTTTAGCTCCTTAAGACACCCACGCTGAATTTTTTTTTTACATTAAAATGTTAAGTTTTGAACTGCATAACAATTAGGGATGCAGAGACTATATATTTTGGTTGGACGATTATATAGTCCAGGGTTTTTCAAAGTCTAAGACGGTGGGCCTCCCTTTTGACACAACTTATCCATTGGCGCCCCCCTCCTCCCAAACACGCACGCACGCACAGGCACGTGCACACATAGGGCTCAACCTGTGCAGTGCACATGCCCTTTTTAGTCTTGGATAGAAAGTTCCCTTCCAAAATGATGAAAAGTGCCCCCGCGACGCGGCACACCCTCTGCCCCGCTCTTAAGTGGTTGACTACGCAAGCGACAAAACAGCTGATCAGAACGCGTGACAATACCGCTCTTCAGTACGCGCGCAACAACAACCCACCCCCTGTATATATATATATATATATTATTATTATTATATATATTTTGACAAACCACACATAAAGGTCGTGGTTCATCAGCTGGTCCTGTCCACGTAAATCCTAAACTCAAATACTGATCATCATATCGTCGTCTTTTGGGTTTAAGCCCTGAACTTGAAGGCTTTTGTGGCGAGGGGGCGTGACCGAGAGCCGTGGGAACGGAGTGAGGCCATCGCGTAAGTGGATACACCTGCGGTGCGCACCTGCCTCGGATCCCACGGAAAGAGCTCTGGATCATAAAAGGAGTAACGGGGGCAGAGGAAGCCGAGAGAGGACCAGGCCCGGACATATTTTACTTTTGCTTTCAGTTTGACGGCAGTCTCCGTGAGGAGCTGCCGTCCGTTTGTTCTGGTTTAGACGGCAGCCTCCTTGAGGAGCTGCCGTCACTGTTATTAATAAATCATTTTAAAACTGCGTCGGTTCTCCGCCTCCTTCTTCCCGGCGGCCAAAGGGCCGTGAACTTTATTACAGCTTTGAATCGGGGGTTCTCAGAAACCGACCAATTGTATTAGCAGGCATATACCTGTATTGGTGGGCTTGCCAAACAAAAGCGAATTCACAGCTATGGCCTTCTGGGTAAAAAAGCTTTTCTTATATTTGACGTATTATTTTTTTTGCTTTGTTTAATTAAAACGTTTAAATATAATAAAAAAATACATATAATAATTAATCTTAATAATTATATTTTTATTATATTATATTTTTTCCGCGCCTCCCCTGACATGCTCTGGCGCCCCCCATGGGAGGCGCGCCTCACACTTTAAAAACCCCTGATATAGTCTAAAGAATAATCGTGGTTTCACGGTTATAATGTCTAATTTAAATTTAAGCTTTTAATTAGGTAAGGAGTTAAATAAACTGTTGTTACTATCTGCGTTCATACATACATGCATCATAATTTTAATATTTTCCAATAATTCGTCTAACATACATTTTGTTTACGTTGCACTGAAAGCCACACACAACTCACCACTATGTTTTCTACTGGGTGCGCACGCATATTGGCATATATTCTTACATTGAAAATAATAAACTTGCTCGTAGAAAAGATACAATATGTGAATGGCCCGCTGCTAGTTTATCCAGTGTGCGTGCATATTAGCCTTGGTGTATAAGCTCGGAACTTTAATCAGTGCACAGGTGACATAACGTTTAGTTGCAGCAGTTTCGTTTAGTGAAACAGAAACATGGCGTTGAGAAGCCTTTACGATTAAGTATCCAAATGTTTTCGGATACTTGATGTCAGGTGACTGTTTTGAACAGATGCACGTCACCTAATAACTATAGTGGCCCTTTTTCTACTGAGCTAAATTTACTTTTGATGTCTTGGTCATACTATTTGGAGGGTCAGAACAAATTGGCTCTAGGGCCAAGTTCGGCCTGCGGACCGCCAATTGAATAGCCCTGGCCTAAGACTTTTGCAGAGCACAGTACATCCTGTGGTTATTTAGTTGCTTTTATATATCTTATGCATGTGACAACAATGTGAAGCTAATTGTATTTATTACATTTACATTTACATTTAGTCATTTAGCAGACGCTTTTATCCAAAGCGACTTACAAATGAGGACAAGGAAGCAATTTACACAACTAAGAGCAACAATGAATAAGTACTAAAGGCAAGTTTCAGGTCTGTAAAGTCTAAGAAGGGAAGTATTAGTAGTATTAGTTTTTTTTTTTTTTTTGTACAGTTAGTGTGATATTCAAAAAGGCAATTGCAAATTAGGAAGTGAAGTGGAGACTAAATAGTTGAGTTTTTAGTCGTTTCTTGAAAGTAGCGAGTGACTGCTGTTCTGATGCAGTTAGGGAGTTCATTCCACCAACTGGGCAGATTGAGCGTGAGCGTTCGCGAAAGTGATTTCTTCCCTCTTTGGGATGGAACCACGAGGCGACGTTCATTCACAGAACGCAAGTTTCTGGAGGGCACATAGATCTGCAGAAGTGAGAGCAGATAAGAAGGAGCAAGGCCAGAAGTCACTTTGTAGGCAAACATCAGAGCTTTGAATTTGATGCGAGCAGCAACTGGCAGCCAGTGCAAACGGACTAGCAGCGGAGTGACATGTGCTCGTTTAGGTTCATTGAAGACCACTCGTGCTGCTGCATTCTGGAGCAGTTGAAGAGGCTTGATAGAGTTAGCTGGAAGCCCAGCTAGTAGAGAGTTGCAGTAATCCAGTTTGGAGAGAACAAGAGCTTGAACAAGGAGTTGAGCTGCATGTTCAGATAAGAAGGGTCGGATCTTTCTGATGTTATAGAGTGCGAATCTGCATGATCATGCAGTTCTAGAAATGTGGTCAGAGAAGTTTAGTTGGTCATCAATCGTTACTCCAAGGCTTTTCACCATTTTGGATGCAGTAATGGTTGCCCCATCCATCAGATCCTCTCAGATCCTCTACTATTTTAATTTATTCATAAAAGCATCAAAATACTATTCATAACATTTAAAAAAAAGCAACAACAGGGCTAAGCTATAGCATAGCTAATAGAAAAAGGTTTTCTTCTTGAAAAAAATGTACAGTGTCATTTTTATTAGATTTTGATTTAATAAACTCCTTTAACGAAAGATATTTTAAAGTGAGAATCAAATATAAATGTGTCATGTGATACAGCCAACATATGGTATAAAAACTGGAAATTGCATCATAGAAATGACCCCTGCAAACGGTTTGTAAGATTAGTTTCTTAAATAAACCTATTTCTGACCAAATATAATAAAAATGGCCCATGGAACATTTCAACAAGTTGTACAAAAGTTATTCTCAACCACAAGAAACCAGCATCAAAATGGATAGAATAGCAGATAGACAGTTTGTGATTCCTTACTTTCATTCACTTCATCTAACCCGCCATTATTTTTACTCATATCCGCTTTCAGCACAGTAACAATGCAGACCTGATCACCACAGCCTACTGAGCGAGCGAAAGAGAGAGAGAGAGAGAGACTGCGTGCCTTGCGTGTAAGATGGGGTTCGGCCGGGACCTGAGGAACTCCCACGAGGGTCTGATGAAGCTGCAGGACTGGGAGCTGAAGCTGCTGGAGACAGTGAAGCGCTTCATGACCCTCCGGGTGAAGAGCGACAAGGAATACGCATCGCTCCTGATCAACATCAGCCAGCAGGTGGACAAGCACGACAACTCCTCTCAGATCCACTATGTCAGCCATGTGTCCAAGGTAAGCACTGCATTATAGGTAGACCGGTGGAGCTGATGCTTATCATCTGTTAAATGCTCACTACCAGTTAATCAGGCATTGTCTGTTCCTCTCATCATATCTATCTGTTTCGATCTCTTTGTTTGTTTCGCAGTCTCTCGCCCACATGTTTTTTTCTTATTTCTATCTCTTTGTATCTTCATATGTGGGTTTTTTGTGTTATCAGTCGTGGACTCACATGGTGCAGCAGACAGAGCAGTTGAGTAAGATCATGAAGTGCCATGCTGAGGAGCTCAACTCAGGGCCTCTTCACCGCCTCACCATGATGATCAAAGACAAGCAACAGGTTAAGAAGAGTTACCAAAGCCTCCACCAGCAGATCGAGTCCGAGATGAACAAGGTGAGCCTTTAGAAAGATCAGGGTCAGAAAAATCCATTAGTCACATTTTATTGTCATTGCATACACTGTAAAAAATGCTGGGCCCTACTCAATTCCTTCATGTTGTCCCAACACAAATCAAGTTAACGTAATTGTTTTTCCAAATTTAAGTTAATTGAACAGAAAACAATTAGGTTGTTCCAAAAGCTGTTAAATCAGCCCATTTTATGGATGGTGGCGCAGAGTGTAGCATTGTCACCGCAAAGTCGCTGGTTCTAGCACCGGCTGGGTCAGATGGCATTTCTGTGTGGTGTTTGTCTCAGGGTGCTTCGGTTTCCCCCACAAGTCCAAAGACTTCCTATAGGTGTATTGTGTAAGCTAATTGTCCATAGTGTATGTATGTGTGTATTTTTACTATCTACATTGTAAACATTAGATGCTACAAAACACCAACATGGTATGGCTAAATGTCAACTTCAATATAAACGGCCCTCGGAGTAAATAAGAGTAAGTTAGAAAAAGCAGCAAAATTTGTTAAAAATCTATAAAGATGGATTATAACAATGAAATTTGAAGTGTTTCCTCTTGGTTTACACCTAAAGAAAGATTATTAGGAGATTATACTGACTATTTTATGGCGTCTTTTATCAAATTTTGCAGCAATATTTATCTTTTAAGACATATTATTGTGCTATTTAGAGATTATATATTAAATATTTAGGTTATATGTAGTGTAGTCTGTATGTACTATTATGGGAATATATTTCCATTTGTTTACCATTTGTTCAAAGTTGGGGCACTGAAGAAAAAGAATGCAATAATTTACAAATTATTGGTGATTTCAATTGCAATAAATCTGTTAATCTTAAACTTGTAGTGATGGTGTTTATAATAGTTTGGTGCTAGGGATGCTCAAAATAATCGATTAACTGTTAACCTAAAGGGTGCGTTTGATTAATAGTTTCAGTTAAACGATTAAAAATATTATTTTAAATAATTTTAGTTTGGCTGCATAAGTAGCCGATTGAATGCACTTTCTGCGTAAAGAGGGACGTCTTTTGAATGGTTTACTAAAAGCCGCAATTATTTTGCACGCGGCTCATCCCAGAGCAGCAGTTTGTACTAGAGCTCGCTGTTTCAAGTTATCCAGAGTTGACTGAATCTTAAATATCACAATAGTATTAAATATTACAATTGTAACATCATAGACACCAACACTCTTGCACAATTAATACCCAGCTGATTCAGACGTTTCATAGTGACATTAAAAAAGAGGACCACGCTCTTTTTTTTTTTTTTTTTTTTTTTTCTTGTCAAAAGGAGCAAGGTACGCCTCATGTTTTTGGAATGGAAAATCATGTTTGCTCTGATCACACATATTTGTAACTCACGGGACGATAACGTATGACCACACGTGCCTACAGACAAATTTGCCAAAGAAGCCAAATGGAAGAAGAATATTGCTGTTTGATACAGACGAGTTGATGCGAAACCAGCGCTGATGCTGATGGCCTCCTGGATCTGCGTCATAAACACAACAAATAGGCTTTAGCTTTTATTTTTCAGTTTATAAAGCATGTATGCAAATTAATGCAATATCATATTTAAACAACAAAATTGTTTACAAAATTCAACAAATGCAGTACACATATATGACATGTATATTGCTGTATCAAAGATTTTTTATATGTGGGAGCTCACAATTAGCTGGTGTTTTCACATTTGGCTCAATTGCTTGGTTCACACCTGATTTTGAGTGACAATCCCCTCCCCTAACCCCCCACCCCAAAGTTGTGGATGAATTTGATAAGCCTAAGGCCTTCTGTATGTGCGCGCACATATAGACACACAGGAAACATGTTCCATTTCCCACAGTGGTGCTGATAATGGAAAACTTTGCAATGCAATACAAATGGGTCAGCTATTGCATTGGTAACAAAAGTGTAATGTAACCAGCTGTATGAATGATGTTGAGATATTTCTATTACATGCACATTTACACTATAAAAGAAATCTGATCAAATGCATTTTTGACAAACTCTAGAATTGCTAAAACGTGCTAAATGTTTTAATTTTAGTTTTCGTTTTTCGGCTGTATTCTGTGTTGCACTTTTGTGGCCAGAGGGATGAAATGCATCTTAAAGGTGTTATGAACTTGAAAAATCAACATTCCTGTGATATTTTGACATATCAGAGAGTGTTTTACTGTAAAATTGGGAGGGTGGAGAACTAGCTAATTAGCATTAAGGGCACAGACAACAAAAACGGCTACAATCTTAAAACAGCTAACATTACCCAGATTTAAAAAGGTATGATAAATAATCTGATGGGTATTTGGAGCTGAAACGTTACAGATACATTCTGGAGACACAAGGGATTTAAATTAAATCTTAAAAAATGATTGAAATTGGTGCCCTTAAAAACAAGTAAAAATGTTTAAAAATGCAACTGTTCGCCAATCATGGCCTCTGCGTCAACATGTTAGTCAACATATTTGATAATACTGTTAAAAGACCTCAAAACAAAATAAATATAACCAATTCATGAGCACATTAATTCCAGCTTCAAAAAGGGCTTGTGTTTTTTGTCATTACTTAAATTTGACAAGTTACATGGTGTATTTGAATGAAATTTAAATTTACTTTGTATTGTTACAGTGTTAGTACATGTGTAATTAACAATATTTAGTCTTGATTTCTAATATTTAGAAATTAATTTATTAATAATTAAAGGTCATCCAAATATTGCAAAAAGGAACTTTTGTAAAACTGTTCTGTAGGACATTTGTTTGTTAATTTTGATTCCCCTATACTCCTATTAATTTTCAATAATGGTATAGTTTGTGCCATTTCAGGTAACATCAGTGTGATGGATCAGTTTTCTTGCCTTCTCTTTTTTTCAGGTAACTAAAAGTGATCTTGAGAGATTGAAATGCACCTACCGGCAGTTAACCAAGGACGCTGTTTTAGCAAGAGAAAAATACAAGGACGCTGTTCTGAAAGGTGAGGTGTTTTATTCTTTTTTTATTTATTATAAATAGCTGATTTTGTCTATGTCTAAGTTCACAAATAATGACTTACTGTGATGGGAGTGATTTATATGACTGGTCTGATTCAGAATGAGAATTATTACTGTGATATGATGTGCAACATAGGTTAGGCAGTCTTTTTTTTAGTCCAAAACAGTATGACTTTATCCTGTGTAACACAAAAAGATCATATATCAAAGGTCTTTTATTTTGAAATGAAAGTCAAGTGTTGTGGTCCCCATTAACCTTTATTGTTTGTATGAAAGCAGTGCAAACAAATCTTTTACAGAGCACAAAAGTAGTATACTATTGTTTTCTGGAATGAAGAAGATTTGTAGTTCTTTAATTTGACAACTGGAAAAAAGAAACACAAGCTTCTTGACCTTTTTGACTTCAATGCCCCCCTTTGTCAAGTACAATATTTGAAGCCTCCCATGATATGTCTGGCTCTTCTGCTAAAATAAGACTGGCAAAGCATTATTATAATACAATAAAATAATCACAGATCATTAGAATTATGCATTTTTTTTCAAGATTTTGCTAGATTTTGTCTTAACTGCATAGACATTATAATAGTTTCTATTGACTTTGAGTCATAATAATTTGATTCAATTGACTTCAGTACAATGATGTTTTTATGTCATCAATGTAATTATATTAAACAAATTATATGCATGTAGTTACATTTGTTTTAATTTCTGTAGTAACATCTATAATCATACTGCTGACCCATCTTTTACATCCCATTCTTAAACTACCTATACCACCAAAGCTGACCCTAACCATATCCATATACCACCTCAGTAGCACTTTAAGTGTTGTTCAATACAACATGATTTTTAAAAAGTACCTAGTAGTTAGGTCCACTTAAAGGGCCATGAAACCCCCCTGTTTCGGTTCAAGTCTATCCAAGTGGAGCTCTGCGAGCAGAGGGAGGAGTGGGCATGGCCGGCAGAGCAGGAGAAAAAAGGGGAGCGAACAATTGTCTTCAATTGACTCACAAAATGAGAGACAAACCGTGAGGGAACCCATGATTTTATAGTTTACAAAGTTAAAATGCAAACAAATAAACAGCAAATTAATGCCCTGCACAATTTATTATTATTATTATTATTATTATTATCATTATTATTATTATTATTATTATTATTATTATTATTATTATTATTATAAAGGATAACCATGTAAACACTATAAGTGAGGACTCTCCTCCTCAGTGCCCGGGTCTGAATGCAGACACAGTGGATAGTAGTGCAGCAGGTCTTGTACCATGTCTATTCCAACCATTAACCCTGCTGGCAATCTGTGTGATTTTAAACATAGAATAGGCAATGTGCCTGAATGGTAACAAACTTAACTGATAAAAGACGAGGTCGGCCATCCTCCAATTCTTGTACAGCTCTCCTGACAAAAATGCTTGCTGAAAATCAACAGCTTTGCTGTATCAGCTCTGACGGCATCGCGGGAAAACAAATGCAACAAACCCTTTGAATCATGGAAACAAATATAAACGACCCTTCATGAACAGCTTAACCAGTGGCATAGCGGACGGGCCCGTAGGGCACGCACCGCGGGGGGCCCCGCGTGATTAGGGGGCCCCACGTCGTTGTGATTTTCAACAATTGAAAATCCGGCAACCGCAATAATCAAACTTTTGGGAACAACCGTGGTCGGAACCAAAGTTCACAGGTCTGTACGTGTTCTCTGAACTTCTCTCAAGCGGTGGACTACTTCATCCTGATTGCTTGCCGCTGAACCGCGTCATAGCTCATACCATAAAGTTGACTTTGATTTCAACTCTCCTCGACGCCCGCACAGGAGAAGACGCCCCGCGCTGTTCCTCGCCACTGGTTCTCATTAAAAATGAATGACTTCTGGCTACTTTGACGCTCTCGCCGCTTTCGGTTTGTGATCACTCCTCAGTTTGTGAAGGCTTCCCCGCGTTGTCGCTCCACCCCGCCCCCTTTCCCGCTCCTCAGTTAGTGATTGCTCCTCAGTTTGTGAAGGCTTCCCCGTGTTGTCGCTCCACCCCGCCTCCCTTCCCCGCTCTTCGATTTGTGAAGGCTTCCCCGCGTTGCCCCCCCAACCCCCCCAACTGGGGACCCTGTCAGTGATCCCTGGAGGGGGGCCTCCACATTTTGCGCTACTCCACTGAGCTTGCCGTACGTGGACGTGGTCTCATCCAGTCATTGGGTCTTACAGTTTGCAGGTCTGCCTTGCCTTTGTGCTTTTACATGCTCTCATAAATAATTTAGAAGCAGGGTCTTCTCATAGAATAAGAAAACTCCGCTATGAAAAATATTGAGTGTCATCACTCTACTAGCAGATTAATGCTACGTCACCGATTTTGATCCCGCCCCAAAAATTATTTTAAACCTGGAAGATAAAATTATTTAACAAGCTCAAAATTATTGTTTCTCCCTCAATTAAAGCAGACAGGTGCTAACGTCGTCCTAACTGATGCTCAACAGACACAAATCTGTTAAAAGTACTCCAGGGTGTCTTAAACTTTTAATATAATAATTAGGTTGTGCTGTAAGTTTGCTGATACCCTTTGGTTCAAAACCACCACTTTTGACTTTGGTGTTGGGCCTTTAAAAACCAATATTGCTTTACTTACAACTTGTTTATCAAACTGCGTTTTTCAAAGACTTTTCTAACACAATCAGATGTTCAAAGAAACCACCTCCACTTTTGCTTTTCATCTCACCGGCACGACCGTGTTTCACTTCCCTACAGGCAAAGAGACTGAGAAAGCCCGTGAGCGCTATGACAAAGCCACCATGAAGCTGCATAATCTGCACAACCAGTACGTGCTGGCGGTGAAAAGCGCACAGCTGCATCAGGAGCACTACCATGAGTTTGCACTGCCTCTGCTGCTGGACTCCCTACAGAAGATGCAGGAGGAGATGATCAGTGCACTGTGAGTCAGTTCACCACATCACACAACTGGCTATTCGATTCGTTTAAAGCATTAATTTACTTGCAGAATAAAAATGTACTCACCCCCTGGTTATTTAAGATCTATATGACTTTGTTTCTTCAGTCATAACGAAATTAGTTTTTTTTTTTATATCTATGTGAAATCAAAATTTAAAATGTTTATTTTGCTAGCTCCAGTGGTAATTTCGTTGACGAAAATTTTCAACATAATTTTTGTGACAAACAAATTTTCCACTGATGAAAACTAGACGAATTCTAATGACAAATTAAGTGATGATGACGACAATTATAATAAAAATTTACTGACATTTTCGTTGACTAATAAAAACGAGAATGTGATTGAGAGACGTTTTTGAAAAATATCTAATCACAGTTAATCTTGATGTCTCTTGCATGACACACACACATTGAAAAGTAACTAATTCACAGTAAACACGGGATGCGTTTACATCATCCATAGGGGCGTCTGTCTGATTAAACTATGTAGGTGAGATGGCAACAGCTCAGAGAAAAAGATTTATGTTTGATGCCAAGACAAAAAGTCTGTAAACCGTACGGGGAGGAAAAAGCTGATATAAACAACCAATCTCAGTGACATTAGCATGCCAGAGAATCATTCTTAAGTTCACGGTAAACTCCATCTTTTTTTTTTTTTATTTACTCGAGTATGTGCTTTTGTTTAACTGAAACGGTGTAGCCTCTCGCTGACCTTTATAGATGCTATTAGGTTGTACTGTAAGGATCAGCCAGTTATTCCAATGACAGTATCTACTGGTGGACGAAGGTTCACTGCATGTTCATTTAAATTAAACCAAATATATTTTAGTCAACTAAATCTAGAGTAGATTTAGTCGACTAAAATCTTATGAAATTAAGTTGACTAAAACTAGACCAAAACTAAAATGATTAGTTAAATAAAATGGAATTTTTGTCAAAAGACTAAGACTAAAATTAAATTAAAATCTAATGTCAAAATTAACTCTGGCTAGCTCACATTATTATTGTTTTTAGGTAAACAATTAATTTAATCCACGAAAATAATGTTTTTTTTTTCAAAGTTTGATCATTTGCTTTCATGTTTGAAGTGGCAGTCTTCTGTTGATATTAGTTTGATGGCTTCAGCCACAAAATTCTTAACCACCTCTTACTGTTAAGGCTCTAGTGTACATGAAACAAAATCGAAAAAAAAGAACTGAAATGATGTCATTTTGAAAAATTCCCAAAGACAGGTGTGCCAAGCTTGTGGCATTATAATCAAAAAGACTTGAGGCTGTAATAGCTGTTAAAAGTGCATCAACATAGTATTGAGCAAAGACTGTGGATACTTATGTACATGTGATTTTTCAGCTTTTTTATTTTTAATTAATTTGCAACAATTTCAAAAAGTATTTTTTCACATTGTCGTCATGGGGTATTGTGTGTAGAATTAAGAGGAAATAAATTAATTTAATCTATTTTGAAATAAGGCTGTAACATAAAAAATGTGAAAATAGAGAAGTGCAGCTATGTATACTTTCCAAATGCACTGTATAGCAAAGAAAATATTGCAATGTCAGACTTTTTCATTATCGTGCAGCCCTAAGTAAAACTATGATTGTTATATATAATAACATTATACTACTTTTTAGTATTGATATTAGAATACAGCTTCCTCTTGATCTGTGGAGGGCAGTGCAGACCTTTCTCACTGTACCATGTCTGCTTGTTGTGAATGCTTTGGACTGTCACGTGTATATTAGTCTTTTGTTGTGGATCCTGCGCAACCAGTACTACACTAAAACCCTCACTGCATGTTGTACCCTCAATCCAATATCTCATAGCTGTCAGAGGATTAGCAGAGAACAGAAGTCTCTTTGCTTTTTTTCCTTTCCTAAGCTGTTTTTTAATCACAGAGTATGCAGTAATCTGGAGTAGAGGTTAATCCACATGAAGGAAACAATTGCAAAGGCCTTCTGGGATTGATTTAAAGCACACCATGGTCTATAGCCTATATCTGATTTATTTAGGAAATAGAAGACATGCAGGAGCGTGTGGTATGAAGGGATCTATGCAGTTTATTTTAAAATGAATTGAATGATAAAACTCATGAATAAAAAAAGGAATGAATAACTGATTATTAGTGTAATTTATGAGAAAATTTAAGGTTTGCTAAAAAGACAAACAAGTATATGGTCAATAAGTGCTTTCACAGTTGGCAATACAGTTGACAGTCCAGATTGATGGATTAATTCATTTGGTGAAACTGCACATTTATTAATTGGTACACACAATGCTTTTCATTTTATTGCTTTTTTTCTTCTCTTCTCTAGTAAGGGGATTCTGGAGGAGTACAGTGAAATCACCAGCCTGCTAACAGATGAAATCGTGAAGGTTCATAAAGAAATCCACACATCCATCGACCAAATCGATCCGCTGTCAGAGTATGACAACTTCATTGAAGTTTATAAGTAAGGCACTTTTTTAAATGTGTAAAATAAATGTGTTTGTGTCTGTATATGGGTCAAATATGTAAATTTTTTATGTGTTCTGTTTAATTTCCATACATTTTCACAATGATTTACAGAAGAGACCCACTACTTTTTACATATGATGTAGGAATGTTTGGCAGTGCAAAAACTTTGGGTTTCTGTGGAACAATATGATTTATGTATTTAGATATTTATGTATGTTTGCATGCATGTATGTATGTATGTATGTACAGTTGAAGTCAAAATTATTAGCCCCCCCTTTGAATTGATTTATTTTTATTATTATTATTATTATTTTTTATAATTTTCCAAAGTATGTTAAACAGAGCAAGGATTTTCACATTATGTCTGATAATATTTTTTTCTTCTGTAGAAAGCCTTACTTGTTTTATTTTGGCTAGAATAAAAGCAGTTATTATTTTTTTAAACACCATTTCATAGACAAAATTATTAGCCCCTTTAAGCTAAATTTTTTTTACGATAGTCTACAGAACAAACCATTGTTATACAATAACTTGTCTAATTATTCTAACCTGGCTAGTTAACTTAATTAACCTAGTTAATCCTTTAAATGTCACTTTAAGCTGTAGAGAAATGTCTTGAAAAATATCAAGTCAAATATTATTTTCTGTCATTATGGCAAAGATAAAATAAATCAGTTATTAGAAATGAGTTATTTAAACTATTATGTTTAGAAATGTGTTGACTAAATTTTCCCTCCGTTAAACAAATTCAGACTTATATTGCTGCCTCTCTTCCCACCTCCCATCTCTCTGCACCCCATGCTTTACCGTTAATACTATTCACTGTCCTTTCTATTAAAGGTGAAAGCCCCCAAAATATAATTATATATTTAATTATATATATATAATTATATTATATATATGTCATGTCTTGACCTACAGTATACTGTCCTTGACCCATGCTAATCTTGAAACTGGTAATTGTTTAATGCCTAACTGTAGTATAGTTAGACATGGGACGATTACCAGTTCCAAGATTTTCTGCGCTTTGGAAAAGTCCAAAAGTTTATAAAAAAAAAAAAAAGTAATGTCTTGTCTTGACCTATAGTTAAGCATGGCACGATTACCAGTTTCAAGATTTACTGTGCTTTGGAAAAATCCAAAAGTTTGAAAATTTTTTGTTAAATCATTTCTGCGGAATGTAAATGGTTTTTATTTTTTTTAAGGTGAAAGTATCTCCAGCAGCAAAAGACCATCCAAATCAAAAGTTCACATTGAATATTTTAAACGTGTCTTTAAAAAATAGATGTATATTGTGTTTACTGGTGGAATTTTTTTTTTTTTTTTTTTTACCCAGACATTTAATAAAAATATATTGTATAGCAGTAATCACAACACCTTGAAACTATGATATTTTTATCCAAGGTAATCAAACTGTCAGAACCTTATACTAGCTTATGTACATGTATACTTTAAATATCGTTTTTGTCACAAATGTAAATATATTTCTGACATCCTCTCCATTTCTATTTCAACAGATCACCAGAAGCCAAAGAACCTAATGTAGAATTTGATGCAACACTATTAGACGAAACCGAGAATCTTCAAGCAAACGAGATTCTGTGGAATAATTTGACAGCAGACAGCTTACAAGTAATGTAAGTGGGTTATTTCGACTGCATTTGTGCTTCAGTCCTTATGTTTAGTAATATTTTTTTCTGCAGTTTTTCCATTTTGTAGGCACAGATGTTTTATGCTACCTTTAATAAGTGGTAGACTTAATATGTCAGATAACGTGGTAAAGGTGAGCGTTTGACTTATTTCAGGCTCAAGTCCACCACAGAGGAGCTACTAATAACCCAGCAGAATCTGCACAGCAAAGAGGACCTCATGCTGGACCTGGAGAAAAAAATGGAGGAATCTACCAAAGCTTATGAAAAGAAATCAGAGTAAGAAAAACAACTCCTCGAGTATTTGAAAGAGAAAGCTTTGAATAGTTTAGTGGACTTTGTTTTCTGCAAATGAGCATTATTTTTAATCTGCATCAGTAGTGCGGTTCGGTTTGGTACGGGTCACCTTTATCAGACTTGGTTCTCCACTGCCAAGTGTTACCAATAGTACCTTTGGTAGGCGTGTTCTACAACAGAAAGCTGCAGTCGACATCATTCTCACTTGTAGTTCCCAAAAATCCTTTATATTCATAAATATTTATGTATAAATGTTAATTACTAACCTTTCTATGAATAGGAATTGATTATAGATGCAGATCAATGTTGATCCACTGTACTATAATGGTACTGTATCATCTGCGATTTAAAAAAAAATGTTGATCTCTAAAATGTTACCAATAGCAAAAAAAACAAAAAATAAAAAAAAACATACATTTGGGTTCATAAACGATACAAAACATATACAGTCAGTACAAACCTCTCATCTTTACACTTCATCAGCACATGTAACGTTAACACATTGTTAGAAAGCAATTTCATCATCCTGAGTTCATAATGCTCCAAAAGGTGATGTTAATAATTAAACATGGCAGTTTGTTTATCTTTTAAGTTGCTAGAGGAATAAATTGCTCCTTTATTTTTTTGATCGTCACTCTCACGTTTGTCTGTTTCTGAAAGGATGTGAAAATCCACACTTCTGTAATCACGCTCACGTTATTAATACGAGCTCAAGTTCGTTATTTCAAATATAGACGTACGGTGAGTGACCGCAAACAGAAAAAGTAAAACCATTTGTGCTTTTAGATACTGTACCGTACCACTCAGTGGAAATGGGCCATAAGACCCTGTTCGCACCTGGTCATAAGATGTGTTTCCATTGATACAATCACAAGTGTATAAAGGAGACACAAACCAAAGTTAACCATTTACAAAAACTGTTTTATTACATAATTTTTAGCTGGGTTCCAGGACATGGTGGGCTTTCAGGAAATGAGCGAGCTGATGCCGTTGCTAAAGACGCTTTGAAGCAAGTGGTTGAAACAAATGTCTGCAAAGGTTACAAATGTAACAAAGGTTACATTTTAAATAAGTGGCAAGACGAATAATGCATTGGAAAATAATGAATTATATGAAATCCAACCTGAAATCTCAAACAGAATTTTAAGACATTTTAAGACTAGATTTGATCGAGTGATTTTTACCAGATGATGTATTGGACATGCAAGATTAACCCGCTCCTTTTTACTTAAAGTTGAAGACCCCACTCAATGTTTTTTCCGCACAACTCTCCTTACTGTAAAACACATTTTACTGGACTGTCCCGCTTTTAATGATTCCAGATGCCTTTTTCATAAAATGAACTCACTTAAAGACATTTTTAGCAAAGTGACCGGGAAATTTTTTGAATTCTTATCATGCATTAACACTAAAAATCTTATTTAACTTGTGTATTCATTTGTTTGTTGTTCTTAATTGTTTATTTATTATTGAAGTGTTCTTGCCATAAGAGTTGCCTTGTTTTTTTCCACTTTGAACTTGGGTTCAAGTAGGGTTGTCATGGTAGCAACATTTCAGTATTCTGTACCGATACCAGTGAAAATATACAGTTCTTGGTACCAAAGCAAACACAACACAGTGTATTTATTCAATTAACTTTTAAACATTTAAAAAGGTTTTCTAAGTTTTAAAGGTTTATTTAAACATTTACCTTTTTTTTTTTCTTTTTTAAGAGACATCTTAATGGACCCTTTTTAAAAGCCAGTTATGACGCGTTTAACAGTCATTAGCATCTTTAATCCTTGAAAGTTTTTAAAATTTAGATTTTTACGTAAAACTTATGGTTATTTATATGTAGTTCTATATGTATTATATTATCTATGCCTCAAATTACAAAAAAACTAATTACAGCTTGTGCGAGGTGTCCAATGCAGCGACTATGGGGCAGGACAATACATATAATGTTATTCTCCCCTCTGGCTGCCGTCACCAGTCTTACAAAAAATTTTTTTTTCCTTTTTCCTAAAGTCTTTATAACATCATCGTGGAGTTTTTCTTTTAAGGATTTCAGCAAAAAAGATTGTAAAAAATGTTTTTGTTGCATTCTCCCGTTTACTGCGCTTAAAGTTTTTCAATTATAACGACTTCCGCTACTGAGAAACCTGGAAATGTGAAAAGGGTCTATATAAGAAAAAAAATCTGAAAATAGGTAGCTGTGCAGTGAATTAAAATACTATAAATTCTATAAAAACTATAATAAGGTTAATTTCATTATATACAACGTACAGGCTGAAACTACTTTTCTCATTTATCAGAAATGCTATTTACTTCACTAGTGTTCCAGTTTGTAAAAACTGCATCAGCACGTTGACTTTAGGCATTTCATTTGAGCAGTACAATTTTCTGTTGACAAACATTTATTCATGGCGCAATTTTCATAATTTACAAAAACTAAAAAATATGCGGTATCAATGAATCACACATTATGAATATGCTACTTCATGCACTGGCTGATGAAATTATAGATGATTTATTAATTTCATTTATTTTATTTTGTTTAACAAAACAATGTTTGTTACTTGTGTGTATATAATGCTTTTTGATGTTACAGTTTTTAGATATTTAGACTAGAATTATGATTTTAAACAAAAGAAAAGCATATGTTGTACTGTGCATGCACCTAAATCTGATTCACCCTTTTGGATTATAACATCAATTCATGGTTACTCCTGCTTTAGTGTTCTGTTCATGTCAGCTGTAAGTGTGTGGATGCAGCAATGATGTGTGGGGAACTCAAGTGTTTCCACAGAGCTTCATTAGGCTGAGCGGAGCGTCCTTGTTGACCTCAGCACCTCTGTGAAGATGAAAGGGCTCAGGCTGATAGAGCTCACTGAACTGTGCTGTTGTGTTGGATGGATGAGGATTTGTCCAGCTTCAGCACATTCTTTAAGGTCTGCTGGGTAATCCAGTACAAGAGATGCTGATATAATCACCTCTGCAAAAATCAAATGAGCAGCAGATCTGCTCAGCTCTACACCTGAACTTACCCAGTTCAGCTTGCTGATATTAGATTTATTTTGCCACACTCAATCTGCAATATGGATGCTTTAATATATTACTCACAATTTATATGTATACAATTAAATCAATGACAATCATGCTTGATGAAATTCTGTGCTTAGTGCAAATCATGCCATCAAATTTAATTCATGTTTAACCACTTAAACTCTGCGGACCCGGTACCGGGTCCATGACGTCATGGACTTTCACTTTCAGATTTAAAGGGCTAGCGTTGCACCAGACCCCCGTAATTGGTGTCGTTTGAAAGTGTAGAATCTATATTTTATGCACATATGCATCACTTTGGTATTCCACTGTATAAAAATTATTTACACTTAAATTCACAGTATTTTGGATACCCGAGCTGGGTATTTTACATTGGTTCATTTTCATATTTTTTTATATGACACATGTACAAGTTATAGCTCAAATGAAAGCTCTTGCCAGTGCTCATACAGTTCTAGCATTCTTTTTACTGAATTATATTCATATGCCAAACAGTTGTTAAATGAAATTGTGGTGTTTCCATGGCGCAGAAATGTAAACAATACATTCATGATCAATAAGCAGCCCCAGATAGCACAGACAGCTGTCATCTCTTACCTTATGCTGTGCCCTTCAGGGCCATTCTCCTCTTTTTGAGGTGATGTGCATAAATAAATACTTTTATATGTCTGATGTAGTCCAAACACAGTGAATTATCTTTGATCAAACAAAAGAATAGTGAAATATGCAAACAAGGATAGGTTTCCGTGGCTTGTACAGCACCTCTCATCAGTTGGAATGCAATAACTTTTGCATAGATTATGGTAGAGACCTTTTTCTTTTTTCCTATGATTACAGACATGTGCAGGAACCACCAAAATTAATTACAGCACTAAATTAATTAGACCACACTGAACCTAAAAGGTACACTTTCAAATTTGAGTTTATAAAAAAAAATAAAAAAAAGCGCCTTTTTTTTTTTAGGTGTTTATTATAACACAGATGATATATACAGATATTGTAAACCGTTTCAATAGTGTTTTGTGAAAATTCAAAGGGTTTTCTTTAAAATGATACCAAATTTTTGCATTTACACCTCTGCATGTGGATTTGGAAAGCTTTTAAATTTGGGTAGGCAAAATCCAGATGAAAATCACCAAATAGCTGCAGAGTTTAAGTGGTTAAAAAATAAACAGCAAAAATTGGTCTCATTCATAATAGGGTTTATACAGAAGGACTTTTAATTTTTAGTAACCCAGTTAAAATGCTTCTGGTGAACTAAATACCATTACAAAATCTCCACGTTCAACGTCTGTTTTCCTTAAAAATCAACGATCTTCACTGCCTGATCGACATAAATAGTATAAAGTGGGACAGGACAAGAAGCACTACATTAAATTCCATTTTTTCTGCACCATATCTTTAAAATATTAAAAATGATTGTACCCCAGTATTTTACAGTATTGGAGTTTCCTAATGCGTTGCGATGTTTCTTAATTTCAACATCGGTGTTGTACAAGGAACTGTATAAAATTGAAAAAAGTCACATTAACTGTTTATCAGTAAGGTAAAAAAAAGCAGAAATTTTTTCCTCTTCAGACAATGTTCTAGCAATAAGTAACTTTACAACAAGTCAACAATTTCTTATTAGAGTATTTGTAGATAATAACAAACTAACAGATCTAAAAGGACTGCATTCGTGTTATGTATCATGTTTAATGCATTAGATTTTTATGGCTTTTAATATATTGCTTAGTGAAAACACTCAATCTCAGACTCAAGGCGAATAAAAAGTAGGTACATTTTATTCATTCGTTCATTTTTCTTCGGCTTAGTCTCTGACTTTTTTTAGAGGTTGTCACAGCCAAATAAACCACCAACTATTCCAGCAAATGTTTTACACAGTGGATGCCCTTTCTTCTGCAACCCAATACTGGAAAGCATCCATACACTCTCACATTCACACACATACACCACGGCCAATTTAGTTTACCCAATTCACTTATAGCGCATGTCTTTGGACTGAGGGAAAAACCGTAGCACCCGGAGGAAACCTGAGTTAAATACGCGTAACCTTAAGTCTGTATGGCAGTCTGATGCAGAGTTATGAGGTCACAAAATTTGGTCCAATGTTAAGTCAGTGGGACTTTTTCGAATTTTCTGGGTCTGTTTTAGGATAATCGTAAGTCACATGAGTTAGAAAAGATATAGCAACCCGAGTCAGACCAGTTTGGAGGTTTGTTGTTAGTTTGGTTATTGTAGCCTGAACGGTCTAGGAGGAGATGCGTATAGAAAAGAAGACTCAAAAGAAGACGGAAGAATATTAAGTTTATATATTATAACAGTATGTTGGCTCTCTCAAGCCACCATAATTATTAAAACATCTTGACAAATTGGGTGGAACTTTTTTTTTTGTTTTGTTTTTTAAAGGGTAGTGTCAAAGTATAACCATTTAAAGTAACTGGATAGTTCTTTAGGGCTCCACTGTGATCCACGAATGAATGAAAAACTATTTAAAAAAATTTCAAGAATAAAAATGTCTGACAATATATTTCTGAAATTTTTATTCTGGTAAGTTAAAAGAACTTAGGACACATTTTACCCAGAAATAGCATTCAGTGCCTCTGCCTCTTACATAACGCTCTGAAAAAAAAGTCCTGAAATAAGAGATTAAAAGAAGCGTTTATTGTGGATTGAGCAGTGTGATCTCTGTCTCTCTTCCAGCGTGGTGCTGTTTCTCAGTCAGAGACAGTTTCTGGAGGAGCTCAGACAGACGGTCCAGCTGCTGCGCTGCTCGGAGGCCAAACTCATGGCACAGAGAGAACTGCTGGAGCAGAAGATGCAGGAGAACGAGGGCAAAGAGCCACCACCCGTCGTCAATTACGAAGAGGATGCCCGCTCCGTCAACTCAATGGTAATGCACCACTTGGTAAGGCATTCAGACTAGATCTTTACAGTATACAGATTTGAATAAGAAAACGTGGGATCGCCCGCAGATGGTGTTTTATATCCGCCGGATTCTCATTTGAGCTCAGATTAGCCACATCCTGTCATGCACCAGAAGAGGAGGAGTTTCTATTTTTTGCTGGCTGTTACTTCCTTTTAGATGTTAATAATAATCCAAGAGTATTTTGACATAACATATAATAGTTTAGTGTGTGCTTGACCAATGGATAGGGAAAGAGACAACAGGCAATTTGTTAATTGATTGCCTATTCTTAGTTAGATGAGTAACTTAGTTAGATTTTTATAAGTGATAAAAATTGTACAGTGAAGGAAAACATATTTACAATAATTAAATGATAAATTACCTGTTGGAGAGGAGGTAATTAGAGGTGCTTAAATCACAGAAATAATTATAACAAAACACTAACTGTGTTGAACAAACTAAACGGAAAATTATAAGAAAAGCATGAAAAGAAACATCTTCAATGTAGCAAACGTCTTAACTACCAAACATAATCAAAACCGCACACTCTCCTGAACCTACTGGAATAATGCAAAAATGAATCTGAGTGTTGTATATGCATATCGCATGACTTGCTCATTTCTACACCCTCTCCGAGGTATTACTCAAACAGGTATCAGTTAACTGGATGAGTTCACAAACAAACACATTGCAGTTTCAAAAGATTTTAGACAAGAGCATTAACCACAAACCAAACGCATTCTCTCAGACTAGCAAGAGAGACTGTCCACACAGAGACCCACAGAAAGAATGAGAGAGAAAGAGAGATTGCTATTGCAGTTTGGGCGGTCTTTTTAAATGCAACGCCGACCTGCGATTGGTAGTGTGAATAGCATTCCTATTCCTATAGCATTCATGGGCTTAAAGAAATGCAAAGCTACAATACTGTATCAATGTATCCCCTTATGTGTCAAAATACTTTAAATTGAGGACATTTTCAAAAAAATAAGGCCATAATTATGTTGTATTTATCAATTAACATCTATTAACTAAATTAAATCAACATTAGTTGGTGTGACCGTCTTTTGTTTGTAAAACTACCGTGTGGAATTGTAGTTTTTAACGTTTTGTTTAAGTGTTCACCTTAGTAGTTATTGATTTTTTACATTATTATTTTTAATAATAGACCACTAATAGTCTGTCTGCTAGAAGTAGACCTTTTGATATTTTTGCAAATAAATGCTGTAAATTTTATAGAAAATATTGTTATTTGAAATCAGTAGCTCAAAATAAAACACACATGGACATTAGGTACAATTAGGGATGCATCGATACCATTTTTTAGGAACCGGTCCTCAAAATTCTGAGTATCGACCAATACAGCTCCGATCACGATACTGTGCCTTTTAAAAAAAAAATGTAAGCATAATATTACAGTTTATATAGTTCTTGTGATAAACTCCAACAATATATCTTCTTTAGTAAAAATTGACGGCACAATCTAACTAAGAACATGATGCTTGCTGTAAACTAGGTTACATTATTTGAGCCTTTGTTATGACATTGATCTTTTGTGGGCCAGCTTTTTTTTTTGGTTTGTTTTTTTTTTAATATTAAGATTTTTCTTTGAAATCTGTTTCAGGCTACCACCATTTACCCTAGTCAGAACACAATCTGGTCTGTTAAATCAAATATTAATATAAATAAAATTACAATGAAATATTCAGTTTCAGAGTAGCCTATAGGCTAAAAAATTCTCTGTTAATGACAATCCATAATGTGCCTGTCAGTTTCACTTTTATTAATTAAATCAACTACTTTGACCACAATGAGCCAGTCTTTACAAACTATTAGCAGCATTGAAAGTATTCCCCTCCGAAGAATAAAGTCAGTCGGAAGGATGAGAGAACAGAAATTTTGATATTACTGAATAATCTTACAAAGTGGCGCACATCGCATCTGCGCAACCGGTGCATGAGACACAGCACACTATAAAAAACTGATAATAAATGTGAAGTGGTTTCCCTACACTGAGTCAGGGCAGTAGAAAACATTTAAATACCACAGCTGCTATTGCCAACGAGCAGTAATTGTGATGTTATTAAACGTCTTAAACTTTTCTTTAACGTCTTAAAGTTTTCCTAGCTACACTCCAATATTATATTCATTTGTCCTGTCATTTAATTTTATGATCTATGTGCAGTTTAGTTGTGTAAAAAGAAGGCTTGTGATTTGACTAGCTGTTGGTGTTGAAGATGCAGAAGAGGGCAGTGTGTTCTCACTTTTACTGTTGTTGCTTTTATCCGTTTCTTTTTTGGCAGTGCATTGATGCACAGTATGATTTATTAAGACTGTTTTAAAAATGAGTACTTGCACTGCAGGGATTGTAACTGAGTTTTTTTCCCCATGCACCCAAAAAGTGGGTTTTTCTAGCAAAACTGCTCCTTGGTTGTACCATATCATAGTGCTACAAAAATCTCTGATGTTTTAATAGTGCAATGTTTACACTGTAAAACATGTATTTGATCTGCCTTACATTATTAAATTGAATCAAATTAACTTTAAAGTCATTTACACTTAAATCAATTACACTGACTGAACACTCCACTTCATTTTAAATTCCCCTAGAGTTAATCAGTTAAGATCGAACCGTTTTAAAATCAATTCAGACAATTTTTGGGTCTGGTGGGAGCACTTTTAGCTTAGCTTGGCATAAATAATAGAATTGAATTAGATCGTTAGCATCTCATTCAAAAAAAAAAAAAAAAAAAAAAAAAGAGAGAGGGAAACATGTTAACTAGCTGGGGACTATTTTCAGCTGCTGCAGCCATGGTATGGCACCAAAGTTACTTGAACATTACAGTGGAAAGAGAGTACATTTCTTAGCCATATTGAAATAGAAAAGTACAACTTTTTTTCTTTTTCTGTTGGGCACAGTGTAGCTACAGAAGAGTCAAGCTTTAAAGGGGTGGTCCACTACGATATCATATTTTAAACTTTAGATGCTGTGTAATGTAGCATAAACAACATCTCTGAATGCAATACGCTCAAAGTTCAATGCAAAGGAAAGCTAAAATGCCATCCAAGTGCTGCTATTTCCACAGAGCTAATTCTGTCTCTGAATGGGCTTCTAAAGGACACGAGACAAAGAGAGAAGCGGTTAGAATTTAATTTTAATTATGTTCCAGGAAATTATAAAAAAAATATATATCACTACCATTTGACAGAGAACAACTTCCAAAATCTCTCCCAATTCTGTGGTAGATTTGGCTAAAAAATCCTCACAGAAAGAGCAGCTACATTCATAGCTACATTCATAGAAGCTGTGGATTGAGAGCCGCAACCTGTAAGTATTTTACTTGTTAAAATTGATCTATTACATGCACAGTTTCTAGCGTTAACAGTATGTTGTAGCAAGGATGTAAACAAGCATGTAAACAATGGCAAATGCTGTTTGGCAGCGTTAACAATTTAGCTACAAATTCATATTTATCTGTCAAACCCCTGTAATTCGAAATCACATTGATAAAGCTAACAGTTACACTGACTGACAGTATTTACACAACGGCAAAGTGTGTGCCAGTAGAGGCATGGTGCTTTCTGGTGACGATCTAAGAAACAGAACAGTCATTTTTATGTTAGCTGAGTAGCAGTATATAATCAAAGACATGAAAAAATAATGTGTTGTTTTACAAATGAAGCATGGCCACACATTAATTTGCACCCCATAAACACAACTAAGCCTTAAAAATACACTCTGGATCACCTTTTTAAGTAGGAAAATTATCTAAGCTTCTTTTTTGACATTTTTGAGTGGATGCTAATGGTCTTATCTGATTTAATGATTTATGCTATGCTAAGCTAAAAGTGAACCCAGCAGACCCAGAGATCTGCTGAAAGTATAAAAAAATAGTTAGACTCAACTGTTTAACTCTAGGGAAATTTAAAAAAGGAGTGTTCCTTTAAAACATCAAAATAAAATTTGTATGATAAAAAAATAAAGCTTAAGCTTCATTAGCATTAAAACGAGTTAGCAAAAAATCGACGTTTTCATGACTTTCAGATAATCTTTTTTTTCACAGTATAAAAAAGTTTTGTCATTGCACTCAAAAAGGCAACAAAAAAACATTAAAAAAATTGTCTTTCTGCTATTCTTTCCTAAGTATTTGATTTGTTTTATTTAAAACTTTATTTTCTTCTCTCTTTGTGCACAGTGAATGTACAACAAGACTTTCTCATTGACAAGCACATTATATTTCAGGATAAAAGCAAAGACAGGATATCAAAGTTTGACACCCTCAGACACTCCATCGCTGGAATCATCCGCTCGCCCAAGTCTGTCCTGGGCTCTTCGTCAGTAAGTGTAATCCCAGTCTTGTGCTTTTTTCCATTAACACCTCCTCGTTTCTATCCGACCTGTCATTTTCTCTGCTTTGACCTCCTGGTTCTCGTCCTTCCTAAGTTTTTCGACGTGATACCCACCAGTGAGAAGCCACTGGGCGAGCAGGAGTGGTATCATGGTGCCATTCCCAGGACAGAGGCGCAAGAGCTACTAAAACAACAGGGAGACTTTCTGGTGCGCGAGAGCCATGGCAAACCTGGAGAATACGTGCTGTCTGTGTTCTCCGACGGACAGCGCAGACATTTCATCATTCAGTTCGCTGATGTGAGTAGACGATAAAATAGTCCGTGTGTAATTGCAGTAATATTATTGACCCTAATTTGTTTTAACAATGCATTACTTTATCCTGTTTATTTATTAATTTAACTAACTGCAGATAAAAACCTCACAACAAACATTTGAACTGAGTAATAATTTGTTTGTTATTTTGTTTATCAATTAATTGTTTTTCAATATAAAAACACAAAAATATCTTTTATAAGATTAATAAAATTTTATATATCTAGAAATGAGGAGTTCAGATGCAAAATTTACAAGAAATCCATCAGACCTCTTTTCCTGTAAATGAGCAATTTCTATCAGCCTCCTATAATTAGGTTTAGACGTTTGATTTTATATGTAATAAGGTTTTTAGCTTGAAAATAAAACACCCTTTTTTAAAAAATTGTCACTTTAGACAATTCTTTAATTCTTTTTTTTTTTTTTTTACAAGGTAAATTTTTTTTGCGTCAAAACCAGCTAAATTGACTTGTGCTTTTTTTGCAAAAACCTCTAAATCCACCTATTGGGACAAGACGTGTAATTATTTGAAAATCACTAAAGATGCAATTAGAAATTATTTTACTAAACAAAAAACACATTATACAAACCACCTAAAATTAAAAATACATAAATCTGTCAAGTAAGTGGCGGTTCATTTTGTTGTGATAAACCAGGAAAAAAGCAGACGGAAAATGAATGAATGAATGAAATCTGTCAAGTGAGTGCTCTACTCAATAACATTAAAACTGACATTAATTAAATCTTAATAATATGTTGTCATTTCTGATATTTGGGATTTAGATTTTTTTTAATGTAAGTAGAGCAATGTAAACATTGCAATCGTTGTAAACTAGGCTTGGTAGATTCAAATAATGTAGTGTAAAAAAATTGTGAAACATCATTTTCTGTGCCTCGTCCCTTAAGATAAAAAGCTTATCAGACATATGGGTAATATGATATAATATAAATAATGTATAGTTTTATATACTATATTTATCTTTTTTAAAAATCAATTGCTCAAATTAGCAAATAAAACACAAAGTAGGTCTTCTGGGGAAAAAGAGGATGCCTCAGACCATTTTAGAAGCTGTTATTCATTTATTCTCACCATACTTAAGGTCTTGGACTCTTGTTTATCCTTTAAGTCTTTCGTGAAATGGAGTTGCTGCTTAATGTACTGTATAGTAAATCAGCGCCACTGTGCAACAAAACGTTATAAATGCATGCTACACATCGGACTTTACATTGTGTTTTCTTTTTCTTATAATGCACATAAGTTTTGAGGTATGGGACGTTTCATTTGCCATTCACTGACAGTCAGACAGGCTCATTCAGTTCATCAAACTCGAAATTTTTTAAAATCGAAAGCGGAATAAAACAGTCTCTTCACAAAAGTCGGCGTATCAGCGTGCTGCTACATTGAAAACATATGATTCGATTAGCGTCTTCTGATTGTTTCTTTGGATATAGCAACTTTTGTTGTCAATGGCAAGTGGCATTTAGCGGCTTTTGAACAGAAATGCCAACCAACTCAGCTGGTGCTTTAACCAGCGACCTTCTTGCTGTGAGACTAACATGCTACCTACTGCACCACAGCGTTGTATATATATATTTCATAAATATATACAAATATGCAACATATAATCAAAAAGTACAGCGAAAATGTTTTTTATAATATATGAATATGACAGGATAGCTGTGTGATAAGGACAGTGTGAGGACCAAGCAACATATTCAGGAAAATAAAAAAAAAATTTATAAATATTAATTTAACTGTTTGTTTATTTATTTATTCGTACACACAGGTGATGGCAAACACTGTGTGTTATTAATAAATAATAATAATAATTTTATTCAGTAATAATTCCTCTTTTTTATTCTATAGTATTGATTTGGTATTGATATTCTAATATTTAATTTAGGTATTGTATCGAAGTCAAAATTTTTGGTATTGTGACAACACTAGTATCAGTACAGGTCACACAAGCATTCACGAGAGCAATGTGCTGTTTATGTGCATCGTGCTTGTGCATTGTTTCAGTCAAAGGTAGTTGCTTCCGGGTGATACATCAGTGCACAGTGCTCATGAAAGTGCATCCTATACTGACGCTGAGAAGAATCCGTTAAATAAAAAAAAAAAAAAGAGTAAAAAGTCGTTACTGTTATTTTATGTGAGCACTAAAAGTCTTCTCGTAGCTATTTTAAAGCCTATTTAGAATTTAGGCATTTAGAATTTAATAAAGGGTGAGCTAATATTCATTTTCATTTTCGGGACCCTTAAACGGGATTTTAAAAAGGCTTCTTGAGGGTCTGTTGAAAATATCTGGAGAAAAGCCAGTTAATACATTTAATTTGACTTCTTCTGAGTCTGATTACAAAAAAAGAAAACAAGTTTTACAAGCTCGCTGTCTGATTTCATTTGTCTCTTTTTGTCTGCAGAATCAGTACAGATTTGAAGGCACAGGCTTCCCCACCATCCCTCAGCTCATAGATCATCACTACACCACTAAACAAGTCATCACCAAGAAATCTGGGGTCGTGCTCCTGAACCCTGTCATAAAGGTGAAATGTCATCCTGCTTCTCATTTTAACAAGCCATTTTGTTTTCAGCATAGTCTTTCGAGATGTCTTCACTGCTAAAGCTATCACTCTTTTTCCAATATGAAACCATCAAATGTCTTATTGCAGAAATTTAGCGGGTGCATTGCTCATTTTCCCTAATGTACGCAACTACATAGGACATGAAATTGATGTCGTGCTGTGCGGTTCTCAAATCAACCTCTTCTGCTGATGTAAAGTCCTGTGATAGGATGTGCTTGTTGATTTCTTCTTGGCTACGGGAAAAGACTGTAGCACTTTAGAAAATATGAGTTTGGACTCGTTTTTTTGATGGTGGTCCACACTGGCTGGATTTCCCCCAGGAAGCCTGTTGTGTTTGCTTCTGCGTCTGTGTGTGTATATGTGACTGTGTGAGTCTGCCTCTCTGTGACTGTGCGTCTGTCTGTCTGTGTTAGGGATGGGAAGATTTCCAGATTGTATGTCTGTGTGTCTGCTTGTGTAAGTGTTTTTGTGTTGTATTTTTGTGTGTGTGTGGGTGTGTGTATCCATCAGGTTGGATGATTGCCTGCCATGCTGTTCCTCTGATGGGTTTTTGATGACAGGGGTAAAGCACCTCATCCGAGCATGTTGACTGAAATCATAATAGTGGGGATGTTTCTGCTGCTGCATGCAAGAAACACTATCAGACCCCTGCGAATGCTGAGATCTCTTCAGACTTTGTGGAGTTTCACATTTAGAGACAAAATTGAAATCGTCATATGGTCGTGTAATTTTTAGGCTTTGATTTATTAGTGTCGTACAAATGTACATTGCATTTTAAAGGTTTGTACGGTGGCCTAGAGAGCTTAACGTGCTGCAATTACAAAAAAAGTTTGCAAATTAAGAAAAGATCTCTATTCGTTTGACAGCACACATGCTGCAAATTCTCATAGCGCGAACACTTTTTAAAAAAAACATGCTTAGTTTTGTTCCCAACGCAAACAAGTTAATAAAATGTGGTGCATTTTCTTACAACGCAAACAAATTACAAAAACGTGATGTATTGTCTTGCAACATAAACCAGTCACGAAAACACGTTGCATTTTCTCACAACGCAAGCAGGTTACGAAAACGTGCCGCATTTTCTCACAACACTTTCAAAAAGAAAGGAACGCATTTTATCAAAGGGGTGGTCCACTATGTTCTCATATTTTAAACTTTAGTTGATGTGTAATGTAGCTGTGTGAACATAAACAACATCTCTGAACGTAAAAAGTTCTAAGTTCAGTGCAAAGGGAGACCTTGGTTTTTACAAAGTTAGCTTAGCCAAGCCTACAATGAACGAATTTTGGGGACTACAAAAAATACTTCCGCCCCCTGTGAGATCACAAAGGTTTGTTACTACGCACCCAAAACTGCGCAGGTAAGGGCCGTGGCCAGAGGCGCTGCAACGTTAGAGCAGAGATGAAGCTAAAAATGCGTCTAAACGCTGCTGTTTCCACAGAGCTTCGTCTGTTTCTGTATTTGGGCTTCCAAAAGACACGACACAAAGACAGAAGTGCTTACAGTTCAATATTAATTATGTTCCAGAGAATTATAAAATACATAGCAAGCATGATTTGACAAAACAGCTTGTAATCCCTGGGGTGATTACGTTGTATTAAAGGCACAGCAACAGTGTTTTATGCAGCACATTCATTTTATGTCACCAGCTTAAACTGTCTGACACCTTTACGGCACTCATGTACATTAAAAATAAATGCAGGGCACAACTACATATGGAGGATGGTCTCTAAGTGGTGTTCTCTAAAATTAAACGATGAATAGACTTGAGACTATTAATATGTGTGCGCCGTTGTGTGCAAGGATTATATATCAATAACCACCTCAGGGAATATTAGGGGTCGTGAGTCACTGGCATTGTTATTTTGTGGGGCGCAGACTGAAAGGTTCGGGAACTTCTGACTTAAAAGACAAGCAAAGGGAAATGCGTAGTAAAATGACAGCAGTGAAACTAAACAAATCTGTATAAACCCAGAAAATACAGTTTTGATTTATTTATTTTTTTATTATTGGGGATTAGCATGTTGAATGAAGTCCATTATTGTCCAGGTTTTATTGTCGAAATAGAAGGTCACTTGTCTTCATGATGTTTCCAGTAACAGCCTTTTAATTGATGCCATTATCGTAGCATTGTAGTAAATGTCTGTTGTCATTAGCAC
Source organism: Danio rerio (assembly GCF_052040795.2). Classification (NCBI taxonomy): domain Eukaryota; kingdom Metazoa; phylum Chordata; class Actinopteri; order Cypriniformes; family Danionidae; genus Danio; species Danio rerio. Next base: position 63,597,914 of record NC_141025.1, on the reverse strand, counting down.
TGATGTAAGTGCGGAGAGGTCTTAAAAAGGGTCTTTCTTTGTGTGTTTTAATTGCCTTTGAAACTCTTTGAATTCTCTAATGTCGCCTACAGCGCTAAATCGACTATTTGTGATCCTTAAAAGCAGATTGGGTCAATTGTTTGACCTAAAATGTTTAATTGAACTCGCTAAGAGGAAATCACTGACAAATAGATGTACAGGTGTGTTTTGGTGACTCTATTCTGCTTTATTTGCATTCCTGGTCCTTTTTTCATGAAATGTATGTCAACATGGTGTAATTTGCAAATGTCAGTGGATTGTACTACTTTGTTTTTCTCTTATTTTGAAAGTATATTTTGGTACTTTGAAAAAAATGCTTCGCAATAGAATGTGGGATTTTGGTGATGTTCAGTTGATACCGCAGTATGTCTCTATCGAAGCGAGTGTTTTTGTGGAATGAGGTGATAATTGCATCATTATCATTCATCAGAGTGACTGACCCACAGGACTCGCAGCATCTCTCTTCTGTTCGTCTCTGCACGAGTCATTAGTTCATTAATGAACACGCTTCAGAAAGATAATTTGCTATTTTTATTTTGTTTGCTCAGGATAAGAAGTGGATTCTCAATCACGAGGATGTCATTCTCGGAGAGCTTCTCGGCAAAGTAAGTCCTCACCAGAGCAAAGTTTGCTCCCTAGATTTGATTTTCAGTAGGATGATTATTTTTTTTACTCTCATTATAAAACTTTTAATAACGTCTTTGTGATAATTTATGTAAATTTGTTGTAAACGTTGTAAGTAGTCACAGTACTAGAAATAAAGTGAGAGATTTTAAGTTTTGAATGCCAAAAAAAACAACAAAAAAAACGAATTTTGACAGTATAGTAGAAGTATTTTGACAGTATAGTAGTATTTTGGAGTATAGTAGTTTATATATCCTTATGACTGGGACCACGTAGAATCTGCATATGCATAAATCAAACAAGAAGCTCTTTAGGGACCGAGCACCTACGGTGCGTAGGCCCTATCGGAATTTTTCCGTTTCTTCTTCTTATTATTCTGTTTCGGAATGAATTAGGATTTGAAGGGTCTAAACATGCCTGAAAACTCACGAAAATGTGCACACGCCGCAGAAGTGGCAAAAATTTACATTTGTTATAGGTTTTAAAAATAGGTGTGGCAAAATGATTGAATAGCGCCACCTATAAAAATTCAACAAAGTGCCCCGCAAACTACTCACACATACCAAAATTGGCAGACACCTCAAACATGCCAATACCTACAAAAAAGTATCTGGGTGCGAAATCTCAAACCCAACAGGAAGTCAGATATTTTTAACTTTCTGCACCGAAAAAGTGGCGTTTTTGCCATTTCCAGGTGTTGTACTTTAACGAACTCCTTCTAGGGATTTTATCGAATCAACACCAAAATTGGGTTTGTCATTTAAAGGCCTTGGTGATGTTAAATTGTGAAGATCTAGAGTTTTCATCGGAGGGCGTATCCGTGGCAGCCTCTCAGACTTTGACGATTCGCCATGAAACAGGAAGTTGTTAAAACTTCATTATAATTGCATTGTCTGATCAGCCTCAAAATTCAAACGTTTGATAACAGTCCTGACCTGAACCTGTTTACATGCCAATTTCCAGTTACAGTTATAGCGCCACCTGCTGGCAACAGGAAATGACATGTTTTACAGTGCAACAAACTACTCCTACAAATGTTATCGTATCAGCACCAAATGTGGGTGGTGTTATCTGAACACTTTAGATAACATATTGTGATGATGATATATTGTGAAGATCTAAAGTTTTCACTGAAGAGCGTGTCCGTGGCGGACTGACAAAATTCAGTGCTTCTTCGTGAAGGAGGAAATACTTATAACGCAGCCAAACAATGTCTGATCTGCCTGAAAATTCACAGTTTTGATGAGATTCCTTTTCTGAAGGCATATACATGCCAACATTGAGCCACAGTTATAGCGCCACCTGCTGACAGGAGGACGTTTAGCATAAATCTGTAATCTTCTCAGATTTTTAAAATATATCAGTTTAAATTATTATTGTTCGCTGTTCTCTGTTATCCTGAGGCCACTGTGCAGCGGTGGTCCCTTTCACCGCTGCTTGCAGCTTTTATCTTTAAATTATATCCTTCTGTAGCATGTCAAAATGTGGAAATTAATTTTACCCCAGTATTTTCAGTGGAGTTTCTGCGCAAGCCTGCTGCTTATGACGGCACCTGCGTTTAAACAGTCTTTAGTCTCTTTTTACACTTTACCAAAAAAATGAATGCTCAAGTCAATTTAACTGATTAAATTTTGATTACATTACAACATCTATGCTGTAAAAGAAAGGGTATGATATTGAAAATAGCCACATAAAGCTTTCACCGGAAGTTCATCATTGGCTAAAAAACACTAGCTGTGCATTTGTATTGTAAACCTTAAATAAAAGTTAAAGTAGTTTTTTAATCTGTTAGTTTTAAGTTACTGTACTGTGCTTAAATTTACAGATTTTTGTACAAAATTCTGCAGAAAAATAGCAATAAATGTCCACAGATTCTGTCTGGCTCTGCTTTTGGCTAACCCCTAACCCTAAAATATTTAAACTAAGAGTTCAATAGCCTAGTGATCAGTGTGCCAACATAAAGCACAACTGCACTGTGGCCATTCCAAGTTTCAATTCTGACCTTTCCTGTTTCCATCCCCCTCCGACTTCGCTTCCTGCCAATGTCAACATCATGATAAAGCCAAAAATTAATCTTTAAAAATCTTTTAGATTTTTTTTTTTGAATTTAGATTTTTTATGGAGTTAAAAAAAAATAAATAAAATAAATAATATATATATATATATATATATATATATATATATATATATATATATATATATATATATATATATATATATATATATATATATAAATTAAACATTTACAAAAGTCACAGCTATAGAGCAGGGCTTTGATTTTTTTGACAGAATGTACAGATTTCTTTGGTATTGCTGTTAGTATTCTAATATTGTTGATTATTAGAAAATATTTTTTAAAAATGTGTTTATGGTGATGTCTTTCTATTGCAACTTTGGCATATTTACCAAAAAATCATCCATTATACTGAAACACGATGCATAACTTTTTTTATGATCTGTACAGTTCGTTTATGTTGAGAGAATTCAGTATAGTGCTTATTTTTGTCAGTGAGGGCATGTAAGTTCAACCCAGAAATGTGTGATTGGTTGTGTAGTTGAGCACTGCAAATAAAAAAAAAATAAAAAAAACATTCCGCAGATCAAAGTGTAAGGCCATGAATTGACATTTTTGATTTTGTTTCCACATTTCACTTTAATAACAGCTTGAATGATTTCTGAAGAATGCTGAAGACTTGAGTAGTAATAGCGAAGATTCAGCTTTGCCATCACTTTAACAAATTGAAAGTACAAAATATCTCACTACACTCTAAAAAATATCTGTAAATTAGCGGTTTTCTGTATTTTGTGGTTCCTGTTTTTATCCCCCCTCCCCCTGTTTATTTATGCTTTTGAATTGCATTAAGGGACCTTGAAAAGTCCACAAAAAAAGTGACTTTTATCAACATTTTTATTAGTTTAAAGTGATATATTGTCTGGTTTGATGTTGTATATTACAGCACAAAGACCTTGTAATAAACTGCCAGTACATCTTCTGACTTATCTCTCTGTATATATTATATCTTATACAATATACTATTTCAAGTGACTAAAATGTCAATAACGTCACCTTGTTAAACTGCAGAGTTGAATTTTTAACATCAAAAGTCGACAGAGCAGAAATCAAGGTCTCGTAGTGCAATTTACAACTGAAAATAAATGGATAACTCAGAAACTGTTAATAAACAGATTTTTTTTGCAGTGTATACAATTGTGTTACTGTGTTTTTGATTACATAAACTTTTACATGATTATATATTTGAAAAATATTCAGACTGCATTGGATGCTGAATGACTCTTACTGTATTTAAGTACCATGGTGATTTTTTTTGTTAGACTTTTACCAATAGTAAAAGTGTAAGTTTTTTAAAAATGGTAGCCTGAAGAACTAACCAACTAGTCAGTAAAATATTAAACACAATTACGAAATTTCACAGAGAGTTTTGTTCATTTGTCAGCTGCAATTACCCATTCTTTGTTTAAACACTATGGCATATTTTCAGAAGGCATAATAACGTGTATTTTAAGAAAAACCTCCATCTTCATAGTACTTTTTGTCATTTTATTATTTTAAACATAGACACTAATTGATTTTGGGCAAATGTTGTTTTAGGGAAATTTTGGTGAGGTTTTTAAAGGAACGCTACGCGATAAAACACCGGTGGCTGTCAAAACTTGTAAAGAAGATCTACCGCAAGACCTCAAGATAAAGTTTCTCTCAGAAGCCAGGTGACACTTTCCATACAATATCAATGAATAATGTTCACTTGATTAATAATTTTGCTAAAAATAAAGATGAGAGATGAAATAACGTGGTCATTTATGCCTCCTCTACCTCTAGGATCCTGAAGCAGTACGACCACCCTAACATTGTGAAGTTAATAGGCGTCTGTACCCAACGGCAGCCCATTTACATAGTAATGGAACTTGTGCCAGGTCAGTAAACTGGATCTTTCCCTCCGCCATTAGCCACTGAAAAGCATTCCTCATTAAAAGTTGTGTCATACACTTGTTTGGGATGTTGGTGTCTCTTTTAATGTATTGCATATTTGTAGCTCATTTGCTTTGCCTTTTTCTCGACAGGTGGAGACTTTTTATCATTCTTAAGGAAGAAAAAGGAAGACCTCAAGACAAAGCAACTTGTAAAGTTTGCATTAGATGCTGCTGGAGGAATGGCATACTTGGAGCTAAAGAACTGTATACACAGGTAAGAAAAAATTTTTTAGTCAAATTATTTTTATGACAATTTGCTAAAATTTGCTTTTTTACTGAAATTAATCTGAACTATTTACATTGTAGTATCTCTTCTGTATTTTCTGAGTTGTAAATTTTCATTTAATGCAATCTAGATTTATTATTCATAATATAACAATGAAACAAGAATAAAAAAGTGCTTCAGGGGTATTTGATGTGCGTCTTGGATAAGGGATTCATAAGATAAACAACAAAAAAAAAAAATCTAAGTCTAATCTAAGTCCAAGGTAGAGGTCTGCACAGGACTGTTTTTATAGTCCCAGTCCCGCAAGGTTTTATTCCGCACCCGACCGCTCCCTCTATTTTCAGTCTTTACTGCCCGCTTAGTATAATATTCTGCCTGACCCAACCGTTTCAGCTAAATTTAGATCTGGTTTCCAAAATCTCACATTTAAATTGGGTACTACAAAACAAGAGAAGTAATAGATAAAACTGTCGGGTTGTGCAAGGATTGTAGGCTAAATGTCAGTTTTGTTTGCCCCTTTGTGATGAGACATGAGTGCCACCTTAAATCTGAGGTTTCAGTCTTGTGACTGCTAAAGGGTAAAAATAAATATTATCACATTGCGCAAAGGGTATTTTTTTCCATTTGTGCCTATGACGCATTGAAAAGACTCCTATACGTCCTTTAAGGAAATGCCAGGAATTTGGTCCGAATGCAGACCGCTAATCCAAGGCACTCGGAAAGTAAGTGAAAAAGTTAAAAAGCCTTTATTAACATGGCTATTGGTTTAAAAAAAGCAATATTGTACACAGCGCCTACTCTTTTTTTTGCAAAACTTGCCCCTGATTAAGAAATATATAACTAAATATCTAAATCTAAATATCTAAATATCTAAAAGTCCTTAAATCAAGAAGCATTTTATAAAGAGCTATAAAACATTATTTTATTTTCATAAATAATAAGTCAAGCTTAAGTGAGTTTTACATTTTAAAACAAGCTAAATAATCAACCAGTGGGTTAAGTTAAATGACATTAACACATTACGAATAACATTCGTAAACGATGAATGTTGGATTTTCAGACACGCAGTGCATACTGTGTGAATGCCCCCTTAGTTTAGAAACATTGCTGTAAATAGTTGTAATGTAATTTTTTATCAAAAGTGTTGATAAAAAAAGTGAAAAGCAGTGAAATCTAGTAATTTACTCAGTATACAGTATAATATCTGTTACGATATCTGTTTGACATAGTGTTGAAGTGTTTCGTAAACAATGGAGGGCTTCAGATGGAAGATTCAACGGTTTTATCTTGTATATTCTGCAAGAGTTGATGACAACTGATACCAGGGTGAAGATACTTCATGATAACCCAACAGAATTAGTTTAATCTTTTACAGTTCTCCCGAACAAGCTGTATGACATCTTTTACACTGACCACTAGGAGCACAAAAGCTCTTGCATGCACAGCTTTCATGCATGGAGAAACAAAAGAAAGATGATGGAGTTGGTGCTGCTAGGTGGAGTACATGGAGCTATTGCACCAATCTTTCTTTTGTCTTTTCCTCGGACAGTATAAATCACACTGCTTGGGTAAATGCTGTTCGTTTATGCTCTTGTTTCTGGAAGTCGTTTCTAGTTCCACCTTTGTAATGACATTATGCATGTTGTTCGAGACTGCAAACGATGATTGGTCGGAATATTTGTCTAATCCACAACACCAAAATCATGTTCAAATTAAGTTAAAGCCAGAAAATCTGACCCTCTTAAGTGACACAAACTCTGTTTCCACCTGGTATTAACATCTATTTTCAGAGGTCTGATCACAAGTGGAGTGCTCATAGTAGGATCAGGTCGTCTGAGGTGACCTTTTACCTGTGATTTTAGAAAAATGGTTGGTATCACTTTAGTTTAGGTCACAAGTCATGCTTACCATCAGAAGATATTAACGGTTGATTAGTAGTTATAAAGAATGATCTTATTCTGAAAACCTAAACCCAACATCTAAATACAGTTGAAGTCAAAATAATTAACCCCCCTGAATTATTAGCCCCCAGTTTATTTTTCTGTTTAACAGAGATTTTTTTTTCTACACAATTATAAACATAATAGTTTGAATAACTTAAATCTAATAACTGATCTATTTTATCTTTGCCCTGATGACAGTAAATAATATTTGACTACATATTTTTTTAAGAATTTTCTATACAGCTTAAAGTGACATTTAAAGGCTTAACTAGGTTAATTCAGTTAACTAGGCAAGCTAGGGTAATTAGTCAAGTTATTATATTATAATGGTTTGTTCTGTAGACTATCAAAAAAAATTTGCTTAAAGGGGCTAACAATTTTGACTTTAAAATGGTGTTTAAAAATTGCTTTTATTTTAGCCGAAATAAAACAAACAAGACTTTCTGCAGAAGAAAAAATATTATCATACATACTGTGAAAATGTCCTTGCTCTGTTAAACATCATTTAGGTAATATAAAAAAATTAAAAAGAAAATCAAAGGAGGGCTAATAATTCTGATTTTAAATGTATATATGATTTACAGCTAATTAGTAGTTTATTAAGCTAGTAGAGTTAGTTAATGGTTTGTTAATACCCTCAATTGTGGCCCAAATTGAACTGCTACCAATCGGTTTTGGGTTGCTGAATTCACTGTGAAAGTACAGAATAACTCCGTGTTCAATATCTCTCAGTAAGTTAAACAGTCACTTGTGTAGCGCTAAAACCTTTGCTGACTAACAGCCTCTCCAAGGTCTTAACGTTTGCCTGTTAACACCTTTGATTCATATGCAGGTGCTGTACAAATTAGACTTGGAAAATGAAAGTAAAATACACAGATAACTTTTTATATATATTAGTCAGAATATATGAAAAATGAATGGCTTTTTGACTGATCCCAATCATACAGGGCTTTATTCAGTATGTGCTCCAACACTTTTTTCTATCTAGAAACAAAGCATTAATCGGGATCATAAAGTCTGTAAAAAGCTAACACTAATAGACAGTCAATATTTCAAACCTGACTCTGTAAATGAGCACTTCTCAAAAATGCCCAACAGTAAAGTTACCTGCTTCAGCCAAATGAAGTTTAAAAAATGTCATCAATAGTATAATATTGTGAGATTTTTGTTTTACACGTGTCACTAAAGAGGTGGTCTAAAGTTGATGTGTAATGTAGCTGTGTGAACATAAACAGCATCTCTGAATGTAAGACGCTTTAAGTTCAATGCAAAGGGAGACATTGGCTTTTACAAAGTTAGCCTAGCAAAGCCTACAGCGAATAAAGTTTGGGCACTACAAAAAATACATCCAGGTTAATGATGTCATAAAGCCTTTAGGTTATGCACATACACCACACGCAGCAAAGGGGTGTGGCCAGAGGCGCTGTAATGTTATAACAGAGATGCTTCCTGGTGATGTAAATAGTAATATACCTGTACAACCGCTTGTCAATTTGTATATTTGCATTCACTACTTTTATTTTTAAAATATATTTATTATCTGTTTTTTGTCCTGTCTTTGTATTCTGTTGCACTGTAGAAGCTCTGTCATGAAAACAAACTCCTCGTTTGTGTGCACATACTTGACAATAAAGCTCTTTCTGATTCTGATCTGCGAATTACTGCACATTATGTTAGCTGACCAATCAACCTCAAGCCTCTTGAGGGCGGGTTTTCAGAGGAATTGGGAAATATGACAGTTGTTTTCATGTATGCTGAGTAGCAGTATATAATCAAAGTAAGGTAAATGAAAAAATAACGTGATTTTCTACAAATGAAGCATGAGCAAATATTGCTTTGCACCCCATCTTTTTTTTTTAATAACTTTGCAGAAAGAGTTTCTGCAGTTCTACCGTAGTTGTTTCGCCTTTGTTTTTGTAAATTGGTTTAGGAAACGTAATGTGGCATGATTTGGATTTATCGGTTATCGACTTGCAAATATAAACATATTGGTTATAATATAACATGGTGGCTCAGTGGTTTACCCTCACAGCAAGAAGTCTCGGCTGGGTCAGTTGGCATTTCTGTGTGGAGTTTGCATGTTCTCCCCATGTTCGTGTGGGTTTCCTCCGGGTGCTCCGCTTTCCCCCACAGATCAAAGACATGCGCTAAAGGGGAATTTGGTAAGCTAAATTGGGCATAGTGTATTAGTGTGGACGGGAGTGTATGAGTGTTTTCCAGTGGTGGGTTGTGGCTGGAAGGGGATTCGCTGCCTAAAACATATGCTGGATAAGTTGGCGATTCATTCCGTTGTGGCAACCCCTGTTGAATAAAGGGACTAAGCTGAAGGAAAATTAATGAATGAATATCGGTGCCAAAATGTCAATATCAGTGCATCCCAAAAACTGATTTCCTCTTGAATGTTTTTAAACTGTGCACCATCGCCAGTATCATAATAAAACTTTTCTTTTTCGTGATATAAACAACTGAAAAATAACAAGACTGAGCGGCACCATTCCTCCTGTTTCTTGTTTGGTGGAGATTTTTCTTATTTATTTATTTTTTTAAACTGTGAAATGGGCTTTTGTGCATTGGGCTGTTGAGGCCGGAGTCAGCCTGCTGAATACACGTCGCTCACAATTGAGTCTGAGAAATGAGCTCAGACCGCTTTCACAGCCACGGCTCTATCAGCACCCTCTAAAACCCATTTACTATCAGACATGATCATGTTAGAGGCGGCAGCAGTTGGAGCACCTTTCTGTCAGATCACCGCTCTCTTCTCCGCCGCCCCCCCACTGTCTTTCCCCATCTCATGTCAGCAAGGCAATTTTTGGGATGTGACAAGCTAATATGGCTGTGTGGCTGAGGATGTCTGCTCAGCATAAATCCCCCGCGGTGGATGGAGACCAGAATCTTAAATCGCTGCTCTAGGATGGAGGAGTGTTAGACAGTCATCTTTCATGTCTGAGAGAGATGTTCTCAATATGATTATCAGCGTTTAGAGGTGTTTTAAAGATGTGATTTAAAATTCCGACTCTTGTGATATGCATACTTGTAGGCCTTTTTGTTCTTTTTTAAAAAAAATTGTCACACTCAATATATGATTGGGGGAATTGTTTCAGAAAACAGTTAGTGTACATCAAGGCTGTCTTCTATCACTCACACTTTTTAACATCTACTTTGAGCCCATCTGGAGCATCACTAGGGCACAGTAAGCATTGGAGGGCGCAACATCACCAATTTTCCTTTTGGAGATGACATTAGCCCCTTTCACACAGTGATACCAGTAAATTTCTGGAAAATTTCCAGAACGACTTTACCGGTATATTCAAAAAAGCGCTGTTCACACAGGCGAGGACGTTACGGAAATTTTCCGGAAAAGAGCATTCACACATCCATTCCAAAATACCGGTAAATTCTGACATCATTCACCACAAATGAGCTTTAAACGGCTGCGCTTGTATTTGTAAACATTTGACTACATTACAAACTCTGTGGATGATCAATATTATGAACAACTTTTGCAGGATCACTTTCGCATCTCGAGATGTTCATAATATGTGCGTGTGCTGGCGCTCATAGGCGCACGCAAAGCTTGAAGGTAAACAAACAACGGCTTATCATAAGCATCTCATCGATGATTATTTACACAGTTGGCATTAAGAAGAACATATAAACGTGATCTGACTAACTTCTAGCAGCTAAATGTGTCTGGAAAAATATTCAAAGGCTTTTATCCTCACAAACCGCGCGGACGTAAATGCGTCTGACTGTTGTGATTGGCTAAAGCAGACGCCTCACGTCAGCACGTTCTAGACGTGCACGCGCTTATTACGGGAATCTTCCTTCTGCATTCACACAGCGCAGCATTCCGGCAAATTGCCGGTAATGTTACAACTTCTCTTTCCGGAAAATAGCCAGAACGAATTTACCGGTATTTTCAAAAAGGACCCGTTCACACATACACACCTTTCCGGAAAATTGCCGGCAATTTTCCGAAAAGGTCTGTATGTGTGAAAGGGGCTATTAATGGGCTGGCTGGCAGTAAGGATGAGCTTGCCACATTAGTGAAAACCCTTGATTAAAAAAAACTCCAGATTCGTTATGGGGATGAGTGCAGAGAAGACTAAGTTAATGACAAATGATGTCAAACAAATCTCAACCAATATCAAAGTCAGCGGGCAAGAACTGGAAACTGGAGTCAGTTCAAGCACTTAGGACCTGTCATTAGTGAAGAGGGACAAAAATAGATGTCAACTTCTGCTATATCAAAGATAAGGAATTTGGAAAGACAAAAATATCTGTCTAGAAACCAAAATCAGATTTCTGTGAGCTCTACTCCTATCAGTCTTTGGGTGTACTCACACTAGGCACAGTTGTCTTAAAAAACCTTGCTCAAGCACGATTGTCCCCCTCTCCCTTCTTCCCCTTGGTCAGCACTCACGTTGCATTTTTTTGCCTTCCAAGCCTGAGCACGCTTACCTCATCAATGATGCAACTGTTCAGTTAAACTGGAAGAGAAGCACAATGGAGATTGCAGTATTTATATTGTTTTGTATTATTTTTAAGTCGTTTTATATGCAGTGACACGCAGTCCAATATTTTGCTGAACAGATCCACCACTTTTGACGCACATAAATGTTCATGAAAGTCGTCATAATGCACGTATTAGGAGCTTTACTGAAGGAGACAGCTATCACACAGCAGGGGATTTGCATCTTTAATAAACTATGATGGTTCATGTTCTTGGAAAAGTAAGAATGATTAATAAATCCATATAAAACTGTTACTTATAAGTGACGTCCTGTCTTCAGTTTGGCGCTCAAGCATGCTTTGCACTCACACTACAAGCTTACTGCAACAAAGCCCAACCGAACCGTGCTCTGACACATCTCTTCCAACGGGGCCAGGGCTGGCCAACTGAACTTTACCTGGGCCCAATTCGCACCACTCACACTTGTCAAATGAACCGGGAAAAGGGGGTAAAACGTGCCTGGGCACAGTTCAAATAGCCTAGTGTGAGTACACCCTTTAAGATTTGTCACATGGACCATAACAGCAAAACTACCGCTAAGAATACAGTCACTTGAAATGAGAAGAACTCCCCACCACTGTCAAAAAAAAAGGGGGAACAAGTGGTATAGCCATATCATACCATATCTCTCCAAATCAATCTTACCAAAAGAAAAAAAAACACATTTTGATAACCATCAATTAATTTGCCAACAATATCCAAAAGCTAATCCAAAATTGTACACAAAAAAAACGCTGTAAAAGCAGGTATAATATTATATTTATTGCAATTCAAAGGTTGTCCATTTTAGTATATTTTAAAATAAAAATTTTTATGATGTTGAATTTAGGTTTTCCAAAAGCTGATTTGGTGCTCAAGAAACGTTTCTTTTATTATCAATTTAGAAAACTGTTATGTTGCTTTTTTTGTGGTGTCATGGTATCAAAAAGTGCCATTTTCTTTGTGATTCTATGAAGAATACAACATTTAAATAAAACTAGAAATGCTTTAAAAAGTATTAAATGCCTTTGCTGGCGCTTTTGATTAAATAAGATTGTTTAAAGCAAAGTAAAAACACAAATAATACAAATCTAAATGAATTTCTTTTAAAATCTTAGTCTAGAATTACTTTGTTAAACAGTTGCAAATATTGCACATAGCCATAAACACTTTAAAATACTCACAATTTTTAAGGTTATTTAGTTTCTATAATTTGATGTTAAAAAGGTAAATTATATATACTACTAAATGTCCTATTAGGTAAATGCCCAGTTATAAACTTTGACACCGATGAGGTAAAATGTAAATGTCACTGTAAAATGGCTTTAATTTGTAAATATATTTTACAGTGGCAAAAATTATTGAGTTATTATTAATAATAATTATTCTATTGCACAATAAATCATTATATTAATTGTTGTGACAGGCCTACATTCATTATTTTTATTTGTGCTCTTAAGAATAAAATAGTCCGTGTTTATTTAGTTTTTACTTTTATTATTATGCTATTTTTTTTGTCATACTGGCATTATATATTGAATGGCAGAAAATGGTCTTAAAATGACAATAATAATACATTTTGGTGCAATGTATCGCACAATAAAAATTAGATATTGTATCAGGTCAGGCCATGTAGTGTATGACAACGGACTGACTGAACAAATGCATCAAATGTAATAAATATTTAGGTATGATTTTTATAATGCTAATGATTTTGCTGATGTGGAAGAGATTATTAAACAAAATTAAGAATATTTTGATGGAGGTTATGAGGGAGAGATCTTTGATATGATTTCCCTTATATAAATTAAAGAGTCCAACAGTTCTTAAGTTCAAAAATTTAAATACTTTCTTGTGTATTTTAACAGTAAAAGTAAACCAGAAATCCTGCAAATATTGTTGAATATTTAGCAAAAAGTTGTCACAAATTGACTCTTAGTTTACAAGCACAAAACAAAAAATGAATGGTCCAGTGAAACCCTGAAGGTACTGAATTCCAGCATTTCTCTCAATCTTGCAGAGACCTGGCTGCTCGCAACTGCCTCGTGGGAGAGAACAATGTGCTGAAGATCAGTGACTTTGGGATGTCCCGACAGGAGGACGACGGCATCTACTCCTCATCAGGACTGAAACAGATCCCAATCAAATGGACCGCACCAGAAGCACTCAACTATGGTAGGAAAACCAAATCAGTTATTTTAATGTGTTTTATGTACGTTTAGAAATGATCACAGGAAACAATGGCTGTTTAAATCATACTGTATCATTACATTCTTTTTTGTTTTAATTTTTTGATAGTGTGTGTGTGTGTGTGTGTGTGTGTGTGTTTATTAATTGAGATGCTGTTAAATAGAACACTTATGTTCACAAATGTTCATATTTAGGTTTTTGTAGGTTTGATATTTTGATAGTGTTACAGCAATGAATACAAATAGTGTTTATTTTCACATACGTGAATATCTTGTTTACCAATCTTCCTTATTGAAAGAAAATGTAAAATAAATAATAAAATGGTTCATCTATATGTGTTTTTTTTACTTAAAAATTTATTTTAATTATTCAATATATAAAATGTATTTTTCACATTTAAAATGTATTTATACTTTTAGTCATTTGACAAACACTTTTTTCCAAAGCAACTTACAATTCAGGAGACGTTTAGTGTGCGTCTCTTCAAGAGGAGGCAACACACACAAGAAGTGCTAATAATACAAGAGAACTGTTTGTGCTCAGAGAGTTAATTGCTGGACTATGGAGGGGGAATGTTTTTTTCTTAATATAGAGGAGAGAGTTTTTACATGAGGTTTGTCAAGCCCACTCACCTGTGTGAGGCACATAATTCCTCATAAATGCAGTGTTCACAGTTTTTGTTCACAGGGGTTTACTTACATACAGTTGAAGTCAGAATTATTAGAACCCCTTTTCATTTTTTTTTTTTTCATTTTTCCCGTATGAAATTCAGGAAATGTTTCACATTGTGCCTGATAATATTTTGACCTCTGGAGAAAGTTTTATTTTTTTTATTTTGGCTAGAAAAAAAACAATTTTTAATTTTTATAATTTTACATTTTAAGGACAAAATTATTAGCCCCTTCAAACTAACTTTTTTTTCCCCCCGATAGTCTACAGAACAAACCATCGTTATACAATAACTTGCCTAATTACCCTAACCTGCATAGTTAATTTAATTATCCTAGTTAAGCTTTTTAATGTCACTTGTGCTGTATAGAAGTGTCTTGAAAAATATCTAGTCAAATATTATTTACTGTCATCATGGCAAAGATAAAATAAATCAATTATTAGAAATGAGTTAATAATTTATGTTTAGAAATGTGCTGAAAAAATCTTCTCTCAGTTAAACAGAAATTAGGGAAAAAATAAACCAGGGGGCTAATAATTCATACTACTATTACTTAGCAGCTAAACAATTACACTGTAAAAAATATGTTTAATAACAGATTGCTTTTAATATTGTGTTTTCCTTATTTATTTATTTTTACGGTTGTGAATTGCTCTATGGGACCTTGATCTCTGCTCTGTCAGCTTTTGATGTTGAAAATTCAACTCTATAGTGAATTATTTATATTTTGTTAGTTTAAAACATTCTAATGTAAAAGAAATAATATTTAGAGATATACGTCTGTAAAATAATAGCAAATACTGATAGTTTATCAGAAAGTTTTTGTAGAGTAATATATCACACCAACTCAGACAACATAGCTCTTTAAACTATTAAAAATGTTCATGAAAGTCACTTTTTTTGACTGTTTCAAGGTTAAAAGTTGTTTGAAGAAAGATCAAGGTGTTTTAATGCAATTCAAAAGCAGAAATAAATAAGAAAAAATAAAAACATGAACCACAAAATGTGGAAAACTGCTACTTTACGTGCATTTTTTTCTACAGTGTAGTTAAATAAAAGATTTTAGTTTGTTGTTTTGGCTTTTGTCCTCTCCTGAAATACTTTATTTGTCTTTTGGTTTGTAAATAAATAAATTTTATACCTTCCACTCCCAAATATTGCTCAATGAATTATCACTTTGCTTTTAATGTTGTGATCCATCCCTTTACAGTCGTAACATCCTTACTCATGTGATGAAATGTTCAATTTTAAGGGTTTTTCTTCCACTTAATGGTGTAATAATTATTTTAAAAAATTGTATGTATGTTTATAAATGATCATTTTGACTTCTACTGTGAAATGAAAACAATGGCTGTTTATATCATAGCACTCATATTTGTTTTATGTTTGGTACATGCAGTATAATCTAACAAGTTCAGATAAGCGAATATGTTAATTAAATAAGCTTTGGTTCAGACTGATATGTTGTTTACATGACAGGGAGATACAGCTCAGAGAGTGACGTGTGGAGTTACGGAATCCTCCTGTGGGAAACCTTTAGTCTAGGAGTGTGCCCCTACCCTGGCATGACCAACCAGCAGGCCCGAGAACAGGTGGAAAAAGGTACAATGCAGATTCCACTTTTAACAGCAGAACCATGTGCTGATGTGATGTTCATAATAGTAATCGAGTTATCTTTCATTTTAATTGGTCTCAAGTTGTTTTTGTTAATGTTTACATGTTTAATTTATGATTTCTTTATGATGAATTTTTGTATTTATATTTCATTATATTCAATGTACACTCACCGGCCACTTTATTAGGTACACTTTACTAGTATAGAGTTGGACCCCTTTTGCCTTCAGAACTGCCTTAATCCTTCGTGGATTTGTGTTGAATAGATTCAACAAGGTACTGGAGATATTCCTCAGAGATTTTGGTCCATATTGACATAATAGCATCACGCTGTTGCTGTTGATTTGTCGGCTGCACATCTATGATGCGAGTCTCCCGCTCAACCACATCTTAAAAGTGCCTTATTGGATTGGGATCTGGTGACTGTTGTGGCCATTTGAGTACAGTGAACTTAATGTCATGTTCAAGAAATCAGTCTGAGATGATTCACACTTTGACATGGCGCTTTTTCCTGCTGGAAGTAGCCATCAGAAGATGGGTACACTTTGGACATAAAGAGATGGACGTGGTCAGCAACACTACTTAGGTAGGCTGTAGTGTTGGCACGATGCTCAATTGGTACTAATGGGCTCAAAGTTAGCCATGAAAATGTCCAACATCATTACACCACCACCAACCTGAACCATTTAAACATGGCAAGATGGATCTATGCTTTCATGTTGTTGATGCCAAATTGTGCATTTGCGCCCACAGAACTGCTGCTCACTGGATATTTTCCCTTTTTCAGGCCATTCTCTGTAAATCCTAAGGATGGTTGTGCATGAAAATCCCAGTAGATCAACACTTTGTTTCTTACTCAGACCAACAACCATGCCATGTTCAGTCACTTGCATCACCTTTCTTCCCCATTCTGATTCTTGTCTTGACCATGTCTACATGCCTAAATTTATAGTTGCTGCCATGTGATTGGCTGATTAGAAATTTGCATTAACGAGCAATTAGACAGGTGTACCTAATAAAGTGGCCGGTGAGTGGTTATATCCTAAAACAATAATGATAATTATTGATAGTTACTGAAGTGAAATAGTACAAATACTATTCATAACTGTTTTTATTTTTGGATTTACTGAACAAAAATTGTTTTTGTAGTAAATGAACCATGTGAAATTAATATGAATTAAATTATATATAATTTAATTGACATTTTATTACCTTTGTGAGATTTTATTCATTGATCTTTTAATTCTATAAAATAAACTGTTCAAGAAATTGAATCTAACAAACCTAAAATAAGAATTGCTTTTATTTCTTAATTAACTATATACAAGTTGCACTTTTAGTGAATAAACCAAAGATATATATTACTATTACTTAATTATTCTGTATGTTTGACTGCTTTACGTTAGAATGTTGTAAACATGACTTGATTGTATTTACTATTAGCGTTTTATCAATGAAAAAAAAACCTGTCCAACTGTTCATTTAAAATAAATAGTGTTTGTCTAATGTAGGTTACAGGATGTCCTGCCCGCAGAAGTGTCCGGACGAGGTCTACAGGGTCATGCAGAGATGCTGGGAGTACAAGCCAGAGAATCGTCCCAAATTTGCCGACATTCAGAAAGAACTGGCCGCCGTCAAGAAAAAATAGCCTTTTATGGAGGAGCTGACTGTAAAGGCCGAACTCATACTTCACATCCAGGTGATCCCTAATCTGCAGAAAGAAACACCAGGAACGTTTCGCCCTCAGAATCTCATGCATTATTGTACTAAAGAGAGAGTACTCGGTCACAAAATCACTGTGTGAACTGCCTGCGCACCAGCTGTTTTGAGCCATTAGCATGGAGAGAGATAGAGCTCTCCGCTTTGCTCTGATGTCAAAATTATGCAGATTCTCCCTTTTTTTTATTGTTTTGCTTTTTGTAACTGAGCAACAGTTAAGCTACGACAGACAGAAGGTAAGATACATGAGGTGTATTCAGTTTGCCGTCGAGTATTCCAGTCAACGTACCAGTAAAACGAGGGATAGTTCACCTTATAAAAGGTGCTTTCTGACCTAAATGACTTTTATGCCTGTGGAACACAAAGAAAAATGGCTTTTTTCCTTATTTTTCTTTGTTTGTTTTGTGTTTGGCAAATTTAAAAGCCTTCAGGTTTGGAACTGTAAACAAATGATGACAGATTTTTCATTTTCAGGTGAACTATCCCTTTAAAATAGAGAGATGAATGTCTGAAAATGGACTTTTTGTCCATTTAGAAAATCAAATTTTTTTTTTTTAGAATCCTAAACTTGTTTGTCGGTTTGGGCAGTTTTATAGTTAAGCCATTTTATGTTTGTTTTATGTTCTTCTAGAATTACAGAACCCAAAATGTACAGATATTTACATAAAATAACTCATCAATTAAGACTTTCCGAGAGTTACATTCCAACTCATCAAGCAATGAGACCAAATTCGTGATACATTTACCCAAGTGCAATTTTTTTGATCTCATCAGCAGCACAGATGTCATACTCCAGTCAGGGAGCCTTAAAGTAAAACCCAGACACACAGTACTGCCGGCCTGCTTCAGACATGGACAATGCAGCAATCTACAGTTTACAAAGTCTACTTCCAAATCGCATAATACTGCAACCACTCGCCTCTTCAGCTGATAGTTCAGCCAAAAAATGAAAACGCCCATCATTTACTCAATCTGTATGATAAAACGCTGAATGGAGGCACTTACGGAATCTTCACGAAACAGTGAAAGTATATGAGGACTAAAATGAAATCTTCAAATATAATGAGCTGCTTCATAACAGTGTTTTATATGACTTTTGCTGTAACTTTGAAGTCATTAATAGATTTTCACTGATGACTTTCATTTAAATATTGTACATGCAATATTAAAGGGTTAGTTCACTCACAAATTACAACTAACTGTTATTAATTACTCATTTCATTGCCCTTCCAAACACCTGAGACCTCCGTTCATCTTTAGTACACATTTGTTTTTTAGACGAAATCCTGGAGCTGTCTCATCCTCTATAACAGCAAGTCAAGAGGCCTAAAAAGTCCACCTGAGACCTCCGTTTATCTTCAGTGCACAATTTATTTTTTTTAGATGAAGTCCTGGAGCTCTCTCATCCTCAATAACAGCAAGTTTAGAGGCCTTAAAAGTCCAGAAAAGGAACAAAACACATTGTCAAGATATTCCATGTGACTTCGGTGGTTGGAGTGTAATCAAAAAAGCTACAAGAACACTTTTGGGCACCAAAAACCAGTAAATATGTCTTTGTTCTTCTTTATCTAAAGTGTGTGTAGTGATTAACACAGATACTTATCTGATGAGGAAGACATTGGCGAACAAAGCTGTTTTTACAGTTATGTTTTGGTTCCTTTTCTGGAACATCTCTGTCCTTGGAGAGCTCTCGGATTTCATCTAAGATATCTTCATTTATGTTCTAAAACTGAACAAAGCTCTCTGGAATTTAGAGCAACACAAGGATTAGTCGTTAATAATAGAAGCTTCAATTTTGGGTGAACAAACCCTTTAAAAGGAAAGCTTAAAAATCAAATTGTGCTATTAGTTCCTTCAGGCCGTCTAAGATGCAGTTTTGTCCTTGAGTTGACCACTAAAGGAGATCTGAAACTAGTTCTTGGTGATTCATAAAATGGCTGGCACTTTGAGAGTCAGAAAACTATGAAAATGCATAACAAAACTAATATCTACCCCATTCAGATTCACATCGTCTTCGTATGAACTAAAACAGTTGATCTGTGCAAGAAACACTATTTAGAGATCCATATTATTTTGAATTCACATCCTTGGCAAATGGTGTTGAGTGTGTTTGCAAGAAGATGTGGGTTAACTAGTTGTATGATTGAGGAAACCAATTCATATTTGGTTTATTCTTGGTCTTAGACTGTAAAAAAAAAAAAAACAAGGTTCCACACAATTCCTTTATGTTGTCTCAACACAAACTGATCAAGTGAACTTAATCATTTTTACAAATTTAAGAGGGTTGAAAAAAGAACATTTGAGCTTATTTTAAATAAGTAGTACATTTTTTTCCAAATTTCATTTACAAATATTGTAATTTACTTTCGTTTTTTTGCCTCCGAAAATGACGAGTGGTTAAAATCACGTTTACATTTGTTGTTCATTCATTTGTTGAGTTATTTCACAAAATATTGAGTTTTTTTAAAACTGTTCTGAATTTAAAACATTAATATTGTGTTGCCTAAATATCTATATAAACATGAACACTGCACCTTTCTGTCATTTAGACCCATTGTCATTTATTGTCATTAAATTAGCTGAAATGTTTATAGTGGTTCACAGAATTGACATTTTGCGTGTACACAACTACAAATCTAGAATATTCAAGCGATCTCTGTCTTCCATAGCTAATATTTAAACAGACAAAAAGTCATTGGTTTCTTTTATGTAGGCTTTACAACACATGATAAACACAAGTATCATTCTGATCAACAACAGAACATCTGTTTGGATGTAGTTTTCCTTTTGTTTTACTCTCAAAAGTGTTTCTAACAATTGACTTGCATTTTATCGTTCACAAAAGCACCTGTTTCCAAGTTTCATCCACAAATATTGTGTTCTAGTTGAGTTTTTTTGTCTTGAATGAACAAATGAAAACATAATTTTCTAAGTTATTTCACTAAATATTAAGTTTTTTGAACTGTTTTAAAGATAAAACTTTGACATTGTGTTGCCTAAATATGAACATAAAGATAAAAACACTGCACTTTTCTGTCATTTAGACTTATTGTCATTTAAAGTCATTAAATTAGCTAAAATGTTGACAGAATGAACCAAATGACATTCTGCTAGAACACAGCTATAAATCATAAATCCAGAATATTCTAGTGTTCTTCCACTGCTGACACTTTAAACAGACAAAGTCTTTATTTTGCTTTATATAAGCTTTAGAAGACAGGATAAGCACTAGAACATAATCTAAAACATAATCTATTTGTATGAAGTTTTCTTTTTGTTTTTCTCTCTGTTTCCATCCATTGACTTGCGTTGTATCAATCACCAAAGCACCAGTTTCAGCCTTCAAAATATTTCAGCCTTCAAAATATTTTACTGTTATATTTTATATCTACTAAAAAAGTCATCTACATTTCGGATGTCCTGAGAGTGAATTAATAGCAGCTTCTGCGTGAACTATCCCTTTAAGATTCACACAAGTATGTGATTTTTTTTTTTATTTCACCTCTGAAGAAATATTTTCAGCAAATAACTACGTAAATTTTTGGCCGTCAAACTGTTCAATCGACTATTCACATTTAAAATTTGAGAGTCCCAATTTCTCTTTACTTCCACTGTATCAAATAGATGAAAGATTGAAGAAAAAGAGCAGATGATCACAGCGTTTTCATTTTTGGCTGAACTTTCCCTTGAACATTTACAGACCTCAGAAAGAGCAACCAAAAGTATGAATCGTGTTTGTTTTTATTTGTAAAGATCAGGTTTCTCACTCAAACAACACTTGAGTTCTAATAGATTAGAATTTCACACAAGTATTATATGTTCGGTTGGTCGGTGGTGTGTTTTTGTATTAAGACTTTTTCCAGGTTGTTTTCTGCCATTTTTGTCAGGTGCCATTTTCCCTTTGCTCACAAGTTCTAAGAGCTGAAATGGACAAGTCTTCGCTCTCACCAGCAACGTTGTGTTTCCAGAGTCACATAAATATGTCATTCCATTTACCCAAATAAAAAAATGGAATAGTGGTTTCAAGGTTTATTCTATGAAAGCATTCCTTTTTGTATTTTGTAAATACTTTTTTGTAGATTCAGTGATGTAATTTTGGTAGGCATTTCAGGTTGTTTTTTTTCACTGCGAAACTAATGATATTAAAAGGTAGTGGATCTCTGCCAGCTTCAACTTTCAGCTTGAAGAGCCCAAATCAGTACAGCTCTAGTATTTGCACATTTGTAATATGTAAAGAGGCTCTCGTAGCACAAGCAATAAAAATAATTCACACTTCAAACTGTTACCATCACCAACGCAGCCCAGAAATCAAAGTATGTTTGTTAGAAGCATGTGCCAATCATGCAGAACTACACACAGAGCTACTGTATAATACAGTTTCAATTCGCAGCCTTGCATGATTCACCGGTAGCTCCAGATCAAATTATGTTCGTGTTTTATTATCGTTTTGTTTAAACTGCTGGTCAACAAGCTTTTTTCCCCCCCTTTTTTAGCGTGTTTTTTTAAGCATCAAAGCAATTATCCATAGTGTGTTGTTTGATTCTTTTTATTTATTTGAAATACTGTAATATTATTTAGCATTTTTAATCTTTGCCTTTTTTTGTGTACCGTTCACTATAATTCCTACTGTCAAGGTATTAAATCGAATGCCAGTATTGTTTAGCAATATATTAAAAAAAGAAATTGTGTTATTCAGAAACCTAAAGATTTCCCTTTCCCATGTCTGACTTGCACAGTGTGTTCATGTTAATCTCCATCAGAAATTTGTATCGCTTGTAAATCATTCACATCTTGAGCTAATTATCTTAAAGATAAACTACACTTTCATATTTTGAGTTAAACACTTGAGTTTTGTTGTTTTTGAATCCATTCAGTTGATCTTCGGGTCTGGTTGGAGCACTTTTAGCTTAGCTTAGCATACATAATTGAATCGGATTAGACCGTTAGCCTAATTAAAAAAGAAAAAAAAAAGAGAAAGATGTGAAAATGTTTCCTATTTTAAGTTTGACTCATTTGGCAAGGAACATTGCTGTCGTTTGCAGGCGCAATGATATTACACCGCGACTTGATTATTACGCTGGAATGAGAATATAGTACCTAACCCTATCAACCTAGAAAATAGCAACTTATTTTTTTTTGTCATTCTTAATACATGATGTAACAACGAAAGAGTTGAGTTTTAATAGAAATATTATGAAACTATTTTGATTATTATAATTTTTTTTGGAATAAATGAATGCTAATGTTCTAACCCGATACAACTATTTATGCTACACTAAACGTGCTCCTGCCAGACCTGGAGATCAGCAGAATGGATTAAAAAATGGTAAAACTCAACTGTTAACATTATAGGAGACCTAAAATAAGCCTATTTTTTCTTAAAGTGGAGTGTTTCTTTAAGAATAAGCAAAAGTTTGTGTTCTCGGTCCTTTCTCAAACTCTTCTGCTTTGTGCTGGACTATTTATTCGGTGATGGAAGCTTTTATTTTATGTTCATGTTAATCTCCATCAGAAATTTGTATCGCTTGTAAATCATTCACATCTTGAGCTCAAAGTTAACATCTTAAAGGAACACTACACTTTTATTAGGTTAAACAGTTACGTTTTATTATTTTTTAATCCATTCAGCCAATCTCCAGGTTTGGTTGGAGCACTGTTAGCTTAGCTTAGCATACATAATAGAATCGGATTAGAACGTTATCCTTAAAAAAAAAAGATGTAAAAATGTTCCCCATTTAAAGTTTGACTCATTCTGGCTTAATAATCAAGGAACTTTGCTGCCGTTTGCAGGAGCAATGATATTACACAGCGCCTTGATTGGTACGCTGGAATGAGTGTGGTTCTTAGACATATTACCTGTGAAAATAGCAACTTTTTCATCATTCTTAGTACATGATGTAACGACGACAGAGTCGAGTTTAAATAGAAAAATTATCAAACTATTTTGACTTTATTTTTTATTTTGAATGAATGTATGAATGCTAATGGTCTAATCTGATTTAACTATTTATGCTAAGCTAAGCTAAAAGTGCTCCAGCCGGATTTCAAGATCAGCAGAATGGATTCAAAAATGGTAAAACTCAACTTTTGACATTATAGGGGGAAAAAAGTGGAGTGTTCCTTTAACAATAAGTTTGTGTTCTCTGTCCTTTCCTGGACTCTTCTGCTTTGTGCTGGACTATTTATTCTGTGATGGAAGCTTTTATTTGATGTTTAATGCACTTTTGGCCTTTTTTAATGCTCTAAAATGATCCCCCTAATATAAAACTGCAAATTATGGTTGGATCAAGTGACGATCAACTCAAAAGCGTCTTGAATTGATCCGCAAACAAACGTAGAAAAGCAACACTGGACGTTTCATTTTTCAAACTAGTGTTTTTGTTTTGTTTTCAGTCCCTGCCAGCTTAAAAGAAAATATGACAAGATAAATGGTTGACATTTAGAAAGCGTGATTCCTTTTCTTTTTTTTCGTGTAGCTTTTCTTTCATCTGTCTCTGTTTGCTCGTAACACCTCTCTGATGGACATTCAACTATAACAATGTCTGCTCATTGTTTATATTGTACACTTGCAATAAAGATTTTTCAGTCTTTGAACTTGCTGCTTGACGTCAGTTATTAAACATGAGCTCAGTACAAAAGTAATAATAATCAGTGCAGTGAAGATGTTCTGTCAAAAGGATGCAAAGACCTTCAGGTTGACTGAAATGTTACATGAGCTGCTGGCATATGTCTGAACATAAATGCACTTAATATACAATATACTTTCATTTTGATTTTCAAAATTGAAATATTGTATCATTGAGCTCTATACAAGGCTGAAAGAAAAGATTTTGCAGAACGTCTTTATATGGAAATGGTGAGAGTGAGGATGCAATATAGGATGTGATAATACAGAAAATCCTTTATATGGTGAGGGTGTGTATATGCAAATCAATAAACCTGGACGTTATAATACAGAAAACCCCCTTATATGGTGAGGGTGTGTATATGCAAATTAAACCTGAATGTGATCATACACTAAAGCCCTTATATGATGAGGGCATGAATATGCAAATTAATAAACCTGGACTTGATAATAGAGGAAAGTCTTTACATGGTGAGGGCGTGTCTACGCAAATCAATAAACCTGGATGTGACAATACAGGAAAGTCCTTATATGGTGAGGGTGTGTATATGCACATCTATAAACTTGGATGTGACGATACAGAAAAAAAGCCTTTATATGGTGAGAGTGTCTATGCAATTTAATAAACAAGGATGTGATCATACTGGAAAGCCCTTATATGGTGAGGGCGTGTATATGCAAATCAAACCTGGATGTGACAATACAGTAAAGTCCTTATATGGTGAGGGTGTGAATATGCACAATAATAAACCTGGATGTGATCATACAGAAAAGCCCTTATATGGTAAGGGTGTATATATGCAAATTAAACCTGAATATGATCATACACTAAAGCCCTTATATTGTAAATGCATGAATATGCAAATTAATAAACCTAGACTTGATAATAAAGGAAAGCCCTTATATGGTGAGGGCGTGTATATGCAAATAAAGCTGGATGTGACAATACAGGACAGTCCTTATATGGTGAGGGCATGAATATGCAAATAATAAACATGGATGTGATCATACAGAAAAGCCCTTATATGGTAAGGGTGTATATATGCAAATTAAACCTGGATATGATCATACACTAAAGCCCTTATATTGTGAAGGCATGAATATGCAAATTAATAAACCTAGACTTGATAATAAAGGAAAGCCCTTATATGGTGAGGGCGTGTATATGCAAATAAAGCTGGATGTGACAAAACAGGAAAGTGCTTATATGGTGAGGGCATGAGTATGCAAATAATAAACATGGATGTGATCATACATAAAAGCCCTTATGTGGTGAGGGCGTGTCTATGCAAATTAATAAAAGGGACCTGATCACAAAGGAAAGCCCTTATATGGTGAGGGCGTGTTTATGCAAGTTAACGAACCTGGACGTGATAATAGAGGAAAGCCCTTATATGGTGAGGGCATATTTATGCAAATTAATAAACAGAGACGTGATCATACAGGAAAGACCTTATATGGTGTGGGTGTGTACACACAAATTATTGTTGGATTAATGTTGGATCAATTGCTAAAATTCTATATACTCCATATATGCACCTTTCATCATAAGCGCAGACACTGATCATAGCATCATTTCCTACAGTATCTCCCACTAGTTTGTCTTTAAAATAATAGCATTTAAATGTTTCATTTCATGATGTCATTTTAATTCTGTTGGGCTGTATGCAGTGCAATGCATTAGGAGTTAAAAAAGGTCCCACTTTATATTAAGTGGCCTTAACTAGTATGTAGTTACACAGGAATTAATAGTTTGTTCCAATGTACCAATGTAAAATGTTATTGTGTAAATACATGTATTTACTGTGTACTTATGCTTGATTAAATACATGTAAGTAATTACATCTGTAATTAATTTCTGTAATTACATTTGTAAATACACCGTTGACCATCCCTTACACCTTAACCCACCCTTAAACCTACCCATACCACCAAACCTGTCCATAACCCAACATCTATCCCAACTCAAAAGCACCACAAGTGTTCTCAAATACATTATAAACACAGTGAGTACATTGTATTTATTTTTTTTTGATGTAAGTACATAGTAGTTAAGGACACTTAATATAAAGTGGGACCAAAAAAAAAACCTTCATATTGATTGAACATATCCATCATAGTTAATATTTTTAACAATGACTTTTCTAAAGCTACCGTTGAAAAGATTTTTTTAACAAAAAGTATTCAAGTTTATGAGTCAAATATGATACAGTAAGCTTACATTTCTCTGATAATATTGTATAAAATAAATTACATTGATCAATGGTTTTGAAAAAGTAAAGAAAAATAATTATGAAAATGTGTATATTTTCACAATCAAAACAGTAAGAAAGTTAGAA
Source organism: Danio rerio (assembly GCF_052040795.2). Classification (NCBI taxonomy): domain Eukaryota; kingdom Metazoa; phylum Chordata; class Actinopteri; order Cypriniformes; family Danionidae; genus Danio; species Danio rerio. Next base: position 63,571,443 of record NC_141025.1, on the reverse strand, counting down.
AAACTGCTGCAAATGATTACCATTATTGTTTTTTTTGACACAATATATAAATATTTTGGAGAATGGGGGTGGGGGTTGGTTGGGGAATTAAGAATACAACAGATTTCGAACAAATGAATGTGCTGTGCAGCGTATCAACAGAAATTCAGAATCAGATGATTTCCTGTGCCCATAAACCCATCTAATTATTAGCATATAGAACCATCGACATGCCATTAGTGAAATGTGCCTACAGCTGCTCTAACTGATCATGCAGCCAATCAAATCTGCGGGAGCTTTTTTTTAAAAAATAAATTTGCTAGACTATGGTCACGTTGACGGCATCTTAAATACACATACTGTAATAAATCTGGTTTGCACGATTACAGTAAACAAATCCTTAAGAGTCTTCAATAATAAGCTCATTTTTAAAGATGGGGTTACAGTCACCCAGCAGCCTCCCACCTGCGCTTTTCTTTATTATTCCATGCTGCTGATGCTTTTCTCCACAGATGCCGCCTCTAAATAACATGACATTGTGCCGTTTATTGCAAAGGCAATTGGCGCGTATTCAAAGCCATCTCATATTTATAGTCCCCCGCCACCATTACGCTCCCCAGTTCAGACTGTCAGCCTCACACTCACACACACACACACACACACACACACACACACACACACACTTTTGCAAACGATAATGCTCCCGAAGGTGCTATTGTGAAAACTACCCATTCAGCGGACATCATTTGGATGATTTATACAAATGCGTTTATGAACTACGGTGAAATTTACCGCATGCTTATTATCATTCCCATCCAGCTCTAGAAGTTCCAATGCAGCTGAATGAAGCATGAAGAGAGTTAAACGCCTTCAGAAGTCACAACAGTCATCATTTACACACTGAATAGAGGAAAAATGCAAGTGTTCTTTGAACTGAATGGGAGCTTTTATTGAGGGATTGCGTTTGGTAGTTTGACTTGACATGACACGCGAGATGTTACTGTAAATACATGTTATCGTTTAGCCTGGATGTACAAAAACATTAATTGAAACATGAATAAATATGCTTCCTACGAATATATATATATATATAGGCATTCATATTTTCTCAGAAAATAAGTTTTAGTTTGCCACGTTAGGACCATGAATTGCAGCACTAGGTTAATAGGAATCTGAATGCTAGTTCAGGCTGCTGCTTGCCAGCAAAAAGAGATTTTAGATGGGAATTGTGTGTGTGATTTATTACTGGGATATCTCTCTGCGGGATGGTTTTGATGGAATTATTGTCGTTCAGCACGCTCCCCCGGACGCACTGTGAGTGGACGGCGAAGTTTCTTGTTCGGAGCTTAAAGACGCAGGGTCGGTGGTCACTGCCGGGGTCAGAACGTGGCGACAAACTGGACACGTGCCAGACTGAAAAATCACAGAGACAACATGTAGTTAATATGACCAAGTTATCACATTATGAATGCTTGCCCTCTCAAAGTGATAGCTCACCCAAAACTCAAACTTATGTCATCATTTTTGCAACAAGATTCATTTCATTTTCTTTTAACGAAGAAATTGTAAAATGTTGGAAACCTGTAACCATTGACGCCCATAGTACCTGCTTTTCCTACTGTGAATCAAGGGTTATGGCTTTCTGGCACCCAATATCTCCAATAAAATGTGTAAATGATGTCTGAATTATTTATTTTGGGTGAAAGATCATTTATAAAGTTTATTTAAATAATTTAAAAAGAAATAAATGTGTTGGTTGATATTACAGGGTTGATAACATTACAGGGTTTAACATTAATTTCAAATCAAGCACCTTTATAATTCACACCCCAGGATTATCTTGTGCTATGAAAGTCCTAAGTGTACTAAATATTTCATGTACATTTAATATTTACATTAAATATGTCAGAAATGATTTTTTGAATGTCATTTTCCAAAAATGTTGGTTATTTTAAACAGTTGTATTGTTGTTGCTGAATCCAAACTATTAATATTGAAATATATAGTGCATTATTTGTCATAGATCATGAATAATATTTAAATAAACAAAAAAAGAAGAATTTCTAGTTTTAAGCACTTCTGTGTTTGACAGCAGCATGACAATTGTTGAAAGTACACCAAAAACAAATTTAATTTCAAATTTAATTCAAGCACTTTCAGTGACCTACACTACCTGACAAGTCTTGTCGGCTATGCAAGTTTTAGGAACAACATATAATAACTTGACTTCTAATTGATCATTTGACATCAGAAGTGGCTTTTATAAAATGCAAAGGCCTCTAGATTACACATTTTCTACCTAAATAAAATATGATCATGCCTTGATTTTTAGTCATTTAATTCAGACAGCAAGGTCTTATTTTGCTTAGACAAAAGTCTCGTCACTTAACAGAAATAATTCACAGTATAGAATATGAAGTCATGGTGCAGTGGAAAATGAATGAATATTGTGTATGACTCCCATGAGCTTGGAGGACTGCATCCATACATCTCTGCAATGACTCAAAAATCTTATAAATAGTCAGCTGGAATGGCAAAAAAAGCGTTCTTGCAGGACTCCCAGCGTTCATCAACATTCATCTTGAATGCCTCCATCTTACCCTAGACATGCTCCATGTCTGTTCATGTCTGGTGACTTGGCTGGCCAATGCTGGAGCACTTTGACTTTCTTTGCTTTCAGGAACTTTAATGTGCAGGCTGAAGTACGAGAAGGAGCGCTATCCTGCTGAAGAATCTGCCCTCTCTTGTAGTTTGTAATGTAATGGGCAGCACAAAAGTCTTGATACCTTAGGTTGTTGATGTTGCCATCTCGTCTGGAGATCTCTCGCATTCCTTTTCACCAAACTTGACTGATTTCTGTGAAAATCTTGGGTCCATGCGGGTTCCAATAGGTCTTCTGCAGTGTTTGTGATGATTGGGATGTAATTCAACAGATGGTTCATCAGAAAAATCTACCTTCTGCCAAATCTACCATCTAAGTTATTATTTGTTGCTCTTAAAACTGGGATCAACGACAAGACTTCTGTCAGGTAGTATATGTTTGTCCAGGCCTTGAATCCATATGTCTGAAATTCAAGTACTTTTGAGGTAACCCTGATATTAACTCAGTACAAAAACTTATTAGCAGACACAAATTTTGATTTCTAAATAATGAGTTACTCATGCTTGAGCCAAATCAACTAACTTTTGGTTTTAATTAAATTAAACTACATTTTTAAGGGATTGTTGTACCCAAAAATTTTCAAATAAAAAACTAACCAAGACTGGAATTGTATCATTATTCCAAGTATAAAAATAAACAATGAAAGAAATTTCATCTCTGAGCCTCGAGATTTACTTTTCTTTAGAGTTTCTCTCCAACCTTAATCAAATCTCAACCAGCTAATCGAGTCTTTAGGACTACTAGAAAGTTACAGGCAGAGGAGATCAGGATAAGAACTAAACTCAGTACACTTCACGAAATGCTTTTTTTACTAAATTTTTTTTGTCGTGTTTCTAGTTCAAATATCTGAAAAAATCATTATTCAAGAAGCATTTTTTAGCTAAATTTATAGGTTTGTTTTAAGAAATACTACATCAAAATTAAGTGAGTTTTTCCTTAAAACAAGTAAAATATTCTGCCAGTAGAGAAAACTAAATAACTGTCAAAAAGAAAAACTATATATATTTTTGCTTAACCCCATTGGCAGATTATTTTGCTCGTTTTAAAGAAAAAAAAAACTTAATTTCAGCATAATTTTTATTAAAAAAAGAAAATATGTTGAAAACGCTTCTTGATTTGAGAGTTTTTAGATATTTAAACTAGAAAAATACTTTTTGCAGTGCAGGAATGAAGACCTCGTGGACCAGAGCTGAGGTTTGTTATGAGTTATATTTCTTTTCTCTTTCACAAGCTCCAAGAAAAAATAAATAAAAAATAAAAACAAGAAAAATACCTTTCTGAGCCAGAGAGTGACACAGAGTTTATGAAACATGTGGCGGCATGGCAGCAGGGTGGCAATCTCATCTTTGACGTATTCACAACAGCAGATGGCACAGCACTGCTCCTGCTCTGCACAACCAAAAACAATGTGTGTGTCAATGCTCCATCCTAAACCACACGAGTGCAAATATTTAAACACATCTCCTTCCAGACACAGACACATCCAATTCATCATTTTGGTCATTAGGGGGTTGAAACTACGGTTATTTGATGCTTCCCAAAGCAGATTTATCACCCTAAATGCATTCAGGGTCATAAAGCTAAAGTGGGACATTAGTGTGGCAGTGTGAATGTCCTAGCATTCATCATAAGTGTTGAGTTTTGTGAAAAACATTTCATATCTGGTATTTAAATAAAGGAATAAAAATATTATAATAATGTAAGAAGAGCATTATTAGGCAATAATTATGTATTAATAGTAGTATTATTATTAAAGTGAATTAGAGATATTCTAGTCTCACGTCTGTGACTGTTTCACACATTCAACACGAAGGCATTCATACAATTTTCCATCTGCAAAACACTTCACATGGCCAGCAGTGAGAAACAAGAAGACAAATTATATATACAGTGCAATCATGTAACCGCAAACCTTGTTCATAACACAGCTAGAGAGGCTGTAATGTCCCTCTTGACTATAATACTGCTGATGGATACAGAGAAGCACATACGGTCAGTCTGCTACAGCCCAATGTGCTACATTGTGAAGTGTGCAATTGCATATATACATTACAAACCTTTCTTGTCTGTTTTCAACACTTATGATGTAATGCTGCGAGTCATGTCAGAAATAAGTGCAGCTCATGTCCTTGAACTCTAGTTTCTATGAATGACAATGCTCATAACACCAAAATGTGGATGACAGCAAAACACTTCATCACTATTTTGGGTATTCATTGAATACTTCAATGTGCTGTTGATGAAGATGCATGAAAACAAAGTGCACCAGGTAAAAGAAATAAAAGATGAAGTAGTCACACTGTTTCAGAATTTTACAAATAAAATAATTAAAGTTTTCATGAACATCTTTTGATTCAGTTGGAATGAAATCTATCTGACAGACGAATCCAGCTTTATTGTTTAGATGAACACTAAATATACAGATTTTTGAGCTGATTGGATGCATTTTTGATAAAGTACATATTTAATTCTGATATATTATTATTGGTAATATAACAGACATGGCCAACATTTTCATTGAGAGATTTTTTGTTTTTGTTATGAAGGAATGATTATACAATGAATGATAGAAGTTATGGATGTGAAATGTTTTTCACACTTCCATTTTGCGTGAAAATCTGATATATCATTTAACAGTTTTGTTTACTACACATTTTGCTATTTAGCATGGCTGATAACTGAATATTAATTAGATAATGGCATTACGCTGCTGTGCTGTAAGCCAATCGTTGCATTGATGATCATGATTTTGATAATTGCTAGAATTGTCCTTTAAAACGAACAGTCATAGCTATCTTAGATCAATTCATCAGGACATTTTAATCTAAATCACAAACTTGTTTGAAGAACCAAACTAAGCAGAGATCTGTTATCATGATTGAAAGATTAAGGATCTGTCAAATTAACATAGACAATTTATAAGAGGTAGGAACAACGGACCAAGTGTTCACAAGTTATGTGTTTACAAAAACCATTCAAGTATAACCGTTTTTCCCCCTGGCACAAGACAAAATTACTGCACATGATTTCATTTTCCCTTATGTAAACTTTTATGGCTTTTGGAAGTTTAAATTTTTAAGATTGAACCTGAATACCTTTAGATGAGGTTTACAAAAAAGTTGTTTAGTCAAACTGCTCCGTAGTAATGTGTGAAAAAATCTGATGAAGATCTAGACTTAGTGGGCATTAGGTTTTAGCATATTCAAACTAAGCTTGGAGTAATATAATAAGCGTAACCTGAGCAAATCTATATTTTGGCTCAGAACCAGTTGTAAAAATATTATGGATTCCTTGGATAATGCAGCAAATACTGATATTAATTATGGCATAATTAGCTTCCGGCCTGCTTTTAGATGTTATTTTTTTAAGACGGTTGCCCTATCTTACTACCAAATTTGACATGAATTATTTTCAGACTATGCTGGGCAAAAGTTACAGATTTAGAGCCAATAAGCAATGTGTGTGTGTGTTTTTTTTACAGCATGAATAAATTGAGGCCCCAGTTCTGATCAGATTTTGTCCAGCCATTTTTGAGCTTTAACGGACAACATGTTCACATGACATTACATATATTAAATTATTAGGCATAATTGGCTGAGGAATGTGCATGTAAATGCTTTGTTTACACCCACCTGTAAAAGGTGTATCTATAATGTGTATTTTCTAATATCTCATAAAAATGAATAATGAAAATGCCAAGATGTACATCCATTTTGAAAATGCACATGCTAAATGTATGCAAACAACAGACTAGGATACACTTTTTATACAATAAGAAAGATTCATAAACTATCAGGGAAACAATTATTAAATAAACTCCAGCATGAGCATCAAAGGCCATGTCATAACATGAATGGGTGTGATGGTCCGACATTAATGGACAAACCAGCGGACTGGCCACATCGTAAACGCCTTAGCCATATCCATTAAAGCTAAGGTAATTATTATTACTTCCTAGAACTGTCTTGAATAGCTGCGCACACAGAAAGTGGTCTTGTGCCTCCAAAAGCCAACACGTTTCATATTCTAAGGTAAATTTCTTCATTATACAAGTAAAAAAGACCCACAGTTGCTTCTCTCACTGTCGCAAATTACATTTTTCTTTTTGATATTTGACATCAGCTTTTTAGGAAGTGTCAGTTTTGTTCTCTTTGACTCACTTGAGGGAAACTGCTTTTTATTGGAGTAAAATATTTCAGTTTTGCACACAAGTCTAATTCACATCTAGAGATGGAAACATAGCTGTTGCAGTTGGTCTGATTCTTCCTGCCAAAATAGTATATTCTAAATCAGGCCATGATGGCTTTTTCATGTGTTGTTTGATGTTGCATTTGCTGCACTTTATTATAATGTAATAATCTAACTTTCTTTGGAATAAATCCCAGCCTCTTTGATAATATTGTTTAAAAACTATAAGACACTTGCTGACAGTGGTGTTGTGAGTATTACCAATGTTTTCTGCATGCATGGTGATCTGTGGTAGGCAGTCGATGATCTGTTCGGTGGCTGGGGGATGAGCCTGCTCCACATCTATAGCTAAAGACTCCAGATGAGCTAGCGCTGCCTGTGAAACAACAAAGCACATTAGCATATTTCATTTCCCTAGGATAAAGATAGAAGAGAGTTAATTATACATTAAGCCTTACATTTCTAATGTGCCTTCTCATTGGCTGAAAAACTAAGTTTGCTAGGCATTCACGTAGCAATGGAGTCCTATTTCTTAATATTGCCTTTTTGCTAAATTAAGATGGATCACTTGTTTGTATAACGTAGCTGTTCATGCGGATACAATATTTATAAGTAAATGAAAAAGCATCATACATAATGAAAGATTACTAGGCTTTATTCTCATTAAAAGACAAACAATAATCAAATTAGACCACAAGGCGTCATGGGACTGTTTTTTAATTCCAGTTAATATTATGTTTTTACATGTATAAAAAAGGGTACTCTCACTGACATCACAATTATTTAAAATAGAACCTAAGATACAAAATGTAAGACTGCAGCTCATACAATTTGTTACAAGCGATGCATAGATTACACTATACAAAAGCCAAACTTAACAAGCTGTATCCTTCTATCTCTCCTTTGTAAGAGGTTCAGTCGGGACCTTTGGTCTTGTATTCTGGTCCTCTCCAGAAGTATCTGAATTTTGGAAAAGCATCTTTGGAAATTTTTCTCAGGCTTTTGAAATGGACATTAAAATTGATGTGGGATTAGCACTGTTTGTCATCGTCAGACAAAGCTCCAACTTGGCTTAAACATCAACAACTCTTGCTTATGTTTGGCATGGTGCTGGCCAAGAGAGTGATTCTGATGGAGTGGAAATCCATGACACCTCCAATTTTTTTTAAATGGTTAGGTGAAATGGTTTCTGCCCTCAAGCTGGAATGATTAGTCTGGCTGAGATTTTTTTTTGTTGTTGATGGTGCTGTATAATTGCTGTATTGTTTGCTAGTGTTTTGTAGTGCATGTTCTAGTAAGTATTAGGTAATAACACAGAGATCATTTTGTTAACCTATATACATGATGTACACTATTGGGTGTTATGTTTTTATAAAAACTTCTATAAATAAAGTTAAAACAAATTAACCCTTTAATTTTACAGAGAAAATTTGTAGTTTTTAATAAATAAATAAACAAACAAAAACAAATAAAAGAAAAAAATAAATAAGTAATTTTAATAGCATTATTCTTGGTTTTTATCTGGTAAGCCTCCTCAAATTTTGCAGTCCAGGTTTATATAATAGGCAGAGTGACAGTCACTCACCTCCATAGCCTGTGCGAGACGCTCTTCTAATGCCATGTAAGTGAGGAGCTGGGAATGATCCACATAAGAGATTGCTTGAGCCATCCCGAAACCATCACCAAATTCATCAAGAAACCTGAACAAGACACAGCACTTTAACATGCATCCTTTCTTTCTTAGTTGTTTCCATGTTGCATCAGACCCAACCAAAATAGTTACACAAAAGTTTCTTATAATAGATGGTGGTAAATACATTTCATCAACATTTTCATTATTTTACAGTGAGTTAATTCTGCAATGAAATTTTAGGGGGAAAAAATCCAGGCTCAACATACTGGGCTCAACAATAATCAAAATCAAAGAACAAACAGGAATGAACATAAAAAAATGAACAGCCAAAATGCAGTTCAGTTAAAACGTGACCTAAGGAGTTAAAATAGACAATTTTGCAGAAAGCTTCACTTTAGAGAGTAAACACAACTACCACATTTTACCCCTAAAGAAAGCCCCAAAGAACCAGGAAAGAACATGGCTCCAAATATAAGACCTCAAAAAACACTCCAATTTTTGGAAATAATCTTATAAGTCTCCAAGAGTTAAGGTGTACCATATTTTATCCATTTAGCTGATCTCTGTGTCTGGCAGGAGCACTTTTGGCTTAGCTTAGCATAAATCATTGAATTTGATAAGACCATTAGCTTCTCGTTCAAAAAATTCAAGAGTTTTGATAATTATATATAACTTCACACTTCTGCAGTTATATTGTGTACTATGACCAACAAACAATGAAAACGTAGTATTTTCTACGCCAATATGGCTAGGATTTATACTACAATTTATACATACAAGTGAATCAACTTTCAAAATTTTCAAAACTCTTGCTAACGGTCTAATCCAATTCAATCACTTATGCTAAGCTAAGCTAAAAGTGTTTCTGCCAGACCTGAAAATCGGCTAAAAGGATTTAAATATGGTAAAACTATTTTTTAAAAATAAAACAAGCCTTTCCCAAAAAGGTTGAGTGTTCCTTTAAGTGAATGACAAAAAAGCTTTGCTGTAGTATAGCCCTAAACATTTAAAGATTACACAAGATTGCTGTTCTTTATCATTATTAGATACTGTATATTAATTTTTTTGACCTCCACTCAGTGTCCAGATCTTCACTCATGCTAGAATCGTCCTCTAGGTTATTGTTTCCATCCAGGATGAAGAGTCCAGGGTGCACAAACTGACTGACACCATCGGGGTCTTCATCACTGCTGCTGCCAGAGTCTTCATTGTACATGAGCCAGGGGATCTCGCCCTCCTCCAGAGGGGTCTGCTCCCTGAAGAACACCACACATAAAACAATTCAATTAAACGTCATTTTTTTATTGATTTCAATTCTGTTCTGTGCTCAAAGACGTTAGAATAATCATAGGACATATGTTCTGTGAGAAACTGCTGTAAACATTTTAATTTATCTGTAAGCTTAAAAAAAAAATCCAACCATTTTAAAAGCTTTAACAAATCAGGCCTAAGCAGACAACATTTTGTTTCATTTTAGATCTACAGATTTTAAGATCTTTAGATGCTGCAGAATTTACAGCAAAAATGAAGCAAATGCTAAAAAATTCTAAGGGACAAAATGCAGGATTGCAGCCTCAGGCACGTTAAGTTTCTGGTTAAAGTGAGAATTCGCCCCAAAAATAAAAGTGTAATCAGCACTTATTCACTCTCAAGTGATGTAAAGCGGTTTGAGTTTCTTTCTTCTGTTGAAAACAAAAGATATTATAAAAGGACAATAGAAAATGTATAACCATTGACATTCCTAGTACGATGAAAAGTACTATGAATTTCAATGGTTACCAGTTTTTCAGCTTTCATCCAAACATCTTCTTTTGTGTACAATAGAAGAGAGAAACTCTAACCGGTTTTGGAACAAGGGTGAGTAAATGGTGACAAAATCTGGATTTTTGGGTGAAATATCCAGTAAAGTTTTGTTTATATATTTTAATTTTAAAAACATGTCAGAAAAGCATTCTCATTTCTTATTATTAAACCCTCTTTGTTTTTTGTTTTTTTAAATATTTCCCAAATTGTTTAACAGAGCAAGGAAATTTTCACAGCATGTCTGATAATATTTTTTCTTCTGGTGAAACTCTTATTTGTTTTATTTCGGCAAGAATAATAGCAGTTTTTAATTTTTTAATTAACATTTTAAGGTCAAAATTATTAACTGCTTTAAGCTATATTTTCTTCTTGGTCTACAGAACAAACCATTGTTACACAATAACTCGTCTAATTACCCTAATCTGCCTAATTAAACTAATTAACTAAGTTAAGCCTTATAATGTCACTTTAAGCTGTATAGAAGTGTCTTGATAATTATCTAGTCAAATATTATTTACTGTCATCATGGCAAAGATAAAATAAATCAGTTATTTGAAATGAGTTATTAAAACTATTATGTTTAAAATAGTGTTGAAAAAATCTTCTCTCTCTTAAATAGAAATTCGGGAAAAAAATAAACAGGTGGCTAACAATTTAGGGGACTAATTATTCTGATTGCAACTACATCAGGCTTTTCTGATGTGAGAATACGGAAGTAAAAACTGCATAGTTTTTAATTAGCCGCTCAAACAGAGCAAAATGTCATCTCGATACAGTAGTTATTTATATGTTCACAAATGTAATTTAATTATATGTTTACAATAATAAGGAGATTACTTGTATTGAATGCAATGCATATACAGTAAGTACAATTCATTACTCTAAATCACCCAATAATCTGTCTTTAATAATATGAGATCTACATGCTTAGATTTATAAATAAAGCTCTGTCATTGCAAGTGTGAAGAGAAAAAACAATGCAATAGAGCGACAATACAACAATCACACATCATTGCCTCAATGTAACAACCTTTCTACAACATTGTACTAACCTTGTAAAAAGGTTGAGGGTCTATGTTGTTGCTGAAGATTGTCACAACAGTGTTATAATGTTGCTATTTAAACGGCCGTTGCTTTAGGTTGTGCTTAGGCGGCATGGACGACAACTGTATAACATTCACCAACAGACCTTTCGGCATCTCATTCAACAACGACCAAGGAGACACGAGTAGAGCTTTATTTCTTCATGTTAAATAAAAGTGGCCAATCAGTGGCCATTTGTATAGTCCTGTTGTGTCAAGCTCTGATCTGTCCTCTCTTGTTCACTGCCTATTTTGACTTGTGGCTGCTGTGGATCCATCTCTGAACTGGATTCTCTGTTGGATTTGTTTCTTTCCAACAGTTAATTATTTAATATGATCTAAACATTATGTTGGGGCATCACGGTGGCACAGTGGGTAGCACGACACAGCAAGAAGGTCACTGGTTCGAGCCTCAACTGGGTCAGTTGGCATTTTTGTGTGAAATTTGCATGTTCTCCCCGTGATCGCCTGCGTTTCCTCCGGGTGCTCTGGTTTCTCCCACAAGTCCAAAAACATGCATTATAGGTGAATAGGGTAAGCTAAATTGTCTTATGTGTATGTGTGTGAATGAGTGTGTATGGATGATTCCCAGTGATGGGTTGCACCTGTAAGGGCATCCGCTGCGTAAAACATGTGCTGGATAAGTTGGTGGTTGATTTCACAGTGGCTACCCCTGATTACTAAAGGGACCAAGCCCAAAAGAAATGAATGAATGAATAAACATTTTATGCAGTTTGCTTATAATTAGATGTGTACTGTATGTATTAAATGTGAAATATACAATGAAAAAGTTTGATTATATACATTTGTGTGGCATTCTTACACATAAGTTTATATCTGCAGTTATTTAAAAAAAAAGAAAAAATTAATGAACTATATTTAAAGGGCCATGACACCCCCCTCTTTCGGTTAAAGTCTACTTCAGAATTTTTTCAAAAGATGCATGATTAATGGGCGTGGAGCTCCGCGAGCATCAGGCAGGAGTGGGTGTGGCCAGCAGGGGGGAAGGGGAGCGAATAACTGCTGTTGTCAGTTAGCTCGCAAAATGAGACACAAAGAGGAGACGCATGAGTTTATAGTTTACAAAGTTAAAATGCAAAGAAATGAACAGTGATTTAATGCCCTGCTACATTTGTTATTCGTAATTTCATATACAGACAACCACAATTTATATCCTTATAAAGATGTGTGTTCATGTAAACAATATAAATGAGGACTTCTCCCTCAATCCCCGTATCCAGCAGACTCAGTGCAGCAGGTCTCCTGACCTGTCTATTTTACCCATTAGCCCTGCTGGTAATCTGGAGGATTTAGGCAAACACAGCAGCGCGGCGATGTGTCTGAATGTGAACAAACTCCTGATAGCGTCCGCCATTCTCCAATTATAGTGCTGCTCTCCTGACAAAAATGCTTGCAGCACACACACAGCTTTGCTGTATGATTGGCCCTGACAAGATCGCGGGGGAAAACATGCAACAAACCCCGTGGACGATGGAAACAAACGCATATGAGCCTTCATGAACGGCTAAATACTCTGCCGTGGTTTCCGTGTCTCTCAGCTCGGGCTTGACTCTGTCAGGTCTGGCAGGTCTCATGAATAATTAAGCAGCCGGCTCTTCTCATAGGATAAGAAAACTCCGCTATGAATAATAATGAGAAACCGATGCGTCATCATTGCACTTGCAGTTCTGCGCTACGTCGCCGATTTTGATCCCGCCCCAAAAATCATTTTAAACCCGGAAGCTGAAATCAGCTGACAAAAGCTCAATATTATCCAGTTTTCCCCACAATTAAAGCTGACAGGTGCTAACATTGTCTTAACTGATGCTCAACACACACACATCTGTTAATATATAAAAAAAAAAAAAAAAAGTTCTCTGGGGTGTCCTGAACCTTTAATGGCAATACCAGCAATACAAGAAAGGTAATCCTGCTTATCCTGTATTTTAGGCAGTATTGATATACTGCCAGGAAAAAAAAAACATTAACACATGTAGGAAGAACGTTGTCTCATGGTTGCTGAATGTTACACGACAACATTGCTACAGCCTTCCCATGTCTTACATTACTACGTTGTGACAATGTGGCAAGCACATAAGTGGAATGTTGTCTTTGAAAAAATGCGAAGTTGTACAGACATCACTACAACATAGATGTGTTTTTTGGGTTGAGGTATAAAACAGTGTTGTGTGTGTTAATTTTACCAAAACAAGAAATGACAAAAATGTTGCTGCAAATTCAGGGCCACAAAAATCTTAAAAATTGAATAAATAAAATGCTGCCAAATCTAGGAGATAGAATTACTTTGTTATACAATACAAAAAAATACAAAAATATTCTACAATAAAATCTTTAATATATAGCTTTTTGTAATATCCAACAATAAATAAATAAATAAAACTTCTTTATAGACAGATATATTAATCTTTGGGAATACACACAAAAAGAGAATCTGCTGAATAACGTTATAGAAAACAAATGTGAAGTGTGTAGAGTTTGTTAGCTGATGTGTTCTTACTCTAGAGCGAGGTTGAGAGAAGGCACTTCCTCCAGACTGCTGCTTCTGCTGGCAGGAGGCTCATCTATGCCAGGCAGAGTCTCCCAGCTTTCTTCACTGGTGCACCTCTCCTTGTCCAGCCCTGAGTCAGATGTCCACGAGGCGGACCACTCGCCCTCGCTGAATTCTGAGCTGCTGAGCAGGATACACACATGCACGAACACACACACGTGAGGTCACCTCGTAAAAGTCAAGCTAATCCTCTTAGCTGAAGAGCCTTAGCATGCAGAATGAGCGCCCACTGAGAGCACCTTTGGCACCTCGCTCATTTCCTTATCAAGCATTCACAGTAAAGGCCCAAATTCATCCTTGACTAGCATTATGAGGGACTTTTCGCATATACACAATCAAATAGAGCATGCAATTCCAAATTTCAATTTTGTGCAATATTGAACAAAGCGTGTGTGAAAGGAAGGACTTAACCTTTTTAAAATAAGGTTCACCCACACAAAAAACGACTTTTTAAAAAAAATAAATAAAGAACTCTAAATTAATAAAAGATTCTAGTCAGCAAAATAAAAGTTTGGCAATAATACGCGTCAAAACAAGTCAAATTAATGACATTAAATACCATGCATTTACAGTTAATGCCCAAATGTAACCTTCATTATGAGGATGCTTGAAAGAAACTTTTTTTTAGACAAATGTATGGTATAAATATCAAAGTAGAAAATATGTAAAAACTGAAAAAAAGCCTCTCTGTTACAGAAGTACAGTGCTCAGCATAGACAAGTATACCCCTCACAAATCTCTTTCAAATTCATTTTTTAGGAAGCTGTACAATATTATATTTGTGCATATACAAGCCAAATCTTCAACTTACGATGAAGATCCAAAAACCAGCACACCCAAATTTATGTTATAGAAAAAAAAATACTAACAAAAAAAAAAGAAGAAAAAAATGGTTAATTTTGTAGCTTGTAATTTATTTTAGCAATATTTGGCTTGAATTAAATTGTATTATTTCTTAATTGCTAAATATGTTTGGTGACTAAAATATTATTTTAATAAATATGTCTGTTTAATAAATCTGTTTAGTTTAAAATCACCAAAATGCATTGCCTATATTCATTGAGAAATGGATAAAAATATTCAATTTCAAAATGGGGTGTACTCTATGCTGAGCACTGTAGATCACAATACATGAGGTTTTTATAATATTACGCTTTTGAATGTGATTAAAAAAAAAACTCTAATTTAGCGACAAAATTATTCAGTTGAAATAAATATATATTTATTAAATAGTGTTGGGCAATAATCAGTCGTGATTAATTGCATTCGAATTAAAAGCGTTTTGACAAGACATTTGTGTGTGTTCAAAGTGTATTTATTATGCAGATAAACACATGCATGCATATATTTGAGAAAATATGTGTATATAGATACAAAATATATACTGTATGTATATGATATAAATTATATGCAAATTTAAATATATGTAAAAAAAAAAAATGGGGGGGGGGGTGTGGGGGTTTGAATAAATTTAGTTTTTATGAATTACATAAACACCTATGTCAAAACAAATGTTTGTTTTGGATGCAATTATTCATTGCCCAGCACTAATATTAATACTAATGCTAAAAGCCATACCTATTGTATAAATCATAAACAGTGCTAGTTATGCTAGTTACAGTGCAGTCTGTTATTCTGTACAGAGTTGTACAATATTAACATTTCACAATAAAGTATTGAAGAGGGATCCATGCAGTGCATACTGTACCTTTCATCGGCTTTCATAGATGGCTCACATTTCTCTCCAAAATTCTCTAGGTCTTCCCAGATATCGTCCTCATCCTCGCTCTTCCTGTCCTCAGAATTGAGGTCACTCAAAGCCATGGCTGGAAAATTAAAAAGGAACTCGTTCTCAGGGCATGTTTGTGCGAGGAATCCCGGAGGTGCTGAGCCACACTTGTTTCTGATGGCCGAGCCTGACAAATGACCCGTTTCCTCTTTTTCTGAACGTTTCCTTCTTTCAAGGTGAGTCTCGCTCGTCTGTTTGCGGATCTTTGGCCTCACGACCATTTCGGACTCAAATGTTTCACCGGGATTGTTTTGTTCTGTGTTTTTATGGGAAACAGCGCTAGCTGTATCCCCATAACATTTTGGAGCTCGGTCTTCAACAAAAAACGAAGGTTTTCCGTTTGTTTTTACAGTTCTTTGACAGTCTGGTGTGTCATCAAAAAGGTCTGTCGAGTCTTTAGAAGACGCCATTTGTTTCATACGATTTTTTCTAAATAAACTAGAGCGCGAATCGTCAAGCGAGTCAACATTTCCACCCAATTCACAAATACCATCTAGTCTCCTACAAGCAGCATGAGACGGGTCCGAACTCAAGTCTTCCTCCTCAGCACCGCTGCTGTCAGGCTCATAGGCATCAATGTTGATGTAACTCAGAGCTTTCGAGTTAGTCTTGTGGTTTTCATCTATGGGCCAGACTTTGCTTTTTTCTCTACCAGAACAATGTTTTCGATCATATGGCACAACCTGGTCATTCTTTGGTCTCTTGAAATGGTTCAAGGGCGCTTTTGGGACTCTTCGCAAAGATGAGTGTCTCCTGTTGTGGCCTTCAGGATGATGTGCTGCTGCGTTTATCTCGGGCCGCACTGAATTTGTGCATGAAATTGGAAGGATAGTTTGAAGCACTGAAGAAATGTTACCCTTTGATTCTAGAAGGAATAAAGTTTTAGAAATTACTCGTTCTCCTTCAGTAGATACAAATTAATAATTTTGTGAAAAGTGTGTGTATATTAATTTCAGTAAAACAAATAGGTTGATGATTTTATTTCCCTTCTAAACTCTGTAGAACAGATTTAAAGTATGAGGTACAGCCCATTTTTAGAAGGGAAAAAAAGTTCAGCCTATATTTATATACAAACACATATGATGAATGTTTACATTGCGTCTTGCATTCATCACATTTAAGTGTCTCTCCAAGTCATTACATAAAAAAGTAATTCTAAAGCAGTTCAATAAATATTACTGTGCCATATAGATCTCGGATAATTATTATGAATTGAAAGTAAAAGATTCTCATGAAAAAGGATATCTAAAATTGAAAAGTTATTGTATGCTTGTGGTGTTTTTTTAATGCCATAAACCTGTGTGTACTTTAATTTTCAAAACAAAAGAGAATTTTTAAAATGAAAAAACAAAAAATTCAACATGTATCCATGTAAAAATGATGGAAATGCAAAAAGTATTTTAAAGTGCATCGCAAACTAAACTTTAAAGGATTTAATAAACCTTGACTGTTGTCCTATGTGCATGACTAGAAAAGCACACAAGCTACAGTACATTACAGTAAATATACATTGTGTTTGACTTAAATTCTGTCAACCGTCATTTTGACTTTCATTAGACAATGGAGTTACAAACATAGTAGATTTGAAGCGTCATAGCAATGAGTTTCATGCTTTATTAGCTGTAATTTAGCAGTATGGTGCCCTTGTGTGCTTTTTCTGTGAGAGTACAGGCAACAAAGTTTCATGAGCATTCAACTGGGCATGAAGATCAATAGTCAGGGTCAGGAATTCAGTTAAATTTGGTTACAAACAATGACTAAATTTGAACAAACCCAATCATAGCACACTTGGAAAATATGGCTTGTTTGACCATTCTCTGACACTTTTTTTATATATAACATGGTAACAATAAACATCCATTATAAAAAAAGAGCAAACACTGAACAGGATTAGAACATGGTAATAGGACTGCACAATATATCTTCTCAGTATTGATTTAGCAATGTGATCATTTGCAAAAGTCACATTGCATGATTATGTTTTGAGCCAGAACACTGCATGCAATGTTAGGTCTGGGTTATAATTTAAAGACGCCAGTGGTTGTATGAGGATTTTAACAGCATTTAAAAAAGCCAACACAAAAAACTAAATGTAACAATGTCAGATTTTTTCAATATCATGCAGGCAGAGCAAATAATGACTAAAAGCTAATCATTTTTAATAAAATTATCTTTTACCAGTCCTATTCAAAACAACAGGCAAGTAAATAAATAAATATTAAATAATCTTTTCAAATTGGTTTCAAGACGGAAATGGGATGCTCCTTTACCTACTTTAACTACTTTTTAACAACCCTCACCATTCTGGAATATATCTGCATAATAAAGTCAGACGGGCTCCTACAGAGTTTCCGTCTACATCTTTTAAAGGTGATGAATGCACCACTCTAAAGCGGAACAACCCACACATGCATATTTCAGCTCTTCAAAATCCCTTTTACATTCCCAATATCACAAAGCAGTTTATTCACCATGAGAACCGCTACAATCTCAAAACCCTTTCATCCACTTTTGCTGATCACCGATTTTCAGTTTACTCAGGATGTGTTAGTTGAGGTGTGTCATTTTAATGCATTAACATAATACCCGGTGACACTCAACAGTAAGCAAACCATCCATAAATCGATTCTAAATTAATTTCACCAATCTGTGGCACTATTACAACTCTGTTGGGTCTTAATGTTTGTCCCAGTGGCAGTCACTTCCATTTTTTAGCTTTTGTGGTTAGAAAATAGCACATATTTAATGTTGGGTAACTCTTCGGTCACATTATCTACAGATTTATTTTAAAAGCTGGTACATACCCATTGCCTGGCTCTTTTGATCACTCGTCCTCTCCATGTTTTGACAGTCCACAGTAGATGTGGCTCTTTGCTTATCTGTAAACGGTTTGAAACTTATATATGCGTGTCTTCTGCCGTATCTCCGGCCTGAAATGGTCTGGTAACCTCCTGCTGGTTTGGGCCACGCAGACTTGCCCGCTTCTTGACCCATTCCTGTAAAAAAAACAAAAGATTTAAAAGGTATATAGATGAATGCTGCAGTTTTGCAGTCTGCCAGTTTAAATGCACAAACTCTTTGAGTTGAGTGGATATTGACTGGCTACCAATGTTTTTATCAGTCACTAACTGAATCAAAACACTGAAAACGGAATTGTTTTCACAGATTTAAAATGCTTATTAAAACATCAATAATAATAAGTTCAGTATTGTCCTTGATGTGAAACCTTAATCCACTGAAGAGTTTAGATAATTTTATTATTTATTTATTTTGCGTCCTAATTTAACAGAATTGTGTAAAATATGATAAAGATTTTGGCACTTTCCATCAGTGATGGGAATAACGGCGCTATAAATAAATGTTGTTACTAACGGCGATACTTTATACACTAATGAGAGTAATTAAGTGAATGTCGTTTCCCCTGTTACAACGATGTTGCCGTTACTGACCATAAAATGCACGGTACTATAATTGAGAGAATTAAAATAGAAAATAGCTTTCATGTGAGCAGCATCTCTCTCAGCCAAAGGACCCCTCTTTCTCTGTGGTGTGTGTGTTCGGGGCAGGACACATAACCAACCATTTATGATGACTGGTGTGTCTGTAAACGTGGTGTAACGGAGAACGTGATGATTGGCTTAGAGTAAATTTTTATTGTTTGTCAATCAGAGGCAGAGTATTGTGGGTGTTTACACACAAGTACGTGCACAGTGAGTCGCACACACCAATGACCAGGAGTCAGAGCGATGGCAAATCTAATAAGTTTAAGGTAGTGTTTGCAAACTGGAATAAGTACTATTCCCTCGTTGTGGTGAAAGGCAAAAAGGTTTAAATATCAGGCAACTTATGCCCAGGAAAACAACATGTGTCTCTGCGTTGGTGACATCATCTAATGAAGCACCTCACGTCATCACTAGGGGTGTCAAAATTAATTGTTTCTTTGGTGTACTGTGATGCAGACAAGGACAATTCGGTTATGGTTAAGTAATAATCATAACCGGTAGAGCTGCACAATTAATTAAAAAAAAGATTGCGATCTCGATTCAACCCCCTAGACCACAGGTGTCAAACTCAGTTCCAAAAGGGCCGCAGCTCTGTACAGTTTAGTTCCAACCCTAATTAAACACACCAGATCAAACTAATTGAGTCCTTCAGGCTTGTTTGAAACCTACACTTAAGTGTGTAGGAGCAGATTGGAACTAAACTGTGCAGGGCTTCGGCCCTCCAGGAATTAAGTTTGACACTCCTGCCCTAGACGATCATAATCCAGCATTTCTATGATTGACACACTGCTCAGCAACATGGACACCTCCAAATGATGTTATTTTCATTTTAGCCAGAATCGTGCAGCTCTAATAACCAGTTATTATGTACTGATGTCATTTATCTCATATGCACCATGTCGCCATAGCTTACTATGGCGAGGGAGGCAAGAACAAGTTTTTACAACACTCCAAATACTTAAAGGCAGAAACTGTGCACAATTTTGCTGAGTGTGTATTTTCTGGGCTTTCACTGACACTGACAGCCGAAGCTCCAATTTCACAGCGACAGAGAATGAAAGTAAACTTCATATATATACACATGTATATAAAAATATATCTATCTATCTCTCTCTCTGATACTTATGGATAGAGGTCTGAATTCCTGCAGTTGTACCGCGCAAGTTGCAGGACCAGACCAGATTTCTTGCAGCGCGGAAATAAATTTCCCAATAAATCGCGGGAGTGGTCGGTAACTCTGGTGTAGTTTGAACGGGAGTGGGCGGTCTAACAATATCACTCCTGAGTGGGCAAGCACGCGTGTTCATGTGTGTGTGAGTTAGTGAGAGCATGATGCTGTGTGTCTATGTGTGTTTATACAGCTAGGTTGTTATAGCCCCCGCCCCAAATATAAAACGGTGTATAGAAAGCATCAACAATGCACTGAGATATCGAATTGAGAATTGATGCCATGATAATCGTAATCGAACCGCGAGACCAGTGTGTTCACACATTTCTAGTCATCAAATTCCACCACAAAATTAGTGTAGCTGTGGTCTGTAAAATAAATAAAGTTCTGAACCATATATTGTGTTTTATTGTTTAACTATAGTCATATTAATATTTATAAAGATGCTGAATTTGATGGTTGTCTCTCACATTCTTCAACAACACTATTAAAATGGTGTAAGTCAGTTTATTATCAATGTTTTATATATATATATATATATATTTTTAATTATAATTTGACAAATTTGATTATTTAAAGTAACGCAATAGTTACTTTCCGCAGGAATTAGTTACTTTTATAATTATGTAACAGTTACTATTTGTGAGAAGTAACTATTACTAATTACTCTTTCAAAGGAACATGCTTAACATTGCTTGCCATAAAAAAAAAATATGCTTATAAATATTACAAAAGCTCTTGTAAAATGTCATATTTACTTTATGCTGTTCACAGTCAAAAAGGATGCATTGAAAAATAATGAGAAATCATTGCTGATCTAGTGGAAATGTTTGGAACATCAGCAAAAATCTTACTGAAAGCCATTTCTCTAACTACATTTATGATTAGTTTTTTTTTCCAGCTTAAAGATAAAAAAAAAAGCTGTCAACACATAAGAATGGGTAAGACTACAGCATGATCATAATTTAGTACCATATAACCCCCTTAAAATAAAAAAAACAATTAAAAATTAAAAATAAAAAAACAACTAAAAATGGGGTACGGTACAAAATAGGGTACATTGAGTTTACCCGAAAGTTAAAGGGATAATTTCAATAAATCTTGGATGTCTTTGCTGTAAAACTCTCCTTTAAAAGCAAAACAAGAACTGTGATTGGTTGCTTGACATGTCAGTCAGATGGTCTCTATGGTGATACCTGGCTATGAGAGACTGAAAAGCACACCACTGACTTTGTACTGTAAAGCCATTTATCACTTTTAACAAATAAAAACAGAACAATGTCTAAAATGGAACAGAGGTGTACAGCAAACAAGCTGAAAAGAAATCTTTATGGGCTGTTGACCACCCTGTTGACACAAAAGTAGAGCACAAGGTATCATATTACTCTGAGAACCAACTTTACATTCCATTGAAAGGAAACATAACTGGCGACAGGAAACAATGATAATATTTAACAATGTCAATTTTGATTATTTGATCACCCAATGTGAACCTAAGAGGAGATATATCAGGAACAAAACTGTAATGATCTATGTAATATATGATCAAAATCACCATGTGTAACAGCAACATTTAAAACAGACAATCAACCCTTAACTTTTGCAATAATAATCATAGCAAATGTAGCCTCAGTTTTATGAAGGTTGGAGGGAAGCAGGTACAGTTGATCACTTGCTGCTGATGCTTCACGTCATTTTGCTTGTATACACTTTTGTCTCAAGGGCTGCTTTTAAGAGCTTTTTTTAGCTTGCTTTAAACCCGGTCACAAAGCAGATTTTAGAATAATTTTTAAATGAAAGTCAGAAAAGACGAGGCAACAGCAATAGAAAGTCAGAAAGGGTTGAATTGTTTTCCCCACTGGTGTGGGCGTGGCCTAAATGCACTCTCTATGAAAGCGGAGACCCATTCACACTTTCTGCCATCAATCTATGGAAAACTAGATTCAGTTGAATTCTCAAAACTACTAAAAATACTTCAGAAAAAAAAACTGAAATTGTAATAGCTAATGTGTGTGATTTTAAATATATTATATAATATATTTATACAATTCAATAATAAAAAAGGAGCCATTATGGATGACATTTGCAGGAAAACCTCAAAATATAAATTTACGCAGAAGTATATGTTAACATTTTGAAACGTATTGAAACATCTGTTTAAATTTTCCAAAACAACTTACCACACAGTTATGTGGATGTGAAAAATATCAATCTGTAAATATTTGTTATATTTTAAACAAGGAAAAAAAACATGCATTGTTTTTAAGAATTAAACTGCACAACCCAAAAGAAATAATGCTAATCAAAAGGATAACAGTTGGCTCATTATAGAACAAAAATTATTGATTTTACTTTAAATTCTTGCATTTATGAGGAAAAGCTTCATTATGGATGTAACATGTGAAATTTGCATTTGTGTGACATTGGTAAATGAAAAATAATTGTTTAAAAACATTGACAGAGACATTTTGTGTGTTTTTACAGTAGTTTTACTCACTAACACCCTGGATTATGATTTCTTTTCAATGTTTGTGGTAAACTTTTCTGCTTATTTGTGTGGTGTTCTATGTCAGCTATTGATGTGCACCAAAATGCCCCTCAGGGACAATAAATAAATTCCATCTATATTGATTTTAGCATGTATGCAGAAATATGACCAAGCAATCGAGCCATGTTGAGAAATCGTTACAGAAGTAACTTGACTCAGTTCAAGTGCTTTTGTTTTTCTGATTGTTGTACATGTTTTCATTTTGATGAAACTATACTGTACCAGTGGAGCAAATTGGCAGTAATATTTTATTTATTCATTTAATAAATTTTATTTACATTGTTAAATTGTCTAATTTGTTTTCTGTAACAGTTAAAATAGGCTCACTTCAGAAGTTGAATTGATGCTTTCCTAACCCTAAAATAATAATATAAGGTTATTTTGGTTACAATTTTAAAAAGACTTTTTTTATCATATTGAACACTGCATTATTTAGCATTTGGTATTTTATATATCTTAATATTGTACAGCCCTAAAGGAAATACACCATGATTTGACATTTAATACATCACAAACTTCATCCTCAAATGTTAACATGTGCACTTAATTCAAATTGTACTTTGATGGTCATTTGCTGCTAATATGATTTCACAATGTAAAAATTGTAAAGAACACTTTTCTGCAATTATATTATTAAGGAGAGAGTCAGAATGTGTAAATATAATACCAATTTCACCTCAATCTTACAAATACCTACATGTTATAGTTATGATTTTCCATTCTGATGCAGAAAATGCTGCTTATTTAAGAAGTTCTGTTCGAAATCTTTATAAAAATGAATGCAGTTCAGGTTTTGGGGTACTACTAATGAATAATGGATGTAAAACGTAGGAAATACCCCATTGTGCAATGCAGTGTTACTCTAGAACCAGGATTAGGCAGAATTAAAGCTTTCTAACCTATGACAGATCACATTAGTGTTTAACAGAATACTATGACAGCAGTTCTTTAGCACAGTCCAGCATATTACACTATGTCATATTAATGTTGTCAATGGAATATGCAGCAAAACCATTACATCCGTCAATATTACGCACTTATGGTGCTTGACACATCATATCGCTTGTCACATTACCGAAAAGCAAACAGCTATAATTAACACAAAATACAGTCGCAGAAATTTGTTTACTATCTAAAGAACCACGCAAATCTTGTGACACATATCATCTGGATCAAACCAATCGACTGCGGGCCCTGAGACAAGTTTAGCGCAGCTAACAAGCTAACTGTTTGTCGACAAAAGCTGCTGCCTCCAGGGCGTGGATTTTAATGCCTATCAACGGGTTAATTCCTCCAATTTCACGCAGAAACCTCAAATAGAGCGTTAGTTCATGAAAAGTGTCGTCTGATAAAAGACTGTACCTGTGTTCCTGAATGCCTCCCGTGTCACAACTAACTCTACGAACGTCACCACGAAACTTAAGAGTCACGTGACGTGTGCGCGCCAATCAGCTGTGAGCATCATTGCCCGTATTATAATCGGGTGCAGGAAGGCAGCTGTAAACCAACTGCAACACCACGTGTGCAATTTAAAGCCCACCTGGGAGAGAGAAAGCAGACGGAGACAGGATGAGGTGGGATTTTACAGGATAGTTTATGATAGGACATTAGATTAAAGAAGTGTTTGGACTGACACTGGAAATGCTAGTTCGAGGTTTAATTAATTGTATGAAACCGAGAAGGCATTGATTTCCAATGCAACATTTACAAGGTACTTCATAAATTATTAAATTAATGTCTGCATACCAAGGACTTACTTAAAAAAACAGGTAATGTACAGCATTTTTTCAAAATTATAACAACATTATAAATCTAAAGATACAACCAAACATGTTACATAATAAATATCAATATTTTTCATCTTAATATCTAATTAATCATTTATCAAATTTCAGATTATGAAATTAATTTCACTAACAATAACTAAAGGCATATTCGTCATTATAGATCAATTCTTATATTAAATAAACTACTAAAACTACAACCCCAAATCAGGAAAAGTTAGGACAGTATGAAAAACAAAAATTTGAAAAGAAAGCTTTGATTTTTAAAGTTACTCTAATTTGTATTTCATTGCAACAAATATGAACACAAAATATTTCATGTTTTGTCTGGTCGCCGTAATTTGATTGGTAAATATACATATTTTTCTTTCATTCAGACCTGCAACACATTTCCCAAAAAAGTTGGGATGGAAGCAGTTATGGGCTAGTAATCAGGTAAATTGGTTAAATAATGATGTGATTTGAAACAGGTGATGTCAACAGGTCATTGTAATTATGATTTGCTACAATAGCAGCATCCAAGAAAGGTCTATAGGAGCAAACACGGGCCAAGGATTCCCAGTTTTGTTCACAAATACGCGAGAGAATTATTGAAATGTTTAAAGGGTCACAAAACACCAAAACACATATTTTGAGATGTTGACAGTCATTTATGTGTCCCATGCTGCTAAAAACACTATTAGGACACAATTGGTTATTTTACATTATTTAGAGCAACTTTGTTCTTCTGGTTTGAATCGAATTTTTGGAGCTGCGTCACTGCGCTGCGATCCTTGTGTGTATTCCAGCGTGGAGACTGCATGTCTGTACCGGCGAGTACATTGTGTAGTCTCTGAGTGTGCAGCATTAATTCAAGAGAAAGACTTCAAATTAATCAGCGCACTCTATTGTGAATGTGGTGCGACTTCATTAATATGCATGATAGCTTCGAAGACTTGTTACAGTGTTCAGACGGCAGAGAGATGACATGTTTTGTTGCCAAAACAAGTGGAAGAAGAATAATTGTTTGAAGACGGGGTCGTTTTTAAATGTGCTGCAACGAAGGTTTTGTTTTCATTTCCCTGCTATGAGAGAGCAGCTGGGCTCACGTGTGGACTACAGTGCACGTGACAGAAATATGTTTGTAAGGAACATTTTTTTACCCGAGAGCTTTTCACATCTGGAAATGGTGAAATCTGCATTTGCTGCTCGTCTTCTTTTTAAAAAGATGCGGATCCAGTGGGTGTTGATTGTCCTGTCTCTACAGATTTGGTAAGTAAGCAATCAGTGGTCTTTGTTTATTCAGATGGCAAAGTTAGTTAGTTTTGTCAGCAGTCCTCTTTCAGTTTTTAAAGACATACCTTAGTCAAAATTATGTAGTTACTAAGTGTACAGTATGTTAATATCACTACAATATTATGGACTGAAAGATCCACTGTAAATGCTGCTCTCCGAATGTAAACATATAAACGCCTACGCGTTTAATTATTACTGTTGTGTAGAATTTTCACCGCATTTTGTGACAGGATAGTCTATACACACACAGCTTTCCAGTGCTACCTACTACGTGATGCAGAGTTTTTTTCCCCATTCGCTGTGTGGTATAATCCAATTACTGATGTCCATGTAAACGCAGTCACTGTTTACTTCCGTTTGTTTTTCCTCTGTTAAAATCCGTGCATGCCCAAACGGAAACTCTCATTTTTTGTTCAAAACTTTTCCTCTTTCCCTCCCCTGACACACCTACCTAAAGAGAGCTAGACGCACCCACTTTCCTGACTTTTTTCAAACTAGAGGTGTGAAAACACCCTTCTGATATGGGGATTTGGTGGTCCTTTAAAAACAATGCTCCTTAAAGAAAGATGGGAATACATTTAGATATTTCACCTTCAACAGTGCATAACATAATTAAAAGATTCAGGGAATCTGGAGAAGTTTCAGTTTGTAAAGGGTGCAAACCTAAGCTAAACAACCTTGATCCCTGATGCCTCAAATATCACAATATGTAGTTGCATTCACAATTGCCAGTTAAAACTGAACTGTGCCTAATAGAAGCCCTATGTTAACAGTGTCCAGAAGTGCCATTTACTTCTCTGGGCTCGGAGGCATCCAGATGAATTAGTATTTCAGGTGTTTTTTTGGGAGAAATTGATGTTGTGCGCTCCTGATCAAAGAAGAAAAGGATCATCTAGATTGTTACCAGCATGAAGTCCAAAAGCCAAGGTCTGTTATGGTATAGATTTTTTATTAGTGTTTTCCTTACTGTTCTAACTTTTTCTTATTTGTTGTACATTAGTTATATTTTTTCATTCGTTTTTACATGAAAATATTAATGCATTAACTAACATTGACTAATTATTAACAATACATTTGTCACAGTTTTAATTAACCTTTATTAATGTTAGTGTTAATAAAAGTACAACTGCTTATTCATTCTAGTTTAGGTTTATTAAATTTATCAGATACAACTTTGAGTTTTAACAACGTTGGCCTATAGATTTTAAATGTTTAAATTTAAATTGAACTTAATACATCCTTTATGAGACTTTTTTTTCATTGTTAGTTCTCGTTTATGTTGTCAAACCTACCTAGAGAGAGCCCATGTGCGACAAGTTAGGAAAAAAACTGCAAATAGAAAATGACTAACTGAAAGAAATGGCACAATTATTGTGAAATGAAAAGTTTTTTTTTTATCCCATGCTAGCAAGAGTTAGTCTCAGAACAACTGTAACAAGTATGGTAGACTACTCTTAGGTGTTAAATATGTAAACAGGAAGCAGCTGCGTTTGACTGTTTTGGGGTCTCCAACACATTTCCATTGTGGTCTGTGCAATTTGAAAAATGTTTCTATACTTGTGTGTCAAATTGAAGAAGGTTTTTTATTTTTTAATTTGTAAGTGTTTTTATATATGAATGTGTTTTGCATATAGAAAAATCTTGCAAGCACGTTTCTGTTTTATCTTGTGTTGTGAGAATTTGGACTTGAAGATGTTCTCTCAATCTTTTTGTTCTTTTCTATTTGCATGTATTTTCTTGACTTGCAGTGCGATTGAGTTCTTTTGGCCACCATAATTGTATAATTCAAAATGAATTGCAAATATAATGAAATATGAAACAATACCAGTTAATAAGTAAATGTTTATTTATGGGCTGCATGGTGGCTCAGTGGTTAGCACTGTTGCCTCACAACAATAAGGTTATTGGTTCGAGTCACAGCTGGGCCAGTTGTTGTTTCTGTGTGGAGTTTGAATGTTCTCCCTGTGTTTGCGTGGTTTCCTCTGAGTGCTCCAGTTTCCCCCAGTCCAAAGATGTGCTAAAAGTGAATTGGATAAACTAAATTGGCCATTGTTTTTAAGTGTGTGTGAATGTGAGAGTGTATGGGTGTTTCCCAGTACTGTGTTGTGGCTGGAAGAGCATCTGCTGCATAAAACATATGCCAGAGTTAGCAGTTCATTCTGCTATGGTGACCCCTAGTAAATAAGGCTCTAAGCCAAAGGAAAATTAATGAATGTTTGGCATCATTACACCCACACAAAATCTGCACCTGCAGAAATCCACATTTTTTCCTTAATTTTTAAGCCTATCATTTAATTTATTTACTCATGTAAATATATAGTTATTATTTTTTATATTAATTTCAGTGTGATTACAGAATAATATGCAAGTATTTCAATCATTTACAAAAAAATTTGAGTAATATTTTCTGTCTATTAATGGATGTATTATATGAGAAACCTGCTGTTGCTTTGTTTATGAAACAAATGGTTCTAATTGTAAGTTGGTTTTTATGTCTTCAAAAAAGTTTGTTTTATTTTGTGTGTAGGTTGTCAGCTCTTACACTCTTGAAATCCTTCGCCATAAATTAGCATATTTTTACAAATTCTGTGCATAAATAGCACAAAGAGGTCAGCAGATTCTTCTGGCCCTGGTTAACATAAACGCCATATTTCTATAGGATGCCTTACAATAATACATTAATATCGTTACAAATATACCTGTTTGTAAATGTAAATATCCGGTGCATATATACATTTGTAAATTTATGATATTTACATATCTATTTGAAATTCCTGATTATACTAAATAACAACCTGTATACTATGTTTGTATTTATTTGCAAATTCCTGATTATTAATAGTAACCTGTACATTGTTCATTTATTTGTAAATCTCTGATTACTTAATACAACCTGTATATTATGTTGATAGTGCATCCATCTTTAAATATTTGTCATAGTTTTCTGTAAGTGCACTTATAACTTATACCTATATCTTGCATTTACTGATTTTGTATTTTTAGACCTAAACTGCATTTTGTGAATAATCTAAACTAATTAGTCAGTACCAAAGACAAAACTGGAACTAATCTAACAAAAAGAAACTTAAAGATAACTCTGCAAAATTAGTACACCCAAACTGATGTAGCGGGAAAAAAACAAAGCAAAAAAGAAAAACAGGACAAAAACACCCAAATTAATATGTAGAGGAAAAAACATCATTCAATCATTTTCGGCTTAGTCCCTTTATTAATCCGAAGTCACCACAGCAAAATGAACCGGCCACTTATTCAGCACGTTTTACGCAGCGGATGCCTTTCCAGCTTCCAACCCATCTCTGGGAAACATCCATACACACTCATACACTACGAACAATTTTGCCTACCTAATTGACCTGTACCGCATATCTTTGGACTGTGAGGAAAAAACGGAGCACCAGGAGGAAACCAACGCGAACGCAGGGAGAACATGCAAAGTACACACAACTGACCCAGCCGAGGCTCGAACCAGCAACCTTCTTGCTGTGAGGTGACAGCACTACCTACTGCGCCACTGCGTCGCCGGAAAAAAATATAAAATTAAAATAAAACAAGACAAATTAAAAACAGGAATGAATCAAGAAAAACAAACAATTTCTAAATTTTGCTGTTGTGATAGCTCATTTGATTTTAAATGTGTTATGTTTCTATTCCTAAAGATGCCAGGTAAACAAACTCTGATTTGAATGTATATAAATGTTTAATAAAACAGTTTTATTTAAATGCATAATTTTTTAGCTATATTTACAAAACATTGATAAAAATATGCATTTTCTTGTGGGGGTGTAATAATTTAAGCCAACCACTTCTCTTTCTGTCTCTTATGATGAAAGCAGCAAAACCAGGGTAGAATTTTGACTGAAATGTACACCTAAAACAATTTTGATATGTGTTGGGACAACATGAAGAAATTCAGTTAACCTATTAGTATTTAGACATTTAAGTGGAAACCTAATACGAAAAAGAGTTGTGTTGTTTCAGCTCATTTTAAGTAGTTTGAACAAACAGCAGACGTAAATTTGTTGAGTGTATGTGCTCACCTGAGTTTGCGTGTGTGTGTTGTGTGAGTGATGTGTTCACTCGTTAGGCGGCGCAACTCCACGCTCACTTTTACTCTGTCGGAGGCACAGTAGTGAGTGCAGGAAGGGGGCAGGGTTGACGCTTTTCCTTTGCCTGTAGACCGTCACAATTTGCTGAATCACACAAACTCTTCCGCATCGTCAAAACTTTGAAGACATATCGCATTGGATTCAGTCCGTGGACTCACACCGCGACATTTCTTCCACCGCGAGACAGAGAAGGGAAGGTGTCCCAATCCGCGCAACTCCTCTTCCTGGCGAGAAGAGCTTTCTTTTTCACTTCTGCCTTCTGTCACCTACGGGACCACCGCTCGACACAAGCCTTTAAAAGTTTGCCTTTGGTGTGAATGTGCTGGACTCGTCTGAGAAATGAAGCTCAGCAGACAGTTCACAGTTTTTGGCAGTGCCATATTCTGTGTGGTGGTATTTTCCTTGTACCTGATGTTGGATCATATTGATCACAGCAAAAATCCGAACGGAGAGAGGATTCAGAACGTAAGTAACGTTACCGACCGCTGTCTTATGATTGACGTTATCCATAAATTGTAAACATAATGTATGATTTTTGTGTGTGTGTTCAGACTGCTGAATGCGCTGAGGAAAATACACTTTTCAGTAGTTTGAACTACTCGTTTGATGGTTTCTTTCCAAGTGACATTGATGTATTAAAATAATACACATGCACAGAATTAAAATGGCTGTGATCGGTAACCGTATTTTCCGCATCACTACTACTTTGATCATGTGACTTTTATTTGTAATTCATTGATATACATCACGAAACTCTTGAAGTCGACTTAAAAGAGAGATTAGTTTAGTTTTGGACGGTGAACTGATCTCAAAGGTCATTTCCTTGCTGTCCTTAGCGTCGATAGTTGTTTTTTTTTCTTCCAAATTTCTTCGAAGTGCAAACATTAAACAAAGTTAGTCATTCATAGTAAATACCCCTAATGTTTTTTAAACATACTATAGAAAGGTAATTGAATGAATCTGTTGTGGCAGTAGCTGTAGCACTACAGTAATGTAAACAAATTACCCAATACTGTATTTTCTATACAAGTTATTGGATAAATACTAAAGTATACACCACAGCTTACTGTAGTAAAAACTGCTGTATACTGCAGTATTTATTACAGTTTATCAGTTCATGATGGGTAATACTACAGTTTGCTGTACCATTACATGGGGGTGGTAAATACTGTAGTATATACATTTATAGTATATGTACTCTATACATTTAATTATATAATAATATTCAGTAAACACTATAGTATTTTTTATTTTATTGTTTTCAATCATTTTGAGAAGGTGGACGTTGTAAGATTAGCCTTGAAGTGTACTTGTCAGTTGGTGTGTGATTTACTAAATAAAGTATGAAATACACAACCTAACAAAAGTCGTGTCGCCTATGCAAGTTTGCAAGAACAACAAAAAATAACTTGACTTCTTGTATTGTGTACAAATACAAATGATTATTTTTAAACTCTGAAAGCTTCATAAACAGTGTGCTTTTAACAGGGTATCTGTGGGGTCTTAAAATGTCTTAAATAAAAAAAAAGACAATTCTAGGGCTTAAAGTCTTAAACTCACTGAAATATTGTCTTGTAGGTCTTAAATCTTTTTAAAGGGGTCTTAATTTTCCGTTGTTTATGTAAGGCTACCGAGTGGATCCAAGACACATCCAATCACAAACAACACATCTCAAAAGTTTTATAGCTACTCATAACTAATATTATAACTTTAGTCTGTTGTGCAAACATTTGCTTTTTAATTTAGTATTCATTTAGTTTTTTAAGTTATGTTGAACAAAAACGTACAGTATGTATACAACTAAGGCCTGCTTGTTTTAACACATAACTTAAAATAAATGGCTAAAAAGTGACTAATTACAGTACATCTAGCCCTATATAAGTCTGAAAAGGTCCTAAAAAGTCTTAAGTTTGACTTGGGGAAACCTGTAGACACCCTGTTTGAGTAATTTGTGTTTGTGTTGTGTAGTAACTGTTAAGTCATTGTCTGGATTTTGTGCTGAAGTTCTACATAATCCTACCCAGGTCAGTGTTAAAAGTGTTACTCAGGGTTTTTTCTGTGTTCTACAGGGACAGATTGGTATTCTGCAGGACAAAATAGACCACTTAGAGAGACTGCTTGCGGAGAACAATGAGATCATCGGCAACATAAGAGACTCTGTAATTAACCTGAGGGAAACTGTGAAAGATGGGAAGATGTTTCCTGAAGCGAACATGAGTCAGGGGAATTTGGAATTGTTGCCCCCTGCTCCTGCGCTGCTCCCCATCCTCTCAGATGACTGCCAGTTTGCAGGACAGACCTACTCTAAAGCAGCAGATGGAGTACAGGTATAGAGGGAAAAGACATTTTAAGATTAAGTGAACCAATTGTTTACTTTTAGAGCTCAACAATGAGAATTTCTTCTTCTTGCTGTGTCAGGGCAGTGGGTAAAATTTTGTACTTGCTTACCTAATACAATCACAAAAAAATGTATACTTTTTAATTTTTAATCAACATTTAACTCTATTAAATATTAACTCTCCTAGCTTTTTAATAACTGATTTCTTTTGTTTTTGTCATAATAACGGTACACAATATTTTACCAGATATGTTTCAAGACACTATTATTCAGCTTCAAGGGACATTGATAGGCTTGACTTGGTAATTAGGTAAACTAGGCAAGTAAGGGTAATTCGGCAAGTCAATAACGATAGTTTGTTCTGTAGACAATCAAACAAATATTGCGTAAGGGGGCTTATAATATTGACCTTAAATTGGTTAAAAAAAAAAAATCAACTGCATTATTCTAGCCAAAATAAAACAAAAAGACTTTCTTCAGATACATTTTTTTTTACAGGAAATCCTGTGAAAAATTCCTTGTTCTGTTGAGCATAATTTGGGAAATATTTAAAATGAAACTTACAGGAGGGCTTTAAATTTAGTCTTTAACTGTGAATATATATATATATATATATATATATATATATATATATATATATATATATATATATATATATATATATATATATATTAGTCATGAATTATTGGAATATCATTTGCAATATATTAGTACTTACATTTCTATGTATTATTATTATTTAGTTTTTTAAAAATACATATAATTCTAATATGCTACAATATTACTGTTTTTACTGTATTATAATCTATTACATTTTGCCTTGGTGAGCATGATAATTTTTAAAACATATTACAGAAATCTTATATAGTCATAAAACTTCTATTAGGCTGTATTTAATGAAAAGAATGGTTCTAACGTATGTATTTACATGCATACATGTTTACGCATTAACTACAGTACATCTAATAGTACAAAGTTGATGTATGAACAAAATCTAAAAAGTAAATTATTTATATATAAACAACTTTACAGGCCAACAAATGAATGCATTTGAATGCTAAACTGTAGTTAATTGTATGTTAATTAGATTGTATTAATTTGTCATATCAGTGTCATTATATTTTCAGTAGCGTTTATTTAATGCAGTTGACTCATTTGCTTAATATGAAATGATTACATTTTGTTCCAAACAATCAGAGGATTTCTTAATGATAAAAACAATTACACTTTAAACCCTTAAAATGAATAACATTTATGCAGTTGGTAAACCATTACTCATAATGTAATCGTATTGTTTAATTTTGAGTGCTCTGGGGCACAAAATGCATAAATCAGTCATGCTTTTTTAGTTGTGCATATTTGAAAAAGCAGTTATGAGATAAAAGAGGGATTATCGGTTCAAAATAAAATCATAATAGCATGTTGTTACTAAAATGATGGTGTTTTAAGACATTTCAGTAAATTAGATCTTCACATAGTTTACATACTAATACTTTAAGATGAAGAATGAGACCAGGTTAAAAAAGCGGTTGATAGAGTTGTTAAAACAATCTTCCTCCAAAGCAAAATGTTTTTATAATTATATTATTATAAAATGTACACAAGAAGACTGTATTAACAGCATGATGGTTAACTATTTTAAAAGGTGAATCAAAAAGAGACTGATTAATTAAAAAAGAAAGTTGTATAAGCAGACAGAGAGAAATCGATTGTGTACAGCCACCTTTAATGGTGTGAAAACTTTCTAAAAGTCTGTTTTCCAGAGCAGTATTAGAGTAAATACGGATAAATTAGCAATAGAGAGACCCCACTGGCTGCTGTGAGCAGGTGGAGAAACATCTTCTGAATTTTTGTCACTGACAGCTGACTAAATTTTGCATATATTTGCATATGTGCGTTTGCATCTGTAATTTTTATTGCCAAACTGGATTTTTTTTTGTTTTTTCTGTCACAGAGAAAAACAGAAACACCTGTGTTGTGTGGTGTTTGTCAATAGTTACATTACATAACGTGTGTGTTATATTAGTTCACTACACACAAAGTGAAATATTTCAAGCCTTCATTTATTTCAATTTTAGCGACTATGGATTAAAGATGAAAAACTCAAATCCAGTATTTCACAAAATCAGAATATCAAGACAAAGTTTAACATTGTAGTCTCCTTGTTTCTCAATCTAGTCTGCTAATTCACACAAAGACTTAAAATTGTCTCAGTCTGGCTTAGTATGTTTCAGAATCATGGGGAAGACTGCTGACTTGGCGGTTGTGCAGAAGACCATCATTGGAACCCTCCATAACTCTTAAAAGGATTTTAAAAGTCTTAAGACAATTGCAAAAGAAATTGGATGCTCGCAGAGTGCAGTATCTAAGTATATTAATAGAGTGTTAAGAGGAAGGAAAAAATGTGGCTGGAAAAGGTGCCCAAGTATGACCACAGCCTTGAGAGGATTGTCATGCAAGGTTGACTGAGGCTGGTGTCAGAGCATCAAGAACCATCACATACAGACATTTGCATGACATGGGCTACAGCTGTCCATGTGTCAAGTCATTACTGAACCAAAAACAACGTTAAAAGCGTCTGTGCTGGGCTTAAGAGAAAAAGTACTGGTTTATTGCGCAGTGTTCCCTTCTTTTACAGATGAAAGCAAATTTTGTCTTTCATTTGGAAATCAAGATCCCAAAGACAGGAGGAAGAACAGAGAGACACAAGAGTCAAGCTGCTTAAAGTCCAGTGTGAAGTTTCCACAGCCAGTTATAATTTGGAGAGCCATGCCATATGCTGGTGTGGGTCCATTGTCTTTTTATGAAGTGCACAGTCCATTTGCCTTTTTTGTTTTTTTCAGCACATCAAAGTCTTTGCACGGCACTGACAGCTCTATACCAGGACGTTTTAGAGCACTTCCTAGAGCTGTCGAAAAGCTTTTTGGAGATGATGATTTTATTTTCCTGCAGGACTTGAGACGTGCACACAGTGCCAAAGCTACCAATACCTGGTTTAAGGACCATGGTATCCCTTTATCCCTGTTCTCAATTGGCCAGGAAACTCACCTAACTTAAACCTCATTGAAAATCTATAGGCTATTGTCAAGAGGAAGATTAGAGAACGGAGACACCGAAATGCAGACGAGCTGAAGGCCGATATCAAAACAACTTGAGCTGATCTCCTCTGTAATCATTGCAAAAGGAGGTCCATGTGCTTTTTCATCTTTAATCCATAATCATTCAAATTGAAACAATAAAGGCTTGAAATGTTTCACTTTGTGTGTAGTGAACTAATAGAACACACAAGTTATACTTTTGAAACGAGTAATTTAAATAAATGGACTTTCCCTTGCTATTCTAATTTTTTGGCACACACCTGTATATTCATCACAGATGAAATCCTGAGAAGCCAATCAAAAAATGTGCCATTAGACTCATTCATTTAATAATTTTATCAACACTTTCTTTTGCCCTGGCCTGAAATCACAGCGAAAATGTGATAGATTTTTAATAATTAATAGATATTGTTGTATTATATTGTGAGCTGACTCTTGCATTCGAATAAAAAGTGATAATTCAATAACAATACTAATTAATTGAACAGAAATATGCATCAAGGGCTTATTGGAAAAATTTTCTTCAGCCTATATATTTTCTGAAACTGCAAAAACTTCAACATATGTTTGAGTGGAGTTTAGGTAAAAAAAATGCTAAGGGGCAGTAAGACACCTTTAACGTTTGTTCCTTTTCAGACTAATGATATTTACAGGGAAATATTATCAACAAATGAAGCATTGTTTTATACAGTTCTTTGCTTAACACTAAATTTATACTTCTGTTATCTGAGTGTAAAGTTAAAATGCAGTAAATATATATATATAAACTAAAGTATATGGTTTTGTAATCAAATTAGGTCTGGTGGATTATTTGAAAAGAATCCTAAACTGAAATTCATAACCTCTAACTGACAATTTCTCCATGTCCTTTATTTGTTTTTTAAACTCTGTTAATACATGATACATCCCCTTTAAAAACATATTACTGCGTGTGAACAAACCAAGAACTTGAGAGTTTCCCTGACAAGCACGGTGAATACTTTGTTAATATGCAAAAAATAGAGAATGCAAGTCTTTCATACATCAGGAAAATTGTATTCTTTCATTCTTTCACAAAAACAGTGCGACTCAAAGGCTTGCGGGCCTGCGCTTATCTATTATCCGCATTTTCAATTCAGATCAGTTTGAACAAATGCAAAAAATGTAAGACATTTTCAGAAACCTGACATATTATTAGTAGCAACAGTTTAGTTTTTTATACTGAGTTATAATGTATTGTTCACTTGCTTTCCTTCAGCTTATTCCCCAAGTTATAAGTAGTCACATTATCAGAATGAACTGGCAGCATAACCGAGTTATATAATTCACCGAGATATTTAGTTCACTGATGTTTATTAAAACTTTACTTTTGCTTGCAAGGGATGCTGGTTATTTTCTACTTATGAATATGAACTATTCAAATAGTTTATTTGCAAAAAAAGTTATTTTCAACTTTTTTTTTTAATGAAACTTAAATGAAACCCCCCCTCCCCCCAGATTTCAAGCAATTTGTGCTTTGATTTCAACTTGAAGTATTCATCAAAAGTATTCATAATTAGAAAATGACAAGTGTAATAGTTGAGTATATTTACAGTGCAAATGAAAACATAATGAATGTTGAGAAGGTAAAATGAAAACAAACAATTACATCAAAAATAAAATAATTGTTTAATAATCAAAATTGAAGCAAAGTGTTCGATTAATTGATGCTTTGATTTTTAGGTCATAGTTTTAAATCATCAAATTAATCTACCTTAATTAATATAAGTTCATGTAATTGAAATGATAACAAAATGGACCCTAATTAATGCACTTCAGTTTGTGAAAATGAAAAGGAGATACAACCAGATCCAACCATAGCAATATTTGGTGGGACACCTGAAAACCTTGGACTACCAGCAGGTCAATTAAATGCACTAGCCTTTTTCTTCTTTGTTGGCCTGAAGGCTTATACTCCTGCAGTGAAAGTCAACTAAACCCCCAACACATATTAAATGGGTAGAAAATGTCATAGCATATCTAAAGTCGCACCCAAGGCTCAAATAATAGATTCTTTAAAGTTTGGAGACCATTCCTGTCATATTTTGAACAGATTTTATTCCAAATACTTGAATTGTAAGCTCCCTCCAACCCACTCCTAAATCTATTTATTTTATCATTCATATATTGATAATAATAATAATAATAATAATTTTTATTTATATAGCGCCTTTCCAGAGCTCAAGGACACTTTACAAGGACTGCAACAAAAAGATAAACAAACATACATGAGGTCAAATATAACAAACTGGAATTACACAAACAAGACCTAAGAGACATATGAGCAGAGTAGTGGTGGATCAGATTAAGTGGTCAGTTTGGCAGATCAGAAGTGAAGCATTCAGAAAATAAGTGAGTCTTAAGTAAGGATTTGAATTCAGAGATATTATTAGCAGAGCGGAGTAAGCGTGGTAGAGATTTCCAGAGTTTGGGTGCAATAACACTAATCTTTATTTAGGGCAATAACTTTATCTATTATTATTATTATTATTTCACCTTGTATTTTCTACAGTTTTTTCTTGTACTTTGTTCTTGCATATGTTTGAGTTGCTCTGTTAAGATCTTTAGTTTGTTATGACTGTTAAACAGTTTTTTTCTGGAAAAGTCAAGACTTGTCTACTACAGATTGTGAGAAGTTTTGACAGATCCCTCTGGTGGATTTGTCATCTGAAACGTGCAATGAAATGTACACGGAGCAATGTATTTTATGTTTTTCAAAAATAGGCTAACGCACATATCTCAAATGAGCTTAAGTTGGAATTATGACAGCATAAATTAAAAATGGTGTTCTGATGTGCTTTATTTCAGATGCTGGATGTTTATGATTTGCTCCGCTTTGATAACCCTGATGGCGGGGTGTGGAAACAAGGCTTTGATATCTCTTATCAGGAGAATGAGTGGGACAATGAGCCACTCCAAGTCTTCGTTGTGCCCCATTCGCACAATGACCCTGGTGAGTCACAGCGTTTGTTGACCATTGCCATGTGTTTAGTAATCAATAAGAAAGTAATCAGGTCTGATATTTGTATGTGATGATGAATATTATGCACATCTGGGATTGATTGAGGGCTGGTATTTGATTGAGATTGAGTGTATGTTAAATGATGGGAGGAGCTTGAGCAATTGACAAGTCAACAAGTCAGCTTTTTAAGAAAGCTACTTTTGTCTGAAGTAACAATTAAATTGAAATTAATATAGAATTTTCACTTCAAATGTCTCTTTCGCTTATATTATTTTGGTGTTTTGTAGGACTTAGTGATTCGAATAAATAACCTTTGAATCATTTTCAATATTAAGCTACATCTAAATGCATGTGCAAAGATAAAAAGTGATTAAGTTATGTGGTTTTGTCTACTACTGTACATATTTTTAAGCATGCATGTTTCTAGTGTTTTCAGCATCTGTCATCTACAGTACATGATGACAGATTGTGAAATGACAGATGTTATTGCTTAGTAAATAGTACTTACTTAAAGTTATTAGCCCAAATTATTTTTCATTGTTTTATTGAATATCATACAGCTAATCATTGTTTTCTTAATTAAAAAAAATAAAACCGTATACAGAGAAATTTATGTAGAAATTCAGCGATTTGTAGTAAAAGAATTGTTATCAGATTTTCCTCAGCTCATACTGTTTGTTGTTGCTTTTTATACTTCTCTTTTTCAAATGACGACAATTGATAAAAAAAAAAAAATTAATTAAAAGTTTGCTTGATTCAAAATTTCCGGCATTCGCTTGGTCACATGTTTTGGAGTTATTCTACAATTGTTAATTATTGGAATCCAGTTTAAAATTCAAATAATATCAGAAGTGGTGGAAAAACAAATATACCCCGGGCCTATTTTAGCTATATTTGGTTTGGTAAAGATGCAGAATAATTTAATAATCTATGTACAGCGATTTCGATTTATAACCCTTTTGGTACATAGATTGATTTTACTGAATTGGAAACGAAAAGATCCTTCACGTTGCTCCACATTAATAAAAAATGTCATGTCTTGCCTGCAACTTGAGAAGCTAAGACTTTCCCTTAAAAATAAAAGTAAGTATTTCCATGCAATATAGAATCCGTTTATTGAGAACATTAACAAAAGAGCAGTGATTGAACTCTAGTAGAAGCACCTCAAAATCACCCCCTTATTTAGTTTTTTTTTGCTTTCTGTTTTTTGCCTCTTCCCCTCACTTTTTTTCTGTATTTTTTTTAGTTTTAAGTGTAATACTAACATGATGTTACTACTTTTTGTTTAAAAGGAAAAAAAGTATACATATGCAAGCTATAATTTGTACTGATGTAAAAAATACAATAAAGAGAATGTAAAAAAATTACTTTTTAAAAAAAAATTTATTGTGAAAAAACAAACACTATTTCAGTACAAATAGTTACATATCATTATCATTACATATAAAAAATTATTTAAAAAATGATAATAACAATAAGGGGAAAAGAAAAATGGAAACAAGAGTAATAAAAGTGTACAGGTACATTGTCAATGTTAAAAGGAAATATTTACAACTAAACTGTATAAAATAGTAATAGTTAAAAACAAACAAAAATGGAATTACTATGAAATAAATAAATTAAAAAGGAAGGAGAGTGCATCTATTAAATGGACGGCAAGACCTTAAGAAAGCTCAAGTAAGTTATGAAACATCGACACTTTAAAGAAATTAGTTTTCCAAGAGCCTCTTACTTTTCCAAGTTTAGAAAATGTATGGTATCTACAAGCCATTGGACTTGGAGGCTTATTTGATTTCCAATGAAGTAGAATACGACCCCTAGCTAATAATGAGGCAAAGGCCAAAAAAAAAAAAAAAAAGTTGTTTAGAATTGAACTGGGACCAAATCTTTGGAACGCCAAAATGGCTATATTTGGTCTATAAAAATGGTCTATATTTACCTGCAACATCTTAGACATAATTGTAAAATAATTAAGTCAATAATTCTGTAAGGGGGCACATAAAGAACATATGACTTAAATTACACCGTGGTAATAATAATAATTATAATTCGTCACATTTATATAGCGCTTTTCTGGGCACTCAAAGCGCTTTACACAATGGGGGGGAATCTCCTCATCCACCACCAGTGTGCAGCATCCACCTGGATGACGCGACGGCAGCCATTTTGCGCCAGACCACACACCACACACCAGCTGATTGGTGGAGAGGAGACAGAGTGATGATGTGCCAATCATGATATGGGGAGGGTTAGGAGGCCATGATGGACAGAGGCCAGTGGGCAGATTTGGCCAGGATGCCGGGGTTAAACCCCTACTCTTTTTCGAAGGACATCCTGGGATTTTTAACGACCACAGAGAGTCGGGACCTCGGTTTAACGTCTCATCCGAAAGACGGCGCTCACTGAGCAGTATAGAGTCCCCGTCACTATACTGGGGCATTAGGACCCACACAGACCGCAGGTTGGGCGCCCCCTGCTGGCCTCACTAACACCACTTCCGGCAGCAACCTAGCTTTCCCAAGTGGTCTCCCATCCAGGTACTGACCGGGCGCAGCCCTGCTTAGCTTCAGTGGGCGACCATGTGAGAGTTGCAGAGAGCTAGTGTGCATGACATCTGTCACATCTGTCATCAATATTGGGAAAAAAAATCTGATTTTGCCTTTTTACATTCTATGAAATACTGTAAATTGTATCAGGCTAAGGCGAGCACAAATTGTACTAGAACGTATTAAAGAAAATTTTTAATGACAAATTCTAAGTCATAAATAAAAATAAAAAAACATTACTGACATAAACATTCTTAAATGTTACTAAAGTGAGGAGAGTAATAAGGGTTTGTTCACCCAAAAATGAAATTTACTTTGTGGTTTACTCAGTCTTAAGGCATACTATTATATGTACAAAAAAAACATTAAAAAAACACCTTACACCACATGTATGCAATAATCATGTACGCCTGTGACCTTATAAGCATGTATAAAGAACCCTGCATATAATTAGATATGGTATTTATTTACAGGGTGGGTGAAAAGTAACTACATTGAATATTTATACAGTATAATTAGAGGACTAAATATAATACAATTAAACAACAATCACCTGATCTACCCCAATGTAAACCTCATATTATTGTGTCTCACCTTGTGTTTGGAAACATGGCACACTTGGTACTCCTTGAAGACATTGCGGCACATTCTAAGGAGAGAGCACTAGGGCTGCAACAACGAAGTGACTAAATTGATAAAATCGATTACTAATAGCTTTGACAACGAATTTCATAATCGATTTGTTGTGTCACACGTCATGGGGGACGTTTGATTATTAAAAACACTTTAGTAAAGCGCGGAGTGGAGTGAACACGGTCTCTCTCGTGCACTGATACAGAGTTCAGCGCCTCTTAGACAGGGATGAGGAGGAAGGGAGTTCAACAATGCTGGATGCTTGGTGCTGATGTTTTACTTGTTATCCAGCTTGACATGCATGACAAGTTAGCGGTAGCTCATTTACCTTTAGAGCAGCAACTGAGAAAATCAAATTGAGCTTTGGCTCAGTGTCTGGCGCTGAGCCAGAGAGAGCTTGCTGAGCAGAGCTCTCAGTAAGGGATCGTGGGAAAAGTGCTTCTTTTTTTAAAAAAAAAAAAGCTGAGTCCTGCATTTTCTGCTTTTTAGGAATGAAGGAAACGTTCTCACATTACCCAATTCACAAATAATTTAATTTGTTTTACGCAAACAATCACTTAATGTTTAGGTGTTTTTTTATTTGTAAACAATACATTATTTCTTATGCTATTTCAGGTCTAGTATGTATTTTGATTTAAAAATATTTAGATATTTGGACTGAAAACAGGACAAAACTACTTAGTTTTTTTATTTTGTTATTATTATTATTATTATTATTATTATTATTATTAGTTTTTATAACAGCTCATGGATGAGCTTTTTTGAATAAACGGTTGAAAATTAATGCGTTTCTTTATAAAAAAAATCCGATTCATTGATAAAAAAAAAAGTATTCGACAGATTAATCGATTATTAAAATAATAGTTAGTTGCAGCCCTAGAGAGCACACCTTGGGTATGTTTGCTGTAGAATGGCTGTTCAGTTGATTTGGGTTCCCCATAGAAGTCATTATTGATTTATGCATCTTTTTTTAAATTGCACATTTTTCTGGCTTCCTTCTCAGACTAAAAATCATCACATTCATTATTGTTAGTTTTTTTTTTTTTTCTCTATTTGTTTTATGATTGTTTTGTATATGGATGAGGTTTGCTTTGCAGCCCTTAGGGCCTACTCACACTATGCTATCCGAACCGTGCCCAGGCCCGTTTCCCGGATCTTTTGAGAAGTGTGAGTGCGCTGAATCGGGCTCTGGCACAGTTCACTTGGCCGGCCCTGGTCCGGTTGGAAGAGGTGTGCCTGAGCGCGGTTCACTTGGGCTTTGTGAGTGTGAGTGCAAAACGCGCCAAAGCCCGAAACTGAAAGCGAGACGTAACTTTAAGGGGCTGTTTCATATGGATTTATTAATCATTCTTACTGTTCAGTGAACGCAAACTGCTGTAGTTTATTAAAGATGCAAACCCCTCACTGCATGACAGCTGCGCACCTTCAGCAGACCTCCTCATTCCTGCAGCACGAGGGCTTTATGATTGTTTATTAGTGCCAAAAGTGGCGGATCTGTTCGACGAAATATCTGACTGCGTGTCACCGCATCCCCAAGAACTGCTTGGTAAAATATTTGACTGCATGTCACTGCATATCAAATGACTGAAACGATATAACTAGAGAAATCTCCACTGTGCTGCTGAGTGAGAGCGCTTCTCACTAAACAGCGCAGCATCGATGACGTAAGCATGCCCAGGCCTGATTGTGGTGTGAGTGCGGGCCGTCGGGGGAGACGGGAGACGGGAGGGGGGACATTTGCACATTTAGCAGACTCAAAATGAGGATAATTATGATGTCTTAGAACAGCTTGGACTATTTGGAATGACATAGAACTTTGGATTTTCCCACAGACTGTGACAGTTTGGAAAAGGTATGCGTAAATTTACACATGCCATTTTGTTCATTGGTAAATAAAGGCTGAGAAGTATTTTTTCCCCCACAATAATGACTCTTGTACATTGTTTTATTATCTTTTGGCAAAAGCCTGTGTCATTTCCGGCCAACAAAAATTTGCCAGTCAGAATTTGCCAGGGGTTTGAATAATTTTGGGCTTGACTGTATTAGGGCTGCAACAAAAGATTATATTAATAATCGATTAATCTGTCGATTAATATTTCAATTAATCGATGAATCGGATAAAAAAAGAGAAAAGCATTAATTTCCAACCCTTAATTAAAAACAGAACTAAAATCTTTAGAAAGTGAAACTGAATGTTATTTACAACTTTATTATCTGTTATTCACAGCTTATGCAGGTTCTGTTCACTAAAGTAGACTTCATTCAGCGGGCGCGCCTGCCCTCACTGTGGTAACAGTTGATGGTCAGCTCACATCATGTGTGATTTTGCGTTTGCAAATACATCATTACATTTATCACAAAGACAGAAGTGACATTTTTGAGGTGAATTAAATGTTTTAAATACAGCATGTGACTCTTTCAACACCATTTGGAGGTGTCCACAATGCTGAACAACGTATGTAAAACAACGTGAAGACTTATGCGGCCACTTTTGCTTCTCTCCTGAACTTAAAAATATGATTGACAGAATTGTAGAAATGCTGGATTAAGATCGTCTAGGGGGTCGAATCAAGATTGCAATCTTTTTACGATTAATTGTGCAGCTCTTCATAAACCCATGGTTGACGTCACGGATACTATGTCCATATCTTTTACAGCACGGATTCCCAAACTTTTTTAATCCGGGACCCACCTAGGCAAGTAATACAATCTCAAGACCCATCATAATATTTTAATATGAAAAAATTGGTAAAAAAATGTATCCATTCAAAGCAGTCAAATATATATGGTGTTTAGCTTTTTGGATTTTGCAATTTGATATGCACAAAATGATGCTCGACGTGCTTTTTGTGGGATGCTGGCTGCAACTGTGATCATTTTTTTGTTGACAAAGATACTCTTCTTTTTTCAGAAGAGAATATGATCAACCTTTGTTGACACATTCAGAATGTTTTGCTGTCAGGTGTCGTTTAAGGTTTAAGGATTTCATGCTAGCACTTGCAAGCTTTTCTAAGCATAAAAGACATTGCAGGACTTCCTCACCCTCTGGACCTCTGCCGGTAATAAAACTGAGATTGAGGGTAGGACTGATCATATTTCTGTGTGGCTCATTTTTAGATTTGGTTTGATATGAAGTCTGCG
This sequence comes from Danio rerio, assembly GCF_052040795.2. Classification (NCBI taxonomy): domain Eukaryota; kingdom Metazoa; phylum Chordata; class Actinopteri; order Cypriniformes; family Danionidae; genus Danio; species Danio rerio. The sequence continues at coordinate 63,526,597 of NC_141025.1, read as the reverse complement.
ATGTCTTTTAGTTTTAAAAACTTTTCTATTTTAACAAACACTTTGTTGCTGCGGTCATGAGTGCAGCACTCTACTGACGTACACATGTGACAGTTCAAAACAAATGAGTCTGGCTCAGTCACAGGCCCGGCCCTAACCAGTTTGGCACCCTAGGCAAGATTTCAGGTGGCGCTCCATCACCTTGCAGTAAATTCCGCTGCTAGTGTTTAGTCATAAGAAACTAAATAGCTTTTTGATCGACTACTACAAGCTGGGAAATGTCAGATAAATATGCCAATGCAATTAACGTTATTGCTGAATAGATCTAATATTTACAAATTTTCTTGAGGAAGGGGGTAGTTACATTACTATTACTATTTTCCATAACATCTGTGCCCTTCCATAACATTAGGTGATGTTAAAACTAACAGATAACATTAGAGGTATTTATTGATTAGGAATCTGTCAACCTTGGAATGTAAAAAATATGGGACAACAAATAGCTTCAAATGAAAGAATACATAGCAAACATTAGAAAATACTGGTAATAAAATAAAAGGTTTAGCCTATTAAAATCAATGGCCTATACAGAAATTAAATAAAGCTATAAAATCTATTTCACTTTTAACTTTATTTGCATATTGATTAAAGTTACTATAGTTATTTAGTGAAGAGCAGCAGATGAATCTCTCATTGTGTTTTGTTTGATGACAAGAGGTGTTAATGTAAGAATGCACAGGTCTATAACGAAGCATTCGACTACTTCAGTAACTTGTTTGTGCTCATTTAAGAGAATATTAGTTGTGTTTAAGATAGACGGCAATAACTCAAAAACCTCTTAACCTAAAAAGATCTAAAGTGTGTTTCCTACAAAAAGACAAAGCTGGTTATGTTTCACAGCTGTCTTTTTCTTTTTTCCGCTCGACATTACGACGACTGCTCCGTTTGAGCCCTCGCAATCTACGTTTAGCCGGGAGAGTTCGTGCTGAGCGGAGCTTTCAGTAAGGGACTGTCAGAAAAGTGCTTCTCTTTTTTTTTTTTTTTTTTTTTTGTTTGTGTGTTTTTTGGGGGGGTTTTCTGGCTCCGTCCTGCGTGTTTTATTTTAAACACAACTAATGTCGTCGTAATGTCGAGCGGAAAAAAGAAAAAGACAGCTGTGAAACATAACCAGCTTTGTCTTTTTGTAGGAAACACACTTTAGATCTTTTTAGGTTAAGAGGTTTTTGAGTTATTGCCGTCTATCACTGAATGTGTTAGGATGGAATATCAAAAACAAAACCAACTTAACCGCGCTCATTTCTGGCACCCCCCTATCCAGCGCCCTTAGCATTTGCCTATACTGCCTATGCCACGGGCCGGGGCTGCTTAGTCATTTAATGAATGCTGATTCAGACTGTTTCAGTTCATGTGTTTTAACCTAAATGATTCATTTGAAAACAGAATTGTCTCTAAAGAGTCGTTCACTCATTATCGTACTGGTTTTGATTCACCGCAATGTAAATAAAGCTGCAGCTATGTGATGTTGCGCAACCCACCTTTGTTCACTGTGCGACTCACTAGTGCAGGGGTGTCAAACTCAATTCCTGGAAGGCCGAAGCCCTGCACAGTTTAGTTCCAACCCTGCTCCAACACACTTACCTGTAGGTTTCAAACAAGCCTGAAGGACTCAATTAGTTTGATCAGGTGTGTTTAATTAGGGTTGGAACTAAACAGTGCAGAGCTGCGGCTCTTTTGGAACTGAGTTTGACACCTGTGCATTAGTGGGTCACGACCCACAGTTTGAAAACCCCTGTTTACAGTCTATGGTAAACACCAGCACCAGGGACATTACGTCCTTCATTTCAAAACAGACCAAAAGTAGGATTTTGTAGTGATTTACCCTGCTATTTCTCCCTTTCTCGCCATGCATTTTTCCTCTAACAGTACCTCTGTTGAGGCACCTGTCTATGAGGCTCCAAACTCATTTTTTTTTATTTTTATAATCAAACGTCTCCGCGTCGCATGACGTGACGAATCGATTATAAAATTCGTTACTAATGCTTTTAGTAATCGATTTTAAACAATTTAAACGAATTGTTGTTGCAGCCCTAGACTGTATACATCTTTATATATTAGGGTTGCATGATCTGCAAAATCTGACATTGCAATTATTTTATTTTGCTGTGATACATAATGTGAAAGGAATAGAATTTCAGCAGATGACTTAAATAGCTTAATTTGGAATGCAATCTCTAATTTAGATTAATTAGGAATAATTTTGTAGAAGAGTGAATCAAACTAGTTGCAAGCATAAATAAGAGAGCAAAGACAACATTAAAATAAGCAGTGCTTTATGGTTTTCCAGAGTTAAACAGTAGTAATTCAGGTAGTAATTGAACAATCAAATGTAATTTAAAATGTAAAATAACACTGTACGGTCTTCATTGCTGATCAACTATAATCCCAACAGATACTGCAATGTGACTATTGCGAATGCACGTGTTATGCACGTAATGCGATTGTACAGCCCTAATATATTTGAATGTGTGTGTGTGTGTGTGTGTGTGTGTGTGTGTGTGTGTGTGTGTGTGTGTGTGTGTTTTGATTATGTTTTGACCAATTCACCACACCCTAGCGATATGAGGATGTGAGATTGTGTGGTTTCAAACACAAACGTGCCACATGTTTTTTTAGTGAATTCAGCTGCTCTTAGTCATGCTTATAAAAAGTCTTTCAGATACTTTTCAAGCAGAAATGTGAAGCTTGAATTTTTGTTCATGCGCTTGCATGAATTATTCATTAAACTTTTTTTTTTTATTAGTCATAGTTTAAATTGCTGTAATTGAATTCATTTTTGAGATGGGAATATTTGTCCAGACTGATGAATGTCTGGTCGTGGATCCTAGTGGTTGAATCTGCACTGTGTAAAAGCTGAATTTCATCTGGTATTAAGAGCTTTCCCGGATGATCAACAATTAGCCAGACATGATAGATTGTTGTTTACATCTGGAGGAGTTCAGCTCTGTTTACACCCTGTGTTTAGATGCTCTTTTATCAGTTAAAAGCAGATGACACTATACCGATGTAAAACGTCTTCCGAAGGTATTTTGAAAGCATGTTAGATAGGATTGTGTGTGGTTAAATGCATTTAAACAGTCAAAAAAGTAACTTGTCTGCCTACTGACAATGTTAAAGTACTTTTAACATACTTGTATTGTGGGGCGAGGTAGTGGCACAGTAGGTAGTGTTGTCGCCTCACAGCAAGAAGGTCGCTGGGTCGCGGGTTCGAACCTCGGCTTAGTTGGGGTTTCTGTGTGGAGTTTGCATGTTCTCCCTGCCTTCGCATGGGTTTCCTGCGGGTGCTCCGGTTTCCCCCACAGTCCAACGACACGCGGTACAGGTGAATTGGGTAGGCTAAATTGTCCGTAGTGTTTGAGTGTGTATGTGAATGTGTGTGTGGATGTTTCCCGGAGATGGGTTGTGGCTGGAAGGGCATCCGCTGCGTAAAAACTTGCTGGATAAGTTGGCGGTTCATTCCGCTGTGGCGACCCTGGATTAATCAAGGGAGTAAGGCAACAAGAAAGAAATACTTGTATTGTTGAAGTGAGATAGGTTCTTTAAAATATTGTAACAATGTTTGTTGTCATTTATGATTCTAACATGTTTTCTGGCTATCATTGCGGTAATAAAAGTTGTTTCTTTGTGTATCATTTTCTGTTTTCTTTTACAATAACATGTCGCACTGGAGCACAAAACCAGCCATAAGTGTATATATACATATTGTATGTATATACAGTGCTCAGCATGTAGAAGTACACCCCTCACAAATCTTTTAAATTCATATCTTTAATAGGACGCTAGACAATATTATATTTGTGCATATAGATTAGTCAGTACTGAAGCCGAATCTGGAGCTTATGTAACAAAATAACTTACAATAACGGTCCAAAAATTAGTACACCCAAATTTATATGTCTGCTTAAAATTAATATATCTTTTTAATAAATCAGTTTTTTTTTAAATGCATCAAAATGCATTGCCTATATTCATTGAGAAATGCATAAAAATATTAATTTCCAAAATAGGGTTTACTTCATTATGCTGAGCACTGTATGTTAATCAGATTTTAACATTTTATTATAAAAAATACAAAAGTATTATTAAATTATACAAAGTTCAACTTCTTATTTTTAGTCAGTTTGATTGATGTACAGTAAGTTGAGATGACTTGAAAAGTTCATTTGAATCAACAAAAATTGAAGGCAGGAAGAATTCTTTTTACAGTGAATGAGGGTTAAAAAACATCAAAATACTCAAAGATCACCTCTAAAGTCATCTAAATTAGGTGTTTAGCAATTTGTGTAGGGCTGCACAATATATTGTTTCAGCATCGATTGCAATTAATGCATTTGCAATAGTCACATCGCATAGATGTACAATGTTGAGTTGGGATTACATCTGAGCAGGAGTCACAGTTCAGAACACGAGATTTATGGGATTATTGCAGAGGTTTAGAGATTTAAGTAGTCAGACACAAGACATTTTACAAATTGGAAGTTTATTAAAGAACAATTGTGTTGAATTATTTATACATGAAAAACTTTTGCAGATTAATTTAACCCAATACCTAAGCTACCTAAATATTTATTATTAAGGAACAGGAGTTTCTTAGCTATTGACTAATAGCGGGAAGTGAGCCTAAAAATAAAATGTGACTATAATTTCTAGTAGTGCCATTCAATCATTAAATATAGAATGAAAATTATATTGTATTATTTAATTATGTAATTGTATAGCAGCATTCTCTCTCTCTCTCTCTCTCTCTCTCTCTCTCTCTCTCTCTCTCTCTCTCTCTCTCTCTCTCTCTCTCTCTCTCTCTCTCTCTCTGTATATATATACATCTTTCTCTCTTTCTCTCTCTCTCTCTCTCTCTCTCTCTCTCTCTATATATATATATATACATCTCTCTCTCTCTCTCTCTCTCTCTCTCTCTCTCTCTCTCTCTATATATATATATATATATATATATATATATATATATATATATATATTAAGGGTGGAGCCAAACCCGAATACGGTATTCGGAAAGGCACAAATAGCGTGTTTTTACGAATACTTATTTCGAACACTATATCAAAAAGCAGCGTTTCCTCATGAGACCACAGTGCATGCCCGCGTGAGTGAGTGAGTGAGTGAGTGAGTGAGTGAGAGAGAGAGAGAGAGAGAGAGAGAGAGAGAGAGAGCGAGAGAGCGAGAGAGACGCTCAGTCGGAGGGCGGGGCGGAGGTGTCTGGCACAATCTTCTCCACAGATACAGACAGAGAAGGCTCGGCTGAGCGAAAAAAATACTTGTCTGCATCACTATTTTTGTTAAATAGATTTTTGTACCTTAATTGGGTTCCAGATGCAGTTTATAAACTTGAAGCGGAGTTTGATTGGGATCGGGAAGTTTGCAATCGGGTGCTCTGTTTACGCAACTTTAGCTCTGTTAGCGCGGTAATTTAGACAATAGACTGTTGACAGAGTAACATTAACGTTCGTTTATAAAGGTTAAAATGATGGTTGTGCTGTTGTGTCGAATAGTATGCACTTATGGGAGTTATATGGTACGTCTACATTACTGTCTTTTGCAGACAGCAAGATATGCTATAGGCTAGTTAACCTTAGCATAGCTTCCCGTCACTTTTTATTAACTTGAAACTCCTCAAATACATTTGCGCACCCGAATAGAAAAAGAGTGAGACTGCTTCTGAGCCATTTCTTGGTCCTCCACCAGTCAAAAAAAAAAAATGTTCTTTGTGGAAGAATTTTACAGTCAGTGGTGCTGCAGATAAAACAAACTGATACTATAACGTTATAATGTGTGCAAAAGTGAAATCAGCAGAGTCAGAGATATTATACATCTGTTAACATCTCCTATGCATAATCATTCATTTCTTTTCGGCTTAGTCCCTTTATCAATCTGGGGTTGCCACAGTGGAATGAACCATCAATTTATCCAGCATATGATTTACGCAGTGGCTGCCCTTCCAGCTGCTACCCAGCACTGAGAAACATCCATACACTCTCTTTCACACACATACAATAGGAACAATTTAGCTTACCCAATTCACCTATATTGCATGTGTTTGGACTGTGGGGGAAACCGGAGCACCCGGAGGAAACCCACGCCAACATGGGGAGAACCCAGTCATGGCTCGAACCAGCAACCTTCTTGCTGTGAGGCGACAGTGGTACTCACTGTGCCACTGCGCAACCTTCTATGTAATGTATTATCACATGCACTAAAAGCATCCTCTCCTGATACTGTCTGTGAACCCCCCACAAGCATCAATCCCCTCAATCAGCACAGCTATGTTCTGCTAAATCCTCCACAAGCACCAAACCATCAACACAGCCACATTCTGCCCCAGCAAGTCAGTTTCAAACATAAAAAACAAAAAAACAAACAAACTTTGTGTCTGTTTTGTGGCAGGCACATGATAATAGCAGGGCTGTATCTTTTAGTATTATATAGAATACTATTGTTCTGTCAGATCCCCCAGGCAGGGTTTTATTTAGATTTATTTTGTTAATTTTAGTTTTTGGAATTCTGTCCATTGGAAAGAAGTTCTTTCAGAAGAAGAACAGTTTTTTGAAGTATTATTTGTTTTTATTCTGTCTATTCAGTGTCCTTCAACAAGAACGGTGTTGGTGGGGTTCATAATATTCACAATGGTATTTTATTAGTTGTTGGTTTAACCATGGATGAGATAATGTTTTTGAACATGTGACAAGAAATGTCATTGAAAAGAAAATAACATAGAAACCAACAACCAATATTGCATATCTATAATTTATATAATGGGTATAATTAAACAATACTTTCACTATAACGTAAATAAGAAGTGTAATAGAAAAAATATATATTTTTGCGCCATTTTGAATTTTACTCGAATACAAATACAAATACTTTTCCACCCCTCAACAAATACAAATACAAATACCGGCTGCTCCGCACATCCCTAATATATATATATATCTTTCTCTCTCTCTATATATATATATGTATATATCGCAGAAAAATTAATGACAATGTCAGATTCTTTTCAATATCGTGCAGCCCTAATTCGTGTTACTCTTCAAAAATTGAGTTTAGATTTATTTACAGTAGGAAATCTACTTCATGAAGCATGATCTTTACTTAATACACTAATGATTGTTTGGCATAAAAGAAAAATCAATTATTTTAAGACAAAAAATATACCTATTCACCAAAACTTTTGTCTTCCGGAGTCACATATGTAAATTTCTCAAGCTTATTTTGCAACATTAGACTGAAAGATCAGAGGAACTCGCCAATAAACCGTCACCTCAACGAAACAAGGAAAGTGGTCAAAATTGGACCACAAATATATCAAAACAATAGTTGTAAACACAAATGTGTCTTCCTCATCCACTTGTGGTCCCAATACAATCTTAATACTGCTAGCAAGCAGGGCTTCAAATCTCTTGTGATCACTCAAATCAGGCGTTCAACAAAGAAAAAGAAGCAAGAGTGTAAAGTGCTGAAAATAATGAGCAATTTCCTCACTTTCTCTTACATTTTTATCTAAGCAAAAAACAAAATACAATAAAATAATACAGGAAGGTGTTGTTCATGTTGTGTATCTCATCCTGCGAGCTAAATTACCATCAACATAAACATGTTGCAGGCTCACTGTATTTAACATCTAAAACCTTTCGTAAATCACTGCTGTCAGGAAATTTACTGTGTACACTGTAAATGTGATCTGTTCAGATGACCTTACTTACACTTTTTGTCCACTTGTTATTGTCTGAGACCGCTATTAGCAGGTTTAAACAAGGTCATATACACCTCTTTGTTGGATTCTTGTGTGTGTTGTTTGAAAGTCGTCATGACAACAAAGATCTAAGATTTCATTATATACAAAAAAGGTCAACAAGAACAAGTCTAATATTTACATGGCTATACTTTATACAAGTTTGTCTGTATTTTGTGCACTGTAAAAATACTAGGCTCCATACAGTCAAGGAATTTAGAAATTAAGTACACTTATTAGTTTTTACAAATTAAAGTGGATTGAACCTAAAACAATTAAGTTGTCACAAAAAAAATTGTGTTTCAGCTCGTTTTAAAGAGCCCCTGTTATGCATAATAAAAGGTCAAATTTTGGTTTTGGGGTTCTGATATGCATGCAGGGTCAAAAAACTCTTTTATTGTCTTATAATATGCATTTATTTTTACCTTATTATCCCAACGACTCCGGTATGATTCGTTCTGCAATTCATTTGTTCCAAACCCCTCTGGCACAATGCTAATCTGCGCTGGTTGGTCTGATGACCCAGTCTGTCGCAATTGGTTTACTGTGTTTAGCACGAGACAGAGAGAAAAGCCCACCACAGCTTATCAACATTGTTGAAGTAGCCAGAGAGTATATGTGTAATCCCAATGCAGGAGTGCATTGAAGCAATGCAGTTAAACACCAGCATATTACTCTATTCTTAGCCATAAGTAAAAACAACACACATTCAGTATTATTATTATACATAATCCACACAGTGGCAAAAGTTGAACTTTTTTGAAACTTGACCACCGCACGTGTGTAGGAATGGCTGACGGTGGCCAAAGCAATGACAAACGGCAGAGAATAGTGAGCTCACAAGCGCATTTAAACCCGTAAAGAAAGCAGCACATGTCGCGTTTTCAACGTGGCTTTAGACGCAATATGTGAACTAGGGTTGTAACAATATACCGGTATGACGGTCTACCACGATTTGAACGTGCACGATTATCATACCATGAACAATTGCATATCAACGGTTTTAACCCTTAAAGACCGAGACAGCCGCCCGCGGCTAAAAATACTTATTGCTCTTAAATGTTTAATAACTGTTGATCCGCTGATCCGATTCATACAATTCAAAGATTGGCATAAAGAAGAGAATCTCAGCTTTCCAGTGCTGTATCACATAACATTCGGACTTTCAGAGGCTCCGGAATCAGTGCGTTTACGTCATCAAAATTTGACAACGCTGATTTGACAAAGAAACACTCGTCACTGTGTCTCTGGATAAACCAGACATGATACATTGATGCATTGTCCCTCCTCCATGCCCAGATTGGTTCAAACTCGCTATATCACAACCAATAAGCATAGGTTTCGCTTTTGTTTGTGGACCAACAATGAGCTTTTTGAACAACACTGAATGAGAGATAGGCATACATTTATGCGCGGCTAAATAAAACGCAAAAAAAAAGTTTTGCATGAAATAATTCTCATACTAAGTACTTTTGCATGCACAGCAGCACAGAAACATGACAAAACAGTGACACAGCAAAGACGAACTGCTGCTCTTGCTGTTTTCAAAAGACGCAAATGAAGGTGAAGCTGTTTGTCTGCATTGCAGACAACCATATCCAAATCCTTATCCACAGACAACCATATCCATGCTGGCACATAAAACCTAAGGATGTTCCATATTGAATCTAGTTTCGTTATGTAACTATTTATAGTATAGTAAATATTTATATCTATTTTTTTACTGAGGATTTGCACCATGTTTATTTGGACTTTATTTGGACTTTGACACATTATTTATTATTCTATTATTTTTTTATTTGTTCATTGTAAGTGGTGTTGTTTATAGTAACTGAAAATATATTATTTGGAAAAAGTCAAATTTGCTTCACTGTTCTATTATTTTGTAACATTTTTAACATACCGTATACCGTGAAACCGTCAAACCTTGGTATTGTTTTAGACGATTATCATACCGTAAAAAATTCCTACCGTTACAACCCTAATGTGAACATAAAGAGTTAATCAGATACAGTACAAGCTGCGTAAAGCGATTACAGTAACAAAACACAATTAAATGCATTTTTTACAAACTAAAGAAAATAAGGAGGCAACCATTTTAATCGCACTTACACTGGTAAGATGGAGAAAGAAACGGATCCATGAACTGTGTACTGCTACAGTTCCATACATCAGTAGTCTTTTCTGATCCTTCCTTTAACAAACAGCTGACAAATCCTTTGTTGCAGGGTAGATTATTGCGTTAATCACTAAAACGTTCATATATATTCATTCATGATTAGTCCCACACACACACAAGCACTTCGCTAGTGTTTGAAGGGAAAGGCGCGTTTATGTTTTACTAGATCCGGCACTTCATATTTGTTGTTTCATGAAGACTTCATTACGAAAAGGCTAAAGATCCGGACGAATGACGAATCTTTTATTTAAAAATCGTTATTTTCAAACAAGGTGCACTTTCAGATTTAAACATCAGCTGGATGTTTTCATTCACATAGAGCTGTGTTGATTACCGCATCAAAAGGTAATTTTCAAAAACTCATACTAAAAATGAGTAGTTTGAAGAAACAGTGAACGTGCTTTTTTTGAGTGTGCCCTGCAAAAAATGCTGGGTTCCACACAATCGATTTGTGTTGGGACAACATGAAGGATTCAAATTAACATTAGTTTTTACAAATTTAAGTGGATTTAACATAAAAATGTTGTTGTCCCCCCCAAAAAAACAATAATTGGGTTGTTTCAGCTCATTTTAAATATGTAGGTTGTACAAAACGGCAAACATCGTATCTCTTTTTTTGAGAGCATTTTGGCATTTTCCATAGTGTCAGTGCTTTTTTCTGATTTTCAGCTTCATGAATGGCTATGAATAGAAAAAGGGATGTACAATAATGCTGGTGATAGCTGAACTTGTCTTAAACTCAGCTGATTTTTTTCCTAAGGTATTTCATTAGTGTGAGAATATAGAATTGATGTACGCTTCCTCTTAAACAGCCAAACTTAACACAAAGTAGCTAAAAATTTTGCAAAGCAACCTACAGAAACAGGTTTTTTTTACTTGACTCTCACATGTGAATATGCTAAGTCTGCAATTCATGTTTTGTATTCAATATGAGCAACTGCAAGATAGAAATTGTCTTTGAAACTCACTGAAAATTAGTCTGATTGCTATTACCAAAGTTATTGCATGTATAGTTGAAGTAAGAATTAGTAGCCCTTCTGAATAATTATCCTATGTGTATATTTTTTTCCCAATTTCTGTTTAACGAAGAGAAGATTTTTTTTTAGCACAATTTCTAAACATAATAGTTTAAATGACTCTTTTCTAATAACTGATTTATTTTATCTTTGCCATGGTGACAGTAAATAGTATTTGACTACATATTTTTCAAAGCACACTGTAAAAAATTTTAAGCCAGTTCAACAAAAAAAATCTTAGTACTAATTTCCTTCTGTTTTTTCTTGTTTACTCAACTTTTGAAACCATCAGCTACACTGACTGAAAATAATTTGTCAGTGAAACAAAAAATGTCTAGTTGAGTCAACTTAACATTAGTAGTTTTCTGGAAACCTGCACCTGCAGCACAACAAATATTTTTAAGTTGTGCAAACTGAACATTTCTTGTCTGCAGGACTGAAATGACAGAAGTTGAGTGAACAAGAAAATACAAAAGGAAATTAGTACTAAGAAATTATATGTTACCAGAGCAAAAGTTGTGTTAACTGAACATTTCTTGTCTGGATGGCCTGAAATGACAGAAGTTGAGTGAACAAGAAAATACAAAAGGAAATTAGTACTAAGAAATTATATGTTACCAGAGCAAAAGTTGTGTTAACTGAACATTTCTTGTCTGGATGGCCAAAAATGACAGAAGTTGAGAGAACAAGAAAATACAAAAGGAAATTAGTACTAAGAAATTATATGTTATCCGAGCAAACACACATGGCTCTGTTTTTTTAAGTTGTGCTGACTGAACATTTCTTGTCTGAATGGTCTGAAACTACAGAAGTTAAATGAACCAAAAAAATACAATTGGAAATTAGTACTAATAAATAAAATGTTATCGGAGTAAACACACATGGCAAAAAAAGACATACATTTTACCAAAACATTCATTTTCTTGCGGTTCTTCACTAAAGTACAAAAACAAGGTAGTGTATCTGTAAAAAAAAAAAAAAAAAAAAAAAAAAACAAACACTAAGTCAAATTAATCACAATTATATTAAATATATAACAATTACAGCACATCTCTGAGACTACCTCACACTATCAATTTTAATAACCTTAGAATATCCCATAAATTATTCACAACACCCTGCTGAAAAAAACAGCGTAAGCTGGTAAGGTATGTTTTGATGCTGGTCTCAATGCTGGTTTTGCTTGTCTCAATGCTGGTCTTGCTGGTTTCAGTGCTGTTTTTGCTGGTCTAAGTGCTGCTCCTGACCAGCATTGAGACCAGCAAGACCAACATTGAAACCAGCATTAGGACCAGCAAAACCAGCATTAAGACCAGCAAGACCAACATTGAAACCAGCATTAGGACCAGCAAAACCAGCATTAAGACCAGCAAAACCAGCATTAAAACAAGCAAGACCAGCATACCAGCATCAAAACATATACCTTCCCAGCATATGCTGTTTTTTTTTTGTTTTTTTTCAGCAGGGCAATTAGAGCAATCAATCTGAATTACTAGTTGCCTTGAGATATAAATCTTAGTATTTTGTAGTAATTCATTTCAAAATCTATACTTGCATAATTACGTTTTGTGCTGGTACCTTGGCTGGTCATGGATAAATATGATATTAAAACTGCCAGTAAAGGATCTTACTTTAGTAATAAGTGTTCCACTGTATACACCTTCAGTTCAAAATGAACGATTTATTACTATTATTTTGGTTTTGATTTGATTTTGTTTGCTTAATATAATAATAAGCAGTTGGAATATACGCGCTGTCACTTTAAGAGCCACCCTAGATAGTAAAATACACTTGGACCAGTTCCAGCTAGATTCGCTGCCGCATCCGAGCCAGAATCGGCCCGCGAGTAATGTGCGCTGCAGCCCGGAGCTGGCGCAACTCAATATACCTTGATATAAAACCTTTTGATATTATATTGGTACTTGATACATGGTATTACAACCATTTGAATTTATATACCAGCAAACGCAGGCTATAATGTAAAGGCAAAGTGTAGGCACTGCGTTCAACCTTTGAATAAAATGCAAACAGCATACATATCCAATAACAAAAATTATCAAACAAAGGACAAAATAAATAATAATAATAAACATTTATTGATTGCAATAAACAAATAATACTAAACTTGAATAAAATATTTTGTAGTGCACAAGTAATAATAAAACTACACAATAAAGACACACAGGAAGATTTAAAGACAAAATCTGAAATTGCACACATACACAGAAGTTTTTAAAACAACCCTGTTTTCCCAATAGACTTGAATTAAAAAATTGTACAAGACACATCTTAAAACAGCTTAATTTTATATAAACCTGAATATAGAAACCAATTTAAGATATAGCAAGAAACATCTTACAAATACCCATGACAATATGTAAAATATACAAGTCAAAATTGTAAAAAGAACTGCAGAATTCTTAAGAAACATTTTTAATAAATGTAATAAATAAAACATAATAATACATTTAAATGAGTGAGATGATATATATATATATATATATATATATATATATATATATATATATATATATATATATATATATATATATATATATATATATATAATTTGACTTGTATATCTTTATATGTCTTGTGCAATTTTTTATTAATATTTTTATTATATTATGTTAATTAAAAATGTATTAAGATGCTTTTTCAGAATTTAGCATATTGTCATTTTATATATATATATATATATATATATATATATATATATATATATATATATATATATATATATATATATATATAATTGCAAATAAAAGAAACAAATTACCCAAGTATCAGGGAACATCTTAATTCACTTAAAATGTTGTTTAAAAAATAAATTATTGATGTAGACATTTGACACATTAGCTTTCTCTTCTTCCCTCCTTCCTCCAGCCCTGTCAGAAGCACGTTGTAGCCACCTTGTAATGCATTTTTCCACTTCTTTATCAGTGATGTGGTATGGACATTTCTCCTCACTACATCTGTGATTAAAAGATAAACAAACAATTAGTAGTGAAAAAGTACAAATGAAAAAAGAAAGATGCTTGCTCTCATATAAGTACAACCTAAATGGGACTATATATAGATGTTTTGTTCCTTTGATTAATGATTCAAAGAAATACACAGATGGAACTGCCCCTAATTGTACTGAAATGTATATTTAAAACCAACTTACTGAATAGACAGTCCTAAGGGAGAGTGCATGAAAGCCCACATTTTGGTTTGCCCTGCTCCAGTTAATTTGTTCAGCCAAAAAGTGAGCCAAAAGCTTTCCCGGGACACACCAAACTACTTAGTGGAAAACACCAATGATTCCAAAGTAGGCTACCTACGAAGCAAAAAAAAAAACACATAAATAAATAAATAAATAAATAAACATAAAACACTTAGAAATAAGCAAGAAACTTACCAGTTTATTCATTTGTTCGGGCTGCTCGTTTAGTTGATTTTCAAGTTTTTCCAAATCAAATTGGACAAAGAAAGGTCAAATGTGTCTACATCTGGAATTTCATCACGTCTGTTTTGGTTTTGCTGATTTGTGAGAATCAGGCACAGTTGCTGCTTTATGACGTAACATGATTTTAAAACTTTTTTTCAGTCGTGCTAAAAAAGAAAAATAACAAATTAGTATAAATCAACCTGTTGCTTATTCTCATGCAACTTGTGTAAATACAACAGTGGGTTAGACACTGCTGATATTCTCTAGTTGATCTTTACTTTCTAGCTGCATTAAGCCATTACAAATTTAGTGACGTCTTGAATTCTTACAAAGACATGACGAGTTGCAATAAGTTGTCTTGATCTCCGACTGCACTTGAACAAGGACTGTAAATGTTCATAGGTTTACTGGAATGTACAGCATCTGTGCATCTTGATGGTGGTCTTAAGGATCCTGCCATAGTCATTGGTGGTGATGGTACTTGCGGTGCTGCATCAATTTCTGAAATCTTCATATCAGTTTTTTCTCCAGCCTCTTTGTTCCAAATAATTTCTCTTCATCACGTTCACTATAGTTGTGTCTTTAATGCCCCTTGATCAGATACATTTACAAAACAAAACATTATTTTAGTATAGTGCAGGGCACTAGATCAATGACAATGGCAGTGTAATACATCAATGACATAATGTTGACAGTATGTGTTTAAAATAATTGCAAACAAACCTGTTCTTTCTTTAGGTGTATGACGGACGATCATCGTCCTCATCTGTCTGCAAGCCAAGCTGAGTCGAGCTTCCTCATGTGTGTCTATAATAAAACATCACATTGTTGTTAACCTCCCCCCAAAAAGTTAAAATCCTGAAATACTAACAAAGTTAATTAATGGCTATAATACCTATGGTGTAAATAATCAGCACACTGAAGGTTGCACAGGATTTATTCAGAGATTCATGCAGAGAGACAGCCTTATGAATCTTAGACATAGATTTGTAAGATGGCCAAGCACATGCATTATTCGGTACCCATGAAGATTAACCTACCATTGTGGAAAATGTTTGATGATGATGATAGCCAATAACAATAAACCATTTCAGCTGTTTGTGAAGCAATTAGTAATGTAAAGTCTGAAAAGCTCAATCTATGTTGAAAATGTATCAGCAGTTTACAGGTTATAATGGACTTTAATCACCCAACTATAACATGCCTATTCACATGTTCATAAGAATGTGCTATTGGTCTCTGTGATGTGCTACAAAATGACCTCACTAACCTTTGTTAAACAAGAACAGTAAGACTTAACCGAAAAAATATTCATTTATACCCATTCATTTAAATCAGAAAGTATAACTGTCAATAACCAAAAAATAAAACCCATCAAAATCTGCTTTAAGAAATTTAGTTTTACATGTGCAAATTACAACTTGAACATAAGATATAATTGAGGCTAACACATATAAATTAAAGCACATACTAATATATTTCTCTTAATAATAGAATGATAATTTAAAGAGAACAGTAAACGATCACTGATGCACTGCATAAACAAGTTAAACAATAACTTAACAATAACCTAACACTGTGAAAATGTTTTAAGCATTAAATTCGCAAAGTATACAGTATACAAGCAGCAAAAACCTTACCTTTCTGACCGGAATCCACTGTTTTAAAACGCCAAACTTCTTTTTCTTCTTGTGATCATCATAGCGGTTGGCAACCAGCTTTTGGAACATTACCGCCACCGTCTGGATTGGAGTTTGGACCAAGAGTTGACTCACGCATGTGTTTCTTATGAAACCATACTTCTGCTTAAAAAAAATCAGTCTGCATGGAAGCGTGCTATCTCGAAAATAAGCGCATTTTACACTGTTTTCCCTAGATGATATATATAATCCATTTATAAATAATATTGTTTTGTTTGCATCTAAACATTGCGACCATCCACACTAAATGTTTTTATTATTTTGTTGCTGTTGTACCATATATATTTTCTCAAATTATCATTAAACGTGGAGCTAACAAATTACTAGATAAAATAAGAATTTAATCGGTTGTCATCAGTTACACAAGCCGAGTCCTTATACGAGCCGAGACAGACTCGGGCCAGATAGGGTTAACAGGAATCTGGCCAGTGTTTACAGCTGCATCACAAACGCATGTGCGCGAGCGAGCTGCGGGCCACACTCCGCCCGTATAACACTCGTTGATGCCGAGTTGGAGCCGGAGGCGCCGAAGGGCAGCCGAGCTCGGGCCAATTACTTCCTGCTACCCGGGGCATGGATATGATTTACGGCAACACAAATATTCATTCACTCTTATCACATAACAAAGAGAGATTATGTGAATAATCACTAAGCGCCGCATCTGCACACATTTTTGCGCGTATATGATGAACATTTAGGAGGACAAATTTAGATGAAGTGTCTTAAACAAAGAACTACAATCTTTGCACACTTACTAATAAGATTGCTCTTCCACGGCTTGCCTCTTACCCCACCGAAGTACAATGCTTCCAGTTTCTCCCGCCTGAGACGTTGACGTTACGTAAGCGCAACCATCGTAACGAGGGCGTGGTTTAGCTCAGGACAGAATGATGCTATATCGTCCTTTGAGAAACATATTTTTGAGTGCGTGGTTTATTTTTAAATATTGGCATATCAAAGTATGCCTTTCTTTTTTTAAAGGGTAATGAATAAACACGAGATGATAATGTGTGTGCAAGCTTATTTCTGCAAATGTGCACCAAATAAAGTTAAATTGCAAATGAAAAGTTTCAAATAAAGTTACTATAAGTATTGTAGTGTTTTTTGTTGTTTTAATAACAATGTGAAGAATAACGATATTTATTATTGTATTAATAATAATAATAATAATAGCATTTTCACTTAGCATTTACTTTTTAATACAAACCATGAAAGGTTCTATACTCATTCATTCATTTTCTTGTTGGCTTAGTCCCTTTATTAATCTGGGGTCGCCACAGCGGAATGAACCGCCAACTTATCCAGCAGGTTTTTACGCAGCGGATGCCCTTACTGCCCCAACCCATCTCTGGGAAAAGGTTCTATACTGCCATTGATAATTTTTTTAGAATATTTAACATGTTTGAAACCTTTTCAATCAACAAAAGGTTATGCTACTTGTATATTCATTGCATTAAAAAAGTCAGAGATTGACTTAACACAAAAAAACAAGTTGGCAGATGCTTTTTTGAATGAACTAGCAAAGTGTTGCTCACAAAACTCATCTTTTTAACTTAATGAATAAAATCTTTGTTTAAGTTGATTGAATGTGTTAAATGAAGTTGTACAGACTTTTTTACAGATTTTTGCTGAACCAACAAAAAAAATCAAGCAATTTCAACATTTGTCAAGTTGGATTTTTTACAGTGCACTAGTATTCAGCTTAAAGTGATATTAAAAAGCTTACCCAGGTTAATTAGATTAACTAGGCTTAGTTAGGGTAATTAGGCAAGTTATTGTTCTGTAAACAATCTGAAAAATATTGTTTAAGTGGGCGAATAATTTTGACCTTAATGTTTAAAAAAATAAAAACTGATTTTATTCTAGCTGAAATAAAACAAATAAATAAACTAATACATTGTTTGCAATAATTTATGAACAAATCTGTGCTGTTGTTTGTGTTGTAATCAAAGAGGGCATTTCGCAGAACCAGGAAATGCTTTGGGTTAACTAGAAAACATGTTTTTGAAAATGTTTGCAAGGTCAGCTGTCTTTGAGATGCATGTCAGATATTCGTCAAAGAAAAAAAACAACATTTATACACTTCTTTTAAGATGTTTTTTTCTGTTTCTGAATTTCTGTTCATCTTAAAAGAGATATAAGTTTAATATAACTTCACTTTAAACATGAATTGCACATTGTTACTTTGACCCCATCAGGAACGAAAGTAACACAGGAGTGGGTCAAAAGTAACAACACTATTTACTATATTTATTGGCTTACTTTTTGCATTTAAAAACTGAAATTTGGACCCAACCTGCAGTCACGTGATATCTGGCAGCTCCAAGGGTTGCATGCCATATTTGCTGTTACAGCCTGGAAAACAAATGTTTTCAGGCCTTCGAGAAAATTGCTTTGTAATTTTCGTCCAATGTTACTTTCATCCCGCTCTCCCCTGACATCCTTTGGAGGAAATAAAAAACAAGTACTATTAAAGTAAATAGTTACAGGTTTTAAGCTTTATGCATAATCTTATTTTCTATTCAATAGAACAAATTATCTCAAATATGTCTAGAACAAGCGGAGGATGAGTAAATAAAGACAGAATTTTCATCTCTTTAAAAACAGCATGAGATGTGACACTAGGGCTGTGCAATTAATCGAATCGCAATCGCAATTTGAAACGATGTGATTAGCTAATCGCAAGAGGCTTCGATATGAATTTTGTATTTACTTTTCCGCTGCCCAGAGCAAATACGTTCATGGTGTCTGTGTATGACAGTCTTACTAGCCAATTAAGTGTGTGCAGTTTATTTATTTATTTATTTAAATGCTACTCATTGGATGTAACGTCATTCAATGCGACTATAGTCATGACTTTATGGAGTGCTTATGACCTACTAACTATTCTTTGCTTTAAGAACATGTAGAACATGTAACAAATTTATGCAGAGTTTAGATTACATGATTTTAGCCCTGATTTTGAATCGCCGACAGGTTTTAAGAAATTACCGACAATTGCCTGAAATCACAGAAAAATTGGTGCTCGTTCACGCAATTAACAATCACACAGTAAGAACTATTTAGGATGCAATATGATAGAATTCCAGATGAGTCGCCGATGGCAGTGAGATATTTGGCATGCTAAATATCTGGAGCTGTTGGCGATTCAAACCATGCCTTGTGAAAAGTTTTTTTATTGAAAATAACATCCACGATCAAGTCTCAAGTCTCTAAAGCTAAAGCCTTCTTTTTCCATTATGTAATTAATAACGAAAGCTATATTACGTGACCTCATGTTGTTTCCATGTCATTTCTCGCGTTTGTTTGGTTGTGTGTCGTAGTTTGGACAAAGTTGTCAGTTATTCTTCCTGTTTTTAAAATCATGCAGTTTGAAGTCAAGCATCCATTTTTATTTGCGCTTACAGTTTGCTCTACAGAAAAATTTGTGTTTCATTTCTGAGTATTTAAAAACAAATTTGAATAAGTGTTTAAGTAAATTAAAATCTTTTCAATTCCTTTTTTGAACTAACACTCGCTGCATTTTAGCAATAAGAAGCTACGAAACAGATTACTGAGCTGAAGCTTGACTACAAAATTAAATCACAAATAAAATCGAAATCGCAATATCTCTCAAATAATAATTTGAATCGATTAGTATATTTTCTCCAAATCGCACAGCCCTATGTGACGCAGTGTTCAAAGAAACACCCTTTACAACATGGTTTTACAATGAAAATGATCTTACAGATGTGTATATTTATAATATATGTAAAATAAATAATAGATATAATAATTATTTATGCAAAAACCACTGTTGTCATTTAATAACTAACCTTTTATCATGAATCCTTTCCAATTTCTTTGTAAGCAAACATTGCCAGGTGAATAAACATTCACACACACACACGCACACACACACACACACACACACACACACACACACACACACACACACACACACACACACACACACACACACACACACACACACACACACACACACACACACACACACCAAACTGCTAGCAGCAGACATAAGCCATGCATTGTTTGAATATATTATTGGAGTTTCTAGTAACCTGACCTGTTTTTTTGTTCACCTCATTTGCACATGGTTGTTTCTTGTTCAAAATGTAAATTTAAAATTTCAACAAAATGTTTGCATGCAGCAAAAACAGACCTAAGTTTAACTCATAATCCACATTAAAGTCATTTTGATAATAAAACATACTTGACCATGTTTAAAACTGAAACCAATTAGTGCCCTCAGGATAAACCACTCCTTTTAGTGGAAAAACAGGTTGTTGGACAGTCATGCTTTTTTATTATAACAAAGTGTGGTAACTGTCAGCTTTGGAATGTTGCTTAACCTGGCAACTTAAAACTCCTAGTTATTTGTTGCTGAATTATTTTCTTGAACTTATTTGAATGTGTTTGGACAGCTGTAAACACATCCACTCTCAACGTTTGTAAATACAGGACAACTGTCATGTTCATTAACCTTTAATGTGGGCTTAAAATGACATGTAATTATTACTAAAGTAGGAGCTTCTGTTTTCTGGGTTTAGGTGTGTGTAAATGGTGAAACAGTGGGAGTGTTTGTGAAGCGTACTGATTGTGTTGCAGAAATGACACACTTTTAAATACTGGTCAGTTTGCTAAGACATATTACAGTGTCCTTAACTTGTTACACATTACTTGGACTGTAATATTAGTGTAGTAACCTAAATAATGAACAATTTTGTGAAATAACCCTAAACCAAACCCTAATTGTAAACTTAGCCCTATAATAGGTACAAGATAATTTTTATTAATACAGGTGCATAAATGTATGTTTACACAATAACAGGTACACAGTAAAATAAAAGGTAATCTTTATTATTTTTTTTTCATTAACAGTAAAACTATTTTGTAATGGCTCATAGTTTATTAGATTAAAAATATAGTATAAAACGATATGAGTCATTACAATACGCTACGGTGTTACAATTAGGGTTGAGTGATGTCAACCAATTCTAATGTGAAACATTGCGATGGACGATAGCATCATCGTCGTAGGTGGCGGTAAATTAATTATTTCTAAATAAATAATTCAAAAATTCATAATGAATAAGTTATTTGTAGCCTTCCATTTCAACTACCTGACCCGCGTGGTCTTTGTTTTACGCATAATTAAATAATAAATAAATAAAGATAACTTGCACATAAATTACCACCTGTCAATCACTTTTTCTTTTTACTCTGGCATGAATAGGCAGAGTGATCTGTGTCTTTATAATGGCGTCGACAAACTTGATTGATTAAAAAAGGTGCACAACCAACAGCAACTAACCAACAGTATCTGAGGTTTTCGCTAAAATTACGAGTCGTTAGATAGAGACAAGATTAATTAAATCTTACGTTTAACAAGTATAGACGTGATCCAGCGGTAGCCAAAATCCTTTTTTGTCAACAATTGTTTTTATTATTCCAGTTTTTGTTTCATAAAGAAAGGATACAGCATATGA